>NW_004443964.1:14337421-14441339 GCF_000243295.1 Trichechus manatus latirostris | reverse complement strand
AGCCGGCCACCATCTAGTTGTACTGGACTCAGTCTGGTGGAGGCTGTGGTAGTTGTGGTCCATTAGTCCTTTGGACTAATCTTTCCCTTGTATCATGTTTTCTTCATTCTCCCTTGCTGCTGAAGGGGTGAGACCAGTGGAGTATCTTAGATGGCTGCTCACAGGCTTTTAAGATATTGGGTCAATTTTTGTCTATGGTGTGAGGTAAGATTCAAGATTCATTTTTTTTTTCCCATACGGATATCCAGTTTTTCCAGCACCATTTTTTGAATAGGCTATCTTTTCCCTATTGAATAACTTTGGTACCTTTGTTGAAAATCAATTAAGCACATATGTGTGGATCTATTTCTGTACTCTCTGGTTTGTTCTGTCGATATATTTATCTATCTTTATGCCAGTACCACACTGTTTTGATCACTGTAGCTTTACAATAGTCCTGAAATCAGATAGCGTTAGTCTTCCAACTTCGTTCTTTCTTTTAAAAATTGTTTTGTCTATCTTAGGTCCTTCACATTTCCATATACATTTTATGATCAGCTTATTAATTTCTATTAAAAAAAAACTTTTTGGGATTTTGATTGAGACCGAGTTGAATCTATAGATCATCCTGGGCAAAACTAGTATCCTAACAACAATGGGCCTTCCAACTCCTAAACACAGCATATGTTACCATTTATTTAGGTCTTCTTTAATTTCTCTCAGTCATGTTTTGTAGTTTCAGTGTACAGATTTCGGATATAATTTGTTAAATTTATTCCTAAGTATTTCCTGTTTATTTTGATGCTATTATAAACGGTATTTTTTTAAAATGACATTTTCCAGTTGTTCTTTGCTAGTTTATGGACATATAAATTGATTTTTTAAATACTGACCTTGTATCATGTGGCCATTCTGAATTCACTTACTATTTACATTAGCTCTTTTACAGTTTCATTTTCTATGCACTCGCTTGTTGTCTTCCCTGACTAGGACCTGCTGTAAAATGTTAAATAAAAGCTGTAAGATCAGATATTCTTGCTCTTTTCCAATCATAGGTTGACAGTATTTAGTTCATCCATTCACTATGATGCTAATAGTAGGTTTTTTTTGTAGATTCTCTATACTGGGTTGAAGGAGTTCCCTTCTATTTACAGCTTCCTGAGAGTTTTTATCATGAATGCAAGTTGAACTTTGTCAAATTCTTTTTCGACATCTGTTTAGTTGATCGTATGGTTTTCCTCCTTCATCCTGTTAATATTGTTATTTACACTGGTTGAATTTCAAATGTTAAACCACCTTATTCCTGTAATGAACCCCACTTGGTCATGATGTATTATCTATTTTAATTATCGCTGGCTTTGCTTGGTTAAAATGTTGCTAAAGAATTTTGCATCTATGTCCATGAGAGATATTGGTCTGCAGTTTTCTTTTCTTGTAATGTCTTTGTCTGGTTTGGTATCAGGGTAATGCTGGCTCATAAAATGAGTTGAGAAGTGGTCACTTCTTAGTTTTCTGAAAGAGTTTGTGAAATATTGGCAATATCTCTTCATTAAATGTTTGATTGAATTTATCAGTGCAACTATCTGGCCTGGAGTTTTCCTTTGGGGAAGGTTTTTAATTACAAGTTCAACCCCTTTAATAGGTTATGGCTATTCTGATTTCCTATTTCTTCCTGGGTCAGTTTTGGTAGTTTTTGTCTTTCAAGTCATTCGTCTATTTTATCTAAGTTGTTGAATTTATCGGGATAAGTTGTTCATGATATTTCTTTATTATCCTTTCATTATCTATAGGATTTATAATCATGTCCCCTTTTTCGTTGGTGATGATAGTAACTTGTATGTTCTTTCTTGTTTTCTTTGACTAGTGTAGCTATGTGTTTACATTTTATTGCTGTTTCCTAGGAACTAGCTTTTGCTTTCACTGAGTTCTTTTAGTGTATGTCTGTTTTCTATTTCTTTGATTTCTGCTCTTATTTTTTATTATTTCCTTTCTTCTACTTACTTTGGATTTAATTTGCTCTTCTCGTACTAGTTTATTGAGTTCTACTGAATTAAATGGAAAATAATGCACTTCTTTTGAGACCTTGAGTTATTTGGAAATTGGAAATGCATGGCCAGAAATTTAGAGAGAAGTCAGTGCTGGAGATTTAGTTTTGCACTTCATCTGTATTTGGAGGTTGACGTACAACTTTAGGGATAGAATGAAGAGTTGGAATGAAGGGACAGGCCAGAGAAGTGGCAAGAAATCAGAACGAGCTAGGCAAAAAATTTTATGATGTGTTGTGTGGAGTTTGATCAATAGCAACTGATGGAGGAGGAGGCCAAGGAGGGAGAGGACTAAGAAGAGACAAATAAATAGAATTGTTAGGCAGTTGTTGATGGCTATTGAAAAGTTGGTTGGAAGGAGAGATCTGAGACAAAGGCTAATGGCTAAGGTTGTTCAGGGAGGGAATGGTAAGGAAAAAGAACTAGCAAATGTCATGAGGATCTAAACCTGGAGAGCAGGGAGGAGCTCACGGGTGGAGCCAGTAATGGAGTAGGTGGGAAGCTGTAGAGTATGGGGTAAGAGAGATTGAGCCCTGCTCCCTCAGAGAAGAGGGAAGGAGGCTTGCTGCAGAGTGGACGTGGTAGACCTTTGTTTCTCAGTGTGATCCTATGGACCATAAGCATCCATTGATTTAGCTTCTGACTCATGGCGACCCCATGCACAATAGAGCAAAATGCTGCCCAGTCCAGCACCATCCCCATGATGGGTTGCTGATCCGATTGTTGTGACCCATAGGGTTTTGATTGGCTGATTTTCAGAAGTAGATTGCCAGGCCTTTCTTCCTAGCCCATCTTAGTCTGGAAACTCCACTGAAACTTGTTCAGCATCATAGCAACATACAAGCCTCCACTGACAGAAGGGTGGTCGCTGAACGTAAGGTGCAGTGGCCAGGAATCGAACGCAGGTCTCCTACATGGAAGGTGAGAATTCTACCGCCGAACCTCCACTATCCTCATGGGCTCTAGTTAGAAATGCAGAATCTCAGGCCCCACTCCAGACCTGCAGAATTAGGGTCTGCAGTTTAACAAGGTCCCACAAGCTTCTCAAACTCAAATTTGCATGTGAACCAGTTGAGATTTGTGATACTGACTTCCCTGGGCCACACTTTGGGTAGCAGCAACCTAGAGTGTATAGGGTAGTGCTTATGCTTTTAGGCTGTGACATCCAACTATGGTGTTCAAACCCTCTATCCCTACTATTTACTGCATGACCTCTGGCAAGCTATTAATCCCTTTGTACTTCAGTTTGCTCCTCTAACAAAAAAGATCATAACAGACCCTACCTTGTCTGGTTGTGGGGATATTAAATGAAGTAATAAAGCTCTCCACACTCCAAAAGTGTTCAATAAACATTAACAGTGGTTATTGTGGATACTCCAAGCTGGAGAGAAGGGGGTTTACTAAAGGAAGGAAAGGACCAGAAGATCCTCACTGACCAGGAGAGAGAGCAGTGATGAGAAAATGCTTCGTCAAGGCCCAGCGGAGCTCAGTGTCTCAGAAAGGAAGTGTTCCCCAAAGATGTTGGTTGTGCCTCTTTCTCCAGCAATGGGCAGGGCTGGACAACAGTGGAGACAAAGTCAGTGTGCGGATTGGGAGTTGCAGGGAGGGCCTGCTGGAGAGTTGCAGGTGATGAGGATTCTGGCTGGAGAAAAGGGGGCCGAAATATCTGGCCATGGGATCCTGTCTAGGTAGAGAAAGGCCTGCTAAGGCACCACTCTAAGGAAGACAGGGATGACTAAGAGAATCTTTCCATCCTGTGGCGGCAGGGAGAGGCTTTCTTTACTCATACACGTTAGTGTTTTGATTTTTTTTTTTAAATCCCCAACTGGTGAAGTGAGCCCTTCTTCCCGCCATTTTTCAAAGGACTGAAGCCAACATCAGCAGTCATGGTGTGCTGTTATTGTTAGGTGCTGTCAAGTTGGTTCTGACTCATAGCTACCCCATGCACAACAGAACAAAACACTGCCTGGTCCTGTGCTATCCTCACAGTCATTGTTATGCTTGAGCCCATTGTTGCAGCCACCATGTCAATCCATCTTGTTGAGGGTCTTCTTTTTTGCTGACCTTCTGCTTTACCTTCTCCAGGGACTGGTCCCTTCTGATAACATATCCTAGTGAGTTGAATAGTGTCCCTCCACCCAAAATTCATGTTCACCTGGAGCCTTAGAATGTGCATAAAGGCAAATGCAAAAGAGCTAGTTAAAATTGAGCCCTTAAAATGGCGGGAGTGAGAAGGGATAATTGGCAGTTTCCAAAACTAAGGCTCAGAGAGGTTAACTTCTTTGAGTGCAACTCAACTCTGGCCAGCGGTGGAGGCCAGAGAGTGAGAAAGGGGAGCAAATTTGCCCCTTCCCAGCCGCATGCCACACTCCTATGACCCATGTCCACTTCAAGGACCAGTCTCCCCAACCACCCAACACATGGGGATTCACAATCACCTCAGACAAGCTAGGAGTCCTTGCGTGGTGCAAACGGTTAATGTGCTGGATGCTAACCTGGTGGGATGATGGTTAAGCTCTTGGCTGCTAACTGAAAAGTTGGCAATTGGAAGCCACCCAGTGGCTCTGCAAGAGAAAGATCTGGAGATCTGCTTCCTTAAAGATTACAGCCTAGAAAACCCCATGGGACAGTTCTACTCTGTCACAGGGGTCACTATGAGTCAAAAATTGAGTCGACGGCACACAATAAGCTAATCTAAAAGTTGGAGGTTCCAGTCCACACAGAGTCACCTCAGAAGAAAGGCAGAAAGACCCGGTGATCTACTTCTGGAAAAATTAGCCACCGCAAACCCTATGGAGCACAGTTCTATTCTGACACATGTGGGAATGCTATAAGTCAGAATTGATTTGATGGCAATAGGTTTGGTTTGGTTTGGTCAGACAAGCTAAGTGTGTGCCTGCTTGGAAGAGATTCCCAAGGAACCAAGTTTGGGAGCAAGAGGCCAGGATAGCTTGGTATTGATAAACCAAGAGATTCCCACTGACCAGTCCAGTTGAAGCTGGTTAGGTTGGGTGCCTACCTGTGGTCCTCATGCAGTGGAGGGGCACTGTGGGGTGGGCTTCTGGCTTTTACTTCCTGAGGCATCTCTCTTCACCATCCACTCTCTCAAGGGCCTCAATGAGGGTGGGTAGGAGGTGGCAGCAGTGGCTGCTGTTGGCGCTCCCCAACATAACTGCCCTGTTCCAAAGCTCTGGCCTTCTAGATGGGGCAGCCCAGGCTCTTCCTCTAGATCTTAGTAGCCCGGGGGCCAGAGAGCTGAGCAGCCTCTTGTTAAACCTCAAAGAGTTTTTTGTTCTATAGCTGAGGACCAGAAATTCAGGGCAGCCACCTCTTGGCTCTTGTTGCCTGGGTAAGGAGGTTGCTGGGAGAATTCCTCAGTGAGAGAAAAAGAAGTTTGGACCAAGATCACAAGGAGAAGCCAGTTCTTTTCTCCTTTCTGTTCCTTGCCTGGAGAGATGCTCCGGCCACTGCCATTTTTGAAAAACGAAGAAACCAGGCTTCAAGCTTGCCTTTTGTGCTCTTCGACGCTGGGGAGCTTTAAAACACTGACGCCTGGACCTCACTCCCAGAGACTCATATTGAACAGGAAGAGGGGGAGGTCTCCCAAGGGATTCTAATGTGCCACTGAGGTTGAGAGGCATTGTCTTACAATGGAGATGCATTTTATATGTTTTCCTTTAACAATTATGGTGGGGTGGCGGACACCTTCTTTGCACCCTGGCAATGTGATAAAGGTATGCACAATCCCATTCAGAAATCAAAGTCTACATTTGGGGCCCTTCGTAAACGGGAGGCCAGGATTTATAAAGTCTCTCTCATGACCCACTGTGGCCCTGAGCAATTTTTGTCTGTTCTCAGTACAGGCCAGTGCCGGGCCCAAGGGTAGAGGATGCAAACGTAACAGAAGCATCTCCCTGCCTCTGAGCTGTTTGTGGTTTTCTCTCCCAGTCTAATCACAAATCCGGATTAGAACTTTCAAGGCCTGGTTCCTGCAGCAAAGCTTTCTCTGGCCAGCCTGCATGCCCTTCCTCTCCCACCTTCCTCCCACATTCAGCTCTCTGTGCTTTGGACTCGAGAAGCCTTTATTGATTTGTATTCCCCAGCTGGAGTCCCTGGGTGGTGCAAACAGCTAACACACTCCACTGCTAGCCAAAAGGTTGGAGGTCCGACTCCACCCAGAGACACCTTGGAAGAAAGTCCTGGTGATCTACTTCTGAAAAATCAGCTATTGAAAACCAGATGGGTCACAATGCTCCAATCTGCAACCCATCACGAAAATGGCGCAGGACTGGGCAGCGTTCTGTCCCATTGTAGGGAGGTTGTTATGAGTCAGCGGCCGACTCCGTGGCAGCTAACGACAACATGCAGGTGTAGGCTAGGTCTCCATCAACAATGCATTTCCATTGGGGTTGCAGTTTGAGACGTGCTGCCACGGGTCACAGCCCCTGGGCGGAGGGGTCCAGGGAGTGTTCTTTCCGTTTCTTGGTCCACCTTGTGAGCTGCTCTGCCCGGGTGCGGGAGGGGCCTGCCGCACCCCGCACCTGTGGGCTGCTGGCATTTCCTGAGGCTGCTGGCCGTTTGAAGGCTTAACTACAACCTGCTGTGCAACAGCTCTTGCTGAGTGCAAAGCATTTTTGAGGGAGTGGGGGTGGGTGTGTGGACTTGCTGCTTAATTAAAACAGGGAGAGGTTGACATGAGGGACCTTTGGTGGTTTTTGATCTCCCTCTCTCCTTCTGCCCGCTTTCTAACTTGAGGGAGAAAGAAGCTTTTCCCTACGCTTTCTTCTTCCACCTCTTCCGTCTTCTATAGACCTGGCAGGTGCCACCGGGCATGTAGCCCTCCCCGAAGCCCCTCCTCCTCCATCTTCAGAGGGCTGAATTCTGGGTGCAGTTTATACACAGGGTTGTGTTGGTTGGGGGGAGCAACCATTTACCCAGTTAAATGACTTTAGTCTTGACCTCTAAAGGGGCTTTTAAAATACATATCTGATTGCCTTACAAAACAACGTGAAGATACCTTATTGCAAATCTGGAAAATTTCTGTGTTACCTGATAAAAATGCAAGAAGAGGCCTTGGGACAAGCAGGCCGCAGTTCAAGTCCTGGCCTAGCCACGTATTATCGGTTTGACTCTGGGAAGTTTACCCTTTCTGAGCCTCTTTTTCCTCATCTGTAAAATGGGTTGTGGTGAGGACCTATGAGTGGAGGATACAAAGGGCCGGGTGCAGGGCTTGTCCCGTATCATTAAATTGTGCTCCAACAGACAGTAGTGTGATTGTAGATGTCAGGGTTTGTGTCTCTAAAAAACTAAAGTCTATCACTAGCCACACAAAGTTAGAGCCAAGAAGTAGATCATCCATGAACCCCTTTATTTGCAGATGGGAAATTGAGGTACGGAGATATTAAGCAACTTGCCAGCATCATGTGATGAAGAGATCAAATAGATTATTTCTGTATTGAGGCCTCTTTGTTGCGTTTGCAACTAATCTCTTCTGGAGGGTGGCTGTTCGGATATCAGAAGGCTGTCTTCTTCCCCTCACCCCCCTGGAGGGTGGCTGTTCGGATACCAGAAGGCTGTCTTCTTCCCCTCACTCCCCTTGAACCTCGGGAACACGCTAGTTGTGTGGGATCAGTAGACCATCTGGTGATGGTAGTTTCGGGGAAGCCTGGCTGTTGACAAAACCCGTCCACTTCTACTCCTTTTATCTTATCCCCGACCATCCATCTGGCAGGTTGTTGTACCATGGTGGCTTGCGTGTTGTTATGGTGCTGGAAGCTATGCCACTGGTATTTCAAATACCAGCAGGGTCACCCATGGACAGATTTCAGCAGAGCTTCCAGACTAAGACAGACTAAGAAGGAAGGCCTGGTGATCTAGGTCTGAAAATTAGCCAATGAAAAGCTTATGAATCACATCAGAAGATCGTCTGATAGAGTGCTGGAAGTTGAGCCCCCTAGGTTGGAAGGCACTCAGAATATACAGTGGCTGCAGCTATGAACTTGAGCACACCAATGTGCATGAAGATAATGCAGGGCCGGGCAATGTTTTGTTCTGTTGTACATGGGGTCACCATGAGTTGGAGCCAACTCAACAGCAACTAACAACAATATCTTATCCCAGTAAACCATCAGTGGTCAGGGCAGCTAGTATCAGAAAAGGAAACTGAGGTTCAGATAATTAAGTGACTAGGGCAGGTTCATATAAGCTAATGAGTGGTAGTTATGAAGGTCCCATGGCAGTGCCTCCTACTGATAACTACTAATGGGGCAGAAGGCATTAAGCAAGGGAGGCAGCAGTCATCAGTTAAACCATTAAGATGAGAACAAACATGTCAGCAGTGCTAGAACCTAGGAACGTGCTGGCCAGCAATGACTATCAAAATATCCATGAAAGAAGAGTAGCTATTGGTGATATATACCTTCCATAGACCCCAGTCCAAGTCACCTAAACAAGCAACCCCAGCGGAGTGCCATCTTGGATGGAATGAGGTCGTCAAATTCACCTGACATTTTGTTGTATTGCTATGGGTCACAACGAGACTCATTAAGTTAGTCTTATTAATTGCCCCTGTCTAAGCGAGGCACAGAGCTATTCCTTCACCCAGTGAGTGAGTGTGTGTTCACTCTGCACGGAGCTATGCTTCCTTCCTCGGAGTCTGAGCACTCTAGGTCAAGCCATTCCTTCACACCTGTGTGAACCATGCGGCACGTTAAGGACCTAAGGAGGTAGAGTCCAAAGGAAACCGAGCTACAGCCTATGGGCACACAGTGCCTCTCTGTTCTCAGGCCTTTAGATCTGGTTTCCGTGGTAACCTATACTCTATCACAAGCCAATGGTTCCCCAAAGTCCCCTATTGACAAAGACCTAATATTTATTGAGAGTTTCTTAAGAACCAGGCGTATTGGTAAGAGTGGTCATGAATTGTCTCATATGATCCTCCCGATAACACTGTCACCCCATTTTACACAGGAGGACCTGAGACTCAGAGCGTGAAGTCACCTGGCCAAGGCTGACACAGCTGGCAAGTGATGAAACCAAGGCTGGGGAGGAGTGACTCTGGCAACCTCATGGTGGGAGGGAGAAAGGCTTCCTTCTACTTTTAATTGGCTGGTGGCAGCTAGGAGCCCTGGTGGTGCTGTGGTTAAGAGTTTGGCTGCTAATCAAAAGGTTGTCAGTTCAAATCCACCAGCCACTCCTTGGAAACCCTATGGGGCGGTTCTACCCTGTCCTGTAGGGTCACTATGAGTCAGAATCGACTCAATGGCAATGGTTTTTTTTTTTTTTTTTGGTGGCAGCTAAGAGATGGTGACGAGGGGAATGTGGTAGGGAAGGGTGTGGGGTTGTTGTGTGGGTCTACAAGGCCTAAGGAGTCCCTGGGTGGCGCAAATGGTTAAGTGCCCAACTACTCATCAATAAGTTGGTGGTTCGAACCCAACCAGAGGTGCCTTGGAAGAAAGGCTTGGCAATCTGCTTCCAAAAGATCACAGCCTTGAGAACTCTATGGAGCAGTTCTACTCTGCCTGCATACAGGAATTGACTCATTGGCAACTAACAACAACAACGAAGCCCACTGCGATCCACTGCCCAGGGAAGGCATTTGAAGCCCGTGGCTCCTTGTAGACCCAAGGTCCTGAAATTCTAGATGAAACTCCCTGTCCCTGTCCAAATTCTAACCACCCCTCCTAGAAGACTGCCCTGTCTTTTCCAGCCATTCCTGATTTCTCCTTGCCTTGATCTCTTACTAGAAATAGTGAGTGGCTTTCAAACATTGTTTACTCATAGATCCCTTTGTTCAAAGGAAACCATACCCAGAAATATACACAAATAAAATCAATAAAGGCAGAGCAGCTCAGATCAAAGTTAAGTTTGGGGGGAGAAGCATGCCTGGAACGCTCTCTACTTGAGTCTCGCCCTTTACACAGCCTCTCTTCTCCCCTCTTTGTCCCCCATCTGCTTCTGAGGGGCCCGGGACCAGGTAGCCTTTCTTTCCATTGTGCATGGGGTCACCATGAATAGGCCGACTCGACGGCAGCCAACGACAATTGGTGGTTGGGCTTCTGGGCTAAGAGAAAGGACTTCTTTTTTGACCACTATTCATTCTTGGTGAAACCTGGGCCTCTTGCTCTCCTCTCCACCCCAGTAGCGGTGAGCCATCCCAATGAGGCATTTTCAGGAGCTACGACAGGACTAAGAACATGTAGTCCAGTTCAGGGGACAGACTTGGATGTACATCTTTCCCACAAAAAATCAACAGCTGGTGGTGTATCTCGTGAAGGGAGCCCCTGCCCTCTCATCTGCACCCTCACTAACCCTCACTGATGATTATTTATTATTTCTTTACAATTGTGGGGAACCAACCCGCTCACAGACAGCGGGAGGAAGGGAGGCCCAAAGAAGCTGGTTAAGGAGGGAAAAGAGAGGAAGAGGGTTTTTAAAATTTAAAAAAAAAAATTTATTTTGTTGTTGTTGAAAATACCTACAGCAAAACCTACGCCAATTCAACGGTTTCTACGTGTACCATTTAGTGACACTGATCACATTCTTGGAGCTGTGCAACCGTTCTGAGTTGTTCATTCCCTGGAAGAGGGATTTTGAAGCTCGCTTACACCGGACAGAAACCCTAGTTCAGACCTATAACCAGAGTGACAATTTCAGCTTTTGCTCCAGGTCCATCCCGTTGCCTTCCTGCTCTGGTCAGACAGCCCGGAGTCCCTGGGCGGTGCATATAGTTAATGTGCTCGGCTGGTAACCAAAAGGTTGGCGATCAGAGTCCACCCAGAAGCACCTTGGAAGAAAGGCCTGGCAATCTACTTCTGAAAAACCAGACATTGACCAGCGGCTGACAGTGTGGGAGAGAGTGAGGAGGGATGATGTCTGAGAGGCAGGAACTGTTCCTTCAGTCGTTTTTATGCTGTTTTAACGTGATACGATAGTAATGTTTGAGGTATGGTAAGGTTGAATGAGAATCAGAAGAGTGAGGCCGGAAACGTTCAAAGATTTATTACACTCCCAGTCCCTGGTGTTCACAGCGCTCCTGGCAGGGCAATACTGGGAAAACGCACGGGGCGTCTCAAGGTAGAGATAGAGTGGGACGGTGGGAAAGCACCTTCATTGTGGTTTTCCGGGAAAGCGTGACAGGGAGAGGCCAGAGCACACAGGGATTTTATTGGTCAGCTATATTTGAAAGGAGTCCCTGGGCGGTGCAACGTTAATGCGCTGGGCTGCTAACTGAAAGGTTAGAGGTTTGCGTCCACCCAGAGATACTTCGAAAGAAACACTTGGCAATCTACTTCTGAAAATTCAGCCATTGAAAACCCTACGAAGTGAGGGGTCGCCTGAATCGGAGTCAAGTTAAGGGCAACTGGTTAAATTTGAGACTCGCGCCCTGGGGTTTGGGGCGTTTACCAAGGGGAAACTGAGGGAGCTTCCTATCTAGATATAGCAGACATGGGTGGAGAAGGGTTACTTGGTGTAGATGTTAAAACATCATATTACACAAGCTAGACAATAGGGCTAATGCATTGCCGATGAGCTGAAACACCTTTCCAGCGGGAAGAGATAGGCAATAAACAGACAAAAGCAAATGAGTGTTTATACTGCTGATTCTCATTACGGAGCCCTGGTGGTGCAGTGGTTCGGAGCTCGGCTGCTAACCAAAAGATCGGCAGTTTGAATCCTCCAGCTGCTCTTTGGAAACCCTATGGGGCAGTTCTACCCTGTCTATAGGGTCGCTATGATTGGGATTCAACTCTACGGCAAGGGTTTTTTTTTTTTAATTTCTCATTACTCCTGGTAGTTACTGTCTACAGTCTCCGCGAATACTGAATTAGCAAATACGGAGCAAGTCTTGATCGCTCTCAGCTGGGAACTGCATAGGCACGGGACAACGCACGCGTTTGCTGCTCTGCGCATGCTCCTGACTGACCACGGAAGTGTCTCCAGTATCGATTTTGGGGTTACCAATAAATTGTCCGAAGTAGGTGAATTCCCAAACATGGAATGCTGGCATAATGCAGAGGACTCTAGTACATTAGAACGTGCTAAGTGCCCTGGAAAAGAGAACAAGTGGAGCAGAATGGAGGAGTGGTGGTGGGGGTTTGGCGTGGGTTACCGTATTAAATCGGGGGGTTATATTCAGGGTTCCATATTAAATAAGATTGGGGGCAGGGGTGATTCAGTGGTAGAATTCTCACCATCCATGGTGGAGACCCGGGTTCGACTCCCAACCAATGCAGCTCATTCGCAGCCACCACCCCTCTGTCGGTGGAGGCTTGCGTGTTGCTATGATGCTGAACAGGTTTCAGTGGAGCTGCCAGACTAAGACGGACTAGGAAGGAAAGCCTGGCGATCTACTTCTAAAAATCAGCCAGCAAAAACTCTATGTATCACAGCGGTCTAACCTGCAACCAATCATAGGGACGGCCCAGGACCGGATGGTGTTTCGTCCCGTTGTGCATGCGGCCGCCATGAGTCGGGGACCAACTTGACAGCTGCTAACAAAAACGACATTAAATAAGGTAGGCACCATGGAGAAGATGTCATCCAAATAAAACCTGACAGACACAAGGGCATTGACCATGTGGGTATCTGGGGGAAGAGCATTCCAGGCAGAGGGAACAGCCAGGGCAAAGGCTCAGGACTATTTCTTCCAGAGAGAATGTAAGCTCCTGGAGAGCAGGGACTTTGTTTGATTCACTGACTTAACCCTTGAGCCTAGTACCGTGCTGGGCACAGGATGGGTACCCAACATGTTCGCTGAAGAAATGAACCTTTAGTCTCCTGGTGCTAAGGCCAAGAGGGACCAGTGTGGAGGGGGTGTGTTTTACAATTCTGAGAGTGGTCCCCAACACTGTCCTCCCATGGAAAACTGCCCTGAACTCCAGAGACCGTTTTCCTACAGCTCAAACCCTATGTTTCATTCCCTTTTCGTCTTCTCCTCCTGCCCACCCCAGCCAGCCCTCCCTACACGATTCCCCCACCTCCATGTTGCCTCCCTTCAACTTGGAGCCCTTATCATATCCCCCTTTGTGTTGGAGCCAAGCTAAACATATTTAGGGGCTGTTGTGCTTTTTCACATTTCCTCATGAGTCAGTCTCTCCAACTTTTCAATCATTTCTCCCCCATGAATGGTTGGCAGGGAGCAGGGCCCTGGTTCTTGCTCTGAGACATACCTTCAGCCCCCTGGAGCAGGCTGAGGCCAGATGGGCTCCCACCCAGCCTTTCCGGGGGGTGGGACCCCCTGGGGAGTCTGGCTGGGGGCGGCCTGCTGGGTTAGAGAACTTTCCACCCTCAGCAGCCACCAGGCTTCGCATCTGAGATGCTCCACCAGGGGTTGTGTGGCTTCTCTGAACGCGCTCCTGCTGACTTAGAAAGAAGATAAAGCCAGTGTCAGACAGAGTTTAGGGATGGATGCTGGGCCCAGTGGGGGGCAAGAGAAGCTCAGTCACCCATACATTTGTTGAGCACCTACTACGTGCCAAGTAAATGCCTAAGTACTGGGGATCTGAAGATGCGGAAGACGAATATGTAAACAAATTATTGTGATTACAACATTAAAGGTGCTCTGAAGAATCTATCCCTCCTGATGAAGTGTCTAAAGTAGGTGACTCGAAATCTTGGACAATATTCTATTGTGATCTGTAGAGTTTTTCGTTGGTGAATTTTCAGAAGTAAATCACCAGGTCTTTCTTCCTACTCCATCTTAGTCTGGAAGCTCTGCTGAAAACTGTCCACCATGGGTGACCCTGCTGGTATTTGAAATACTGGTGGTACAGCTTCCAGCATCACAGCAACACACAACATAACGACAAAATGGCAGGCGGGTGGTGGTACATGTGGCTAGTGGCTACCATACTGGGCAGCACAGACTTAGACGCTCAAATTATGCTGCCTGGGCTGACTCACCTTCATGGAGGTGCTCTGATTGGCTCTTTTGTGTGTGTGTATGTGTGTGTTAGGTGAAAGTTTACACAGAAAATTAGGTTCCCATTTAGCATGATTGGCTCTTATTAGCTCACAGGTCCATTCCTGGACTAACCATGCTCACAGGGATTGGGAACTCTGCCCAGGTCTGAGTCACATGTCTGACCCCAGGAGCAAAGTTCACCTTGTCTGAGCCAGATGAAATGGATCCCTAGTGGAAAGAGGATTTCTGTTATCAGAAGAGGGCAAAGCACCTCACAGTGCACTCCCACTGTACACTTGCTGAAGGGGAGGTGGGGTGGAAGGATGAGCAGTCCCCCGACAAACATTTATTAAGACCCTTTGGGCACCATGTTAGACTCAGGGGCTTTGGAACCAAACAGACTTGGGTTCAACTTCCGACTCCACCACTTCTTGGGACTTTCTGGGTGGCCTGGACGACTTCCTGGTCCCTCGGCCTCAGAGTGCTGCGTGCAGATTAAATGAGATGAGTATGTAGGGTGACTAGTGCAAGGCCCAGCACGTGGTGGAAGCTCAAAACCCATGGCTATAATTAGGCAGGGTCAGGATACTTTTCACATACCCACTTTTCACAGATGATGAAATGGAAGCCCAGAGAGGGTGAGTGACAATCCTAAGGTCACACAGCATGTTGAATGCAGAGCCCAGACCAGGTCCCAGGGCTCCAGATCCCCAGCCCCTTTGCTATTTATTTCTCTAAACCAGCTAGACATCTTCCAGCCCCATCTATACAATGGGGACAAGTGATAGTACCTATCCCATAGGGTTTCTGTAGGTACCTCTAGAGGGTTTCATAGGGTCTCAACAAGAAGCCGAGTCAGCTAGTGGTTGAGCATGTGGATTCTGGATCCAATTGCCAGGGTTCATATCCCGATTCTTCATTTATGAGCTTTGTGACCTTGGGTAAGTGATCAGCATCTTGGCAGGTCAGTCTTCCTGTCTGTTAACTGGAGCTGATAATGACCTGCCCCATAGGCTTGTTGGGAGGATTGTTGTTGTGTTGTTAGGTGCCCTCGAGTTGGTTCTGACTCATAGTGACCCTGTGTACAACAGAATGAAACACTGCCTGGTCCTGTGCCATCCTCACAATGGTTGCGATGTTTGAGCCCATTGTTGCAGCCACTGTGTCAATCCATCTCTTTGAGGGTCTTCCTATTTTTTGATGACCCTCACTTTACCAAGCGTGATGTCCTTCTCCAGGGACTGGTTCTTCCTGGTAACACGTCCAAAGTATGTGAGATGAAGTCTCACCATTCTTGCTTCTAATGAGCATTCTGGCTGTACTTCTTCCAAGACAGATTTGCTCATTCTTCTGGCAGTCCATGGTATATTCAATATTCTTTACCAACACCATAATTCAAAGGCATCAATTCTTCTTTGGTCTTTATTCATTGCCCAGTTTTCATATCCATGTGAAACAACTAAAAATACCACGGCTTGGGTCAGGTGCACCTTAATCCTCAAAGTGACATCTTTGCTTTTTAACACTTTATTTTTTATTGTGCTTTAGGTGAAAGTTTACAGAGCAAATTAGTTGCTCATTAAACAGATAATACACAAATTGTTTCGTGACATTGGTTGCCCAGCTTTGTGATGTGTCAACATTCTCCCCTTCTCCACCCCAGGTTCCCTGTTTCCATTCGTCCAGTTTTCCTGTCCCTTCCCACCTTCTTGTCTTTGCTTTTGGGCTGGTGAGCCCATGAGTCTCGGGGACGTGACTGAACTACAAAGCACATCTCTCACATGTGTTATTGTTGGCCTTACAGACCTGTCTGATCTTTGGCTAAAGGGTGAATCTCGGGGGTGACTTCAGTACTGAGTTACAAAGGTGTCTGGGGGCCATACTCTTGGGGGTTTCTCCAGTATGTGTCAGACTAGCAAGCCTAGTCTTCTGTGTGTGTGTGTTGTGAATTTGAATTTTGTTCTACATTTTTCTCCAGCTCTGTCCAGGACCCTCTCTGTTGCGATCCCTGTCAAAGCAGTTGGTGGTAGCAGCCAGGCACCATCTAGTTGTTCTGGGCTCAGTCTGGTGGAGGTTGTGGTAGCTGTGGTTGCTTTTTTGGCGCTTTAAAGAGGTCTTTGGCAGACGATTTGCTAAATGCAATACGTCGTTTGATTTCTTGACTGCGGCTTCCGTGGGTGTTGATTATGGATCCAAGTAAAATGATGTTTAAAAGGGTTAGTATCCAATAAACACTCCTCAGTGAGGAGAGCCATCATTCTGATATCCTGCTGCCTGGGAGTGCTAGGCCACAGGGATGTAGGTGAACCAAGCCCAGGGCAGGTTTCAGGGGGCTGGAGGGAGCTGGCTGCAGAACACCCCATGTTCTGACTCCACAGAGGGCTCAGTGGGATGAGGGGAGGTGCTGCTGGGTGCTGCCTGGACAGGGCTGGGCTGGGCAGGAAGGCCGAGTGGCCTGGAGGCCACCCCCTCCATCACCAGCCAGCCGTCACCCAAGAAGTGCACCTCTCCAGCCAGGCAGGCACGCTGGCCAGGCTGTTTGGTAACGGGTTTTGAGCAATTCTCCAAAGGAGCACAGGGTCCCAAAGGAGCACATGTCAGCTGTGTTGTTACATCGTCTGGGTTTGATCTCTGTTTTAAAGACGCTGATTAATAGACCTTGGCTCTATTTTTAGACAACTCATGCCTCGCCATCCGCCAGACTCCAGCCCATCTCCGAGACTCGACTTTGTTTTCAAATTTTTTCAAGCCATATCTTTTTTTTTTTTTTTCTCATGAGAACT
This sequence comes from Trichechus manatus latirostris, assembly GCF_000243295.1. Classification (NCBI taxonomy): domain Eukaryota; kingdom Metazoa; phylum Chordata; class Mammalia; order Sirenia; family Trichechidae; genus Trichechus; species Trichechus manatus. The sequence goes on along the minus strand of NW_004443964.1, from coordinate 14,424,627 downwards.
GAAGCAATTTCTTCATGCTCCCTTCAGGAGGGGGAAGTGCCGGGTCACTTGTCAGCTTATCCTAGGCCATAGACTGTTGTTTTGGCCAGTGCGTACCCCCCCAGCCCCCGACATCCTATTGTGAAGCTCCCTCAAGTGCCGAGGGAATTCACTTTGTCTATCAAGGACAATAAAACCTGGTACAAACAGTGTCTGATAATACATACCTTTTTTTGGCAGGGATCAAAGGCTCCCTAGCCACTTTCAAAGCGAGCCAGGGTGCTTTAGCTACACTGAGCAGCCTGGGGGTCTGAGTGGCCTGGGAGAAAGGCAGCTCCGAGCACGTGGCTGGGGAGGGGGTTTCTAGGCCCTTTTTTGGGGATCCAGTGCCCTGCTGAGCAGACGGCACTGGGAACAGAGTTGAAAGGGTCATGGGGGCTGGGAGATAGGAAAGGGCCCCACCTCCCCCCAGTGAAGTTCCTATAGGAGGCTTCTGACAGCGGTGCCCAACCCACGGGGCTCTGCCTGAAGGAAGGTGCCAGCTGGGGACCAGGGTGGGGATGTCCAGAGGGTAGTAGCTGGCACCCTGGCCAGCCCCAGGCTTGGAGGGGAAGCTCTGAATGCTAAGGGCTGCCATGGCCACTGGCCTGAGTGGGGGCCTTCCTGCCTATAGGTCCTCAGCAGATAAGAAGTGAAGCAACCAGCCAGCTGCCGCCAGCCTGTGGGCAGCCCGCAGGTCTCCTCTGGGACGAGGCTTGGTCTGGCTTTAGCATCCAGCACAGTCTTTCTGTCTGCTGTTATTCCCCACCTTGAGATCTGGAGCTGGTCTCTGGCGGGCAGGTCTTATTAGGAGCCAGTTCATCTCTACCCAGAATATGCTTCCCTCCTTGTCCACCATGGAATGCACTCCCTGGGTGTAAACCCTACTGACCCTGGAAAGAAGGAAAATTGGTGGTGGTGGTGTGGGGGGTTAGAACAAACTCTCTTATGATGTGGTGGTTACAGGCATGGCCTTTGGAGCCACGCAGACCTGAGTTGAAATCGTGATATCCTCTGTGTTCATTACCGTTTGCTGGGTAACACATTACTCCCAAGCTTGGAGGCTTAAGACAAAACCGAATGTGTATTAGCTCATAGTTTCTGTGGGTCAGGAATTTGGGAGCAGCTTATTCAGGTGGTTCCGGCTCTGGTTGTCTCATGAGGTTATGGTCAATATGTCAGCTGGGACTGGAAGACCCACTTCTTTGGTGGCTTTCTTGTATGTTGGCAAATCAGCGCTGGCCATTGGCAGGAGGCCTCAGTTCCTCATTGCATTGACCTCCCCACAGGGCTGCTTGAGCTTCTTCATAACAAGGCGACTGGCTTCCCCCAAGATGAGTGATCCAAGACAGCCAGGCAGAAACCACCATGTCTTTCATGATGTAGCTTCAGAAGTCACACCCCACCATTTTCACAATATCCTAGTGATTTCATACCCATTGCTGTTGAGTTGATTCCAACTCATAGTGACCCTGTAGGACAGAGTAGAACTGCCCCAGAGGGTTTTCAAGGCTGTAATCTTTACAGAAACAGACTGCCACATCTTTCTCCCAACGAGCGGTTGGTGGGCTTGAACCACCAACCTTTTGGATAGCAGCCGGGTGCATTAACCACTGTGCTGCCAGGGCTCCTAGTCGTCTCACAGGTCAGCCATATTTGATGTGGGAGGGGACTACACAGGGTGCAAATGCCAGGAGGCGAGGATCTTTGGGGCCGTCTTAGAGGCTGGCTACCAGAATCTCTTGGCTTTGTTTCCTCAAGTAGGGGATAACAACAATATCTACTTTGCAGTATTGTAGTGAAGAGTAGCAACAATGTAAATAAAACCACCTCCAAGATGCTTGAGTAGACAGTCAACAAATTATTCATGGGAATAATACTATTATCCTTCAATGATAGAATACCACTTGGGTTACTATGCTGCTGTCGAGTCGATTCTGACTCATGGCGACCCCATGTGTGCAGAGCAGAACTGTGCTCCATAGTGTTTTCAAGGCTGTGACCCTTTGGAAGCAGATCACCAGGCCTGTCTTCTGAGGTGCCTCTGGGTGGGTTCGAATCGCCAATCTTCAGCTATTAGTCAAGCTCTAAACTGTTTGTGCCAGCCAGGGACTCCTTTTCCACGCATTAGCTCATTTTGTCTTCACAAGTTACGCACCTCTCTGATCCTCGGATTCCTCATTTATGAAGCGGAGACATGAACCACATCCCAGAGCTGCTGAGGGGATGAAATAAGCACCAGCGAAAACCACTGGTCAATGCAGAAGCCCAAGGGCCTCAGTTCGTGCTTGTTTGGAATGGCTGTCCCTTTTCACCAGCTTCTCCCTTTCCCTGTCACAAAATCTGCTCTTCTTTGGGACATTCAGTGATCAGATGATGAAGACTCCCAGTCATTCCTAGCCTAGGACTGATAACTTGGCCTTGAATCAAACTAGTAGGCTTGGATGAAAAATTGGATGTCAGCAGGGGTGGGGTGAGGAAGACACTGTTTCCCAAGTTTCTAAAATTCTGGGGTGGTCACAAATTCTTAAAAAGTCCAGACTCACTGGACTGGTTGTGAATAGAGGACTATCTCCTGAGATACTCTTTAAGCTTTGAACTGAGACTATTCCTTGAGGTCACCTTTTAGCTGAATAACAGACTGACTCATAAAATAAAGAATATCATCTGTGAGTACTGTGTTCCTTTAAAAAATCCTGTATGTGAGACCAAATGGTCAACAATTACCCTAAAGCAAAGATGAGAAGGTAAGGGGTAAGGAAACTAGATTACTGGAAATGGAACAACCAGAACAGAAATTAATGTTGACAGACTGGAAAATGTAACCAATATCACCGAATAATTTGCGTAGAAAAATTGTTAAATAGGAACCTAATTTGCTGTGTAAACATTCACTGAAAACATAATAAAATATTATTAAGAAAAAAGAAAGCCAGTGGTGGTGGTAGATGATGGTCCCCACTGAGCTAGAGAACAGGCAGGGATAGCGGGAGGCAGAGGTACCATCAACCGCCTCTCTTGCTGCCGAAACATTTGTTTCTCCCTGGACAATGAGTGAGGGACCTCGTCAGGGGCATTTCTGTCTCCCAGCCCTTTCCTAGCACAGCCTGATGTATGGTGAGTGCTTATGTCGAATGGCACGCAGGTCATGAGCATGGACTCTAGAGTGAGACATTGTGTTCTTGGGAAATACCTCTAACATCAGTCATCATATCAGCTGAATGGGGATGTTAAGGTCTGTTGTGACGTTCTAAGAAACGTTGTAAGTACAGTGCTTAGCACAGTGCCGGACCCTCGACAGTGGTTGTTATCGTTAGCTGCTGTCAAGTCGGCCCTGACTCATGGCAACCCCATGCATAATGGAAGGAAATGCACCTAGTCCTGCACCATCCCTGTGATCGGTTGCAGATTTGACCGCTGTGATCCATAAGGTTTTCAGTGACTGACTTTTTGGAAGTAGATCACCAGGCCTTTCTTCCTAGTCCATCTTAGTGTGGAGGCTCCGCTGGAAACTCATTTAGCATCATACAACATGCAAGTCCCCACTGACGGATGGTGGCCGTGCATGAAGTGCATTGGCTAGATCTAGAACCCTGGTCTCCCTCACGGAAAGCTAGAATTCTACCACTGAACCACCAGTGTCCCAGGTAGTGTTTAATATATGTTTAATGATAATGATAGGCATTACTGAATGAGCAACTGGATTCTGCTCACTGTCCAGCATGTTGATTAGGAAGCAAGGGGGAAACTCAGGCAGCCCCAGTCTTGCCCACCCTCCTCCTTCTCCCTCTCCTTCCCCAGAACCTTGAATACAAAGTATCCCTTTCTTTCTTTAGAGAACCAGTTGCTCCAGGCCTCAGGGAGGGCAGCCAGCCCCCAGGCCTCCCAGCAGGAATCCCCTTGGTAGACAAGGCCTCCCTGTGACCTTTCACCTTTTGGCCTCTGGGTGAAGGACCATTAACCAAACTGCCTTCCCAAGCCTTTTGTGGAGGAGAGCCCTTTGTCCAGCTGTCCTCTAAAAAGAAAACCTGTGGAGTGATGACTCCCGTCCCTGCTCTGCATCCCAGCACCACTGCCGCCATCTTTGTTTGTCCAGCCCTTTATAACTTATAAAATTCTTTCAAGTACACTCTCATTAGGTCCTCAGAGGTAGTATTTCTTGTCCAGGGTCACTCAGCTAGCAAGTGGCTGAGACAGGACTGGCTCCTAGGTTTTCTGATTCTCTGTCTAATCTTGATCTGCTCTACCAGGGTGCCACGCACCAGGCAGGGAGGGTTTGGAGACGATTTAGGGGGATAACTTGCCCCGTTTCTGTCTCCACATTCCTCACCAGGCAGGATTTCTAGATAAAACCAACAGGGAGAGAGTTACTATTCATATTTATTGAGCTCCTTATTTTCCCAGACACTTTACATAACTTAGCACATTACTTCCAATTTAGTCCTCATGGGAAGCCCTTGCGATGGGTCTTCTTACTCTTTTTACAGGTGAAGAAACGAATATAGAAGGCCAAGGAATAAACCCAAGGTTAGGCACTGCTGAAGGAGCCCTGATGGTGCAGTAGTTAAGCACTTGTCTGCTAACCGAAAGGTTGTTGGTTTGAACCCACCAGGGGCTCCGTGGGAGCAGAGACCTGGAGATCTGCTTCTGTAAAGATCATAGCCTAGGAAGCCCTATGGGGCAATTCTACTCTGTCTTTTAGGGTCACTATGAATCAGAATTGACTTGATGGCACATAGCAACAACAACACATACTGCTGAGCAGGGGAGTAGACACTTGTATCTCCATCTGCCTGACTTTCTGAAGCCCATGCAATTTCTGCCACCTCGAAGGCCATGGTGTAGTGGGCTCCTGCATGCATAGCAACTCAGAACCATTTGAGTTTAGGTCTGGGCTTGACCAGTTATTCCAACAAGGTGGACACAGGGCTTTGGGAAGATGAACATGGGTTTGGGAGCGCTTGGGCTTTGGAACCCAGCAGACCTGGGCTCAAATCCTGGCTCTTTGGCTCCATAGCTCTGAGTCTTGTGCAAACCATGTAACACCATCTGCCAAATAAGAGAATTATGCTTTGGCTTGCAGGATTGCTAATTATGTATGTAAACTGGGTTCAAGAAAAAAAAAATCCCAAACCCATTGCCATCACGTCGATTCTGACTCATAGTCCCCCTATCAACAGAGTAGAACTGCCCCGTAGGGTTTCCAAGCTGTAATGTTTACCGAAGGAACCCTGGTAGTGCAGTGGTTAAAGCACTCTACTGTTAACTGAAAGGTCGGTGGTTCAAAGCTACTATGAAGATGTAATCCCATAAAGATTACAGTCTTGGAAACCCTATGGAGCAGTTCTCCTGTGTCCTAGAGCATTGCTATGAGTCACAATCAACATAATGGCAATGGGTTTGGTTTTGGTTTTTTGGGTAATCTTTATGGAAGCAGACTGCTACATCTTTTTCCCCCAGAGTGGCTGGTAGATTCAAACTGCCGACCTTTTGGTTAGCAGCCGAGTGCTTAACCACTGTGCAACCAGGACTCCTTTATTCAAGACATAGTAACCTTTTGATCCTTAGAAGATTGAGAGAGAAGGCAGAATGACCAGGGGCTCAGAGAACTGTCTTGCTTTTTCTCTACTACCTTCTCTCTAGACCTCTCACCTACCCTCAGTGTGCCGCAAATGGAACAAACTACCTCACAGGCCATCAGTAACGTGCCCTCTTGTGCTCTGATGGTAACAAGGGTTTTTTATTCTGAACTACGGGCTTGTGCTGTCTGCACAGGGACATGGGGTCTCAAGGAGGGGTGCCAGCCCCTCTGTTGTCCACCAATGGAACACTCAACCCTGAAAGCTAGGAAGAGTCTAACAACTAAAGCTTATGAATATGAATGCCTCAGGCTTCCCAGTGATGTCACAGACAGAATTCAATTCAACAAACGGGTAACAATCACTTCTTCTGAAGGGAAGCAACTAGCTGCAAGTATCAGAGACCTCAAGTGACAGTGGCCTAGACAAGATGCTATGTTTTTTTTCTTTCTGTCTTCCATAAAAGTCCAGAGGAAAGTGGTCCCTGTAGGTATGGTGGCTCTGCTCTGGGAAGTCTTGATGGACCCAGGCTCCTTCCATCTTGTTGCTTCACCACGTATGGTCTTCATTCCTAATGTCCCCTCACGGTCTAAGATGGCAGCTCCAGCTCCAGCCATCATGTCCATCACCAGCAGGAAGGTAGATGGGATGGAGCAGATAGGCAAAAGGTACACACCAGCAGTCTCTTAAGAAAGATCCCTGGCGACTGCAGATAATACTTATGCTTAAATCTCACTGGCCAGAACTTGGTCACATGACCACCCTTAGCAGCAAGGGGAAGTTGTGTGGCTATATGCCCAGCTAAAAATTGGGGCCTCTATTCTATGGAAGAGGAGCCCTGATGGCACAATGGTTAAGTGCTTGGCTGCTAACCAAAAGGTAGGCAGTTCAAATCCACCCAGCCTCTCCACAGGAGAAAAGACTTGGCGATCTACTTCTGTAAAGATTACAGTCCAGGAAACCCTGTGAGGCAGTTCTACTTTATCATATAGGGTCACTGTGAGTCAGAATTCACTCGACAGCACACAACAACAATCTTACTACGGAAAAAAGATGGCAATTAGCATTCACCTGCACTGATGTGTTTAAGCTTTTATTATGGATTAGGTACTATATCTACCTTCTTTGTCTCAACAACTCTGAGTTGATTCTTTTCATTCCCATTATAAAGATGAGAAAACTGTGTCCCAAAGGTTTTGGTATGATGTGTTTTCATTCTCGTTTGATTCTAGGAATTTTTTAATTTCATCTCTGATTTCTTCTATTACGCCATGGTTTGTAAGCAGGATTGTTATTCAGTTCCCAGGTAACTGATTTTTTTTCCTTATTCTTCCTGTTGTTAATTTCTACTTTGATGGTGAGGTTGTGGTCAGAGAAGATACTTTGTGTTATCTCAATGTTTTAGATTTTGTTGAGGGTTGCTCTGTGGCCTAAGATGTGGTCTATTATGGAGAACACTCCATGTGCGTTGGAAAATAATGCTTACTTTGCAGCTGTTGGGTGGAGTGTTCTATATATGTCTATGAGGTCAAGTTGGTTGATTGTGCCCTTTAGGTCTTCTGTATCTTTTCTGAGTTTCTTTCTAGATGTTCTGTCCTTTACCGAGAGTGGTGTGTTGAAGTCTCCTGCTATTATTGTGGAACCGTCAATTTCTCTTTTCAGTGCTGTTAGAGTTTGTTTTATGTATTTTGGAGCCCTGTCATTGGGTGTGTACATGTTTATCATGGTTATGTCTCCATGATGGCTTGTCCCTTTAATCACTATATAGTGTCCTTGTTTGTCTTTTATGGTGGACTTTGTTTTAAACTCTATTTTATCTGAGATTAGTATTGCCACTCCTGCTCTTTTTTGGTAGCTGTTTGCTTGATGTATTTTTTTTTCCATCCTTTGATTTTTAATAAATTTACATCTTTGTTTCTAAGGTATGTCTCTTGTAGACCACATATTGATGGATCCTGTTTTTTTATCCATTTTGTCACTCCCTGTCTCTTTATGGGTGCATTTAGGCCATTTACATTCAGTGTAATTATTGATAGGTGTGAGTTTATTGCTGTCATTTTGTAGTGCTTTTTTTTTTATGGTGCTGACGTTTTCTTTGTTCATCTTACTCTCCTGTGCTGAATTCCTTTTGTTTGTGGATTTTTTTCCAATTATTTTGTTTTTGTAGATTTTGTTTTTTACTGAGACTTTATGTTTTTCTTCCTAATTTTGATGAGTAGGTTTGTCAACTTTCTTTGTGGTTACCTTGAAATTTACCCTTGTCTTCCTAGGTTTGAACCAGTCTATTATTACTTGGTATCACCTTGTCTTCCTCTCCATTAGAGGGTTCTATACCTACAGTGTTTATTCCCTCTTTTATTGTTCTGATGTTGTTGTCATTTACAGATTAACCTCTCTGGTTCCCTGTTGTAATTTTTTTTGTTTTGGATAGTCCTTGAGAGTTCGTTTCCTAGGTTGATATCTGGCTGGTACGATCCTGCATCCTAGATTCAGCCTGTAGTCTGATGTTTGTTCTTAGACTGAAGGACTCCCTTCAATAATTCTTGTAAGTTTGGTTTGGTTTTTACATATTCCCTTAATTTCTGTTTATGTGGAAATGTCCTAATTTCACCATCATATTTGAATGAGAGTTTTGCAGGATAAATTATTCTTGGCTGGCAATTTTTTTCTTTCAAGGTTTTATATATGTCATCCCATTGCCTTCTTGTCCGCATGGTTTTTGTCGAATACTCCAAGCTTAGTCTTATTGTTTCTCCTCTGTATGTGACTTTTTGTTTCGCTCGAGCTGCTCTCAGGATTCCTTGTTTGTCTTTGGTTTTAGAGAGTGTAATTATGATATGCCTTGGTGATTTTCTTTTGGAGTCTATCCTATATGGGGTTCATGGAGCTTTTTGAATGGTCAGCTTTTCATCTTTCATGATATTGGGGAAGTATACTGTCAGCAGTTCTTCAATGATCCTCTCTTTGTTTTCTGTTTTCTCCCCCTGTTCTGGAACTCCAATCACCCGCAAATTTTTGCTTTTAATTGTATCCCACATAATTCTCAGGGTTTCTTCATTTTTCTTCGTTCTTGTTTCTGATTTTTCCTCAGAGTTGTATCCAAGGGTTTGTCTTCAATGTCACTGATCCCATCTTCCATCGTTTCAAACATGCTCCTCAGCCCCTCTATAAAACTGTCCATTTCTAAAGTCCTGTTGTTTAAAAGATGAGAAAGCTGATTATCAGAGAAGTTAAGTAGAAAAGTCTAGGTTACCCAGTAAGGAAGTGGTGAGTCTGGGCTCTAAGGCAAGGCCCACATGACTCCCAAATCTGTGCTGCTACCTTCTTTTCTGTAAGGCTTGGCCTAAGGGTTGGGATGCCCTAGACGAATAGGAAACTTCCTCTCTCCAACATTGAGAAACAATACCACTGCCATTTTATGACTTTTCAGGGTGTAAGGAGGTAGCTGGCTTAGGTTTTGTTTTTGTTTTAAAATAATTTTATTTTTGTTGTTGTTATTGAAAATATACATAACAAAACATACACAAATTCAACAATTTCTATATGTACAATTCAGTAACATTAGTTACATTCTTCAGGTTGTACAACCATCCTCACGCTCCTTTTCTGAATCATTCCTCCACTGTTAACATAAATGCACTGCCTCCTAAGCTCCCTATCATCTAACCTTTCGAGTTGCTGTTGTCAATTTGATCCCATATAGATAGTTCTTTAAAAGAGCACAGTGCTCAAGGCAGAAGGCGTAGGTTGAAAACTCTTTCAGACTTGTGTGAATATGTGTCAGGTTCCCAGCAAAAGTGTGCCTTGATTTCTCTTTATAAAGGAAGAGTAGTCACTTTTCTGTGAGCTGTTCCTACGGTTCACCCAGGGTCAGTGAGTTCAATGCAACTTTTATTGAACCTGTTCTAAAGTTCCAGGCACCATGCTAGATACATGGCCAAGAAAAACAAGACTAGACCTAGGAGAAAGCAGAGAGCTATATGTAACACAAAAGGAAGGCCTTGATCTTGGCCTTGGGCCTTTCTACTTTAACCTCAAACAGTCCTGGTCACTGGCTACCTCATTGCTTTGACATTGGGCAGAGTGGGAAGGTCAGGGCCCAGTTTGTGCAGCTTCTCTGCCAGGTGAGATGGAGGAGCCTGGTACTGAAGCTGGTGTGCAAAGACCAAGTCCTCCCCTGGTGGAGGGTGAGCCACGTTGCCTAAGATTTAAGTTGCTTCATTGGTGGCCACTTCCTTCACCGAGTTAGAGCATAGTGCACTCATGAAACCCATGTCTCAATGTACTTGGTGGCTAGTTGGCATATCCTCTTCATGAGTCTGGCTGATTTCCAGGCACATCTGGGCACTGTGGTGGCACTTTCTTGACTAGTGTTTCAGAGATCTGTCCCATCACTCCAACTTGATCATCATCTCTTGGAGTTATGTGCATGCATGTACGTGCATGTGTGTTGAGAGGACAGAGAGCTTTTCTCTTCTTAACAATAGCTAATAATAGTATCTGCCATTTATTGAATGCTTACTACATGTCTGTCCCTGGGCAGGGCCCTCTCTACTGGACAGAAGTCATGTGCAACTTATCAAGTTTCTGTAAGGTAGCATCTAACGTATGGAGTTAGAGGATCTTAATCAATACTAAAGGAGCCCTGGTGGCACAATGGTTAAGCACTCAGCTGCTAACCAAAAGACTGGCAGTTCAAACCCACCCAGCAGTTCTGTGGGAGAAACACCTGGCGATCTCTTTATGTAAAAGTTTAAAAAATAAAACCCATTAAGTCGATTCTGATTCATAGTGACCCTATGGGACAGAGTAGAACTGCCCCCACAGGGTTTCCAAGGCTGTAATCTTTGGAGAAGCAAACTGCCACATCTTTCTCCCATAAATGTTACAGCCTAGGAAGCCTGTGGGGCAGTTCTACTCTGCCCTATAGGGTCGCTATGAGTTGAAATACACTCCACGGCACACAACACACTGACAGTATGACTTTGTAGGTCCCCAGGTGGCACAAACTATGAGTTGGAATCGACTCAATGGCAATGGGTTTGGTTTTGGGTTTGCTAACCTAAAGGTTGGAGGTTGGACCCCGCCCAGCAGTACTGTGGAAGAAAAGGAGGCCTGGTAATCTGCTTCTGTTAAGATTCCAAAACCAAACCAAAACCATTGCTGTCAAGTCGATTCCAACTCATAGCAACCCTACTGGACAGGGTAGAACTGCCCCATAGAGTTTCTAAGGCTATAGAGCTTTATGGAGGCAGACTGCCACATCTTTCCTCTGCAGAGTGACTGGTGAGTTCAAACCACTGACCTTTCAGTTAGCAGCCAAGCACTTAACCACTGCACCATAAGGGCTCCTTCCATTAAGATTACAGCCGAGAAAACCCTATGGAGCAGTTCTACTCCGTAACATACGGAGTCGCCATGAGCTGGAATCAACTCCACAGCAACTAATAACAGTCTGACTTCGAAAGGCCATGCAGTCATCTTGTTGCCTTATGTCCAAGTTTTTGGATAATTTTTCTTAACAGAAGCTAGTAAAAATCTGTGGAATGAACCGACAAGAGTAGGTGGACAAGGCTCAGTGGAAACCCTCCCCCCACCTGGAAAAACAGCCCCAGAGCCTGCTCACTGTGATCCAGGATCCGCCTCCAGGCCTTCGATGTGCTGGAACTCAGGGGGTTACTCCCTAGCAAAAGTGGGAAATCTGACCATTAGGTGCCGAAAATCAGATGAGGTTCTTCACCTCTGGCAAGGAGCCAGAGAAAGCGTGCTGAAGTCCTGGATGTGCGTTTTTAGTTGAATAAAATAAGCTAATTGAATAAACAGGACCCCCAAGTGCAAAGCCAGTGCCTCTTCTCTGGGACCCACGACCCTCCAGGAGAGACAAGCGAACGGTGAATCCTATGGCTTCATCTTCTGCCCTGCCTTTGCCTTTCCCCTTTCTGAGACAAAAGTAAAGTTCTGGAAGGTGCAAGTTAAAATAAACCTTTCATAAAAGATTCATTCCTGAACAAGAAAGTTATGAAAGCATGAAATGTGAAATAAGTGCCATTCTGAATTCCACGCGACGCATTTGGCCGTAATTATTTTTTTAAATTCCCCCCAGAAGGCACTTTTCAATCACAGGACAGCAAGAAAGATCAGCAGGGATCAGGGCCAGATAACTTCTTCACTGGGGAAAAAATGAGTTTCAAGTTTTAGGTGCTGACCTAACGCACTTTGGAGAATAAGAATGGGTATTAAACGGATTTAGTTATTTCAAAAAAATAAGACAAGAGCTATTGCAGAAAAAGGCCTGAACTGCAGAGGCTCAAACGTGATGTAAATTACCTCCAGGAAAAGCCTAACAAGCCATTGGTAATGGTGTGTGCACCTAAGATTTTAGAACTATTGTGTCTTTAGAACTATCGTGGGTGTCCCTGGGTGGCACAAGTGGTTAAGCGATGGACCACTAATGGAAAGGTTGGTGGTTCAAATCCACTCAGAGGTGCCTCAGAAGACAGCCCTGGTGATCTGTTTCCAAAAGCTCACAGCCTTGACCGCCCCGTGAAGCACAGTTCTACTCTGCACACATGGGGTCGCCATGAGTCAGAATTGACTGGATGACAGCTAGCAACAAAGAACTACTGTGAGTTGGGGCGGGGTGAGGGGTGGCGATAATTCTGTCTGTAGACGGATCTGCATTTTGGGTCTAGCACTGAAAATCACTCTTCTCTAGGGCTTCAACCCTCGGAACCAACAGACTTGCATTCTATCAATATCGCATGCGCCTACAAACAAATCAAAGTTGGCACAGCAGCAATTTCTGGGCAACTGCTCCACCCACATCTGGCTTTCCCCCCACCTCCTTTCTCTTCCTAGATCTTTTTCGAGCAAGGGGAGGGAGCGGGGCTTCTTCCTTTCCCTTGGGGCTTGGCCTTGTATACAATATCATGAGTTAAAATTCTAGTGTGGAGGTAGTGGTGGCTCTTGCAGGGTTCAATTCCTGGCCAGTGCACTTCATACGCAGCCACCATCCATCTGTTAGGGGAGGCTTGTGAGTTACTACGATGCTGACTAGGTTCCAGCAGAGCTTCTAGACTAAGAAGGACTAGGAAGAAAAGCTAATTATGAGCCAGTGAAATGTGAGCCTATGGATCACAATGCTCTGATCTGCAACCAATCAGGGGGATGGTGCAGGACTGGGCAGCGTTTAGTTCTGTTGTGTGCAGGGTTGCCACGAGTTGGGGCCCAGTGTATGGAGGCTAACACTAAAGTTCTAGGCTCACGGCCATCTCCTGCAGAGGGGTCTCGTCTTCCACCTATGTCCTCTCAATTGCCTTCCTTGCCTCTGTGGGGGCTGCTTGGGGGTCTGTTCAACCTGGTGTCCTTGCCCCAGCTTGGTTCCCGGGTGACCAATTTCAGAGCCCTGTGATTTCCAGATGAGTCCAAGTTCTCTGTCTCTAAAAGAAGGGTCTGGAGCAGTAGATTTGAGAAGTAGCACCGCTGGGCATACACAGGACTCCTCACCATACCCACCCAGGCAAGAGAAAATAAACCAAACCCTCAAACGCTTGAAGTGGTTGTGGGGGGTAACAATTCACAGTAATCACTGGGTTTTCCTTCTGATCCTGCCTGACTGATAATGTTAATTGCTACTCTCAGCTGCAGGTGTGCCTTCTCGAAGGTTTGGAAGGAGGTGAAAGAACACAGGTAAGTCACTAAGGTTGGGTTCCAGCAAGTCCTTTCATGGTGGAGAGAGACCCATGGTTGGGGTGCCATCCCTGCGAGCTGAAGTGTGCAAGCTTGACGCACAGGTGACCCTCACACAGGTGGAAGGGGCCACTGCGCTGGTGGCTGGGTTGGGGCAGCAGCCCTTCACAGACAGGCTCGGGGTCCAGCTGATACTGCCACTGCCCCAAGGTGCAAGGAGAGGGCGGGACAGGAGCCAGGCATGCTGCCCACATTCCTGTGTGGGGCGCCACCCTGTGGAAGCTGGGGGAGCTAGGGCTTGCCTGAATAGAGATGGGCGCATGGCAGGGAGGGGTCTCTCAGTCTCCTACTTCATGTCACCCGCTGGGGATCAGGTTTTTGACAATGAAGGATCAGGATGGCAGGTGAGGCCCTGCTCCAACCGGGAGTCTTCATGGATACCCAGCTTAATAGACTAACTCATCTCGGATGGCCTGGAACTTTCTCTATTTTAGCATCGAAAGTCGCACGTCTTGGGCATTCCCTCTGTCCTGGGCAAAACAGGACACTCGGTCAACCTACTATCAGACACCCCACCTCACCCCCAGGGGATGCAGGAGGCAGAGCTGTCCCTCAGGAGGTTTACGGGAACCCAAGGTTATTTTTGCAACGTCCAGAGGGAAGTGGAGTCAGGCATTTTACAGCGGGACTCATGTCTACCTCTTCTCACTGTTCTTGTTGTGAGGTGCTGGCGAGTCTGTTCTGATTCCTAGCGACCCCATGTGACGGAGTAGAACTGCCCCATGAGGTTTTCTAGGCTGGAGTCTTTACGGAAGCTGATCCACTGGGTAGGTTCAAATCATCAACCTTTGGGGTAGCAACTGAGGGCTTAACCTCTGCACCACCAAACCAAAACCAAATCCATTGCCACCAAGTGGATTCCGACTCATAGCGACCCTAAAGGACACAGTAGAACGGCCCCATAGGGTTTCCAAGGAGAGCTGGTGGATTCCAACTGCTGACGCTTTGGTTAGCAGCCGAAAGCTTATTTGCACCTTCAGTACGCCTTATCTTCTCACTGCCCCCATTAAAAAAAGGAAAAGAAGGGAAGGGAAAGAGAAAAGAAGAAAAAGAGAAAGATGATATGCAATTGGTTTGTGAACGCCGGGGCCCAGTTGTGGATTTTAAACACACGCAAACGCCTCCCTGCCCCCGCCAGGCCCAGCACAGCGAGTGCCTGCTTGTTTTTTTAACCCCTGTCAGACACTGTTGGGTAGTAATGACACACGCCTAGTAGCGCCTCCCCAGGCACTTTCTGAGTCCCGGCCCCTCTTGCAGGTGCCTTTCCTGCATTTTTCCAGTTGCCGTCAAGTCGACTCTGACTCATGGCGACTCCACGTGTGTCAGAACAGTACCGTGTTCCATAGGGTTTTCAGTGGCTGATTTTTTGGACCTAGTCACCAGGCCTTTCTTCCGAGGTGCCTCTCGGTGGATTTGATTAGCAGCCACACGTCAACTGTTTGTGCCATGCAGGGACTCCAGACTTTGTCAGCTGTCTCCTGAGGAGTAAAATTGCCTCTAGTTGAGAACCAGTTTATGGCAGGAGAGGGGACCTACTATAGGCTGGTTGTGAGGATGAAACCAGTTTACAGTTCTCAGCAGACGTAGAACAGTGACCACAGGGTAAGCACTATGTAAGTATTTGTTAAATGAAATTGTTGTAGCCCTCCGCCCCCCACCCTGCATAAATAGTGTGAGTAACTCACTCCTTTAACTCATCAGGGGTGCCCTCATGACACTGTACGCCTGCCACCTGGGGAGGCTTGTTCATGCCTCTGTTTTTGGCTCTGCCACTTGCTTCCAACTGGTTGCTTTTGGGGTTGGGAGGCATTTTTGGATTGTCACGACTTTGGGGGAAGGGATGCTTACTGGCATCTAGTCATTAGAGGCCAGGAAGGCTGCTAAACGTCCTACAATGCACAGGACAGGCCCCACACAGAATGATCCAGCCCAGAATGGCAGCCGTGTCAAGGGTTAGAAAACCCAATCACAACGGATGGGAAGGGTGAGAAAACCCAATCACAACGGATGGGAAGGGTGGACCCTGGGAGGCACACCCGGAACCCTGAGTCTCGAGTGCCCCTCCCCTCCTCCAGAGTCAGGCTAGAGCAGTCTGTCCTCTGGCTGGGTCCTTATTGTCTTTTCCAGGGCTCACCCCAGAGTTTCTTGTGCACTTTCTATTCACTGTGAATGCGGCTGCACTCTGCTGGCCATACCGCCGACTCTGTCCTGGTTCATTAAGACAGTGAGCTGGGTTTTACAGTTATTGCCCTTAAAATCCCCGTCAGCAGCATTCCCAGCCTTCAGTGGGGCTAGGGGTACCAGCTTGGTAGGTTTAATGTCACAGGATGACCAGCACTCAAATGCCCTCTAGGATCCACCCAGCTGCTCAGTTGCCCAAGCTGTGGAATGTTGGCCAAAGGCAAATCCAGAGTTCACACAGGTGGGAGGTAGTTCTTGCAGATCATCTTGGAGCATGTGCTGGCTGGCTCCATGATGCAGGCCACCATTTAATAAGGCAGCTGGGACCCCAACTGCAAGAGATTTGAAGTAGCTGGGATTGAAACAGAACTTTTTCCTCAGGGGCTCAGAATCCTAGCTCCTAGGCCTGGAGGGAGTTTCAGAGGTCTTACCGTCTCTCTCTGCTGCCCAAGAAGACTCTCCCAAATGGCACTTGCTACATAGTTTTGCAGGGCCCAGTAGGAACCCTGGTGGCACAACAGTTAAGCGCTTGGCTGCTAACCTAAATGTTGGTGATTTGAACCCACCCAGTGGCTCTGCAGGAGAAAGACCTGGCAATCTGCTCCCGTAAAGATTACAGCCAAGAAAACCTATGGAACAGTTATGTCACATGAAGTTGCTGTGAATTGAAATCTACTCAATGGCACCCAACGACAAGAAGTGCAAAATGAAGAGTCCCTGGGTGGTGCAAAAGGGAGCAAAAGTTGGAGGTTTGAGTCTACCCAGAGTTGCCTTAGAAGAAAAGCTTGGTGACCTACTTCCAAAAGATCAACCATTGAAAACCCTATGGAGCACAGTTCTACTCTGACACACATGGGGCTCCAGGAGTTGGAATCAACTCAACAGCAACTGGTTAAAGACTGGAAAGATGGATCCTTGGCTAATACCATCCCCCCGATCCACCCTCCCATCTACCCCCCATCCCCCCGCCCCGATCCATCCCCTTCCCCCAGATCAGTTTTGGTTGTAGAGGGACATCAGTAAGAACATTGACTATTGTTCCGAGTTGAAGACACCTATGGAAAATGCTGCTTGTATTCCCTGCATTACTTGAACTTTTCAATGTGTTGGTATTTTAGTTCTTGGTATTTTTTAAAATACAAAGTTCCATTAAAATCTAAAATATGTATTTTTCACTAATTCCCATTGCTCAGTCTGAATGGTGGAAAAAAATAAATTAGGGTACATTTGAGAAGGTTTTACTTTCAAGAGCTTTTAGTAAAGCAATCCAGGCTAAGGAGTGTTGTCAAGTAGAAATTCTGCAGACCTACCGCCATGAATGGATCAGTATCTTCGTATATAATCCCATCACGTGGACTGTAGACAGGTCCTGCTAAGATGCTTGAAAAGTTTGTTCCCTTGAGTAGATTAAACATTTCTTCTTCAATGTTATTGTGTTGTCTTTATTGGTTTAGCTAACTCTTTCTTTATAGGTAAAATATTTCAGCCCAGCCCCTGTTGGCCTTACCATGAAATCCAAACCAGAAGAGCTGAAACCAAGCAACTGGGCTGCTCTGGGCTTCTCTGGACCCTTGAAGCCTCCAAGCTCAATGCTCCCAGCATGGCTCACCCACCTCTCCTATCCCCCTTCAGCCCTGATCAGAATCTTTGCACTGGTCTGGCCCACCCCAGGCCAAGCCCCTCACTCTTTCGTTTTCCTTCATTAAAAAAAAAAATATTGTGCAAGGACTAGAAGGCAGGAGGGGACAGGAAAGCTGGTGATAGGGAACCCAAGGTTGAGAAGGGACAGTGTTGACATGTCGTGGGGTTGTTAACCACTGTCATAAACAATATGTGTACTGTTTAATGAGAAACTATTTGTTCCGTAAACCTTCATCTAAAGTATAATAAAAAAATAAAAACGTAAAAAAAAGAAAAAAAAATTATTGTGGTAAAACATGTATAACCTAAAATTTGCCATTTTAACCATTTTTGTGTGTACAATTGCAGTGGTATTAATAACATTCACATTGTTATGCAACTATTAGCACTATATCTCCAAAACTTTTTCATCTCCTCAAACAGAAACCCTGCGCCCATTAAGCAATAACTCCTCGTTTCCCCCTCTCCCCAGACCCTGGTAACCTCTAATCTACTTTCTATCTCTATGAATTTGCCTACTTTAGATATTTCACGTAAATGGAATTATCCGGTATTTGTCCTTTTGTGTCTGGTTTATTTCACTTAGCATAAAGTCTTCACGTTTCATCCATGTCATAGCTTGTATCAGAACATCACTGTTTTTTTAATGGCTGAATAATATTTCACTGTGTGTGTATACCACATTTTGCTTATCCATTCATCTGTTAATGGACACTTGGGTTGTTTCCACCTTTTGGCTATTATGAATAATGCTGCAACATTACACCCACTCCTCACTTACTGACATGGTTAGATTCCAAAGACCAGGTCATTATGAGAAAATTGGCGTTATGCAAAAATGGAGGATGACCACATCAGATCGCAAAATGGAGGATGACTACATCATTACATAACTGCCAAATTATACCTCTACATAACTGCCCAACCACTGAGAATCATAGCCCAGCCAAGCTGACACATAAGCTTAATCAACAGAGCCAACGTCACTCTCGCCTCTCACCTTGGTGTTCATTACTGTCAGATGTACGTTGTTAATGCACAAAATAGTCTGATAGTAGATTTTTTTACTATTGTCGTAAACGCAAAATGTCAGCTAATGAGACAGTCGATAAGTGAGGAGTAGGTGTACTGTGTACACATATCTGTTCGAGTCCCTGCTTTCAAGTCTTTTGGGTAAGTACCCAGGAGTGGAATTTCTAGGTCATATTGTCATTCTATGTTTAACTTTTTGAGGGACCACCAAACTGTTTCCACAGCGGCTGCACCATTTTATATCCCCATCAGCCTCTCACTCTTGGCAGACATTCCTGCTTCCTAATTCTTTGAGAAAATCCAGGTTATCAGGCTGACCTCTCTCGACTTCTTGCCTTCCCACTGACACATTTATCTAAATCTTGACTCTCTCTGCTCTTCTTTCCTCCAGCTTCAGAGGAAGAAGCTAATCCTGTCCTCTGAACTCCAAATCAATCCCCGCCCACCTGCTGAGGGTCCTCAGGTATCATATAAACATGCTCAAGCTTTTGACCATCTTAAAATAACAGCAACCTAAACCCCGAGTCCCCAGAGCCTCTCTCCAGCCTAGGGCCCTATCTCTCTCAGTCTCTTCCCTGCCAAGCTTCTTGAAAGAGTTGTCCCCAGTCATGAAGGCCATGTCATCACCTCCCATTCACCTCTCCATCAACTGCATGCTGGCAGCTGGCCCCACCATTACCAAAGCACTTGCCAAGCACGCCAAGGACTTCTTTGTTGTGAAATCCAGTGAGCACTTTTTAGCCCTTATCTTGTCCCATCTCTCTGCAGTCTTTGCTGTCAACCTCTCCTGAAGAAGCTTTCCCCACAACATTACCAACATAATTACCGCCACCGAGTTGTATTCTTAAAATGGTTAAAATGGCAAATTTTACATATTTTACCACAGTAAGGTTTTTCTAAAAAATTTAATGATTAAAAAAAAAGAAGAAAAGAAAGAATTTTGACCTGGAGAAAAGAACAAGAGCCAAAGAATGAAGGGAGAGGAGAGGATAATTATAATGAAAGTATAGTGCTTTCCTGCAGTTGAACTCCAATTTAATTCTGAGCTTCCTGGCAGCTAAAGCAAAAAGGGTCAAAGAGTTGTGTAAGGCTGTCAACTAAGTGCAGCACAGCCGTGGCGCCAAACACTGGTCAGCAGGGTAGTGCCAAACTGTTTGAAACTTCACCTGGTTGCCCTATAAACAAACAAATATCATGTTTGTCCTGGTGACATTTTTTGAGCTCCTGGATCAAACCACACCTAAAGCTAAGTGTCTCTTAACTTTGTTATCTTAACTGATAAATCCCCTCTTTTACTTAAGTCAGTGTAAGTTGGGCCCTGAACTAAGAGTGTTCTGATACATGGGCCAAGGAAATTCTTATGGACTGTGGCCAGGAGGATTGTACTACCTTATCTCTAATCCCTCTTATACCTTGCTGATACCATAACACCTGGTATTTATGGAGGAACTGAATATGACCAATTCTGTGCAGATTCAGGCACTGAGCACCTCCAAGATTGTTTAAAGGGAGGAGTGGGCCTAGGAGACTCTCAGGGAACTCTTTTAACCCTGAGGTCCCAGAAATCTACAGAAGAGGATAGTAACTTCATAGCTCCAATAATGCTGCAAAAATCTCATCTGGATATGGGTCAACCGCCAGCAAAACCCTAAACACTGGCTCCTCTTTGGTGTCAAATTGTAATTCTCCTCTTTCATCTTCCCCTGCAGTTCCTTCTGTTTTTCATTTCTCCTGATTTCTTTCTCTGGGCTTTTGATCTGTTTTTTATTGTTATCATTCAGACATTTCATGCTTGAACTTTCCAAGCCCATGTAATCCAACCATAACAACATCTGGGATCTGCGGTCATGTATTAATGTTAGCTGGAATTGATGCATCGGGACTGGATGCTTTGCTGAGTTATTCTCGATCTTTGTTCCATGAAGCTGATTTTCCTGCCAGCCTTAGCCCCGGGGATTTTCCAAGGAACAGCACTGGGCAGGAAGTAATGAGAGCTCTTAGGGAATTTGCTTTGCTTATTTACCACCTCCGGTGGTCTTCACACCGCTTCACCTCTGATGACTGGCTTCTTGGGATCATGCTTCCAGATCTTGGAGTGTCCTTTCTAGTCACGCAGGCCTTGGAGTGGGCCAGTCACACACGGCTTGGATGACAGCTCGGCTCCTTAGCGGCCATTTAGTGGTGGACAAGTCACCTAACTGCTATGAACCCAGTTTCTCTTGAGTAAAATAGGGATGATAACACCTAAAGTATAGGACTGTTGTGAGGATCACATGGAATTCACTAACATCATTTACATAAAACGCCCGGCTCAATTTAGTACCCTGGTGATGCAATAGTTAAGTGCTCAGCTGCTAACCAGAAGGTTGGTGGTTCAAACCCAACAGCCACTCCCGGGGAGAAAAGATCTGGACTTTTCCTCCTGTAAAGATTACAGCCTAGGAAGCCCTATGGGGGCAGTTCTAATTTGTCATGTAGAGTCGCTATATGACCCTATGCCCATTCCAAAGAAGAGTGATTCAACAGAATGTGGAAATTATCAAACAATATTATTAATATCACACGCAAGTAAAATTTTGCAGGGAACTGTCAGAAATTCAAGCCGGATTCAGGAGAGGACGTGGAATGAGGAATATCATTGCTGATGTCAGATGGATCTTGGCTGAAAGCAGAGAATGCCAGAAAGATGTTTACCTGTGTTTTGTTGACTATTCAAAGGCATTCGACTGTGTGAATCATAGCAAATTATGGATAACATTGCGAAGAAGGGGAATTCCAGAACACTTAGTTGTGCTCATGTGGAACGTGTACATAGACCAAGAGGCAGTTTGAACAGAGCAAGGGGATACTGCGTGGTTTAAAATCAAGAAAGATGTGTGTCAGGGCCGCATCCTTTCATCATACTTACTCAGTCTGTATGCTGAGCAAATAATCTGAGAAGGTGGACCATATGAAGAAGAATATGGTATCAGGATTAGAGGAAGACTCAGTAACGGCCTGCATTATGCAGATGACACAACCTTGCTTGCTGAAAGTGAAGAGGACTAGAAGCACTTACTGATGAAGATCAAAGACCACAGCCTTTAGTGTGGATTATACCTCAACGTAAAGAAAACAAAAATCCTCACAACTGGACCAATAAGCAACACCATGATAAATGGAGAAAACATTGAAGTTGTCAAGGATTTCATTTCATTTGGATCCACAATCAGCATGCATGGAAGCAGCAGTCAAGAAATCAGAGGACGCATTGCATTGGACAAATCTGCTGCAAAAGACCACTTTAAAGTGTTGAAAAGCAAAGATGTCACTTTGAGGACTAAGGTGCGCCTGACCCAAGCCATGATATTTTCAATCGCCTCATATGCCTGCGAAAGCTGGACAATGAATAGAGAAGATCAAAGAAGAATTTATGCCTTTGAATTATGGTGTTGGCGAAGAATATTGAATATACCATGGACTGCCAGAATAATGAACAAGTCTGTCTTGGAAGAAGTACAGCCAGAGTGCTCCTTGGAAGCAAGGATGGAGAGACTTCGTCTCATGTACTTTGGACATGTTTATCAGGAGGGACCAGTCCCTGGAGAAGGACATCATGCTGGGTAATGTAGAGGGTCAGTGAAAAAGAGGAAGACCCTCAACGAGATGGACTGACACAGTGGCTGCAACAATGGGCTCAAACAGCAACGATTGTGAGGATAGCGTAGGACCAGGGAAGGTTTCATTCTGTTGTACATGGGGTCGCTATGAGTTGGAACTGACTCAATGGCACCTAACAATGGCAGCATGAGTTGGAATCAATTTGACTGAGCACAACAACAACGACACTGTTTGTTGTAGCTATTGTGCTGGGTGTTTTGAAGTTGTTGATGATTTCATTCTATGTGAATCAATAACCAACATCCATGGAAGCAGTATTGAGTCAATTTGCTGCAAAAGACCACTTTAAAGTTTTAAAAAGCAAAGATGTCACTTTGAGGACTAAGGTGCACGACCCAAACCATGGTATTTTCAGTCACCTCATATGCGTGCGAAAGCTGGACGATGAAAAAAGGAGACAGAGAAAGAATTGATGAATTTGACTTCATCATGAAGAATATTGAATATACCACAGACTGCCAGAAGAATGAATAAATCAGTCTTAGAAGAAATACAACCAGAATGCCCCTTAGAAGCAACGATGGAGAGACTTTGGCTCACTTACTTTTGATATGTCATCAGGAAAGACCAATCTCTAGAAAAGGACATCATGTTTGGTAAAGTAGAAGATCAGCAAAAATGAGGGAAACCCTCAATGAGATGGATTGACATAATAAACCACAACAATGGACTCCAACATACCAATGATCATGAAGATGGTGCAGGACCGAGCAATGTTTTGTTCTGTTATACATAAGGTTGCCATGACTCGGAGCTGACCAGACAGCATCTAACAACTACTGTTTCTCCAAAAAGATTGTCTGTGCCTTGAACATGGACATCCCATTCTTTCCTCTTTTGTTGGTATTATTCAGCGCCCAGCTCAGGACCATCAGTGTTTATTGGGTGAATCCCAGTGAAATGAGCAGATACTTTCAGAAACCTCACTTGGATATGAACCTCACTTTGGCCAATAAGTACAGATGAAAAAGCCACAGGTAAAACAATTAAGGTAGATATCACTTTATAGTAAATTGACTTACACAAGAATTTCAGAAATGCTTTCTTCATTTCTGATTAATCTTCTAAGCTCCCCTGCAGCCGAGACAGCCTGTCAAGTTAATAACACCAAACATTTCAAGGAACCAAGAGATGAATCCTTTTTCTTAAAAGAAAAATTTTCCTTGTTTGTTGTGTAAATTTGTAAGCACACCTGCCCACGCAGGGCCATTTTACAAGCAGGGACATTTTGGAAGTGCCATGTGACCAGCAATAACAGCATATCTTTTCTAGTGCATTCTCCTCTCTGGATATGATGGCACTAGAAATTATCCTTCTATAATTTCCAACATAAAACGCAGGACTATCCCAAGCATTAAGACTTGTCTATGAGGAGCTGATGATTTGTGCAGGGGCTTGTTGGATTTTACTTTGGATTAGAACATCCTCCTTCCCAACTTCTCCTTACCCCCAAATCTGTGCTTCTCAAAGTGATGTGTGTCGGGGGGAGGTGGCTCTCAAAGGGGGCATTTGGGAATGTCTGAAGAATTTTTGGTTGTCATAACTAAGGGGGTGCTGTTGGCATCTGGAGCCTTGGTGGTGCAGTGCTTAAGAGCTCGGCTGCTAACCAAAAGGTCAGCAGTTCGAATCCACCAGCCGCTCCTTAGAAACCGTGTGGGGCAGTTCTACTCTGTCCTCTAGGGTCGCTATGAGTTGGAATCGACTCAACGGCAACGGTTTGGTTTTTGGTTTTACTGGCATCTAGTGGGAGGGCAGGGATACAGCTAAACTCTCACAATGCACAGGACAAGCAAGAATTATCCAGCCCAAAATGTCGATGGGGGCAGTGGAGTTTCAGTGGTAAAATTTTGACCTTTTGTGGGAGATACCTGCAATGATTCCTGGCCAATGCACCTCAAGCACAACCACCACTCGGACACATCAGTGGAGGCTTGTGTGTTGCTATGATGCCGAACAGGTTTCAGCAGAACTTCCAGAGTAAGATGGACTAGGAAGAAAGGCCTGGTGATCTACTTCTGAATATCAGCCAATGAAAACCCTACAGATAACAATAGTCTGATCCGCAACAGGACCAGGCAGCGTTTCGTTCTGTTGGACATAGGGTCACCATGAGCAGGGGGACAACTGAACAGCCACTAAGAACAACAACAAAATGTCAATAGTGGCAAGGTTGAGAAACCCTGCCCAAAATCAGCAACAACAAAACCACAAAAATACTGCAAATTATTAACATAAGAAGAGTGCAAGAGGAATATTTAAAACTACTATTCCGTTTCTAAATGGCCTGGGGAACTTAGGTGGACTTCATGACGTACACAGGATATGCTGCAAACACATAAGCTTTCTGTATTCCTTGAAGTGGATTTGATTTACCTTTGAGCTTGAAAGCAGTGAATGCATTTCTTAAGAAAATGCTTTTGATAACAGTTATCTCCTTCTTGCTAATTAACTCTGGGCTTTCTTCTGTGAGTTTCTCTGTAAATGGGACTCATCCATCTTCTTGTGGCTATGAGGACACCTGCGGAGAGAGGAGAGGTTAAAGGCAGTCACTGCGCTTCTGAGCTACCTCATTTCAAGCTCCTTTGAGTCCAATGCCAGCCTTGGCGAAAGCCGCTGGCCCCTGAATGAATGCTGTTTAAAAATCCAGAGGCAGCTGCTTGGGAACAAAGTCCAAGATGGCAGTGAGGGACAACGGGGCTCCTGCTGGCTTTCCACCCACTGTGTTTTGTTCAGCCATAGCCTCTATTCTCCGACCCTTCTCTGTGGAACCAGATGACAGCCAGTGTCGGCCAGCATCCTGTTGGTGATGACGTGGTGTTTACTCACAGGGTGGCACTGTGGAGAGACTCGCCCATGCCTCCAGCAAACAGCCGATTGGAATTGCATGGTAAGGACAAGATGGACAAATCCAACACTGCATAGACCCACCTTAATGATTCAACCATCTTTCAGCATTGAGTTCCACTAGGGGACTAAACTGTGCCCCTGGATGTCATTGACAGGCCTGGGGCCACAGAGGGGAGAAAAGTGGAGGACGAAAGGGAGGGACCACCACTTGTCTGTCAGTTTGTCCTACTGTAGTGGCTTGCGTATGATGATGCTGGACGCTATGCCACCAGTATTTCAGATACCAGCAGCGTCACCCACGGTGGACAGGCTTCAGTAGAGATTCCAGACTAAGACAGACTAGGAAGAAAGGCCTAGTGATCTACTTCGGAAAATTAACCAATGAAAACCATATGGATCACAACAGAACATTGTCTGATAGAGTTCTGGAAGATGAGCACTCTAGGTTGGAAGATGCTCAGAATACAGTGGCCACAACAAAAGGCTCTAGCATACCAACTGTGAAGATGACACAGGACCGGGGGAGGTTTTGGTCCATTGTACATGGAGTCACTGTGAGTCAGAGCCAACTCAATGGCAACTAGCAACAGCAACAGAGCAGGGAGAGGCACAAGACAGAAAAGAAGGAGGAAATGCAGGATGGCTGAGTGGGCTCAGCTGAGGAGCAGACTGGCCTGTCACTTGGGGTTGGAGTCACCATTTGGCAGCCCACTGACAGGTGGTGGGCAGTGAGGCCAGGCTCAGTGCCCTCCAGGGTTTGCATCCCATCATCGGGGGCTTTGAACATTTCTGATCCTCCACTGCCCTCTCCAAAGATCCCGATCTGTATTCTTCCCCTTGCCTGAGAGGCCTCCCTGTGCCTCTGTTTGCTGTTTGAACCTTGGACAAGCTTTATCCTTAGGGGAGGGTCAAGGCCTCTCCTTGACCTTGGTAAAATGGTGGCCTCAGGCTGCTTTCAGTGACCTGGGAGCCCAGGGCCACCTGCCTAAAGGGGACAAGGAGCTGTCCCTGCAGCTACTCTTCTAAATGTGATGCCAGCCCAGGTGAGGAGGCTCCAGAGGGTCCTGCCACTGTCTCCGGTACTGGGTAGCCGTAACCCTGTCTGGGGGATTGGCCAATTTGCCTCCGTGCTGTACAGCAAGAGGCAGGAAGTCTCATCCCTGCACAAGTCTGGGGTTGGAGACCCCTCCCATAGTCACAACTCCCTTCATGGGGGCGCTTCAAAGGGGCTTTAAAACATTTTCATACAATTCCAAAGCACCGAAGGAGCTATGTCCATATTCACGCTAACAAGCGGATACATTCTTTATATTTCTCCATGGTTCCTTCCATTTTCATCTGTGGAAACATGTTCTCATGTAGCTCCAGTTGTGGAGCATACATATTTCATTTAGAATTATTCCTGTTATATTTTTCCAAGGTTCTACCTAGTACCTGTATTTATTATTTTGGCAACTGCCTAACATACCATTGAGTTTATTCCACTGATCTTTACTTCACTATTCCATTATGGGGCCCTGGTGGCGCAGCAGCTAAGCGTTTGGCCGCTAACCAAAAGGTTTACAGTTTGAATCCACCAGCTGCTCCTTGGAAACCCTATGGGCAGTTCTACTCTGTCCTGTAGGGTCGCTATGAGTCGGAATCGATTCAATGGCGATGAGTTTTTTTTTTTTAATTCCACTATAGTTTGACTTTTTTTGCTCTTAGATTCTTGCTATTAGAAAGCACTAATAAACATCTACATACAACGAGCTCTTTCTTATTTTGAGTTATTTCCCTAGGATAAATTCTTGGGTAAAAGTCATTCCTGGTTCAAAGGGTATGATGAACATTTTTATGGCTCTTGATGGATTTGGCCAAATTATTTTCCAAAAATATTGCCTCAATTTTCATAGCCATACCTGAAAAAAAAAACAAAAAACAACAAACCTGTTGCCATCAAGTTGATTCTGATTCATAGTGACTCTATAAGACAGAGTAGAACTGCCCCATACAGTTTCCAAGGAGCAGCTGGTGGATTCAAACTGCAAACCTTTTGGTTAGCAGCTGTAGCTCTTAACCACTGTGCCACCAGGGCTTCTTCATAGCCATAAGAGATCTATGAGTATGTTTCAGTGGAGGTGAACAATGTGGGTTCAAATCCCAACTCTACTACGCAGAAGCTGTGTGAACTTGGCAAATTACTCCACATCTCTGATTCTTCTTTTCTTTATCTAAAAAATGGGATACAAATACATGCCTCATGGGATTGTTGTGAGGACTGAATGAGATAATGCATGGGTAATGCTTAGCTCAGTGCCTGTCATTAGCAAGTGACCAATGTGTGGTAGTCATCGAAGAAATGCAACCAGAATGCTCCTTAGACTTAAGGATGGTGAGACTTCAGCTCACTTGCTTTGGATACCTCATTAGGAAAGACCAATTGTTAGAAAAGGACATCGTGTTTAGTAAAGTACAGGATCAAAGAAAATGAAGGAAACCATCAGTGAGATGGATTCACGCAATAGCTGCAATAATGGATTTCAAACATACCAGCGATCATGAAGATGGCACAGGACTAGGCAATGTTTCGTACATCATGGGTTGGACTCAACTCGACAGCAACGAACAACACCAATATATGGTAAATGCGTTACGTTATTGTTATTCCTAATACATTACATTAAATGTTTTACTACTAATGCTTTTCCAAGATGCAAAGAAGCAAGTGTACTCTAGGAAATTAAAATGTATTCTGCTTCAAATCTGGACTATTATTTGCTGCTAAGATAGAAATGCTATTTTCATGACTTATTCACTCTACTGTAAGTAAAAAAATAAAAAACCAAACCAGTTGCTGACGAAGCCATTTACACTCATGGCCATCCCATGTGTTTCAGAGTAGAACTGTGCTCCAGAGGGTTTTTAATGGCTGTGATCTTTTGGAAGTAGATTACCAGGCCTTTCTTCTGAGGTTCCTCTGGGTGGATTTGACCTGTCAACCTTTCAGTTAGTAGCTGAGCGGTTAACCACTTGCATTACCCAGGGACTCCCTACTGTAAACAGGTCAACCTAAATACGAGGGCAAGATGTCTATTTTTTTAAGCAAAAGTTCATTTTCAAGGTCATATACACTAGAATCATCTGTCAATTCTGTCCCCTATCTCCCAGCAGATACGATCATTAGAATCTCTATTATTGAAAACTCGGTTATCTACCTCCTGAGAGGCAGGGTGGGCAGGTGGTTGAGAACATAGACTTGAGGGGGGGAGGGAGGTGGTCAGATAGGGAAGGGTTCAAATCTCAGCTCTACCACTTACTGGCTGGTGATGACGCACAATTATTTAGCCTCTCTGAGACTCAGTTTCCTCATCTGTAAAATGAGGATAATAAATTACCTTCTTCATACGGTTGTTATAAGACTTAAATGGTATATTGTACACGTAGAATCATTGCCTGATTTAGTAGTAGCTAAGCAAGCTCTGGCTATTAATAATATTATGGTTATTATTGCTGAAGAGGTAATAAAGAAACAGATAAAAGTTATGCTTCAAAATGTGTTTCTACAGTCTTTTTGGAATTAATTTACCTTCTTGGTTACCTTTGAATTATTAGGCCAATACTACCGTCATCTTGTATTTGTGGAATCCACTTTAACTGATTGTCAGAAGTTTCACCTATGAGCATTTATGTTCATTTGCAAGGACTATTTTCATTGCAACGGCTATTTTCATTTGCAATACAAGGAACGAAAATGGTAGGCTAGGCTTTTTCACTTCCTGCTCTTTAAATTGGCATAGAAGTAGGAGTAAAATGGTAGAACAGCAGCCTGGAATGTTCACATCTCTACTATTTAAAACAGAGAATTGGTTCTTCATATCTAGCACTAGGTTTATGTAGCCATTGATTGTGTACACAAGGGTGGGCCAGGTGGGTTTTCCCCAAATGTTTCCATATGCTTTGCCATACCTGCCCAACAGCCTAGTCACTGGCCAGTCAGCTGTCGGGAGAGGAGGCCCCACCCACACTGGCAGGTGGAGAGAGGACAGTAATCCTCTAGACTATCCATTTTAAGAGGAAGACAGTAAGAAATTTGTTCGAAGCTGATATAAAGTGTTTTTGGCTCCTTTTTGTTTCTTGTTTGTTGTTTGCTGTTGAGTTGGCTACAACTCATGGTGACCCAACTCCAACTCAAGTTATTACAGAACCAAACGTTGCCCAGTCCTGCACCATCTTAATGATCGTTGATATGTTTGAGTCCATGGTTGTGGCCATTGTGTGAATCCATCTCATTAAGGGTTTCCCTTGACTTTGCTTGCCCTCCACTTTATCATACATGATGTCCATCTCTAGTGATTGGTCTCTCTTGATGATGTGTCTGAAGTCTCAGACAATATCCCATAATCCATAGTGTTTTCACTGGCTAATTTTCAGAACTAGAGCACCAGGACTTTCTTCCTAGTCTGTCTTAGTCTGGAAGCTCTACTGAAAACTGTTCACCATGGTTGGAAATACCAGTATTTGAAATACTGGTGCCATAGCTTCCAGCATCATAGCAACGCACAAGCCACCGGAGTATGACGAATTGACGGATGTCTGGTGACTTCTTATCTGCTACTATATTTTTGGAGCCCTGGTGGCACAGTGGTTAAGAGCTTGGCTGCTAACCAAAAGGCTGGCAGTTTGAATCCACCAGTTCCTCCTTGGAAACCCTATAGGGCAGTTCTACTCTATCCTATAGGGTCACCATGAATCAGAATCAACTCGACGGCAACGGGTTGTTTTTAAAACTATATTTCCAACTCAATTTCTCCCAATCTCTCACCCCAGAGCCCAATGAGAAGAACATGTTTAATAGCCCTAGGTCAGTTAAATTTTCAGGGTAGAAGAACTTGCCTTTGGAACTCAGATAGAGCCACTGCCGTCCACATCTTCTTTGGAGGGTACTAATATTGGAGCTTGAAGGGAAAGACATCAGCTGATAGTGTGTACAGCTGTTACAGTGTATTAGCGGCACTCCTAATTAATCCCTCGGAATCTCAGGCATTTTTCCTGTTTTCTTCTGCTCAAATAAAGGTGCGTTAACAGCTCCTTGCCTCCGAGTTCCTAAATGAGCCCCATCCTCTCTGCAAGCACCGCTATAATTTAATCGGAATGGGACCCGTTCCCTTTGATCTCCTCTGGTTCTTAAATCCAGCAGTTGTGTGTTCGAACATCAATAGAAGTGGGGTTTCAAGCTTCCTCTTTCATTATCTTTCTCAAAGATAAAAAAGCGCAAAAGGGAAAAAAAAATTCCTAAGCTTTGTAGATGAGGCAATATTTTTACAGTAATTTCTTTATCTGATTTCATCTTGTTTATCAAAGTCATTGTTTGGAAATACGTGTTCACTTGCTTCTCCCTGTCTGAAAAGCAGCTTTTTCTTAAAAATAAATACAAATAAAATACATCTAAGACCGTCCCCCCTCCCCCACCTCAAGCACGAGGGGCCCCCTGCCTGCTCTGTCCACTATTCGGGGGGTGGGGGGGTGGGGGGAGAAGGTGTCTGGGTGTCTTCAAACGCTGGAGGTCTCATGGTAGATATGAGCGCCTTGTGGCCCAAGGATGAGACTCAACCCTTCCAATGAACTACCCTATTTTTCAAAAAGGAACTTTCTGTTCTTGGCAATGTGGGGAGAATAGACTTCCAGATTAGAATAATTAAATATGTGACCCGCAACTCCCCAAATGCCTGTGGCTTCTTGGGCTTTGATGTGGGCAGCTTGCTCTGGAACAGAAAAGTACAGCTTCTTCTCAAGGCCCTCAGCACTGGGGAGCGAGGAAGGATGACAGTGAAGAACTCCAGGGTCTCTGGCTTTAAGACAAACAGACAGGACCCCAGCCAGAGTATGTAGGCAGTGGGGATGTGAAGAAGGATGAATCTTGCAGACACAACTCCCTCACGTGGCCAATGCGTGGTTCACACAGTCTAGTATCGACCAACCTCTGCAGCCTTATCTTGAACCCTGTTACCTCTCCCTGTCCACCCTCATTGGCCTTTTCCAATTCCTTCTTCTTGCCCTTCTCCCTTCTACCACAAAGCCTTTGCATTCTACTCTGTCCATTAGGGTCGCTATGAGTTAGAATCAACTTGACGGCAATAGGTATTTCCTTTGCCAGAGATGCCTCAGAAAACAGGCCTGGCAATCAGCTTCCAAAGGGTCACAGCCTTAAAAACACTATGGAGAAATTCTACTCTGCACACATGGCGTCGCCATGAGTCAGAATCCACTTACCAGCAGCTAACAACATTCTGTCTGCCTAGAATGCTTTCACTTCCTCTCTCTTTATGTATTTACCTCCTATTTGTTTTCTCAGCTCTCTATCCAACTGTGTAATAAGTTAGGGTAGGATGGGCTAAGCTGCAGTAACAAATGATCTTTCAAATCTCAAGGGCTCAACACAATAAAGGAGTCCCTGGGTAGGACAAATGGTTAACACACTTGGCTGCTAACTGAGACGTTGGAAGTTCAAGTCCATCCAGAGGCACCACAGAAAAAAGGCCTGGCAACCTACTTCCAAAAAATCAGCCGTCGAAAACCCTGGGGAGCACAAGCTCTGCTCTGACACACATGGGGTCGTCACGAGTTGGAATCAACCTGATGGCAAACGGTTTGGTTTGCTTTAGGGGGACACGAGGAGACTAAGCAAGGACTTCCAGAGCAACACCAAGTCCACTAAAAGCATGCCATCATTTTATGAGGTTCTCTTCTTCAAAGTCTAATGGAAAACATAGGACCATAAAGCTAGACATGGGGAAGGTTCACCATTTTTTTTTTTTTGTCAGACTCTAAATATAAATTGTTTCAACCCTTCACATTGTTCTTTTACCAGTTTGCTTTGTTTTTCTCTCTTGAACTTATTTTTAAAAATCAAACAGCAATCGCAACCCCGAGAAGCAGATGGTGGAGTGGGGGGAGCTTGGGACAGCTCCAGCCCACACCCTGCCAGCCGTGCATGGAGCCCAGCTGCTCCTGGCGGAACTCTAGCCCACTGTTTCCACCCAACGGGACAATAGCCTGCAGCAGGCCCCGTGGTCGTCAGTGGGGTGCTGGGCTCTGGGAGTCCCACAGCACAAAGCTTCCCCTTCTTCATGCTTGGCAGGGTACACGTTCAGGAATGCCACGGATGCTGGCTGTCAGCTGGGCATCTCCTAAAGGATGCTCAATAAGAAGGTGGTCGGAGGGGTCCTGCCTGGGCAGCTTTGACAAAGCCTTGGCATCTTCGCCAGCCTGCAGAAGCCAGAGTATGCTGCTGAGCAAACTGTTAGGGTTTGGAGCTGGGGGCAAGTGAGGAGAGAAAGTTATAAGAATCTAAGCGCTGAATCTGGCTACAGGCTGTTGTATCACAGTTATCCTTCAGATAAGATCAATGTTAGAGGAAATAGATCTGGCGGAGACATGGTTGGAGCAAAGTGGTGTGGGAAGTGAGGAATGAGAGAGGAAGTATTGCCCAAATTTCCTTAGCTATGCCTGCAAAATCTGGAAGAGAATGCAAAAAAGAAGAATCTTACTATAAGAAGGTTCCACAACCCATCTGTCAGTTTGTCATACTGTGGTGGCTTCCGTGTTGCTCTGATGCTGGAAGCTATGCCATTGTATTTCAAATACTAGCAGGTCATCCATGGTGGATAGGTTTCAGACTAAGAGATACCAGCAAGAAAGGCCTGGTGATCTATTTCTGAAAATAAGCCAGTGAAAACCCTATGGAACACAACAGAATATTGCCCAATAGATATAGATAAATATAGTATTGGAAGATGAACAAACATACCAACGATCATGAAGGTGGTTCAGGACTGCGCAACATTTCATTCTGTAATACATAAGATTACCAGGAGTCAGAGCCAACTTGACAGCAACTACCAACAATAACAAATTTACAAATCTCATGGAGATCAGAGAATGGTACAGTGCATTTATTTACTTCTCCCATTTTAGTCTATTCATAATATTCCTTGGTGAGACATCTGGATGTTCTTTATCTTGTCAACTGCATCAGGTAGGATAGGCTAGCTTATGCTACCATAACAAATACTCCCTCAAATGTCAGTGGCTTAAAATAGCAAGTGTTTGTTTCCCAGTCATTCTCCATGTCTATCTTGGGTTGGCAGGTGTCCTGCTCGAGGCTAATATAGTACCCACCATCGTGAACTTTATCAGCCGCTGTGCCAGAGGAAAAGAGCGCTTGGAAGGATCTCTCATTGGCAGTTAAATGCTCCAGCATGGAAGAAATACCCATTAGTTCTGTTTGGATTAGTTGTCAAGAACTACCTATCTCGTCCCACCCAAACACAGGGGGGCCAGGAAATGCAATCTTACATATTTAAGAACTGGAAATATTGGGCAAAAATCACTCAAGGCTACTTATTATTCTTCCTCTTCTCCTCCCAGGATTCCCTCCTCCCTTTTGCCTCCTGTGGCCTCTTCATGGGGTCCCACTCCATGATGGAGGCTCAGGGTCAAGTCTTTTAGCTTGTAGATACATCTCAAGTCTCCATCTTTAAGCATTAGAGGAAGAGTAAGCATCTCCAAGTTAGAGACACCTTTCTTTTACGGGGAGTCTTGGGTGGTGCAAATGGTTAATGTGCTCACCTGCTAACCGAAAGGTTGGAGGTTCAAGTCCACCTTCATGACTAGCAGCCTAGCGCATTAAACATTTGCACCACCCAGGGACTCCCAGCTGCTGGTCCACTATGCTTAACCCAGACATATGGGTTGACAGGATTGTGGCCAAGGCTTCAGAAGAGGGCCAGATGGAGAAAAGTGGTCTGGGGTGCTGCTTACTTTCATGAGTCAGGGTTGGGTCTAGGATTGTCCTGACGTAGCAGAGTTCTGTTCTCAGGGACTTGCGTAAATCCTGAACCTTCACTTTGAAGACCCAAAGTTTTCTGGAAAGTCTTTGGAAGGAAGTCTTGGGTGAGGTTAGGCCTCAGCTGAGTTTGCTGGGGGTTTGAAGTTGTCCTCCCATCCTTGCACCCTGGAATCTGTCTGGGGTACACTTAAAACACACACACACACACATATGGCACCCTGATGGTGCAACAGTTAAGCACTCAGCTGCTAACTGAAAGATTGGCAATTCGAACCCACCGAGAGGCTCCATGGGAGAAATACCTGGTGATCTGCTCCCGTAAAGATTACAGCCTAGAAAACCCTATGGGGCCGTTCCAGTCTGTAACACATGGGGTCACTGTGAGTCGAAATCGGCTTGATGGCACCCAACAACAATAATTATATATATATATAATATATATACATATATACAATGTGTGTTTGTGTGTGTGTATGTGTGTATTTTAATTATGTTGCCCTCTCTTTTTCTTTTAATCATGATTCTCTTTTCTCGCTTGTGTTGCCCTCCCCTGAAGGTCTGCAATCCTTAGGATTCGCCAGCAGGCCTGATGGAAGCGCATCTGCTTTTCTAACAGTGGATCACAGCAAACCTGGGGCCTAAACAAGAGTTAGAGGTGGGGAAGTAGAGGGTGAGAGTATGGGGGTGAGGGACATTATCCTGGATGTTTCCAGCCCAGACCAGGGATGCTTTTACAGTGGGGCACATCCCAGTGTCCCAGGGCCCTGCCAGGTGAGTTAGGGTGGCCCTCTCTCTCCAGCTGACCCAGGCTCCTCCTGCTCGGCAGACTCACTGCCTGATAACCTCCTGGGATCACTGGCTGGAGAGAAAGTGCTGAACCCAGCCCTCGCCACTCCCAAGAGAGGGTTGGAGGTGGGAAAGGAAGAGGAGTAGAAAGAATGGGAGGAGGGGAGAAGACACAGGTAAACGGTCTTCCCGGTTTAATTTCCCTTCTTCCTGTTTCATTCCCCTTTGTCCTCAGTGTTTCTAGGTTGGAAGCACCTTTTCCACGAAGCCTTCCCTGGGATAGCCACTCCCCCTGGTACTTGCTCAATATCCCTGTGTTTATCCCACCGGGAAGGAGTCCTGGTGGTGCAAATTTTAAGTGCTCGGTGGCTAACTGAAAAATTGGCAGTTTGAACCCACCTGTTGCTCCGTGGGAGAAAGATCTGGCAATCTACTCCCGTAAAGATTATGGGTTCACTCTAGTGGCACAGTGGTTAGAAGATCGGCTGCTAACTGAAAGGTCAGAGGTTCGAAATCACCAGCCACTCCGTGGGAGAAAGATGTGGCAGTGGCAGTCTGCTTCAGTAAAGGTTAACAGCTTGGAAACCCTATGGGGCAGGTTCTACTCTGTCCTATAGGGTCGTTATGAGTCAGAACTGATTTGATGGCAACAGGTGTGTGTGTATGAGTGAAATCAACTCCACAGCACCTAACACCAACCCCACCACAGAGCCCTCCTGGTTTTATGGTGTCTGAAGTTTGTACAAACTTAGGAGGCCTTCTTTAAGAAAAAGAATAAAAAAATTAGGTAATGGAACTGAATGTTTATTTAGAATGATTAAATAAATCACAACAGATTATGTTTTAAAAAGGAGACAAATACTGATTCATCTGATTCATCTCTATAATGTTATTTTTCCTATATTTTTGACTGCATACTCTTTGATCACCTCTTCATGGGATGACAATTTTGTAATATAATTTTCTATAGGGATGTTAGAAATATAATTCAATTTTTCCCTTTAGCAGGTTGATTGAAATGTGTTTATTATTTAAAGCTGTAAAACATCAAACACATGACTTCTGACTTACTATTTGCGGTATGGCTATAGGTTCGTTCCCTAAAAACGCGGGATTCTAGGCGTTCTATTTCACGCAATTGCCATCAAAACATAAAACAAATGCACAGCATCTATCATCGTATGGGCTGCATCACTGATTTGTTCTTATCAGGAGAGAGAGGATTGCTGTTCTGACCAGACATGGATTAAGAGTCAGACCCTCTACTTCAATTTTACTTGCCTGCTGACAGAAAGAATCTTCCACAGACGGGCTTCCGATTCCATCATTTCAAACCTTGTTTCTCTTCCATAGCGCACAACCTCTGGTGCCAGGCACTGTAAGACACGTTCACCCTGCGCTCAGGCCTCTGTATGTCCATGTCACTACACTGGGTGAACCGACTCCGTGGGCAGTAGGATTATTCCTGGAGATCGTTGAGCCTCTGGAATGGCTGACGTTGACTATAGATGGAGGTGATGGCAAACTACACAAATACATCCCACGGAAAGCATCAACGCATCCCCAGTTCAAATTCTTGGCTGGGTCCCCAGAGTGCCAAGGATACTCCAACATCATGGACATGAGGGAAATTGTAATGAAAGTTCTACAAAAAAAAAAAAGTGCATGTGTACAAGTATATACGCAAAAAGACGTTTGTTGTTAGGTGCTGTTGAGTGGTCTCCGACTCATAGTGACCTCATGTATAATGGAATGGAACGCTGTGTAGTCCTGGGCCATCCTCACAATAATAGGTATGTTTGAGCCCATTGTTGTAGCCACTGTGTCAATCCATTTTATTGAGGGTCTTCTTCTTTTTTGCTGACCTTCTACTTTACCAAGCATGATGTCCTTCTCCAGGGATTGATCCCTCCTGACACCGGGTCCAAAGTAGGCAATATTATCCTCCCTTCTAAGGAGCATTCTGACTGTACTTTCTCCAAGACAAAGTTGTCCCTTCTTCCAGCAGTCCATGGTATGTATATTCAATATTCTTCACCAGCACCATAATTCAAATGCATCAATTCGTTGGTCTTCCTTTACTATAAACTATACTGATGAGAAAGGATGCGTAGCACAGAGTTTACAAATAAAATGCAATTCTTTTATTATCAGTTCCACGGAGCCAATTGATTCTCCTAGAATGCTTTCAATGCTTTTTGCCAGACTCTTATATCTGTAGTCCATGGACAGCTGCAATGGAAGAGAGTGCAGTTCTGATGTGAATTTTGGCTGATGTTTTCATTTACGTAACAAGGGAGACAGAATTGAAACAATGAAGATGTATGCTGGAACTCCACTCATTTGTCAGTGGTGTGAATGACTTCTTTGCTGAACTGGATGATAGTTTTTAAATACTGGAAGACTAATTCCTCAATTTTTGTTTGTTTTGTTTTGTGCTACTCACAACCTAACAGCTACACACATGACACACTTTTAACGTCAGCCTGCATTATTAACACTTTCTCTATGACTTTCCTAAGTCTAGACAACCAGGAAAACAATAAATCATGGCCTGACCTATAAGATTTGCCAATTTCTGTGGTGTAAATACTCCCACCATGGCTGAACAGGGAGTTGGGAAGAGAGGGGCAGTAGCTCACCATTATATACTATTTCTACCATACAGATACGACAGACATAAATAACCTCAAGAGCACAGATGGCAGGGAGCTATAGTAAAATAATAAGGAAGTGCTGAGTTTTATGTTTTTATTATCTTTTTAATATAATTTGTTTAAGTATATATTTATATGGTTTAATTTTTAATGATGGCTGTGTTTCACAACTGGTTTGCAAAATTCCTAAAAATTTAACCACTGACACTTGCAGGCTGATACTGGCCAGCTCCAGCACACCACTGGGCAGTCCCTAATGCTTAGCACGAAGCCAGCATAGTGGAGGCAGCAAGCACACCCTCATCTAATGAGTGGATGGTGTCTCCGAGGACCTGGCAAGTCTCTCACCCTCTCCATCTATGGCAAGAGGCTATTAAATGCCTACATCATAGAGATGCTGGGAGAGTTAATTAAGGTTTGTTAGGTGCTTTGAAATCCATGGATAAAAGGCCCAGCAGGGGAGAACTTTATTATTATTTCCCATGTATCATCTTAAGAAGTAGATGGTGATGATACCCGCCTAGCACTTCTCTTCTTCAAAGCGTTCTCCAGATATTAGCCAATTAAACGTCACAATTCCCTGCCCAGTCAGTGGGTGTCTTCTAGGAGGGAACCACGCATCCAATGGGTGATGCCTTCCCGCTTGGCCACCAGCGGTTGGGGGCAGAGCCAGGATCCAATATCCTCTAGCTCTGGTGTTATCATCACCTTCCCAGTCTGTGGTCCTCTCTGCTGCCGTGTGGTGGTGAGGCCAGCACAGGCGAGGCCCAGGGCTTGGAAACCACTTTGCTTCGTTCCAAGCATGCCTGATGGTACTCAATGAATAGCGTTGCTTCTAAAATGCATTTTTTTTTTCACACTTGAGCATCTCTGAAATTAATATGCAGTTACAGCTGATGGCGGACCACAGTTCAATGGGATTTTTTTTTCTCTCCTTTTTACTGGTACATAAAACAATGGCATGCCATACAGTTGTTGTATGTCACCAGCTGTTGAAATAGAGTGTGAACACCCATTACAGCTTACAGCTCTGTGGTTTATTTCCTGCTGATTTTTTAGAAAACATCACCCCCCCCCACTTGCCCCATTATAACATGTTGTTGCTGTGTGCCATTGAGTGGATTCCAACTCACAGCGACCCTATAACCAAAAAAAAAAACAAAACAAAAGAAAACCTGTTGCCGTCGAGTCAATTCCAACTCATAGTGACCCTATAGGACAGAGTAGAACTGCCCCATAGGGTTTCCAAGGAGCGCTTGGTGGATCTGAACTGCCGACCTTTTGGTTAGCATCAGTAGGTCTTAACCACTATGTCACCAGGGTTTCCAGCAACCCTATAGGACATGATAAAACTGCCCCATAGGGTTTTATAGGCTGCAGTCTTTAGAGAGCAGATCACCAGGTCTTTCTTCTGTAGAGCCACTAGGCGGGTTCAAACCGCCAGTCGTTCCAGTTAGCAGCTAAGCGCTTAAACATTGAGCCAGCAGGCCTCCCTATTATAACATGTGGCCAGTATAAAGACAAAGAACAAAAAACAACAAACTCATTTCTGTCGAGTTAATTCTGACTCATAGCGACCCTATGTGGTCACTATATTACATGGAAAATGCAGATAATTGAAATGAAGATGAGGCAACAAGAATCCTAAGCCTCACAACTCAGAGATCAATGTCAACAGCATGTTACTGTATTTCCTTCCAGGCTTTTCTTTTTTCTTTATAGAAGCATTTCCCTCCTTTGATTATAAAAGTAACTTATGCTTACTCTAGAAAAATCAGAAAATACAGAAACAGGTAAAACTATAAAATACCAGTCACTGGTAATCCCATAGCCCGGAATGGCCACTATTAAAATTATAATAATTATCACATTTCTGTATTATATAAATAAGCCATGTTAATTATAAAAAATACATAAAAAGGAAGAAAAAAATCTAGTTAACTTTATGATGAATTGTTTTCTATCACATATCTACGTTAGAGTTCCTTTTTACCTAGGAATATCTATATCTATATTTATCTCTATACATGCCCATGAAACTGGGAACATAGAGTATGTATAACTTTTTCCTGATTTTGAAATTTAACTTGTGTGCTGTTCAGCAGCACCTACCAGAGCTAATTATGCATATATTCTATGACCCAGCAATTCCCTTTCTGAGTATATATCCAAGTGCTTATGTCCATGAAAAGACGTCTATAAGGGTGTTCGTAACAGCTTTAATCATAATAACCAAAAATTGGAAATAACCCAAATGTCTATCAACATTAGAGAGGATAAAAAAGCTGTGGTATGTTCATACAATACAATACTGTACAGCAATAAAAAGAAGAATTTTTGTACTCTGTCATGGTTAAGGTCGTGTGTCAACTTGGCTGGGCTATGATTCTCCGTGGTTTGGCAGTTATAATGCAGCTTGGCAGCTGTGTAATGATGTAATCACTTCCATAGTGAGATCTGATACAATGTAATAATCTCCAAGATGAGATCTGCTATGAGCAGCCAATCAGTTGAAAGGGAGTTTACTTATGGTGTGGCCTACATCCAATATATGTGGACTTTCTGGCAAAGCTCCTGAGCTTTTTGCTCGTTCTGGATCCTGCATCTGGCTCCTGTTCATCTGACCTCCAGTTCTTGGGACTTCAGCTAGCAGCTTACCTGCTGATCTTGAGATTTGTTGGTCTCCGTGGCCTGCCAGCTTACCTGCTGATCTTAAGTTTGTGAGCCCCTGCAGCTACGTGAGTCGGGAGAAGCCTCCAGCCTGAACCATGGACTTGAGACTTTTCAGCCTCTACAAATGTGTGAGCCATTTCCTTGATAGAAATCTCTCTCTCTGTCTACACGATTCACTGGTTTTGCTTCTGTAGAGAACCCACCATAAGACACACTCTCTCTCCCTTTCTCCGCCATTGTGGTGTGTGTGGCTGACTTCCATCCTTGCCATGTCTTCTTACAAGACTTTCAGGGTCAAGAGATGCCTGGCCAAGAAGCAAAAGCAGAATTGTCTCATTCCCCAATGGACTTGAATGAAACCTGGTAATAAAATCAGGTAGAACTCCAAGAGGAGACATCGGAGAAGAACCAAGCTGGATCTATAAGAGTCACACGTGACGACACACGTATTTATGCTCTTTCAAGTTCATTAGCATCTTACCGTATCAAGCTGAAAATTTCGCTACTCTCTGAACAATGGAACGTGTTGTATTGGGAAAATTCTGGTTTCTGCCTTTGTTTTTATGCTTCTGCAATAATAGATTGGCTCAGTAATAAAATATGTGAGAGCTTTTTTGTTTGAAAAAAAGAACTATTCCTACATGCAACAATATGAATAGACATAAAGTTGAGTGATAGAAACCAAACACAACAGTTTATATTGTTGGATTCCATTTACATAAAGTTCAAGAATTTAGCAAAATAATTCTATGGTAATAGAAGTCAGAATAGTGGGTACTTCTTGGGAAAGGGAGCTTGTAGGGGTTCTGGAAACCTCATTGAGTTGGAGAGTTAAGATTTTTGTACTTTATGTAAGTTATACCTCAAGAAAAAGAAAAATAATAACTTATAGTGGTGAACACTTCCTGAACACTTACCATATGCCAAGTTCTGCTCGAAGTACTTTACCTGCACTAACTAAATGAATACTCACAAAACCTTAAGAGGTAAGTCACTGAGATTGTCCCTATTTTACAGATTAGGAAAGCGGGGCACAAAATGCTAGCTTCCTAAGGTCACACCATCAGGAAATGATAGAGCCAGAGTCTGAATCCCAGTAATCTGACTGTGAGTCCACACACTCAAGGGAAATTTTTGTTATTGGTGGTGGGGGTTGTTGTTGGTGGTGGTGGTGGTTGTTTTTGATCATCACGTGGGAATAACTCATATAGGATGAAATAAGCTGCAGCTTGCACCCCCAGATCTGCCTCCCTGCAAGCAGGCTCAGACGTGTGTCTCAGGAAGGCTACTAAATACTACTACTCCAAACATATCGCCTTTGAGTTTAATTATCTTGTTGTTTTCGTTATCTGCCCTTGAGTCACCCCTGGCTCATAGAGACCCCATGTACAACAAGATTGAACTGTTGTGATCCATAACATTTTCATTGGCTGATTTTTCAGAAGTAGATTGCCAGGCCTTTCTTCCTAGTCCACCTTAGTCTGGAAGCTCAGACTGAAACCTGTTCAGCGTCATCTCAACACGTAAGCTTGTTGTTTCAATAGGTGAAACGAGAAATATCACAGTTGCCAATGTCAAGAGTCTAGAGAAGAGGTTGGCGTACTTTTTTTCTGTAAAGGGACAGATAGTAAATATTTTTGGCTTTGTGGACCATACGGTCTCTGTCCAACTACTCAACTCTGCCGTAGCATGAAAGCTGCCATAAAAAAACCAGTTGCCATCTATTCAATTCCAACTCATGGTGACCCCATGTGTTGCAGAGTAGAACTGTACTGCAAAGGATTTCGTGGCTGTGACCCTTAGGAAGCAGATTGCCAGGCCTTTCTTCCAACGTGCCTCTGGGTGGGTTCAGACTACCAACCTTTTAGTTAGTAGCTACACACTTAACTGCACCACCCAGGGACTCCTGAAAGCCACCATAGATAGTAAACTAATGCGTGTGGCTGTGTTTCAATAAAACTTTATTTATGAAAACAGATGGCCTGCTGGATTTGGCATAGTCTGCAGACCTTGTTCTGGGCACTAAGTGAATCCTCCCTGAGCACAATCGATCAGAAAGGATAACAAACTGCAATGGTGAGATGGGTGTTCAGGTCCCAGCCCCCCACTTTGTGCCATTGGGTAAGTCAATGACCCTCTCTGGCACAGTTCAGTGTAGCCTTCTGTAAAATTACGGGGTAGATCTGTCTGCATCTGAGGTTGCAAACTGGCCATCCAAGGTTGCGTCTGGCCCACAGATGTGTGTCACTTGCCTCTTGCAGGATACAAAACATTTTGGAATTTTGTTTCTAATATTTCAGATGGGGAGATTTTATATAACAATCCAGATTTCTGGCTACTCTTGAAATACCAGAAAATCTGCCACATTCTCTTGTGAGAGTCCTTGGCCAGGCAAAGAGAAGGGTCTAGTTGCTCCAGCTGGGCATGAATGTGCGCCCTCTGATGACAGCAGGCTCCACCTGGCCCACTCCACCCTTTGACATTCCTGCCTGACCCCTGAGTGTTTTGGTTTGTGACCCCTGCAGGTGACTTCTGGTGCCTTTGAGTTTAATAATCCTGTTGTTACTAGCTCGCCACAAGTTGGCCCCCAACTCATGGCGACCCCATGCAAAACAGGATTGGACCGTTGTGATCCATGATGTTTTCTTGGGCTGATTTTTTGGAAGTAGATCGCCAGGCCTTTCTTTCTAGTCCATATTAGTCTGGAAGCTCTGTTGAAACCTGTTCAGCATCATAGCAACACACAAGCTTAATAATCTAGTGTTTGCTAATTAGGCCATACTGTTACGTCATCATTGTGCAGAGATGTCTCCATCCTCTGTTTCCCTCTTCCCCTCCCCCAAAGTCTTTGGTTTCTGTTTGGAAATCCATGCGGTTGTTGGGGGGAAGATGGCATTGCTCTAGGCTGAGCCAGTTAGCTCAATCCATCCCCCCAGGATTAAGATGGTTCAGGACTCTGAGTGCATCAGAGTGACTGTCGGGCCTGTAAAGCTGGGACAAAGATTTACTCTTCCTCTAGGGTTGGTGTGAGGCCTTGTGCAGATGTGGGGCCTGGGCTGCTTTGGAAATGCTACAAGGAGGGAAACCTGCCTTCAGCCAATGACTGAGAGGAATAAGGAGTAGGGGAACATGTATGTCTCTTGCCTTGGGCAGGACTATTTGAAGATGCATGCTCTACACTGCCTCCTAGAGCTCCCCAGTGGGAATAAGCTCCAGTTGCCCTCAGTGATAACGTGAATGGTAACGCATCCTGTATTCACTGCCTTCCCTTTTTTTGTCTCATTTCCTCACTATCCTACCAGGGTTTCCTGGAATCACCTCCCAAATAAACCACTTGGACTGGAACCCTGGTGTCAGGATCTGCTTCTCGTGGCACCCAAACTAAGACAGCCACACATTATAAAGGGCAGAGCAAATACATTAGAGAAAAAAGTGATGGAGTCCTTAGGAATTCTGAATTTCTTGAGCAAACCACTCCTGAAGCCCACCCTTACCTTTGCGCTTTTATTACCAAGCCTAGCCTGACTCATGGCGATTCTGACTCATGGTGACCCCATGTGTTATGGAACAGAAATGCTCCATAGGCTTTGCTTGGCTGTAATCTTTATGAAAGCAAATTGCCAGGCCTTTCATCCATGGTGCCACTGGATGGGTTTGAACAACCAACCTTTAGGTTAGTCAAGTGCAAACTGTTTGCACCAACCAAGGGAACTAATCAGTCATTAAAAAAAAACAAACAAAAAACCAGAAACTCACTGCTGTTGAGGCAATTCCGACTCACAGCGACCCTACAGGACAGAGTAGAACTGCCCCATAGGGTTTCCAAGGCTGTAAATCTTTATGGAAACAGACTGCCACATCTTTCTCCTGTGGAGCAGCTGGCGTGTTTGAACCAGCGTTCTTTAGGTTAGCAGTCGAGCGCTTTAACCACTGCACCACCAGGGCCCCCAGTTAGTCATTCCCGGACCCGTTGCTGTCGAGTTGATTCCGACTCATAGTGACCCTATAGGACACAGTAGAACTGCCCCATAGGGTTTCCAAGGCGTGGCTGGTGGATTCGAAGTGCTGACCTTTTAGTTAGCAGCCAAGCTCTTGCCCAGTGCGCCACCGGGCTCCAATTAGTCATCAGGGGCATGCAAATTAAAACCATAACGAGATACCACTACACAACTATCCGAATGGCTAAGATTGAAACAAGCAAACGAACAAACCCTGACAATACCAAGTGCTTCTGAGGATGCAGGGCAATTGCATCTCTCGTACTTGGCTGATGGAAATGCACAATGATACAGCCATTTTAGAGAACATTTCCTCATAAAGTTAAACATTCAATTATTATATTCAGGGCCAGATTACCCGATAAGCAAAGTACACATGGGCTTACTTGTGCATACTTATTAATCTGTAGTGAACAATTTCATCTATGGTGAAAAACGGATGAAACTATTCCCTACAGATCAGTAAGTAAACACAAGTAAGCCCATGCATACCTTGATTACTGGTTAATCCGCCCCTGCATACAATTCTAACCCCACAATCCCATTTCTAGGAATTTGCTCAAGTAAAATGAAAACTTATGTTCACACAAAATTAGCTACTGAAGTGAGGATTTATTTAGAATCCGAAAATAAAACGAGACAAATGATTGGGCCTTCGTGATTCAGGAGTCTTTCTTTGGCCATCTAATTAGGTAATTTTATCAGAAATGCTTATATCTGAGTGCATCCTAATTGCAACCTGGCTTCTCCTCCCCACGAGAACATTCTAGAACTCTTATCACCTGCTAGCATTCAGAGTTGTTGTGTGCTGTGGAGTCCATTGTGACTCACAGGGACCCTATAGGACAGAGTAGAACTGCCCCATAGGGTTTTCTAGGCTGTAATCTTTACAAAAGCAGATTGCCAGGTCTTTTCTCCCATGGAGCCACTGATGGGTTTGAACCACTGACCTTTCAGTTAGCAGCAGAGCACTTTAACCTTTGTGCCACCAGCGCTCTTTAGTATTCAGAGG
Source organism: Trichechus manatus latirostris (assembly GCF_000243295.1). NCBI lineage: Eukaryota > Metazoa > Chordata > Mammalia > Sirenia > Trichechidae > Trichechus > Trichechus manatus. The sequence continues at coordinate 14,379,964 of NW_004443964.1, read as the reverse complement.
GGCTCACGCAAGTGAGAGGACTTGGAGATTAAGCTTCTTTAGCATCAGTAAACCCTCCTCCCTTCACAAGAGGAAAAATAGGTCCTGCATGTTCTAGGGAAACCCTGGTGGCCTGATGGTTAAAAGCTATGTCTGCTAACCAAAAGATCGGCCGTTTGAATCCACGAGGCACTCCTTGGAAACTCTATGGGGCAGTTCTGCCCTGTTTTATAGGGTTGCTGTGAGTCGGAATCGACTTGACAGTAATGGGTTTGGGTTTTTTTTGTGTGTGTGCATGTTTTAGAGGCCTCGTTCTTACAGCATTCCAGCCCCCAGAACTTTTACCACAAAGCTCAGCTTCAGCCAAAGATGACTCAGGATCCTGGAGTCTTTCTCACAGGTTGCCTTGGTTACCTGGAGTCTTTTACCTTGTCCTTGAGAGCAGCATTCTTTACCATGAAGCTTTGAGTTGTAGCACAAAGGATATGGCTGTAACCTCAGTGGAGACACTATTGGGGCGAGGGGATGATGCCGTTTAAAAGCTCTCCTCTCATTGGGCTAATTGCACGGAAGACAAAACTGTGGAAAGAGCCTAGGCGCGCCCCAAACTGCAGTCTGACTAAAAGGATGCCACGCCAAAGGCCGGGGGCCATCCAAATGCTCTCCACCAGAGCATTTACAACAGTCCTAGGAGACCCCAAAGGAGCCCGGGCAGCACAACAGTTAAGCACTCGGCTGCTAACCAAAAGGTTGATGGTTCAAACCCATTCAGCGGCCTAGTGGGAGAAAGACAGTAGGAGAAAGATCTGCTCCTGTAAAGATTAAAAAACCAAACGAAACTCATTGCTGCTGAGTTGATTACGACTCACAGCGACCCTACAGGACAGGGTAGAACTGCCCCCATAGGATTTCCAAGGAGAGTCTGATAGATATGAACGGCCAACCTTTTGGTTAACAGCTGTAGCTCTTAACCACTACACCACCAGGGCTTCCCCATAAAGATCACAACCTAGAAAACCCCATGGAGCCGTTCTACTCTGTCACATGGGGTCCCGATGAGTCGAAATCGGCACCCAACAACAGCCATTTACACTAGGATATGAGTACCTGAGGGCGGGGAGTTTTATTAACTACAGAATCCCCAGGACGGAAAGCAGTGCCAAGCACATTAAAAAAAACAAAAAAACCCCAAAGCAGCTGCCATCCAGTGGATTCCAACTCATGGTGCCCCCATGCGCATCAGAGTAGAACTATGCTCCATAGAGTTTGGGTTTTTGTTTTTTTTTAAATTCATTGTTGTAAAAAATATAAGTAACATGCATAGGATTTCCAATGGCTGATTTTTCAGAAGTAGCTCTCCAGGCCTTTTGTCCAAAAGAACATTTTAGGTGACCAATAAAATGTTTGTTGAATAAATGAATGAATTTGCTGTGCACCCTTTACTATGTGACAGGAGCTGTGCTAAGCTTAGCCGTAAGAACATCACATGAAGTATCTCATTTAATCCTTGGAGCCTTCCTCCAAAGTCAGGGCTGCCATTGTCCTCTTGGTGCAGAGGGACAATGGAGGGATAGTGATACTAAGGAACTAGACTGCTAATTTATCATTCTCTCCATTTCGGTGTCTGAGTCTCGGACGCCGACCTCATAACCGCGTTGTTCCCTAATGTATGGGATGCAGGTGTCTCCCGGAAGGGGAGATAGTTTTCGATTGTAAAGACATACAGCCTAAATGGTGTTGAACCAAACAAGGAGACAGTTACTCCTCCTTGCAACTGTCTTTCAATCCTCCAGATCCCAAGCAAGGAGAAAGTCTCAGCTTGGTGCTAGCGTGGTTTTAACACCTTTCTAACCTGCTAATGGGAGTCCCTGTTGTTCTTGTTAGTTGCCATTGGCTGAGTTGATGTCTACTCATGGTGACCCCTGGGTGATGCGAACAGTTAATGTGCTTGGCTGCCAACTGAAAGGCTGGCGGTTCAAGTCCAGCTTGAGGCTCCTCAGAAGAAAGGCCTGGTGATCTACTTCCAAAAAATCAGCGATTGGAAACTCTGACACACATGGGGTAGCCATGAGTTAGAATCCACTTGACCACAACTGTTTTGTTTTGTTTTTAACCTGCTAATCCACCCTCTTTAAACAGAGAGAGAGCAGTATCCAGATTCAGACCCTCAGCTGAAACAGTATCCAGACAGAACCTAATTGAATGTTGCTTTGTTCCTCTTGTATTTATTTTTTCCGTTTTAGGTACTAGTAATATAACTCGTTGCCGTCAAGTTGATTCCGACTCATAGCGACCCTATAGGGCCGAGTAGAACTGCACCATAGGGTTTCTAAGGCTGTAAATCTTTATGGAAGTGGACTGCCACATCTTTCTCCTGCGGATCGGCTGGTGGGTTCGAACTGCCAACCTGCGGTTAACAAATCCGAGTGCTTAACCACTGACCCACTAGGGCTCCTACTAATATAATGTTTCCTTTTAAAACAAATATTTTAAGAATATCTGAATAATTAAAACAGTATTTTTAGATACACATTTAAATAATTTGAGTAATATTTTAATAATAAAATACATACATATTTGAGTAAAATTCATGAGTCTTGTATGTGGCAATAATTAGGAAGGGAGCACCATTATGTATATTGAATCAACCTTCATTGACTCCTGGAGTGTCCATAAAGATGTAAGTTCTGGAGTAGGACGGTGCAAGAACTCTTTATCTCGGGCCAGTTTCAGTTGTCTGTTATTAGCTGGGACAAGGTGGGGCCCTCTGCAAGCTTTCTACCTGACAGGTTGTGCAGCTGGGCCAGGGACTATGTAGGGACTGGGGGAAGGGCAGCAGGAGGGCAGGAAAGATGTGGTCCATGAGAGAGTGAAGGTATGGGGCTGGAGAATGGGTAAGAGACTGGGAAAAGAGAGTTGGCTATGTGAGGAAGTGCAGGAAAGGTCTGTCTATCTGCGTCCATAACGACTGCTGTGGTTAGTTGTCATTGAGTTCGCTTTAACTCCTGGTGACCCCAGGTACAACAGAACAAAACGTTGCCCGGTGCTGCGCCATCCTCACAATTGTTGCTATGTGTAAGCCCATTGTTGCAGCCATGTGTCAATCCATCTCGTTGGGGGTCTCTCCCTCTTTTCCATTGGACCTTTACTGACTGTGTTGTCCTTCCCCAGCGATTGGTCTCTCCTAAGGACTTGGTCTCTCCTGAGAATATGTTCAAAGTAAGTGAGTAAATCTCGCCATCCTCGTTTCTAAGGAGCATTCTGGCTGTATTTTCTCCAGAACACATTTGTTCGTTCTTCTGGCAGTCCATGGCGTATTCAACGTTCTTTGCCAACACCACAATTTAAATGCATCAATCCTTCTTTGGTCTTCCTATGAGGCGATGGAAAAGACCATAGCTTGGGTCAGGCACACCTTAGTCAACAAAGGACATCTTTGCTTTTTAACACATTAAAAATTACAGCCAAGAAAACCCTACGGAGCAGTTCTACTCTGTAACACACGGAGTTGCCATGAGTTGGAATTGATTCTACCGCAATTTTTTTTTTTTTTTTTTTAATGTGGGGGAATGTTAGGAGACATTTAAGAAGGTACTAGGAGGATGGCGAAATCATTGCATCAGTGCTAATTTATGACTCTCTCCATTATGGCGCTAATAAACAGCAGGCTCAGCCCTGGAGGGAAGTGCTATTCAATCCCTTCTAACGCAAGCTCAACAGCCAAGAAAGCTTTGTTGGACTTGACTTTATGTAGTCTGTACGATGAGTTTAATGCATCCTCCAATTCTGATGTGCAGCTCCCACCTCTACCTTTCTACTTTTTGATAATTACTGCCTAAGAATCATTAACAACAAATCCCAGTCCTTTCCCTATCCATATGAACATTTTAGTGGAGTATGTGTGAGTGGTTGGGGGTTCCCCAGACATTAATTCAAATTCAATTAAAGACATTAAAACTTTTAAAAATTGTAATGGAAACCAACAGGTCTACTCATGAGTGTTATCTACCAGACTGTAAACCATCTGAATTCATCAGTGTCTTAACTTCTCATCTCTGGGCATAGACCTGAACTTCTTGTCAATGTGCCATCGACTAGGAAGGAGGCATCATTGGTCTTTTTCTAAATTCAGGCTTTTCGTGTTTGCTACCATAAAACTGTGCACTGCTGCAGCTAACCTGGGCTGACAGCCATTACCAACCAACCAGGCAGAACTCCCTATACATCTGTTGGGTGCATGCTCTTGGCATTGCCGATTGTCAGTTGCACAATAACAAGTAAATTTATAACATGTTGTGTCTGATAATATTGTCGTATGGTTTTTTTTCTTTTTGCACTTATTCCAAGTTACGGGTGACTGTTGTCTGATTTTCATATCTGTAGTAAAGAATGTAAACAAGGTTAGATATTGTTTGTGTTTCAGCTTGGAAATAAAATTTCAAGCTACTTCTTTTTTAAATCTCCGAACCAATTGAATTACAGAGTGTTCTGAGATCTCAAGGTGAGTTGTTCCAAAAAGCAAACCATTGTCAACCTTTTCTCCATGAGAATCGGATATTTCTTGTTACTGTATAACCAAATGAAAATACGTTGTTGTTGAGTGTCGTTGTGTCAATTCTGATTCATAGTGACCCCATGTGACAGAGGAGAACTGCCCCATAGGGTTTTCTTGGCTGTAATCTCTAAGAAAGCAGATCACCAAGTTTTTTTTCCCACAGAGCCTCTGGGTCGATTTGAACCACCAACCTTTTGGTTAGCAGCCGGGTGTTTAACTGTTGCGCCACCAGGGCTCCTTAATGAAAATACAGAAATAATCGATAAATTGGATTCTGAGGCTGGTTTAAGAATGAACTGTCCTCAAGAAAAGGGTAGGCAAACTTTTTCTGTAAAAAGGGCCAGATAGTAAATATTTTCAGCTTTGTGGGCCCTATGGTTTCTGTGGCAAGTGATTACTTCACTCTGCCTTGGTATTGTGAAAGCAGGTACGAACAATGTATAAAAGACTGGTCGTGGCTTTGTCCCAATAAAACTTTATTTGTTTGACCCTGAAATTTGAATTTCGTATAATAATCACGTCACAATATTATTATTCTTTTGATTTTTTTCCCAACCATTTAAAAATGTGAAAACCATTCTTAGTTCATTAGCTGTAGTTTGCTGAGCTCGGATCTATAGCCCTCAATTTAACACTATTTTCATCAATGGAAATAGTCTCCTTGAGCCAGTGTAGTTACATCATCCACTTCACAATTATTCATTAAACTCTACATTTATGTTGTATGCTTTTGTGTGGAAATGTAGCATTTCACAAGGAAAACAGGTGAAAATAAAAAATATATATATAAATTAACATATAAAAACATTATGGTTCTCACTGATTGTGTAATTAGCCAGTTATTATTTTGACTTTATGAAATAGATTAATACTAATTAGAATGACACCCGGAGCCCCAGTGCTGCAGTGGTTAAGACCTCTGTTGCTAACCAAAAGGTCAACAGTTCGAATCTACCAGTCACCCCTTGGAAACCCTATGGGGCAGATCTCCTCTGCCCTATAGGGTCGCTATGAGTCGGAATCAACTCAACGGCAGCGGGTAGAATGACGCCTTTGTTTATTTGATACTTCGGGGTTTCTTGTAGGATTTTACTGACAATAAATAATTCTACCGCTAAAAATGTTTGACAACTCCTGTTTAATCAGCGCTGCCCAATGGAACGTTCTTCAGTGTTGTGAACCATCTATGTCTGTGCTGCCCACACGTGGCTAATGGCTACTGTGGATCGGACAGCGCAGGTTTAGATCATTTACTTGATCTTGCACGTTATAACTGAGACCAGCTAGGGACAGAAAAGGCCTTAAACGACAAGTTTTGTGGGTTAAAATTTTCTTCTAGAAGAAGAATGGTGCAAACGTTGTTTGCTTCCTCCTAACCTGTCCACTTGTAGCAGTCTTTCAGATCAGCCAATTAGAACTAGAATCCTAGGCATGTGCGGTAAGAGACCAGGATGACCGTCCGATGGTCTCATCCCGTAAGTATTGCCTAGGAACCAAAATCACCGGACATACGTCATCAAGCGGTGACCGAGTCCATTTCAGAAGTGAGAAGTCTGTCAACCACTTCCGTGCTAAAATCCTACCCTGACCCCTTTTTGAATATATATGAAGTTAATGGATATGTATGACTTCCCCTTTCCTGTGTGGTATAAAGCTGCACCCCCAGCCCTTTGTTCCTAGCGAGAGTGCTTTTGGGGAGGATTCCCCTGTCTCTTTACTCTCCGCGAGTGATGAACTACGCCTCGCTTTATATCCGCTTGACTCTTATTCTTAATGAGAGTACAGGCAGCGAACCCATTGCGTTCGGAAACATAACTTTATATTTAGGTATATCTACTGTATCATTAGGTAACTGTGTGACCTTGGGCAACTTACTTGACCTCCCTGTGCCTTAGTTTCTTCACTTATAAAATGTGAATAATGATAGTACCTACCTTATAGGATTAAATAAGAAAAGTTTATGTGCCTAGTACTGGGCTGTACTAAGCACTCAATGAATTCACGATTATGATTATTGACAGTTTGAGCCTCATTGCAGTCTGGCAAGGGTTGTAGAAGAGGAAAACAAGGCTCTCACAGTTAATAAGTGGCTGAGCTGGACCAAAATCCTGGTCTATCCAAGTCCCCATTGGCCACTTTGACTCCCCAAAGAGACTCCCATAGCGGTATAACACAGAGAGTGGTCAGTTGTCATGTTGTTGTTGGGTGCCGTCCAGTCAATCTCGACTCATAGCGACCCCATGTGACAGATTAGAACTGCCCCATAGGGTTTTCTTGGTTGTAATCTTTACAGAAGGAGATTTTCAGGTCTTTTCTCCCACAGAGCTGCTGGGTGGGTTGGAACCCTCGACCTTTCAGTAAGCAGTCGAGCACTTAACCGTTTGCGCCACCAGGGCTCCTTGGTCAATTGTCACGATAAGCCTTTAAAGAGTAGAATATTCTATTCATATAAAACAGGGCGGGCTCTGAACTCTACTAGGTGTCCCTCTGTGCTTGTGTGAAAAGAAAGCCCTCCATAAATACTTGTCAAATCAATGAAATGAAAAATAATGATGATGAGCAGTTGCCTGTGATCCCAACCCTTACACACTTGCCCCTTGGTTAGACAACCTCCCTACCGGCTACAAGTTATGTTACCAGGAAGAATAATACCTAAAGCTGTTAACTCCGGTTAGAAGTAAGCCTTTAAGAATGGACTTGGACAAGTTTGTTTTCTCTTGAACTTTTCCCAGGGCTGGCTTTTTGCAGATAGGAATTACATTTGTCCCAGAATTCATCCCAGAGTCTTCCAGCTACATTGGTGCATACACGCTTGTCGCAGGTGGTGTTCAGGTGGAGGGATCAAGGTCTGGGGGGTTGGAGATTGATGGTTCTGACTCTTCCTGACCTTGGGGGCTTTGAAGTGTTCTCATGAATAGATGGGGCAGCTGCCATTGTTTGTGGGTGTGCTTGACTTTTTGTCTTATCAGATTCCTCCATACAGAATATAACGGAGAAATGACAGCGCAGGTTTGGAATTCCGATAGGCTGGGTTGCTCGTGTTGTGCGAATTTGTTAAGCTTGAGTTTTTCTAGTGGGGACTGAAGACTGGGTGGGAGCTGCTGAGTGCGGAGACTCAACGCTGAGCGACCCCAGTCCCATCGGCGCTGGTCTTGTGTAGCCGCGATCTGAGCTGTGTGCTGCACTTTGCCTGGGCATAGATAGGCCCCTGTTGGGGGGCCGGAGGACTTGAGAGGAGATGAAAAAGGCACACTATCTCTCAACAAAGCATAAATGCCCCCTCCCACCCCCCACGCCTAGCTGCTTCAACAATGAGCTCGAGGGGCCTCGGTGCACGGCTGTTGGCTTGATTCAGGCCCGAGCAGCGGGCCTTGGCATATGGCATCGCCCCAGCCACAGCGCTGACCCTCCCTGACCTGGCCACCAGCGTCTGATCTTCTTTCTCTATCCTCCACCGCACAGAGGCCTGTCATGGCAACAGCCGGGCAGGAGACGCGGCCCCAGCCTTGCTGATGACTGAGATGGATGGGCTGCAGGCGCGGTGCCAGAAGGCCCCCTCCCCACCTCTCCTGTAGGGTCTGTGGAGGGTATGGGGGCACAAAGCCTGGAGAAAAGCAGAGCTGAGAACTGGGAGACCGGGACATTTTGCCTGGGGCGGGGGGAAGTCAAACCCTCTTAGCCCCCCATCTCCTACCCCACCTCCCACTCCCTCATGGAAGCAAATTACTGAGAAGCTGGCAGTGGAGACTGAACTTTGTTGGAAACGCTGGGAGGAATTATCATAGTAACATACTTGAACTTCTGTGGGGTCCAGAGCCAATTCCTGGGCACATGACCCCTTCCTTCTCTGACCCGCCTCCCCTGGCGAGAAGGAGGGCAGACTTCAGGCAGGTGGCCCATCTGTCTCCTGGCACCTCCACGGTCATCAGCTGGGAGGAACTGAATGGAGATATTTGCCTTGCAAATGTTCCAGTGGTCCCCTCCCAGCTGGGAAGTGAGGGGCTTGGAAGAAAGTCATGGCTGGACAGGGGAGTGGGTGGAGGGCTGTGTCACCCAAGTCAGCGGGATGGGCGTCAGCTCAGTGTCAAGTCTGATGTTGAAGAATCTGCCTCCTGATCTGTCTGTATGTCTCCAGGTTATGATTGCCCAAAGCGGCTGATGTTCAGTGTAGAACAGAGACAACACGGGATTTCTTTTCTTGGTCACTTGCAGACTTGGGAATTCCTGGAGCCACTTTTGGGCACCTAAATCAGAACCTCAAAGGTTGCACTACTTACTGATAAGTAGAGGAAGGACTGTTTCTTGTGGCTGCTTCGAAGTTCACACTGTGGTGAAAAACCGTGGTTTGATGCTGACCTCCCCTTAAACTGGGCATACACGTTTGAGGCACTAAGTGTTTTTATGACGGGTCGTCTGGTGACGCAACGGTTAAGTGCTCGACTGCGAACTGAAAGTTTGGTGGTTTGAATTCACCCAGTGGCTCCACGGGTAAAGACATGGTGATCTGCTCCCATAAAGCTATAGCCTAGAAGAACCGTATGGGGCAGTTCTACTTTGTAACACATGGGGTCACTATGAGTCGAAAGTTGACTTGACGGCACCTAACAACCTAACAACAAAGGATCCCTGGGTGGTACAAACAGTTAACGTGCCTCGTATAGCAAAAGTTTAAAGGTTCGAGTCCACCTAGAGGTGCCTCAGAAGAAGGGCCTGGTGATCTACTTATGAAAAGTAAGCCAGTGAAAACCCAGTGGAGCAGAGTTCTACTCTGACACACATGGGGTCACCATGAGTCAGAATCAAGTCAATGGCAGCTGGTTCCTAAAGGACTTATGACTTCCCTTTGGCTGTGGTTGTAGCTGGATATAATTGTTGGGCGCCTTTTCAGAGAGCCTGCTATCTGATTTTTAATCCTTTTGTTCCTACACATATATTTTTAAATCAAGGCCTGAATAAAAGTAGGTCAGCTTCTGGTAAGCTGATCACCTCAAAATCAGAATCACCAAAAAATTAGGCCATCGAAACAGACAATGGTGGGAGTCATGTGGGTAAGGAGGTGCTGGGATTCAGCAGGAGTCTTAAGACATCGCTGGGATCTCTTTGATAGGGCACCTTAAATGGAAATTATCAAATGGCTGTTTAAAACATTCACCCCTTTGTTTGATTAGCCTATTATAGATAACCTTTATTAAAGCTGATCTGAAATTACAGCCATGGCCTGGTGCTTCTTTGATGCTGTGGTTGTTTCATTTCCTGTTTATACTTGATACACGTTGCACTAAGAGATAAAGCACTTCTGAGGGATATGAAGACATAAAAGTCCCTTGGCTATTTGCTGGCACTGTTTTGATGTTTTCTTGCTCCCCGGAAATTAGCATATCCTTTTCAAAGGCTGCTTCTGATGAGAGTAATCCTTTGCCATGATGCATTTGCTAAAAGTCATCAATGGTAGTGTATTCTGTAAATAAATGACCCATAAAAGGCATGATGCTAGATTATTGATAATGAGGCAACTTGTATAACAGTTGCTTTTGGCTTGTCTAAAACATATTTTAACACCAGAAATACGCTGGGCTGATATTCATGAGGATTGAATACGAGATTTTCAAGACACTCGCACAGAACAACTTTTCAAAGGAAAACACTGGTAGGGGGCATGTTTAACTGTTGTACTCATTTTCCTATGTTATGTTCTATGAAAACATTTTATTGCCTTGGAAATAAGAAACGATCGTGAGCTTTTTGTTTTCTGAGCTCGGAGTTGACGAATAAGCACTGATGGAGCCAGTCTGGGAAAAGAGTTTTGCCCACACACCTAGAGGTTTGGTTTTGCTTGTTTTTTGCTTTTAAGGAAGGAAGGGAGGAAGGGAGGAGAGAGAGAAAGAAAGAGAGAGAGAGAGAGAAAAGAAGAAAGGAAGGAAGAAAGAAAGAAAATTAGGGAGAAAGAACAGAAGGAAGCAGAGAGAGAGCAAAAGGAAGATGAGACCGAAGGAAGGAAGGAGAAAAAAGGGAAGGCAGGAAGGAGCGAAACAAGGAGAACGAAAAAAAGAGAGAAAGCAAACAGGAAGAAAGACAAGGGAAGGAAAAGAGGGGAAGGAAAGAGAGTGAGAGAGAAAAGGAAATAAGGAAAGGAAAGAACAGCAGGGAAGAAGGAAAGAAGGAAGAAAGGAAGGAAGGGAGAGAACAAAAAGAAGAAATGAAAAGGTAGAAGGAATGAAAAGATAGAAATGAGGAAAGGAGGAAAAGAGGGAGGAACCAGAAGAAAGAAGGAAGGAAGGAAGGAATGCAGGCAGGCTCTGCTGGCCTGCATGTTGGTGGGTTATTCAAGGAAAGGGTTCTGGCAAAGCTTATCTCAAGTTTGAAGGACATTTAGGTAAAACATTTTAAATTAAGCTTATTTGAATCAATCACTAGACTTCTCTTCAGTTCTGGGGGTTTCAGATTTGAAGGAAACTGAGCTACCGTCTTGTAGGCATCTCCGTTTCCAGGCAGAACTGAACCCAAACTTCTGCATATGATTCTTGATTTGGGTTCTTTCCATCACGATTCAGAACTAAAAGATACTTAACTGTTCCACTGTGATTATTGAAAAGTGTTAAAGAACAAAGCAAAGTGTAGGGCTCTGGCTGAAGACATATTCTTCAGGCCCTTCTTCTAACTCTGCCAGGACTGTCAATGAATGTGAAGCAAACATTTAAAATACCCACAGCAGGAATATTTTCTCAGAAATCTGCATACTTCTAAAAATGCTGTGTTTCAAGTGTTCAGCTTCTTTTTGTCTGGTTCTCTGTGCATTTCACATGTGTTGGGTTGTCTAAGGATCAAAAATCTTTTCTGAAAGATTTAAAGAACACACTGTTTTTTTTTTAATAATGTTTTATTGTGTTTTGGGTAAAAGTTTACATAGCAAGTTAGGTTCCCGTTTTTCAATTTCCACACAAATTTTTCAGTGACATTGTTGTTGCAGTTAGATGCCGTTGAGTCGGCTCCGACTCATAGCAACCCTATGCACAACAGAATGAGCCATCCTCACAATTGTTGCTATGCTTGAGCCCGTTGTTGCAGCCACTGTGTCAATCCAGCTCATTGAGGGTCTTCCTCTTTTTCGTTGACCCTCTCCTTTACCAAGCATGATGTCCTTCTCCAGGGACTGATCCCTCCTGATAACATGTCCAAAGTATGTGAGACGTAGTCTTGCCATCCTTGCTTCCAAGGAGCATTCTGGTTGTACTTCTTCCAAGACAGATTTGTTCGTTCTTTTGATAGTCCGTGGTATATTCAATATTCTTCGCCAACACCACAATTCAAAGGCGTCAATCTTTCTTCGTTCTTCCTTATTCATTATCCAGCTTTTGCATGCATATGAGGCGATTGAAAACACCATGGCTTGGGTCAGGTGCACCTTAGTCCTCAAGATGGTATCTTTGCTTTTTAACACTTTAAAGAGATCTCTTGCAGCCGATTTGCCCAATGCAATGTGTCTTTTGATTTCTTAACTGCTGCTTCCATGGGTATTGATTGTGGAGCTAAGTAAAATGAAATCCTTGACAACCTTGATCTTTTCTCCACGTATCATGATGTTACTTATTGGTCCAGTTGTGAGGATTTTTGTTTTCTTTATGTTGAGGTGTAATCCATACTGAAGGCTGTGGTCTTTGATATCCATCAGTAAGTGCTTCAAGTCCTCTTCACTTTCAGCAAGCAAGGTTGTGTCATCTGCATAATGCAGATGGTAAATGAGTCTTCCTCCAATCCTGATGCCCCATTCTTCTTCATATAGTCCAGCTTCTCTGATTATTTGCTCAGCATACAGATTGAATAGGTCTGGTGAAAGGATACGACCCTGACACACACCTTTCCTGACTTTAAACCACACAGTATCCTCTTGTTCTGTTCAAATGACTGCCTCTTGATCCATGTACAGATTCCTTATGAGCACAATTAAGTGTTCTGGAATTCCCATTCTCCATAATGTTATCCATAATTTGTTGTGATCCACACAGTCAAATGCCTTTTCATAATCAATAAAACACAGGTAAACATCTTTCTGGTGTTCTCTGCTTTTCAGCCAAAATCCATCTGACATCAGCAATGAGATCCCTATTTCCACGTCCTCTTCTAAATGCTGCTTGAATTTCTGGGAGTTCCCTGTCGATATACTGCTGCAGCTGCTTTTGAACCTCAGCAAAATTTTGCTTGCATGTGATATTAATATTATTTGATAATTTCTGCATTTGGTTGGATCATCTTTCTTGGAAATAGGCATAAATATGGATCTCTTCCATTCGGTTGGCTAGGTAGCTGTCTTCCAAATTTCTTGGTATAGACAAGTGAGCACTTCCAGCTTTGTATCAGTTTGTTGAAACATCTCAATTGGTATCTCATCAATTCCCAGAGCCTTGCTTCTCGCCAACGCCTTCGGTGCAGCTTGGGCTTCTTCCTTCAGTACCATCAGTTCCTGATCATATGTTACCTCCTGAAATGGTTGAATGTCGACCAACTCTTTTTGGTATAGTGACTTTGTGTATTCTTTCCATCTTCTTTTTTTTTTTAACATTTTTTTTTAATTGCAGTTAGGTGAAGGTTTACAGAAGAAATAGTTTCTCATTAAACAGTTATACACATATTGTTTTATGACATTGGTTAACAACCCCACAACACGTCAACACTCTCCCTTCTCGACCTTGGGTTCCCTATTACCAGCTCTCCTGTCCCCTCCTGCCTTCTAGTCCTCGTCCCTGGGCTGTTGTGCCACATTAGTCTTGTTTTGTTTTATGGGCCCTTCTACCTTCTTTTGATAACTTCCTGTGTCGTTTAGTATTTTCCCTGTAGAATCCATCAGTATTGCAACTCGAGGCTTGATTTTTTCTTCAGTTCTTTCAGCTTGAGAAATGCTGAGCATGTTCTTCCCTTTTGGTTTTCTGTCTCCAGGTCTTTGCACGTGTCATCATAATACTTTACTTTGTCTTCTCTAGCTGCCATTTGAAATCTTCTGTTCAGATTTTTTACTTCATCATTTTTTCCTTTTGCTTTAGCTACTTGACGTTCAAGAGCAAGTTGCAGCGTCTCTTCTGACATCCATTTAGGTCTTTTTTGCTCTCCTGTCTTTTAATGACCTCTTGCTTTCTTCATGTATGATGTCCTTGATGTCATTCCACAACTCGTCTGGTCTTCTGTCATTAGTGTTCGATGCGTCAAATCTATTCTTGAGATGGTCTCTAAATTCAGGTGGGATACACTCAAGGTCGTACTTTGGCTTTCATGGACTTGTTCTAATTTTCTTCAGTTTCAACTTGAACTTGCGTATGAGTAATTGATGGTCTGATCCACAGTCGGCCTCTGGCTTTGTTCTGACTGATGATATTGAGCTTTTCCATCATATCTTTCCACAGATGTAGTTGATTTGATTCCTGTGTATTCCATCTGGCAAAGTCTGCGTGTAGAGCTGTTGTTTATGTTGGTGAAAAATGGTATATGCAATGAAGAAGTTGCTGGTCTTGCAAAATTCAATCATACAATCTCCAGCATCGTTTCTATCACCAAGGCCATATTTTCCAGCTACTTATCCTTCTTCTTTGTTTCCAACTTTTCCATTCCAGTCACCAGTAATTATCAGTGCATCCTGACTGCACGTTCGATCAATATCAGACTGCAGAAGTTGGTAAAAATCTTCAATTTCTTCATCTTTGGCTTGAGTGGTTGGTGCGTAAGTTTGAATAATAGTTGTATTAACTGGTCTTCCTTGTAGGCGTATGGATATTATCCTATCACTGACAGCGTTGTACTTCAGGATAGATCTTGAAATGTTCTTTTTGAGGACGAATACAATGCCATTCCTCTTCTATTTGTCATTCCCAGCACAGTAGACCATATGATTGTCCGATTCAAAATGACCAATACCAGTCCATTTCAGCTCACTAATGCCTAGGATTTCTATCTTTATGTGTTCCGTTTCATTTTTGGCTATTTCCAATTTTCCTAGATTCATAGCTTGAACATTCTATGTTCCGATTATTAATGGATGTTTGCAGCTGTTTCTTTTCATTTTGAGTCGTGCCACATCAGCAAATGAACGCCCCGAAAGCTTGATTCCATCCACATCATTAAGGTCGACTCTACTTTGAGGAGGCAGCTCTTCCCCAGTCGTATTTTGAGTGTCTTCCAACCTGAGGGGCTCATCTTCCGGCACTATTTCAGACAATGTTCCGCTCTTATTCATAAGGTTTTCACCGGCTAGTTCTTTTCAGAAGTAGACTGCCGGGTCCTTCTTCCTAGTCTGTCCTGTCTGCCATGGGTGACCCTGCTGGTATTTGAATACTGGAGGCATAGCTCCCAGCATCACAGCAACACACAAGCCACCAATGTACGCAAATTGACAGACCCGTAGGGGTCAGTGACATTAGTTACATTTTTCACAATGTGTCAACTTTCTCTTTGTGTTCTGGTTGTTCCATTTCCAGTACTCTAGTTTCCCTGCCACCTTATCTTCTCATCTTTGCTTTAGGGTAAGTGCTGACCTTTTGGTCTCACACGGATGGCAAGAATATGAGATTATTAAACACTAATCTGTTGTACAAACCATTAGAATACCCAGCTGTGGCCATCCTCCCTCACTCCTATGAACTCCTCTCTCAGAGTACTCAGGTATTCAATTCTATTCAGAGTAGAATCTACTGCAGCCATCTCCTCCTGGATGTGTCTTTCATACAGATACATGAATCACTGCTGGGGGCCCCAGCAAGCTTCCGGCTTTGTCCTGCATCTTCAGGGAAGCACCCTTTTTGAAGAGGCATGAAGATCATTCAGTGGCTCCTCCAACCTCTTGGAAGGTATTTTCAGTAGGTCTGAAATGGACTCCAGGAGGAAGAGCTATCAAGCTGTTTGTGCTTCTCTAATGGTGGACAGGTTTCAGTAGAACCGAGAGTTCATAAGGTTTTCGTTGGTTAATTTTCAAGAGTAGATGTGCAGGCCTTTCTTCCTAGTCTGTCTTAGTCTGGAAGCTTTTAGAAAACCCACGTTCAAAGTCAAACCTGCAGAACAGTGGGGACAGGTGGCAAGAAACGAAAAGGAAGGCAAAAGAAAATGGTTTCCTTTTGGCTTTTGGAAGGAATGGTAATTATTCAACCTCTCCCTCTCTCTCAACCACATCTGAACAATGTCAGGCATCTTGCCCACATACTTATCATCGAGCCTGGCCCCGACAGTGGCTGGATCAGCATGGTTAGAGATCCCAGTAGGTTAGGGAGGTTAGAGGTTTGATTTGAGTGTCCGTGTGTGTGTGTGAGGTGGGGGGTGGGTATAGACTTGGTGACTGCTCTTCCTAGTCTCCTTTACTGAGACGTCTGATTGGGAGCTACAAGTCTTCCCACCACTTTTGTCTTTTTCCATCCAGTATGGAAGACCGAAGAAGAATTGATGCCTTTGAATTACAGTGTTGGCAAAGAATATTGAGTATACCATGGACTGCCAGAAGAATGAACAAATCTGTCCTGGAAGAAGCACAGCCTTAGAAGCATACTCCTTAGAAGCAAGGATGGCAAGACTTCTTACGCACTTTGGACATGTTATCAGGAGGGACCAGTCCCTGGAGAAGGACGTCATGCTTAGTAAAGTAGAAGGTCAGTGAAAGAGAGGAAGACCCTCAAGGAGATGGACTGACACAGTGGCTGCCACAATGGGCTCAAACATAGCAACGATTGTGAAGATGGCGCAGGACCCGGCAGTGTTTCGTTCTGTTGTACATAGGGCCGCTATGAGCCAGAACTGACTCCATGGCACCCAACAACAGCATACTAAGTTAAAAATTTTAAAAAACAGGAATCTAAACTTGTCTAAAGGAGTACCTGTCTGGTGTAAATATTGAAGCTCTCAACTACTACCTGAAATATTGCTGGTTAAATGCACCAGAGGGCACCTCAGAAGAAAGGCCTGGTGATCCGCTTCCGAAAGGCCACAGCCTTGAAAACCCTATAGAGTGCGGTTCTACTCTACACACATGGGCTCACCATGAGTCGGAATTGACTCCACAGCAACTAACATTAACAACAAATGTTTCTAAAGGGAAATCCTTACAGCCTGTCTGAAGCCTCCTCGTCTGGCTAATGCAAATCTCTTGACCATCGTTTGAACTGACTATTCACAGGCCTTTCCATGCAGCCTACCTCTTCCTTCCTCACCCCTCAGCTTCTCCTGCAGTAAATCCCTCTGTCCCCACACCCCACTTCTACTTTCACGGCCTCTATTAAGGCATGCGATTGTTCATGGATGGCAGCACCCTCTTCCTTAAGGAGCACCTGAATGCCCATTCCTCCAGGGAGCCTGCCCAGATTCATCAGAGGAGGCTCCTGACTCCCCTGCTTTCTCTTTTTATAGCTGCCATCTCTTTGCCACCTGTTTTCTTCATGCCATCTTGGTTCTTGGTTTATCTCTCACGCCCTCAAGTTGTTGCTCATGTTTCCATCTCTGACTGCACTCCAGGGGGGCAAGACCCGGCTCTGTAATTTTCTGGGATAAACTTTGATGAAGGTGAAGAGGTGGTGTGGCCTGAAGGGAAGTTGTGCTTTTGATGAGTAAAATGAAAAGCTCTGGTCGTGTGGACCGGCAGGGCCTTCCGCGTCCATGCCTACTTCCAGTCTAGCACCCCTCTCCTGGTACAAGGCCATGACTTCTGCTCTTTTGACTCCACTGTTGTTTCTTCCAAATCACGTGTCTACTCCCCCACCCCAAGCCCAGGCTCACTGAATCCACCTAGCCTTCTCACTTGATTATGTCAGCCCATTTCCTAGAGCAAGCACCTGTCAGAAGTCCATCTTAATTACCACTAATCTCCAGATTTACAGGGCAGGGCTATGTAAAGAAGCACTGACTCCTGCATCCTGGGCTCTTGAGTTTAGCCCTCCCTGTTGTCAACCCACCTGGGCCACCTGGCTGATTGGCTGACTGAGGAAGGCAGGTTTAATGATGCTATTAAAGGGGCATCAGTGAAGTATAAAGGAGTCCTGGTGGCACAATGGTTAAGTGCTTGGCTGCTAACCAAAATATTGGTGGTTCAAACCCACCTGGTGGATCCATGGGAGAAAGACCTGGTGATCTGCTTCTGTAAAGATTACAGCCAAGAAAACCCTATGGGGCAGTTCTCTGCTATCACATGGGGTCACTAGGAGTTGGAATTGACTTGCTGGTACCTAACAACAACAAGCCAAGTGTCATGGATTGAACTGTGTCCCTCCAAAATATCTGTCAACTTGGCTGGGTCATGATTCCCAGCATTGTATGATTGTGTACCATTTTGCAAATCTGATGTGATTTCCTTATGTGTTGTAAACTCTATCACTATGATGAAGTAATACTGATGAGGTCTACAAGACTGGATAGCGTCTTAAGCCAATCTCTTTTGAGATATAAAAGAGAGAAGTGAGCAGAGACACAGGGGAACCTCATACCACCAAGAAATCAGTGCCGGGAGCAGAGCACTTTGGACCTGAGGTTCCTACGCAGAGAAGCTCCCAGACCAAGGGAAGATTGATGACACAGACCTTCATCCAGAGCCGGTGGAGAAAGTGTTCCCCTGAAGCTGAAGCCCTGAATTTGGACTTGTAGCCTACTGGACTGTGAGAGAATAAATTTCTCTTTGTTGAAGCCATCCACTTGTGGTATTTCTGTTATAGCAGCACTAGATGACTAAGATACCAAGTATGGGACAGCACACTCAGTGTGGCTTGACACTACCCTGCCCCTTAGCTTAGGGAAGAGATGGTGAGGGAGCTCCAATGCTTGGTTATGATTCTTCACGCTTGCCTTGACTTCAGAATGGGTGGGACATACTTCCTACTCTTTAATTTTGTGCTCAGCCACATCGCTTGCTTTGGCCCATGAGATGTTAGCAGATGTGACATAAACAGAGACTAAAAATGTGCTTTTGGGCCCTCTTGTCACTCTGCTCTCACCCCGGGAAGAGCGTCCCTGGGCTGGCTGCTGGCCTTTCATCCTGGGTCCCAGAATGGACACACATTGATAGACCTGAGCCCAACCTATAGCAAGAAGCCTGGCCAGCTGGACTGTGGCTTGAAGCAGAGCACTCCTAGCCCAGTTCAACCTAGATCAGCCAAATCCTGCTGCCTCAGAAACAGGTGAGCAAGAATAAGCGATTCTTGTTTTAAGCTACGGAGTTTTGGCATGGTTTGTGCCAATAGCTAGCTGAGACAGATGGCAAATGGGTTTCCTCTTGGATGCCAGCCCTCTTCAGTTGGTAGAAATTGAGAAGTGTGCTCCACTGAGTGGAGAAGGATTGTGAGGCCAGTTTGGGCTCAGTGGGAAAGAATTCCAGGATTGATTAGTAATATCTGCCACAGCAAGCACAGCGGCACAAATGCCATGCGGCTATTATCCCAGGTCTGACATCTCTCCTGATGACTTACCTTGGGGCCACCCAAAGAAAGAATACAGGAGTATACCAAGGCAGAATACAGGAGTGAGGCCATTGTAAAGGACAAACGTATGCAGATAGAAGTAAATGACACATTCTCTGGTGCTTGCATATTCATGTCTTAGGCTATTGCCAGTATATAAGGGCACCATTAGCACATACAGTGATGGATTCAATTGTGTCCCCCCAAATATGTGTTGTAAATCCTAACCTCTATGCCTGTGGTTATAATCCCATTTGGAAATGGGTTGTCTTTTTTATGTTAATAAGGTGGGATTAGTGTAGGGTGTGTCTTAAGTCAATCTCTTATAAAATATAAAAGGAACAGATTAAGCAGAGCAGAGATGGGGGAAGACAGATGCAAAGCCACATGAAGATCTCCAAGGAACCAGGAAACAAGCTAAAGAGACAAGGACCTTATGCAAGAGGCAACAAAGAGAGAAAACCTTCCCCTAGAGCTGGCTCCCTGAATTCGGACTTCTAGCCTCCGAAACTGTGAGAAGAAGAACTGATGCCTTTGAATTATGGTGTTGCTGATGAATGTTGAATATACCATAAACTACTAGAAGAACGAACAAATCTGTCTTGGAAGAAGTACAGCCAGAATGCTCCTCAGAAGTGACGATGGCAAGACATCGTTTCAGGTACTTTGGACATGTTATCAGGAGGACCCAGTCCTTGGGCAAGGACATCATGCTTGGTAAAGTAGAGGGTCAGCAAAAAAGAGGAAGACCCTCAACAAGATGGATTGTCACAGTGGCTGCCACAATGGGCTCAAGCATACAACGACTGTGAGGACGGCGCAGGACTGAGCAGTGTTTCGTTCTGTTGTACATCGGGTCGCTATGAGTCGGAACCGACAACAACAAACTATGAGAATAAATTTCTGTTTGTTAAAGCCATCCACTTGTATTTATGTTACAGCAGCGCTAGATAACTAAGTCTTACAGCTTCTTAGAAAGATGCACCCCTTTTGGGCAGCTACAGTCCCAGGAATGCTAACTTGCAAGCAGATGGTGCCTTTGTGGGGGAAAAGGTACCTTTTCCTCCAGGCAGACACACCCCAGGGCCCAGGCACATGGCTTGACAAGTGTAGCATGGGCTGGATTGTAGCCCCACTCACTCTCTTGGCTGAGCACTTTTGTATAGTGCACAGACGATACCACTGTGCATAAATTGGGATGGACAAAAATAAATGAATAAATAAATAAATAAAAGTAAAATAAAAAAAGGAGAAATAAGATGAAAAGAGAGAAAAGCCTGCCCTTCTCTGATGTCAGTTCTGACCAACTCCTTTGCTTTGGAGTTTTGAATGAGTCACTTCAGCACTATTTGACCTTGGGCTCCGGGCCGAGTGCTTGTGCATTCAGAGTGGTTGGAAGAATGGTTTAATTGAAGGTGATTAAACGTACTCCTGGACTGACATGTTCTATTCCAAAGGAGGAAATGTCTACCCCACTGAATCTCCGAGCTTGGAAATGTTGGAAAGCGCTAAGCTGAGAACCAACTCCCTCCTCCTTCTCGTCAGGCACCCCTGAAAAGCCAACACTGTGGTGTAAAAGGATCCTCTGGGGCAAGGTAACTGAAAACCTGAGTGAAGCCCGACCCTGGAAATTAGACTGCTAGGGTTTGAAGAGCCAAATAAAAGGAGTCACATCTGGTTCCGTTTTTCATGTGAAATTATCTCACACTGCCCAAGTAGGTCCTTTCCTGAGTGTATAAATACAGAAGACACACACATGGTTGTTATCAAACAGTATTGTGCAAAACTAAATTGGCTACTTTATGGTGAAATGGAGAAGAATGGCAGGCATTTCAAACACACGAGTTTCTCTTCATTGGGGCTGGAAGCAATCACTCATGAGGACAGCGACTCTATCTCCTAGAGTGAGGACCATTCTAGAGGGGCATCGGGTTGGGTTAAAACCAGTGGCACGGTCAAACTTGCCATGGGCCAGAGATGCATAGAGTCCTATCGCCCGATAATTCGGGAGAAGGCAGTCTGTCTTAGTTTCAGAAAGCACCCCCACCCCATGTCCCAAGCTGGTCCTTCAGACAAGGTCTCTAATATGCTGACCATATGTGAACTCAAGACCAAAGGAAATGGATTTGCTGGGATTTTAAAATTCTTTTGGTCTCAGAGACTTGCTGCATTAAAGCTACCTGGCTCCCATCCCCAGGGTGTTCCTGCGGAACGCACGATAGATGAGAAGCAGAAATCAAAGGATGATCCTCAACTCTTAGCTGTGATGAGCCTTGAAATTTCTTCGTTTTGAGTCAGAGGAATAAGGATGGAGGGTGGTGATATTCCCTGTTGGGCATTTGGTTGAGACTCATCATCATCAGATGTTCCAAAGGAATATGAACCGCTCTCCAGATCAAGTTTCCCAAAGGACCCAGGTGAGCAAAAGGATGGTGGTGGGAGGTGTAGGAAAGAGTGAGACAATGAGC
Organism: Trichechus manatus latirostris; assembly: GCF_000243295.1. Classification (NCBI taxonomy): domain Eukaryota; kingdom Metazoa; phylum Chordata; class Mammalia; order Sirenia; family Trichechidae; genus Trichechus; species Trichechus manatus. The sequence goes on along the minus strand of NW_004443964.1, from coordinate 14,358,554 downwards.
TGTGAAGCAATAAAAGGTTATGAGGTTGGGCGAGGGAAAGGGTCCATGAAATCATTTCCCCTACCACCTGTCTTGGAATTCCCAGATGTTCTCATTGAAGAATAAGGAGGCTGGGTTGAAGGATAAGAAGCTTGCATTAAATTGAGATCCATGAATAGTGTGTAAGTGGGCCAAACCAGAAGGACTGTGCGAATCGCCCCAGAGATGAGAGTTGGGTCCTTATCCAGAATTCATTCTTCTCTTTAACTTCCATGTTTCCAAACTTACTGTCCCAGTAAGACCTTGTTATATCCCAAACTCACCCATACACCAAAATAGTACCAGGCTCTTGCTAACTGTCTCCTTAAGAGCTATTCAGTGAAGACTGCCACTGAGGATGTTGAATTCTGGTTTGAATTCAGTTGCTGGAAAGGTATTTCTGGAGAATATGTTCTTTGTCACATTCAAGGAGACTGTGTCTAACAGGAAAAAGAATTGGAGACGAGGCTATTTTCTTCTATTCCTGACTAGAGAATTAAGATGATCAAACAGGGCCCATGATATCTCATGAAATGGAAGGTGAAAAATAGAAATCTGATTTATACACACCTGGGGGTAATCATAATGTGGTAATCATAATTACTTCTTTGTAATTGGGAGGTGGGAGATGTGGAAATTTGATTCGTTATATATCAAATTTCCTGAAAGTGTTCTGGTGGGACATTTGAAAGAAGAAAAATGTTTTCTGGGATGGAGTGTTCCATTTCCAAAGGCAAGTAATAGGTGTATTAGAACAGAGTGTGTTTCTTTTAGGTAATGTGCCGTGAACTTGAAACTTAACAGTGCAGCTCTCTTCGTAAGCTGGCGTGGGGTGCTTTGAAAATCAGTGGCTGAAGAACCTGCGGAGAATTGTGTACTCAGCAGATGTGAACCTATGACTTTTGGTACCCAGTGGTCCACAGATGTAAATAAGCGTCACTCAGCTTCATAGTTCTAGACTTTATCTATCACTCAGCAAGAATTTCCCCTCTAATAGGCAAGAGTCTAGGGCTGGCCCTACTTGTGACTGTTAAATGCATGATACTTTTCCCTCAGTCACCTTCCACATCTTCATATTTCAGGGACAGCTTTAAGATTATTAGCATTTGTTTTTTCCCACCCAAAAAATGAAAATGACAGTGCAGCTCACACTTTTCTGAGTGTGAATTAATTAACACTTCAACGTTTGCCATCTGTCAAGAGCTCGCAGCCTCTTGAGCCCCGAACGACCTATACAGAGCCACTGCACGCCATAGGTTCTAAGGGAAAAAGAAAGGAAACAAACAGAGAAGGATGGTGGGATAGGATCTCATGAGAGGGCTGGCTGTGTGGTGGAATGTTTAGCAAGGTGTCCAGCCGCTGGCCTTGGATGTTGGCCTTGGTCTGCCCTTCCAAGCCTCAGCACTGGCCGCTGACCTGGCCCTTCCCTCACACTTATCTCCACGAGGTTTTTCCAGGGTGGTCTCCCAGAAAGACCTCAGCCCAAATAAAGCAAGGAGCTATGCCTGACAAGCTTGCAAACTGCCTTAAGAACTTGAATCTGCTCCAAGAGTGAGAAGAAAAATAGTTTGGAAAAGGTCAGTTAAGAAAATAGCTGGGTTTTTCCATCTCGTTTCCTCAGCCTCTTCATGGCATGAATAAGAGAATACTAAGTTGGTGGAACTACAGGTGTCTAAGAAGAACTTTGATTTTTCTAAACATTCACAATTCTCTTTTACGTATGCAGTGAGAAATCGAGTGAGGAAATCGAAAACGTAAATCTTTAAGCAAACCCGAGTGCCAAAGAGATGGAGATTATCATGAAAGGTACCCAGAGAGAAAAAACAGACGATAGAATTTCCAAACGCTACTGCTGCCTCCAGTTGGAAGTGGAGGCCTCTGGCAGGAAGGGGCGGGGCTTGTTCTGAGAGGCAATGGGATGCCCAGACCTGCAGGGGCAAAGATGGAGGGTCCCTGAGGTCAGGCCTAGGGCTCTTCTGGTTTAGGCGTCATGTTACCGGAGAAATAGTCCATTAGAAGGGCGATGGGGAATTGTATCTGGATCTTTTGTCTCCAATCTGGAGACGGCGTACTGAACGCATGATTTTGCCTTTAGGGACATTTTTATAATAAACCGAACTGTCCCTAGAAATTTAAGAAGACAGGCTCAGGAAAAAGATGACTTTGATGAAATTTGTCTTTATCTCTCGTTCCCTCTCTGCTACTACTATCTTCTTTCCTTTTAATAATTAACACCTCACATATGCACAAATAATAAAGAGAAAATAAAAAATAAACTGAAATAAATTGAATAAAAATTGCACAGAACTTACATGAAGAAAAAGCGCTTAACCTCTACTGAAGCCCATTTAAAGGATGAAGAAATGGAGAGATGTCCTTTGTTCTTGGATAGGCAGGTAGAATATTGCTAAGAGGTCCTTTCTCTCTAAGTTATTCTGAATATTCAACCCAACACTAATGGAAACCCCAACAGAACTTTTGGATACTTTGTAAAGTAATACTAAAATTCATCTGGGAAAATAGAAAGATGAGCATAACTAGGAAGTCCTAAAAAAAGGAAGGAACTAGCTCTACTAGATGATAAAGCATATTATAAAATTACAACGATTGAAATAGTCTCATACTAGCTGTCTTAGTTATCTAGTGCTGCTATAACAGAAATACCACAAGTGGATGGCTTCAAAAAACAGAAGTTTATTCTCTCACAGTCTAGGAGGCTAGACGTCCAAATTCAGGTTGTCAGCTCCAGGGGAAGACCTTCTCTCTCTGTTGGCTCTGGAGGAAGATTCTTGTCATCAATCTTCCCCTGGTCGAGGAGCTTCTCAGCACAGGGACCCTGGGTCCAAGGACCTGCTCCTGATGCTTCTTTTTTGGTGGTATAAGGTTCCCCATGTCTCTCTGCTCACTTCTCTCTTTTATATCTCAAAAGAGATTGACTTAAGACACAACCTAATCTTGTAGATTGAGTCCTGCCTCATTACCATAACTGCCACTAATCTCACCTCATTAACATCATAGAGGTAGGATTTACAACACATAGGAAAATCACATCAGATGACAAGATGATGGACAATCACACAGTACTGGGAATCATGGACTAGCCAAGTTGACAGATATTTTAGGGGGATATAGTTTAATCCATAACACTAGCAAAAGAAGACAGAGATTAATAAAACAAATTAGAGAGTCCAGAAATATACTCGTGTAAATATGGGGATTTAGTATATGATAAAGGGCATTTTCAAGTGAGTGGGAAAAGATGGATAATTCCATCAGTGCTGTTGTGACAACTGGCTAGTCATTTGAAAAACAGAAATTTTTTCTCCCTCCCCACCCCCAATAAATTCCAGATGCTTTAAATATAAAAAATAAAGCTATAAAAGTGCTAGAAGAAAGCATGGGGGAGTATTTGTATAATCTTTGCATGGAAACTACTAGGCATGGTACAAATGCCATAAACCATAAAGGAAAAGATTGGAAAACGTGACAACCTAAAAATTAAAAACTTCTGTACAACAAACACTATAAACAAAGTAAAAACTAAAATACAAATAGTAAAAATATTTAGGACACATGGCAGAGGGTCAATATCCCTAATACAGGAAAATCTTACTGAGTAATAAGAAACTAAACAATTCAATAAAACCATACACATGTATCAGACTTCACAGGTGATAGAATGGTTTCCAAGTTGGATTGTCAGACCAAACAATACTTGGGACATAACCCATTGCTGACCGACAAGTCGAGTCTGACTCATGGTGACCCTGTAGGACAGAGTAGAACTGCCCCATAGAGTTTCAAAGGCTGTAATGTTTATGGAAGCAGATTGCCACATCTTTCTCCCACTGAGTGGCTGGTGGGTTCAAACTGCTGACCTTTTGGTTAGCAGCTGAAAGCTTTAACCACTGAGCCACCAGGGCTCCTATTTAGGACATGCTTATACTAAAAAATCGTTCATTGTTTATCTAAAATTCAAATTCAGTTGAGTGTTCTGTATTTTTATTTGCCAAAGCTGGCAACCCCATTTTAGACACATGATCTGATTTTGGTCCTGCAGTAACTTGATGAGCTACTTAGCCTCTCTAACAGCAGTTTCCTCATCTGTCAAGCACAGTGCGAGAACTCAGACAACATGTGTACTGCACATATAGTTCTGTTCTCAGCCAATGCACCTCATGCACAGTCACCTCCCATCTGTCAGTGGAGGCTTGTATGTTGCTGTGGTGCAGAACAGGTTTCAGAGCAGCTACCAGACTAAGACAGACTAGGAAGAAAGGCCTGGGACTGACTTCCTGAAATCAGCCAATGGAAACCCTATGGATCACAATGGTCCAATCCATAACCAATCATACGGATGGCACAGGACTGGGCAGCATTTTGTTCCATTGTACATGGGGTTGCCATGGGTGTCAGCTGGCTCAAAGGCAGCTAACAATAACAACAATCCCCTTGCGGGCGGTTAGGATCATGTGACCAATTCTGGCCAATGGACTATAAAGGAAGGGCGTGTGTGTCACTTCCCAGCCAAAGCATTTAAAAGCCAATGTGCACCCTTCAGTGGTCTCTTCCCAGCTGTGTGAACCCTGAAGCTGCATGAAGAGATAACAGTGCCATAAGACAGGTGTCAGCCTGGGGCCCAAGTGATTATGTGGAACAGAGAAACTCTCCCACCACACCCCACCCCACCCTCACAACCTGTATTGCCATGTGATGTGAGCAAGAAATAAACTTCTTTGAAAATCCGCTAAGATTTCAGGGTTGTTCGTTACTGCAGCATATCCTACCTTTCCTGACTAATAGACCGTCTCCTAATTAATTCCAAATTATTGGGAGAAGAATCTGATTGGCCTGGCTTGGGTCATCAATCCACCTCTGATCCGATAAGCTGGAGTGGAGACAAATCATGATTGAAATATACCTACTTTCATCACTTCAGAAAGGAGAGTTTGTGGGGGGAGATACAGCTGTAAGGAGAGGATGCATTCAAGGTCTTTAGTGAGAAATATACTAAAAATTGGGGCAGCATACGCTGCGTAGTAGCTAAGTAGACTGGGTTGCTTATGATATGTGTGCCAGTTATATAACCCATAGTCAGGGTTGCTCAACAGGGCGCTATTGACGTCGTTACTGTTGTTAGTTGCTGTAGGGTTGTTTCCGACTTATGGTGACCTCATATGTACAGAGTAGAACTGTGCTCCATAGGGTTTTTAAGGCTGTGACCTTTTGGAAGCAGATTACCAGGCCTGTCTTCCAAGGTGCTTCTGGGTGGGTTCGAACAGCCAACCTCTTGGCTAGTAGTTGAACACTTCACCGTTTGTGCCACCCAGGGACCTTTATTGATACTTAGGACTGAATAATTGCTTGTTGCTGGGGCCTGTCCTGTGTATTGTAGGATATGTAGCAGCCTCCTTGTCCTCTACTCACTAGATGTCAGTAGCACCCCCCACACATACACCTTCTCTCCCCTGTTACGACAATAAAAATATCCTAGAAGGGGGAGGGGAAAGCAAATTGCCCCAGTTGAGAACCACTGCCCTGTAATTTCTGGGGCAGTCGAATTTAAGACAGTCTGTTTCATAGTTGAGCATTGGTGGTTCAACAGTAGAATTCTAGCCTTCCGTGCGGGAGACCCCAGGTTTGATTCCCAGTCAATGCACCTCATGTAGAGCTACCACCCGTCTACCAGTGGAGGCTTGTGTGTTGCTGCTATGATGCTGAACAGGTTTTAGTGGAGCTTTCAGACTAAGATGGACTAGGAAGAAAGGCCTGGAGATCTACTTCTGAAAATCAGCCAGTGAGAGCCCTATAAATCACAAAGGTCTGATCCAAAACTGATCACGGGGATGGCACAGGACTGGGCAGCATTTCATTTCATTGTGCATGGGGTTACCATGGGTAAGCGACCAACTCTACAGCGTTAAATAACAACATCCCATAGTTCCCATGTATACACCTAGTCATAAGACCACTGGTCCCCATTTGTTGTTCATAAATTAAAGTCATGTTTGTAATGACTTTGTTAACTTAGCCTGGGAATGAGCACCATCAACTCTTTGGTCTCCACTATTTTTTTCTCTTTCTGCCCTATTCCTGCTGCCCACAAGTTGATCCCAAGGGTTTCCAAGGCTGTAAATCTCTACAGAAGCAGACTGCCACATCTTTCTCCTGCAGAGCTGCTAGTGGTATCGAACTGCCAACCTTTTGGTTAGCAGTCAATGACTTTAACCACTGTGCCACCAGGGCTCCTTTTTGCCCTATTACGTATAAAAAAATGTTCTACTTAGTAAAAGGAATGGTCCTGCCACTTTTCTGTTTGCCTAGCACTCACTCTGAACTACCTTGCTTGAGTGGGATCCATGTATATTTCCAAGTCTACACACAACTCCATTGGGAACTCCATGGGGACCATGAACAGGTGGGACATTTTAGTAGTCATGCCCAAAAGCAAATGGCTTCCTCTTCTTTCTCTCTGTATTTGTGTGTCTCTCTCTTTCTTCTCCTCCTTCTTCTTCCTCCTCCTCCTTCTTTTCCCTCCTCCTCCTCCTTCTTTCTTTCTCTTTCTCTCTCCCTTTTGTTTAGTTTTTCCTTTAAATGAGTAACAATAACCAAGCGTATTTTTCCATGAGCCCTCTTGCTGTCAAACCTTGTCAGAGGAAAATGTGCCCAGCCCTCCTCCATTTCTTTGTGGCTGCTTTAATTGGAGTTGCCTCCTTTATGCTTTGCCTCAAGTGAGAGAGAAGGAGCCCTTTGCCACATGTAAACATACTAGGCAGCATATGAAAACAGTCACCTAGCAAACAAGGCCTTTAGAAGGTCTCTGGTGTGTGACCAGTTCAAAGTGGCTGCTTGCTGACCAGTAATTAGCTTGGTTGAAGTCCACACAGCAGACCCGGCTAACTACAGAAGGCAACTTTTGGGGAGAGGCGTCTTTCTTCAAGGAGATGTGAGGTTCCTTTCTAAGAGGTACTGCCCAAGGCCCGCCTGTGATCTTGCACAGTGGAGCTGAAAAGTGGATTAAAGCAGGAAATAACAAGCTACGTGCGCACTCATACGCACTCACACGCTCCCGCACGGCTTTGCTCATTTATTTTCTATATGAAAGGGCCTGATGACCTTTGTGGTTTCTTCCTCCTCAAATTCAGAAGCAATGAATAGGATGCATTCTGACTTTAAATGCAATGGAAGGCTTTGAAAAGATGGAAAATTAGCAACAACATGCCCTGAAAAGGGGAGGAAGTGTCTGAAAAAGTGTTGGGTGTCATTGTGGTCCTGGGACCAGCGTTGGGATGTCTAGGTGGCTTCATGGGGTTGTGAAAGGGGAACAGAGCCTCTCTATCCACTCTTGCCTTGGCTCTCTGTCTGAATCTTTTATTTTTCTTCTCTTCTCCATGCTCTGCTAAACACGAATCACCTTTCTCCTGCTTGGAAATGGTCCCTGTTGAATCTTTTGCATATTCTGACTGTTGCTATGAAGATGAAGGGGACTGTCCTCAAGTCTTCCCCGAAATGAAAAAGCTACAGACAATGCAGTTGTTGTATTCACACGTGCGCTGTGGTAGCCTGGGCTGTGATGGCTGTGAGGACCAGAACATGCAAGCTAGCCTGGGTACGAACATTAAGGTGCACAGAGTAAACCATAGGGATGGTGGAGCTGGCAGTGGAGTCAACTGGATCCAGACATTGAAACACTATCAGGATTCCCTCACTCTCTGCCTTGGCCTCTCCCTTCTGTTTGTCTTTGCTCATTGGTTCATCCTCATGGGCTGTCTCCCCACAGGCGGAACATGCCCCCCTGGCAGCGTGACTTCTTCACGTGACAATGTAACAATTCCAGACGAAAGAGAGAAGTCTTCTCTCTCCACCTCAAAAACCAAGAAATCGTTGCTGAAGAGTCGATTCTGACTCATGCTGACCCCCATGTATGTCAGAGTAGAACTGTGCTCCACAGAGGTTTCGAAGGCTGATTTTTCGCAAGTAGATCACCAGACCTTTCTTCCGAGTTGCCTCTGGGTGGACTTGAACCTCCAACTTTTTGGTTAGCAGCCAAGCACGTTAACCGTTTTTACAGGCAGGTCATATTTTTTAGCTTTCTTCTTTCTTTACCTTTTAGTTTTTTTTAGGTTACTTCTTTGTTTTTTCTTTAGATTTTCTCTCTCCAAGTCCCTCTTGGAGAGATTCTCACTCCCTGCTATGCACCAAAGACTTAAAAATGTAAGCAGCTGGACCCACCCTTGGGAGTTTGATCCAGTGGGTCTGGGGTAGGTCCTGGGGCTCTTTGTTTTTATCAAGTGCCCTGATTTCCATGCATCTGAAATTTGAGACCCCAGTAGTAGGAGAAGCACAGGATGAGAAGGTTCTAATTCTGTGATTCCCTAATTTACTGTGTAGTCTTGGGCAGGCTACTTAACCTCCACTTTCTCATCTATAAAATGGGGATAATACCTTACAGTTAAGGCCAAAGGAAAGCATGCTTACATCGAAAATACCCTACAAATGAATGGCCATGGCGATGAGACCCAGTATTTCTGAAGCATTTAAGAGTTTTGGAGACTTCCACATAAATTGCCTCACTTTACTCTTTCAAATAAGGTTGGTGTTTGGTTTCCGCTTTACAGATGAGGAAACTGAGGCTTATAGATGATTAAGAGGCTCAAATGAGTTACTATTGATAAAGAATCATAACTGGCAATTAGGAGGCAGTTTTTGTGTTTATTCTAATCCTTGGCTTCTTCTGCTTCACTGCAGACACCTTTGTGCCAAGGTGGTTTTGCATGTGGGAGTGACTCTTTGTCCTGTTCTTCCTTTTCTTTAATGGAAACAGGGAATCTCAAGAGCAGCTGCTTGCCTGGTACAAAGGACTTCCTGTCCCTGGCTGACAATTTAGTTCAAGGACTAAATGTCCCAAAGCTCAGGGATCAAAATCCATAAAGCAAACCATTCCTCACAAAATTCTATCCTGGCGACCTGAGGGTTTCACCCTTCCCTTCCTGTGCCAGCCTTCTGGGGGAAAGGTCACCAGCCAGACAGCCAGAAAACTGGGGCCCAGAGCATGACCCCAGAACCCCTGGGTGGAGTACGCCCAGGTGAAAAATAGGGGTTGGCATAGCTCCAGTGAGCCGAGGTCTTTGCAAGAGGAAGACCCAGCCCCAGTGCCACTTCTGGTGTCTTCTGAGTGCCTGTCCGGTCCCCCACCTTGTTTCCCTGAACCTGACTCAGTGGGTGTTACAGGTGCTCAGCCCCATCTGCTGCCCCGGCTGGCTCCAACTTCTTGGCACCACCTCTCTGGACTCCTGAGCCGGATATTTGCTTTCCATGTGGACTGCGGGCCGGGCTGCTTGGCAGCTGTGCTCAACCTTGAGTTCCTCCCTGGCCCCCAGCTCAGAGCTGCTGCACAACCTCTGCCTGTGACTGTGTGCAGTTTATTTGAGTAGCTAAAGCTCTTAAAAAACACCCTGATTGAGATATAATTCACGCATCATACAATTCACCCATTTAAAGTGTACATTTCAATGGTTTTTTAGTATCTTCAGAGGTATGTGCAACCACCATCACCGTCAATTCTAGAATATTTCATCACCTCATAAACAAACGTTGCATCCTTGAGATATCACCCCTCACCCCCCCTTTCCCAGCCCTGAGCAACCACGAGTCTATTTTCTATCTCTCTAGATTTGCCTATTCTGAACATTTCATATAAATGGAATCATATAATAGGTGACCTTTTGTGTCTGGCTTCTTTCACTCAGTATAATGTCTTCAGGGTTCATCCATGTTGCAGCATGTCTCAGCCCTTCATTCCTTTTTATGGCGGGATAAGATTCCATTGGATAGATAATGCCATGTTGTAGTTAATCGTTCATCAGTTGATGGACATTTGAGTTGTTTCCACGTTTTGGCCATTGTGAATAATGCTGCTATGAACACTGGTGCATGGGTTTTTGTCTGGATGTGTGTTTCCATTTCTTTAGGGTCTATACCTAGGAATGGAATTGCTGGGTTGAATGGTGACTCTATGTTGAAAGTAGTATCTAACATGTTAATGTGTTAAAGGCTCAGAACAGAACTGGTGCAAGGCATTGGCAGGGAGAACCCCCTACTGCACTGAGCTGTCACTCAGCCCGGGCCTCTGGAGGGGCTCCCTTTCGAGATATATTTATTTTTAATCTGAGGATATTTTACACGTGGTGGGGGGTGGGGGGGTGGGACAATCAAGCCAGAGAAAGACGGGGAAGCACTTGCTCACATTTCAAAGTAAAATGTGAGATGCTTGGCCCAGTCTCTATTTCCTCACTATTTACCTGAGTTGGAGGCTGATGGGATTTGGCTTGCCCCAAATGGCCCTGTCACTGGGGACAAGAGGAAGTAGAAGCTGTTTCAGGAAGTGTTGGAGGAGCCCAAAGCTGGGATCCCCACAGGACAGTGCAGGAACCTACCCCTAAGCGGGACAGCTTTCCCTTTGGGGACTCTGCCCACAGGGAAATCCCCCACTCTGTTTTTGTCACGTGGAGGACAGTAGTAATCAGTCCATTTTGATGACTGTCGTGTCTCTAAAAATTGAGTTCATATTTTATTAGTATACAATTACGTATATACATTATAGCACAATATAGAAATCGAAGCAGATAAGAAAAAAATTAGACTTTGTCCCACCAAGTAAAGACAACTACTGCTAATATTCAGGGTATTTCCCTCTAGTCTTTCTTGTTTTTAATGCATAGTTGCCACCCCCCAATAAAGAAATAAATGTCACTGCTTATGGGGTGGGTCCTGGAATTTTCACATAGGAAGAACCTAGAGGCATCCTCCTAGTGGAAGGAGAAGCTTGAGGATAACTCTTGAAGTTGTGTTTGCAAAATGAGCATGTCTGTGTACTTAGTGGTATAACTTGGGTAGCTTTTGGGAAGAGTTGCTGGAGATTGAGGGGGATGTTGATTTCATACCTACCATCAAAGGGAGTTCAGGAAACCTGGTCCTACATTTCTACTAGACCTACAACTTCCAGGTCAAAAGCTTGAATCTCTTCTTTCCCCTCTGTGCTGCCAGCTCGGCATCAATGCCATTTGCACTGAAGACTGCTACTGTCCCCAGTCCTCCCTGTTCAAGGTGGCCCATGGATCTTGCTCTGGAACTAAAGAGATCAGTGAACAGCTTGTTCCTTGTCTTGCTCCAGCTTCTTTAGATCTTCACTCGGCCAGGGCTGATTAGCTACTTAAGCAGCCCCCGTGGCTACTTGGTCTGACTTAATACCAGAAACCAGAAATGGAAGTAGCCACAGGCAAGACTCAAGGACTCAATGCTTTAGTTTTCAAGTCCCTTCTAACCCTGAAGCTCTGACCACACCACCTAGACAACTCACTCCGAAGACTGAGCCGGCAGAGATAGGGATCACTGTTCTGATCAAATGAAATGTCCAGGAAAGTCCACCTGACACCCTTGATGACCCCAGTAGTTGATAAGGTGTTGCTTGGTAATCAGACACAGGTGAGAGCATTGTGCTTAATCTGCTCTCATCAGTGGTGGTATTACAGAACAAACATCTTTTTCCCCCTCATTTTATTAGTTCTCCTGGCCTCGACTCATAATCAGCATGTATATTCATTTTCTAGTACTGCTGTAACAAAATGCTAAAAATTGGGTTACTTATAAGGACAGAGTAGACATTTGTCTCACAGTTCTGGAGGCTAGTAGTCAGAATTCAAGGTGTCAGCAGGGCCACGTTCTCTCTGAAGGCTCTAGGGGAAGATCCTTCCTTGTCTCTCCTGGCTTCTGGTACCCCCAGGTATTTCTCCGCATTCCTTGGCTTGTAGATGCATCTTCAGGTGGCCATCATCCCCCCCTGTGTCTCTCTGTGTTGCTTCTCTTTTATAAAGACACAACTCAGATGGAATCACGACCCACACACTCCAGTATGACCTCACATAAACTTAACCAATAACATCTTCAAAGACCCTATTTCTAAACACGGTCACTTTCACAGGTACCAGGAATTAGGGCTTCAACATATCTTTTTGGGGGACACAGTTCAATCCATAAAAGCATGAACAATGAGGGATTTTCTTGAGGTCCTGTGTCTTCAGTGACTGGGATTTCTGCCTTTCTTCTTACTTCCGCTCTTACCCTATTCATTTTTTCCTATAATCAACCTTTCTGTCCCATGGACCTCAGGAGTTTTCCAGTCTCTTGGTCTGCTGCCGGCCCACCTCGAAGGTGCTAACAGCTAGAAGGGCCGGCAGAAGGACTTGTGGGCCAGGAGATCAAGGATTGCCTGGTCAGCTTGATCACCTGGGTGAGGAGGAAGGGGTGAAGTTGACTCTGGGAAAAAATATTTAGGATCCCCAGCATCAGGGATCCTGGGAGCAGAGGGATGGGATGGGAGGAGGCTAAGTTGGGGACCAGCCCAACCACCTCATCCAAACTTGGCCACCAACTCGGTATATAACCTTAGAAGCCATTTCCCTCTCTGGGGTTCAGTTTTCTCACGAGGTGGTGGGGCATGGATATACCCTGAAGTTCTTTTCGGCTCTAACAGACTGTGATGTGAATTGTGAAATGGGATAGGACCCAAAATCTGATGAAGTGTTTCTGAGATAGTAATAAAAGAGAAAATGCCTTAGGTTAGGAGTCAAGAGTTTTGAGTTGTCTCTCAGCCAGTAACTAATAATGACCTCAGACTACTCTGTATCTTAGCTTCTTTGTCAATAAAGTGGAAATAAAAGTACTTATCTATGTACTCACATCGGTGGTAAAGCAACAATGAAATGGCAGGTGGGAAAATGTCAAGAAAAGACTATCAAGTTATTCAGAGGAGGTGAGAGCTGGGGTGGGGGTAGGAGGCTACCTTCAGGACCCACTGAGGCATGGTATTGGCCCGAAGGATCCGAAGGACCATCTCTCATGGAGAGACGACTGAATGCATTGGTATTTGCAGGCAGCTCTAAGGCTTAGGCAGGGCAGAGGGGACTAGAACGCACCCCCTAACTTCCAGGACAGTGGTCTCTGTTGAGAGAGGAGTTAACCTGAGCAGGGGCTCTGGGAAGAATGATTGGGGTGAGGGACAGGGTATGATACATTATTATCATTGTCTTTAGTCTGCTCTCGGGAGGGGGTGGTAAGAAAGCCAACAACATGATTCTTCTCGAGTAGTGATACTAGGAGTATTTTAAGAAATGAAAGGAGAAAATAGCCCACCCATAAGGCTGTTTTAGAAGAGTTGTAACACTTAAAAAAGCAACTAAGTAAGGCCATAAGCTATGGAGCGCGAATGGCCACCAGGGCCGCCTAGTCTGCCATGGAAGATGTCTGACCACCTGGGCACCGGGCCAGGGGAGGGGAGAGACTTGAGACCCTGGGGTTCCCATGACTCTGCTGGGGCAGGCTCAGCTTCACAGACGTTCATTGTTCTCAACACCCCTTTGTTGTCTTTTCCCAGGCGCCAGGCGGGTGGAAACTGGGGAGGCATGGGTTACCCAGAGATAAGGTCTTTTATGAGTTTCCTGATTTAGCTGAGAGCGGAACTCGGCCAGCTGGCATGGGCAATGGACAAATCCCCTCTACCTGAACCACTGGGTTCTCCTGAGAGTAAAGCTTCCCAGTTCAGATGGGAGGGCACTGACACTCTCAGGGAGGCTCAGACTGGGGCACTCAAGTGCAGAGGTCCCGCCCAACAGGACACCAGGAAGGAACAGAAGCTTTGTCCATACTGCTGTGATTGGCCCCCATGTGTCAGCAAACAAGTGCTCGGGAAAACCAGGCTGGCCACCCCTTTGGGTGGTTTCACAGACTCGTAGATCATTTCCCAAAGGAGGGGAAGGGAATAAAAAGAAAATCCATGGAAACATCCACGTATTTGCTCTAAATTCCCAAAACACAGGTGAAGCTGGGAGGTGAACCCCTGAAACATTATTAGTCAGGTACAAAGAACTATACATAAAAGGGAACAGTTTGAAATGTCCATTCAGGGGAGAAGGGAGAGGGGGGAGATTGATTTAATTAAAATACAATTTTAGTACAGGAAATGTATGTGTCAAACAGTACAAAAAAAAAAAATAGTGAAAAGTTAACATTTCCGTCTATCCCTCAATTCCTTAGTTCCCCTTCCAGATGCAATCACTGTTACCAATATCTTGGATGTCCTTACTGGGTAATTAAAAAAGTTATTTCTTACAGATATGGGTGAGACAGAAGTGTTAGAGATCTGAATAGTATCCTAATGTAGGGCTTCCTCAAAGGATGCTACTCTGATTCACTCACAGTTTAAGGGAATAAAAGCTTCCATCCCAGTGGGGGAGATGAACAGCAAACCTGAGATCCTGTTAAGTGCTATGCAGGGATTTAAAACTGAGTGATGTGCTGGTGAGCGACTGGGTGGTCACTCCCAATCTCTCTCTGAGGAGGTGACTTTTTTTGTTTTTTTTTAATTTTTTGTTTTTGATTGTGGTAAATACATATGCAACAAATCATTTGCCATTTCAACATTCTTCACCGGTACCATTCAGTGACATGAATTATGGTTCTCATGTTCAACCATCACCATTATCCGTTTCCCATCAAGAGGTGACTTTTAAGGGGAATAATGTGAATTACTAAGTGTCCTCTTTCTTTGTTAAAGAATCTTCTTTCTTTGTAGCTTTATAGTAGCTAACAGTACTTAATGTTGAGAGTTGACTTAAGGCTACATCGGCTTTCTCTCTCTCTCTCTCTCTCACACACACACGAACACACGCACAGTCACACACTGACATCTACACATTAATAGTCAACAGGGAAGGTTCGGACTTTTCACATCTGGGGTTTCCTGTTATTCCCTCCCACCCCCTTCCTTGTATCAGAACTAAGACCCCTTCCCCCCACTCCATAATCTCACAAGTCTGCCACCCCATCTGAGGAATCTGTGAGCAACACGCTGAATATATAAAGGGCATGACGCACGTTGAAGATCTTGATGGTGTAGGAGACCAACCTGAGCTTCTGCTATCTTAGACCATCTTCTAGATGCTGTTTGCTTTTAATGCATTCTTGAGGGTGAACCACCTTTGTCTTCTTTTGTTGTCCAGACAGAGGACTGTAGAAGAAAGCATCCCAATTATGTGAGCATTCAGGCTGGTAAACCCTCTGTCCCTACTAGCCATATATTTAAATATTGAGTGATCATGTTAATACGGGAACTCCAAGATCCTGGCTAATCCTCCCGTCCTTTTACCTCCATCCAACACACTAGCTCTCTGAGCTCTTCATTCTAGTGGGACACCACTCCTCCCTAGAAATAAGAGTGTTTTCTTCCCTCCTGCCTCCCCGACTCCCTGACTCCCTGCCTTCCTTCCTTCCCTACTCTTCAACTGATCCTTCTTAATAGTACTTCAATATACCTGACAACAAAATGTGTTTGAATTTATAGATTTTGATGAACTGATAGTGTGAGCAGTGCTGCTTTTCAATCTGTGGGTTGTGACCCATTAGTGGGTCATGAAGTTAATGAAGGAACTGCAGCCAGATTTTTAAAAGTGCAATAGAATCATTGGACTGCATCATATATAATAAGGGTAAGAATTGTTTATGATCTTTTCCCAGTTATATATGTGTGTGAGATGTATTTCGTACTGGGGGTCACCATAAAAAAAAAGAAAAGAAAACCACTCATTTAAAGCTTGCTTAGGGGCTGGGTATTTCACAGATATCACCAATAAAATTTGCTTTTTAATGTACAGCTGTGCAAGTTTTGGCAAACACCCACAGTTGGGTAACCACCACCTTAATCAAGATATAGAACAGTTACATCACTTCTAAAAATTCCCTGTGCCCCTTTGTAGCCCACCCCTCCCCCAGCCACTAGCAATCATGGATCTGTTTTCTGACCTACTAGTTCTGGCTTTGCAAGAATGCCATGTAAATGGAATTATATAGCATTTGACATTTTGAGTCTGGCTTCTTTCACTTAGCATAATGCATTTGAGATTTATCTATGTCGTTGCATGGGTCAATAATTTGTTCCTTTTAATTGCTGAGTAGTATTTCATTGTGTGGGTGTACCACAGTTTGTTTATCCATTCCACAATTGATGGACATCTGGGTTATTTCCAGTTTGGGAAGATTTTGAATTAAAGTCCTCGTAAACATTGATGTACAGGCTTTTGTGTGAACAGAAGTTTTCATTTTACTTGGGTCAATTCCTAGAAATGGCATTGCAGGGTGATATAGTAATTGTATGTTTAACTTTATGAGAAACTGTCAAACTGTTTTCCAAAATGTCTTTATCATTGTACATTCCCACCAGCAAAGTATGAGAATTGCAATTACTCCACATCCTCACCAGCACTTGGTATTGTCAGGTTTTTTTGATTTTGTTTGTCTTTTAATCTTAGCCATTCTAATAGGTAGGCGGTGGTATCTCATTATGGTTTTGATTTGCTTGTCCCTAATGACTAATGATATTGAACATCTTTTCCTGCGCTTATTTGTCATCAGTGAATGAAGTGTTTGTTCAAATCTTTTGCCCACTCTTTTTTAGTTGAGTTGTTTTCTTATTACTGTGTTTTGAGAGTTCTTTAGATAGTCTAGATACAAGCCCTTTATCAGATGTGTGATTCGCAAATATTTTCTCCCAGTTTGTGACTGGTCTTTCCATTTTCTTAACAGTATCTTTCAAAGAAGCTTGTCGTAAACTTTCTTTTTTTTGAAAATACAGTGAAACCTGTGAGAGCTGGAACTTGACAGGACTGCCTTGTTTTTCCAGGTCTCACAAGTTTTCTGCCTTTAACAGGGTGCAGCCTTACCACTTTTCTGTCGCTACTTTTAGTGAAAAATATTTGCGTTTTGCTTCTCTGACAGGTTTCCGCCTTACACAGGTTCTGGCTTTGGCAGGTTTTACCACATATCAGACATACAAAAGACATACAATGTAAATTGTATGCATTATATGTAATTTAAGCTCAGAGTAGTCATAAAATGAAGAAGTATGCACTCTCCACCCAGCTTAAGAAATAGACCACCACCAGTACTTTAGGAAGTGCCTTTCCCCCAGGAAACCATGATCTTAAATTTTGCGTGCATCATTCCCGTGCTCCGCTTTATAGTTTTACCACTTATGTCTGTACCCTATGTATATACCCTTAATCAATGTATTGTTCAGTGTTGACTATTGTTGTACTTTAGGAGCCCTGCTGATGTAGTGGTTAAGAGCTCAGCTGCTAATCAAAAGGTTGGCAGTTTGAATCTTCCAGCAGCTCCTTGGAAGCCCCGTGGAGCAGTTCCACTCTGTCTTACAGGGTCGCTATGAGTTGGAATTGACTCCACGGCAACGGGTTTAATTTTTTTTTTTTTTGTACTTTAATAAAATCATACTGCATGTCATCTTCTGTGACTTGCATTCTTTCTCACCATTTTTTGTTTTTGAGATTTAGTCACGCTCATGTCTGTAGCTGTAGTTCGGTCATTTTCTCTAATCAATAACGTTTTTAAAATTTTTATTGTGCTTTAAGTGACAGTTCACAGCACAGATTAGTTTCTCATTCAAACATTTATACACAAATTGCTTTGTGACATTGGTTGCAATCCCCACAATGTATCAGCACTCTCCTCCATTCTCTTTACACCTTAGGTTCCCCACGTCCATTCATCCAGGCTTCCTGTCCCTTCCTGCCTTCTCGTCTTTGTTTTGGGCAAGTGTAGCCCATTTGGTCTCGTAGACTTGATTGAATTAAGAAGCATGTTCCTCACGTGCGTTATTGTTTGTTTCAGAGGCCTGTCTAGTCTTTGTCTGAAGGGTGTCCAGGGGCCAGAGTCGAAGGGGTTCTCCCCGTCCCTGTCAGACCAGTAAGTCAGATCTTTTTTTGTGAATTTAATTTTTATTCTACGTTTTTCTCTCTCTCTGTCTGGAACCCTCTATTGTGATCCTCGTCAGAGCGGGTGGTGGTGGTAACCAGGCACCATCTAGTTCTTCTGGGCTCAGGCCGGTGGAGGCTGTGGTTCCTGTGGTCCGTTAGGTCTTCAGACTGATATTTTCCTTGTGTCTTTGGTTTTCTTCATTCTGCTTTGCCCATTTTTTAATTGGATTCTTTGTCTTTTTGTTGTTGAGGTGTTGCAGTATTTATAGATTTTAGAGATTACACCCTTGTTGGATATGTCATAGCCAAAAACGTTTTCCCAGTACATAGGTCCTCTTTCGGCTCTTTTGGTGAAGTCTTTTTATGAGCACAAGTGTTTAATTTTTAGGAGCTCCCAGTTACCTAGTTAATCTTCCGTTATTTGTGCGTTGTTAGTTATGGTTTGTATTCTATTTATGCCATGTAGTAGGTCCGCTAGTGTTATTCCTGTTTTTCTTCCATGATCTTTATCATTTTAGGTTTTATATTTAGGTCTTTGATCCATTTTGAGTTTGTTTTTGTATGGTGTGCCAAGAACTTTTTTTTGTGTTCACTCCCACAGTTTGCCCCTTCTGTCGACCACAGACAGTTAGGTAGTTTTCCATTCTTTACTGTTGTGAATAATGCCGTCATGAACACACCTGTCCACATGTCCACCTGGTGCACGTGTGGGAGATTCGACTTTATTAGATGCGACACGTTCTTTCCCAGGAGAGATTTCATTTGAAGAAAGGATTCTGTAGCTGGGGGAGGGGAACACAGATCTAGGTGAGCTCAAAAGTTTCGTCTGCAATCATGACAAAGGAGGGAATCAGGTTTTCAAAGTAACTCTCTGCAATGGTCATGAATAAGAGTCAACATTAAGTGGATGCACTTGGGTTTATGTTGAAGGCACCCACCCTGCAGGACGCATTTATTAATACATGGTGCTTCTCCCATCATGGGATAAAACACCCTAAGCAGGATAACCTGTGGTGCACATAAATGCCATGTGTCAGGGATAAAGGCAGAAAGAGAAGAAGATGGCCTGGAGTCTAGAAAGAGAGTCAAGAATGGTGACTTGTCATTGGGGCTGCCCATAGTATTAACCATAGGAGTCCTGGTGGCACAGACAGTTAAGCATTTGCCTGCTAATCAAAAGGTTGGTGGTTTGAACACCTCCCGTGGCTTGTGAGACACAGACCTGGCGGTCTGCTTCCATAAAGATGACAGCCAAGAAAACCCTATAGGGCAGTTCTACTGTGACACAAGGGATCTCTATGTGTTGGAATCGACTTGATGGTGTATAGCAGTATAGCACCAACCAAGAGGTGAGGCCCAGGTCCTAGTTTTTAAACAGAACTGTCTCTATGTGGATGGGCACCCAGGCTCATGATGCCTGATCTCCTCTGAACAAACTGATAAAATCCCACTCCGGATACCACTAACCCAAGACCCAACCATAGTGCCCCTGAAGCAAGATGGACGTTGTTCTATCAGCTGCCTGCTGGGGCGCCCTGTGTGCGGAGGGCTCATTTCCTCACCCTCAACCGTCTTATCTGCAGCGTACCCAGCTCACCAATTCCATCATTTTAATTTCTAACAATGAAATTCTACTGTGATTTTGTTTTATTTTTTATTTTTTGCTCATAAGGGTGTAAAAAAGAATACACAGATTCATACAGACAGACACCGGAAAACCAAGGCCACTGTTCACCTGTCAAATGGATTTCTTTTTCTTTTTTTTTTTTTCAGGGAAAGCATCATTTTTTGATTGTACTTTAGGTGAAAGTTTACAGTTCAAGTTAATCTCTCGTACGAAATCTTACACACATTTTCATGTGACACCAGTTGCATTCCCCACAATGTGACAGCACTCTCCTCCTTTCCACCCCAGGTCCTGTGCCCATCCAATCAGCTCCTGTCCCGTCCTGCCTTCTCATCCTGCCTCCAGGCAGGAGCTGCCCCTTGGTCCCGTGTATCTGCTTGAACTAAGAAGCACACTCTTCACGAGTATTAGTTTATGTTTTATAGTCCAGTCTAATCTTTGTCTGAAGAGTAGTCTTCAGGGATGGTTTTAGTTCTGAGTAAACATATTTTCAGGGGGCCGTGACTTCGGGGGTTCCTCCAGTCTCAGTCTGGCCATTCAGTCTGGTCTTTTTACTAGAAATTGAGTTCTGTTCTGTTCCATACTTTTCTCCCACTCTGTCAGGGACTGTCTGTGGACAGAATCTTTAAGGTGGTGACAATTTAGAGGAAAGCTGAATAAGAAAGCATAAGAATATTCTAGGCAGAGAGAGTAAAGTGCAATAGACTAGAGCCTGGCCTTCTTGAAGAGCTACAAGTGGGTCGATGTGTCTAGAGCATTCATTCTCAAACTTAAGATACATTAAAAGTGCATGGCAAACTTAATAAACTCGAGACAGAAGACCTGTAGCCTCAGAGATTCTGATTCAGTAGGTCTGGAGTGGAGCCTGAGAATTTAAAGTGATGCTGGTGGTTCTGGTCCAGGGAGCAGTGAGTAAGTTGTAAAGGGATGTTATTAGTTGCTGATTCTAACTCCCGGTGACCCCATGTGTGGAGAGTAGAACTGTGCTCCATAGGGTTTCCAAGGCTGTGATCTTTCAGATGCAGAGGGCCAGACCTTACTTCCAAGGAAACTCTGGGTGGGTTTGAACCACCAACATTTGGTTAGCAGTCTAGCACTTTTAACCATTTGCACCACCCAGGAACTCCTTGTAAAGGGGTACAGGAGACTAAATAATGAAGGACCTTAAAGACCCCAGCAAGGAGTTCAAATTTTATTCTAGAAGTAATGGAAAATACTTGCAGTGTTTTAGGTAGAGGAGTAATTAGTTTAGATGTTTAGATGATTGCATCTAAAAAAATCAGTCTGGCTGCCATGTAAATAAAACTAAAATCAAACCTGTTGCTGATTCATAGCAACTCTACAGGACAGAGTAGAATGCCCCACAGGGTTTCCAAGGCTGTAAATCTTTTTTTTTTTTTTTTAATTTTTTTTTATTGTACTTTAGGTGAAGGTTTACAGAACAAATAGTTTCTCATTAGACGTCAGTACACATATTGTTTTATGACATTAGTTAACAACCCCACTACATGTCAACACTCTCCCTTCTCGACCTTGGAGGACCTTTTTTTTTTTTGGTGAAAATATACATAGCCAAAGATACACCATTTCAGAAATTTCTACATGTACAATTCAGTGACATTGATTACGTTCTTCCAGTTGTGCTGCTATTCTCACTATCCTTTTC
>NW_004443964.1:14320770-14337240 GCF_000243295.1 Trichechus manatus latirostris | reverse complement strand
AGTGACTTCACCACTGAGCTAAAAGGGTGTCTGGGGGCCATACTCTCAGGGTTTCTCCAGTCTGTCAGGCCAGTAAATCTGGTGGGTTTTTTTTGAGTTAGAATTCAAATGGATTTCTTATGCCACATAGACCCAAATGAATTTCCATGAAAATACTTCTGGAGATTCAAAACTTCCATGTGGTGCCCATGTGGATGATTCTATCATAGCCTACCTTCACCCATGTCAACTTAAAAAATCAGTTGCTGTTGAGTTGACCCCAACTCATAGTGACTCTATGCGTGGCGGAGTAGAACTGTGCTCCATAGGGTTTTCAAGCTGATTTTTTTGGAAGTAAATCTCCAGGCTTTTCTTCTGAGGCAGCTCTGCGTGAACTCGAACCTCCAACTTGTTGGTTAGCAGCCGAGTGTGTTAACCATGTGCACCACCCCGGGACTCCGTGTCAACTGAAGCTACGTGGAAAGATGGTTTCATTGGGTTCTTCAATTTTCCAATTGATTTGCTTGATGCTTGAGAATTTATAAACTGTTTCCGCCAGCATTGTTTTGTTAGATTTTGACAACCCTGTGAGTGAGGAAGAAGGTATTCTCTCCAGTTATGCAGAATGAAGAAACTGAGGCCCTGAGAGGGTAACAGACTCTCCCTGAGTCGCATAGTGGGGGTGGGGTGGGGTGGGCAGGACTGGCCCCGGGCCCTGTCCCTTCTCCACTTTGCTTTTCTCCCACATCATGTGGCTAGCATGGTCCCACTGTTAGTGTCAACATATCCCCTTCTGGAGTCACTCATGTGAATACAGCAGTGTTTTTCCATCCCAGGGGGCTCCCACTGCTGCAAATCACAAAGGTATAACTGCACCCCACAAGAGTGTGACAGCCATCCTGGTGTTTCCCCACAGCCATAGCCCCCCAAAAAGACCCAGTCCGGGCCACAAGAAACCAGCAGCATTCCAGCAATGCTAATGACATTATAAGGAGCCCTAGCGGCTCAACAGTTAAGTGCTCGCTGTTAACCGAAAGGTTGGCAGTTCCAACCCACCAGCGGCTCCGCAGGAAAAAGACCTGGCCATGTGCTCCCCTAGTCGATTCCGACTAGAAAACCCTATGGGGCAGTTCTACTCTGTCATGTGGGGTCACAATGAGTCAGAAATCAATTTGATAGCACCCAACAAAGACGAGGGCATTATAAGCAGGAACAACTTTCAGACTGCCCGCCTTGCTCTGATTTTCAGGTCTCCGTTCTGCTGCGGAAGGTAGATAATCTGAGAAAAACAAACCCCCACCGCAGCTGTCTTGGGGGATATGCGTACTTTCAAGATAAGGTGAGTCGCCCCAATCGTTTTATGATACTAATTGTTGGGGAACAGGATATTCGTCCGCAAACATCGCTGTGACCCTCCCAGCCTCCTTCTGCGCTGATTAAAATGAAGCCGTTTGCTTATTACGCCCCCAGAACGGTAGCGCTTATAGTTATTTTTCTCCCCCTGGAAAACCTAATTTCCAGACGGTGTGTCTCGCCACAGCAGGCCCCCGCGAGGCTTAGACAAATAATGCAACATCTCCAACAGCCCCCACAAAGAACTGCCGCACGCCTTTATTTACTTATTTTATTTTTTTTCATCTAACTCATAAATTTTGGTTTTCTTTTTTTTTTTTTTTTGTCTTCCCACCTCCCCCACCCCTCCAGTGATACACAGAGCCATACGAAACCGTAAGCTACTCCTGACTTTTAACTACTTATTAAAAACACTAATATGCTTGGCTGCTTTGATGTCTGCCGAACAACAGAGAGTGTAACTCTGGGCCACTGTAATCCTTGATTTGTCACTAAGTTATGACACCCAGCAGAGGCGTGTGACAGTGCAAATCAATCATCCCGCGTGCTCGGCGGGGCCTTCTCTGCCTCCTGCAGCGCCGCTGTAGTTTAATTAGCTTTTTTCACACTCCCCTAATGTACAGCTGCAGCTTCAGCAAGAAAAAGAGGTGGAAGAGAGTGCGCTGGAAAGAGGGAGACTAAGGAAAAAGTTCATATCGAGGAGGAAAAAAAAAGGCTGCAAGAAGAAACATCAGAGACCTTTGTAGTTCTTGCTTCAGAGGCAATGATGCCCGAGGTATACAGGCCTGGGGTACTCCGTATTGTTAAATGTAGACTTTAAAAAAAGCTCGGGGGAACCCTGTACAGAGGAGATGTGAGATGGTGCTGAAAGGTTATTTCCTTCTTTCGGGCTAGTCTGGGTCTTTTGGGTTTCTTCTCTCACCCCTCAGCCCTGCGCTTATTTGATCATGCAGACTTCTTTGCACCCCAGCCCTCCCCAAGCCCCCCAAGATTAACGAGGCAAGTCTTGATTTTGGCCAAGGTTTGCAAAACTTTGGATGGATTCTTCCAGCAGAGTGGTGTCCCTGAGTGCAAAGCTTGTTACTCTGTTCAGTGTGCCGGGGGACATAATGCCAGCCAGGGAATAATGCCAGGAACGAGGCCTCAAAGGTGGGGAGTCATTGGTGGGGACGGTGGGGGTGAGAGCAGTCCAGGCCCTGGTGTCAGACGCCGAGTGACACTTCTGTGCTGGCCCAGGAGGGAGTGAGACAGACGAGAGCAAGCTGTTCCGTTGTATATTGGGGGTGTTCAGGACGCTGTCTGGTTCCTCCGGAAAGCCGTTCACTGGTGGAAGGGGCAGGAGATAGCCAGCCGGGTCTTCCTGCCCTTGTCGTAGGGGCAGCCACTACAGGCTCACGGGCTGATGTGCTCCGACCTGGGAGAATCAAAAAGAAAACCAAACCCGCTGCCGTTGGGTCGATTCTGACTCGTGGCGACCCCACGTATTACAGGGTAAAACTGCTCTCAGGATTTTCTTGGTTGTTATCTTTTTGGAAGGAGATCGCCAGGCCTTTCTTCCGCAGCACTGCTGGGTAGATTCCAACCGCCAACTTTTAGGCTAGTAGTAGTTGAGCTCAAAGCATTTGCACTACCCAGGATATTTGCTGATTTAAAGTGGGTTGAGGGTTTGACTTTCTCCTCCCAGAATTCTCTTTGCTAGCCTGGCTGGGGGTGGAGAAGGGTGTGGGGTGGAGGTGGAGAGGGGTCACCTTGCCTCCATCCAGTAACCCGTAGGCAGGAGATGGTTTGTGTGTGGGCTTCTGGGAGGGGAGATATATATATATATGAGGAGGCCTGGAGCCCAAGGTCCTCCCACCCACTTGGGTTTGGGATCCTCTCAGAGACTTTAGCAATGGCTTTGTTATTGTGGTTAGCTGCCACTGAGTTGGCAGCAACTCATGGCGACCCCGTGCACAGTGGAGAGAAATGCTGCCCAGTCCTGCACCATCCCCATGATTGGTTGCAGATCGGACTGTTGTGATCCATAGAGTTTTCATTGGCTGATTTTTGGAAGGAGATCACCAGGCCTTTCTTCCTAGTCTGTCTTAGTCTGAAACTTCTGCTGAAACTTTTTCAGCATCGTAGCAACAACACTCAAGTCTTCACTGACAGACAGGTGTTGGTTGTACTTGAGATAAATTGGCTTGGAATCAAACCCGGGTCTCTGGCATGGAAGGCAAGAATTCTACCACTGAACCACCACAGCCTCGTAGCAATAGCCTGGGCCCCCTTTCTCTGGTTCCTGTCCCTAATACCTGGACACATCTCGGTTGATGGGGGCAGCCTCCGGCTGTGCACGGCCTTCCTCAGACCATGATGCAGGCCAGTGGGGGGCCTCCCTGCGTTGGGGACCTCCCCTGAAGGCCAAGACCGACTTGCAGGATCTTCTCCCCTCATCAAAACGTCACAGAGACAAAGCCACAAAACAGAAGGGAAGAAGAGGTGGCCACGGGAGGCTTCCTTCCGCCTTGGTGATGTTTATTTTGTCATTAATTGCCAGAGGGCCTTCAATGAAACCTGTGGTTACCTGCAAAACTCCCTTTCCTTCAGGGACAAGCTCCCTCCTGACCTTGCTTTGAGTGTCTAAGCACCAGTCCCCTCCCTGGTAGTGGCACGTGAAACCCGAGTCTGACCCCGTTTCCTGCTGACTTCCAGGAAACACGAGGCCTTGTTTTATGTGATGATGGATGTACACAGCATTTTGATAAGCGGAATCACCTTTTAAAATAGGCAAAGAGGATATTCTTTGGTGATTTCTTCAGGAGAGGGGAGAGGCCCCATCTTTTCAAGCAGAAAGAGTTCTTCGCCAGCACATGGTCCCACCTCAGAGAGGTTACGTGACCTGACCAAGTCCGAGGCCACACAGCCAAGGCGGATAGAGCTGAGACCTGGATCTAGATTCCTGGCTCCGGTTCTGTCCAGTGCCCTCCTGCTGGGCCAGGCTGCTAAACGTTCACCGAGGTGGAAAGGCCGCACGCTTAGCTTTCAGGAGGCTGAGCCCTGGCCCTGTATCTGTTTGCAGGGGTTTGTGTTGCTGTATTATCTCGTAACAACTCTTCTGTGCCTTGGTTTATCGATCTGTAAACCTCTCTCAACACACACACACACACACACACACACACACACATAAACCAAACCTGCTGCTGTGGAGCTGATTCCAACTCACGGTGAACCTACGGGTGTCAGGGTAGAACTGCACATCGCAGGGTTTTCAATGGCTGTGGTCTTTCAGAAGTAGATGGCCAGGCCTTTCTTCTGAGGCACCTCTGGGTGGATTTGAACCTTTTGGCTAGCAGCCAAGTGCTCAACTGTTTGTGCCACCCAGGGACTCCCTCCTGGCACACGCCCAGATGAATTTCCTTGTCTCTAAAATGGCAACAATCCTAATATTAAGACTCAGCAGTAGTTATGAGGATTGAAACATTTCATAACACAGAAGGATTTGGTCCTGTGCCGGTTACCACCACCACTGGTTACCGCCCCCTCCAGCTGCGGTTTCGTTCCAGGGGAGTTGTGTGCCTTCCAGAGAGGACTAAGGGGGTTATTGGTTATTTACACCCATAGAGCAGCGCTCCTTATACTTTAAAGTACAGGAGAATCACCAAAGAATTTTGTTCAGAGGCCTGTTCTGATTCAGCAGGTCTGGGGCAGGGCCTCAGGTGCCGCCTTATAAACCCTCACCAGGGCGGTCTCGGAGGCTTGTGTGTTGCTAGGACCCTGACGCAGGGGCAGATTAACCAGTAAGCAAAGTACAGGGAGGGAGCCCTGGTGGCACAGTGGTTAAGGGCTTGGCTGCTAATGGGAAGGTTGGCGGTTCGAACCCACCTGCCGCTTAGCGGGAGGGAGATGTGGCAGCCTGCTTCTGTAAAGATTTACAGCCTAGGAAACCCTATGGGGGCCATTCTACTCTGTTCTATAGGATTGCTATGAGTGTGAATAGACCAGACGGTGATGGGTTTGGTTTTGGGTAAGGTATGCCCGGGTATAGTAAGCAAGGTAGGCACAGGTTTATTTGTGTTTACTTACTAATCTGTATGAACAATTTCATGTGGGTTTCACCACGTCTTCGCTGGGATGAACAGGTGAAATTGTGCACTACAGAGTAGTAAATAAGCACAAATAAGCCTGTGTGTACCTTGCTTATTGGGTAATCTGTCCCTGTGAACAGGCTTCAGTAGAGCTTCCAGTCTAAGACAGGCAGGAAGAAAGGCCTGGCAATCTATTTCTGAAAATCAGCTGATGAAAACCCTGTGGCTCACAAAGGTCCCACTACATTGTGCACGGGGTCGCCATGAGCCCGGGTCAACTCTTTAGCATTTAACACTACCACCACTCCCAGGTGGATGCCAGCTCGTCCCTGGCCCACGCCCTGCTTGGCAGGGCTCTGAAGGGCAATGGGGCCAGGTGAGGGGCCGGCAGGTGATCAACCACCTGTTTGTGGTGTTGTCTCACACAGGAAAAAGGGATCCGTGGGCAGGCCTGGCTACTGCTGGTGGGGTCAGCGGCCTCAGGGGAAGGTCCCCGTCCTTGCCTTAGGAGGGGCAGGGTCTCTGATTGCAGGAGGGGCCGGTCCGAAGCTGCTGGGACCTCAGCCTCTGCAGGGTCTGGGGGATCAGCTGCCAGGTGCGTAGGCCAGCAGGGGAGGGGCAAGGAGCCTGCAGAGGGATCTCTGGGCCCCTTCTTTCATTTCTGCTCCTGTTTCATTTCAGACAGGGAGCTGTCAGTCTCTCCCTCCACCATCCCTGTCCCCACCCACCAGAGGGGTCTGTTCCCCGTGTGTGTGACTTGGGACTTTCAGCTGCTCAGAAGCCTGGCCTTGTCAGATACTTCAAAGACTTTCCTGCTGAGGGGCCGGGGCATCCTGTGAAGCCCTCGTAGCACTGGGGAGGTCACTTCAAAGATGGAGTGTAACTGGGGGCCGGCCCCCCACCAGGGAGGCCTTATCACTTTGGGGGAGATTCCCCTCAGGAAGGGCCTTCTCATCACAGAGAGGAGGGACATCCCCTTTGGAGGAAAGGCGTAGTTTTCCTGCCTCCCGCCCCTTCCCCCTCCCCCAGTTCTGCATTTCATCTGGGCTGGGAGAAGATGTGGGGAGCAGACCCGGAGAGATGGGAGTTTGACACAAGCCTTTGCTTCACTCTTCTGGTATGTGATCACCCCAGGCCTGTTTCTGTTTGCACCTTGAGAATGCTAACTGGGGCTGGGTAGATTCATGACAACCTTTTTCTTTTTTTTTTTGCACGAGTATCTGGTTGCTGATGGGGTAGGGGCAGGGCTGAGTGTGGAGTGAGGGTTCTTGAAAGACAGGAGGGCACCAGGCCCCTGGCCCCACTGGCCTATCGGACCAGACAAGTTTCTATGGGGCAGGGCGTTTAGCATACTTGACCTCTTTGCAGTAAGTGTCAGAGTCCTCCTTTGTCATTGGGACAAGAAAAAAATGCACCCCAGCTCCAAATGCCCTGGGAGGTGGCACCTCCTCTAGTTGAGAAACACTGCTAGCCTCTGAGAGGCTTATGGGGGTTGAGGGTCCCCAGCCCCCAGCTAGCCCCGCAGACTACCGTCTGGGACACAAAAACGCACGCATGCACGCACGCACAAGAAATCCTGGAACAGAGCTGGAAGCTGAGTCTGGTCTCCTTTCTGAGGCTGTTTCAGGTATGGTGACTGTGGTCAGGCCATTGTGCTTCCTCCTGCTTTCTCCCTTTGTCCCTTCTCCCAACACACACACCCTCACATACAAACACTCACACACACACACACACACACATACATTCACATACAGACACATGCTAATATATAGTCACACACACACACACTCACACACTCCCTGACAGACACCCTCACACACTCATGTACACTCACATACACACACTCCTTCACATACACTCACGTTCACACACAGCAGCAGCAGCCCTGTAGCAAGCGAGGATAGTCTCCTAGAGTCACAGATGACAACCAGCAGCGACACACGGAGCCCTGACCTTCCTCCCCCACCTCCACCTGCCAGCTGTCAGAGGAAGACTCTTGGAAGATGGGAAGCAGATGTTTGCGTTACACGGGACGCTCACTCAGAAGTGTCCACGTTCATAAAGTGATACTCGTGAGGAGTGTGTCTCTTAGCTGTGTTATTTATACACAACAATGTATGTATAAATTTTTGTATGGGAGACTAACTTGAACTGTAAACTTCATCTGAACTACAACAATTAAAAAAAAAAAAAAGAAAACAACAAAAAAGAAATGTCCACGTTTATTGAACTTGCATGTTGGGACTGGATGAAAGGGTGGGGAGATCTGACAGTCCCAGGATTAGGGCGAGGCAATCGAGCTGTCATGCAAATATATGGTCCAGTCCTGTCTTTATTTAAAATTTTGTTATTTTTTTCATTAGGGACTTTTGGCATGAATTTTGAGTTTTTTAAAAAACATTGCACTAGAATCTTGTCTTGATGCCTGAGGGTTTTGGTGTTCCCTTAAATTGTGTGCCCAAGGCTAGTATCTCCCTTATCTGACCCTAGTCCTGGCTCTGCACCACACACACACACACACACACACACACACACACACACGCACACACACGACTTGTGTGTGTTAGATCCCATCTCTACAAAACACATCGCCGTTCTTTGAGTATGCCTCCATGGGTTGGCACCAAGGACATCTGTCTCAGTCTCCTAGTACTGCTGTAACAGAAATACCACAAGGGGGTGGCTTCCACTGTTTTGGAGGCTAAAAGTCCAAATCAGGGTCTCTTCCGTGTTGATTCCTTCTGTGAGCCTCTCTCCTAGTTCTGTGAGCCTCTCACAGTTCTGCTTGGTGTTCCTTTGCTTGTAGACGATCCTCAACGTCATCTGTCTTCCCCTGTGTGTGTGCCCGTGTGGATCTCTGTGTCTGATCTTTTGCTGTTTTTTTTACTCAGAAGTGATTAGCTTGAGAACTCACCTCACTTGGATATGATCTAATTAAAATAACAAAGAAAACTCTATTTCCAAACAGTGTTATATCCACAGGTATACCAAACCCAAAACCAAACCCATTGCTGCTGAGT
Organism: Trichechus manatus latirostris; assembly: GCF_000243295.1. Classification (NCBI taxonomy): domain Eukaryota; kingdom Metazoa; phylum Chordata; class Mammalia; order Sirenia; family Trichechidae; genus Trichechus; species Trichechus manatus. Next base: position 14,328,821 of record NW_004443964.1, on the reverse strand, counting down.
CGATTCTGACTCACAGTGATGCTATAGGACAGAGTAGAACTGCCCCATAGGGTTTCCAAGGCTATAAATCTTTACAGAAGAACACTGCTACATCTTTTTCCCACGGAGCAGCTGGTGGGTTTGAACCACCGACCTTTTGGTTAGCAGCCAGAGCACTTAACCACTTCGTCACCAGGGCTCCTTCCACAGGTATAGGGGTTAATATTCCAACATATATATATATTTTTCCTTCTTACGAGCCATTTTTAAATACTTATTATTCTTTTTTTAAATTTTTTATTGTTGTAATTAAGTGAAGTTTACATTTCAAGTTAGCCTCCTGTACAAAATTTTTATACATACATTGTTATGAGAGCCTAATTGCTCACCCCATTCCGTGACAGCACACTCCTCCTTTCTGCCCCTGATTCCCTATGACCATTCAGCCAGCTCCTAACTCTCTCTGCCTTCCCATTCCACCTCTGGACAGAAGCTGCCCTTATGGTTTCTTGTATCTACTTGACTAAGAGGCACACTCTTCGCGAGTATCACTTTATGTCCCACAGTCCAGTCCAATCTCTGTCTGAAGAGTTGGCTTCAGGAATTGTTTTAGTTCTGGACTGACAGAGAGTCCAGGGGCCATGCTTTCTGGGGTACCTCCAGTCTCAGTCAGACCATTAAGTCTGGTCTTCTTACTAGAATTTGACTTCTGCACCCCATCCTTCTACTGCTCCATCAGGGACTCTCTGTTGTGTTCCCTGTCAGGACATTCATTGGTGGTAGCCAGGCACCATCCAGTTCTTCTGGTCTCAGGCTAATGAAGTCTGTGGTTTATGTGGCCCTTTCTGTCTCTTGTGCTAATACTTTCCTTGTGTCTTTGGTGTTCTTCGTTCTTCTTTACTCCAAGTGGTTGGGACCAATTGATGCATCTTAGATGGCTGCTTGCAAGCTTTTAAGACCCCAGATGCCACTCACCAAAGTAGGATGCAGAACATTTTCTTAATAAGCTCTGTTATGCCAATTGACCTAGATGTCCCCTGAAAGCATGATCCACAGACCCCTACCCCTGCTACTCTGTCTCTCAAAGTATTTGATTGTATTCAGGAAACTTCTTAGCTTTGGTTTAGTCCAGTTGTGCTGACTTCCCCTGTAGTGTGTGCTGTCCTTCCCTTCGCCTAGGATGATTCTTATCTACTATCTAGTTAGTGACTAACCCTCACCCTCCCGCCCCACCCCTGTAACCATCAAAGAATGTTTTCTTCTGCCAACATATATTTTCAGGGGACACAACTTAATCCATAACAGCATCCGTCTGCCTACAATGCCATATTCTCTTTCTTCCCCCATCTTCCTATCAAACTCCTAAGTTATCTTTCAAGACTTAACCACCAGCTTTAATGACTTCCGTAGAGAGAACTAAGAGTCCCTGGGTAGCGCAAATGGTTACGCACATGACTAAGAACCAAAAGGTTTGTGGTTTGAACCCATGCAGAGGTGCCTTGGAAGAAAGGCCTGGTAACCTACTTCTCAAAAATCACAACCATTGAAAACTCTATGGAGCACAGCTCTACTTTGACGCACATGGAGTTGCCATGAGTTGGATTCAACTCACTGTACTCATCACATTGGATTTTAATTATTGGTTCGTCTCCCCCAGTAGAATGAGTGGTCATTCAGGACAGGCATCAGGTCAACCTGATATCTATTTCTAGCAACCAGCACATACTAGGAGCTCAAGAAAACATGCTTGATGCTGAATGAAGACAAGACAGGCACCATCCCTATTTTACAGAACAGAAACGAAAGCTCCGAGGGATTGGGTGGCTTGTTTAGGGTCACACTGCTAGTGAGAGTCAGCTGGCGCTGGAAGCCAGGTCTCCCGATGGCCAGCTCCAGCATCGTTTGCACTACCTGGAACAAGCAGCGCCCCCTGTAGGTGGCCAGCTCCCATGAGCGTGCGGAAAGTCAGTGCCCCTGGAGAGCACTGCGCCCTCTGCCCAGAGCACTCCTCCTGCCCCTGGCCCACTCTCCAGAGCTCTTCCCTCACCCTCTTCCCTCCAAGAGGGCTGACTCCTCTGGGTCCCAGCAGGTTCCCAGACTCTGGACCTCTCAGAGCTGACCGCCAACGCGACCCACCTCAGCAACCACTGATTGCTGAGGTAAAAGGCATCTATCTCCCCATTTTCCGAATGGACAGTTGAGTGTTGGGAACGAATGCCTGATGTGTCCGAGGGTGTTGCCCTCGGAACGTTTTGCTTCATGAAATAGTCTGTTCTTCACAGGACGTTTTTCTGGAAATCCTCTGGTCCTGAAAGGGAACGCTTAGACTGTCAGAGAGAAAGGCTTTTTTTTTTTTCTTTCTTTTTCTTTTCTTTTTTAACCTTCTGCTTCTGACTCTGCCAGTCTGTGTCTCTCTCTCACCCTTGGAGCTCTCTTTTCAATACTGGTCATTCTTAGAGTCGGCTCTGCCCTCACTGCCGGTGGCTGGTGGGAGAGCGGAGCCGCCTCCCTCTAATGAGGGGCCCTCCAGGCCCCACTGCCCTCATTTTTGATACCTGGGGAGAGGATGCATAGGTAAGGGGCAATTGGATCAGAAAGGCCCCACTGAACAGACATCACAGCCAAGCTCAAAGAGTGCAGGAAGTAGAACAAAGAACAAAAACATTTACAGAAGTGCTCCAGTGTAAGGGGAAAAAGTACTAGCAACTCTAACAAGGTCAGTGGTGAGGGAAAAAAAAAAAAAAAATTAAAGGAATTGCTGAGGGGAAAAAAAAAGAGAGAGAAACCTCAAAGAGGGGCCGAGGACTCAGAGTATGGCCTGCTGGTTGGCTCCTGGCACATTTTCCTTGATATCTTCCCATGAAGCACTGTGTCTACAAGACTTCAATACATCGGAAAAGTTGATGCAACTGGTTAGGAGGAGGGTTAGAAGTCGTGAGTCACCGTCGTCAGCTCTGTGTGTGTTTGCTTTCAACACAGGCTTCCTCTGGGGCCACATAAATGGAGGCTTTTTGGTTCTTTGGCATGTGCTGGGGGCTGGGGTGAGGTGGGGGTGCAGGTACCTGGCCAACCTATTTTGAGCGAGTGTGGGGTGACTACTAAGAACAGAACAGGTGGACTGACATTGTCTCATGCTTTGGGCCCTGATGGCAAAGAATAGCAGGATTTGGGTGGTACTAACACACCTAATTCTACCACCTGCCTGTCAGTTTGTTATATGGTGGTGGCTTGAGTGTTGCTGTGATGCTGGAAGCTATGCCACCAGTATTTCAAATACCAGCAGGGTCACCCATGGTGGACAGGTTTAAGTGGAGCTTAAACTAAGACCGACTAGGAAGAAAGGCCTGGTGACCTATTTCTGGAAATTATCTAATGAAAACCCTGTGGATCACAGCAGAGTGTTATTTGATAGAGTGTTGGAAGAAGAGCACCCTAGGCTGGAAGGCCCTCAAACTACACAGTGGCCACAACAATCAATGGACTGAAGCCACAACCAATGATTGTGAAGATGGCACAGATCCAGGCAACGCTGAGTCAGGGCCAACTCAACAGCAACGAGCAACAATACACCTAATTATACTACTAATACTAAACTGTATGACTTCAGGCAAGTTTCTTAAGCACTCTGAGCCTCAGTTTCTTGACCTATAAAATGGGTATCATATAGCTCCTTTGCAGGATTATCCTGAGAATTATAATGCCTAGCCTGTATGCTGAAGTGTCTCCGTAAATAGTCCTTATTCTTTTTTCCCTATAGGGTATTCAGTGGCTGATCTTTATGAAGTGGATCACCAAGACTTTCTTCTTCTTCTTCTTGTTTTTTAGGATAGCCATGGAAGTTTTAATTAATTTATTTTTTAATTTGTCCATTACTTCTTTTTTAAATTGCCTTAATTATGTTTTTCAATTGTAGTAAAAAATATATAGCAAAACATTTGCCAACTGAACGTTTTTTTACGTATGCTGTTCACCAATGCTGACTACGTTCATCATGTCGTGCATCCTCCGTGTTAATATCCTCCAAGGCATTTTTTAAAGCCATGAACGTACATTGGCATGACAACTGTACCTTGAATGATGAAAACGTGTATATAATAATGCAGCCTTTTTTTTGTGTTGTCATTAAAGCCATCAGATATATGTTAGAGTCATTTTTTTGCTTGAGTGTATGACAGAAAAATAATATTTAAATCAATCTATACGTCAATCGTCTCTACTGGCATTGTTAATACAGAAGAAAGAAGTTGCATAGAAAGGAGCCATAGCAATGACGGTCCATACTTCCAAACGGGAGGTGGTCATTTTAAAGTTGCTTGCTGGCAGAATTTCCCACCAATGTTAGTATAGATTGTATGCTATTGTAGAAAAGATACCAACCCAGTTAACTGATTTTTTTTTTTTTTCTCTTCAGTATTTGCTATAAGAGAAAAATTCTGAAGCTGGTAGAGCTTCCTGACGTCAGGAAACCATTAAACGTGAGGGTATGGTGCGCAGTCAGGGTGACTTAGCCCACGGTAATTGGCATATGTATGATTATAACTTGGGTTCCAGTTATTTAAGCTGAGATAGTCTTGATCAGGTTGGAGGTACTATGAGTAGAAGATCTCTTTCCCCAAGAAGTAACATGGAGAAAGTCTTTAGAGAATGGCCTCGCTGAACTGGTAGGCTAGCTTTCTCCGGATTTTGGTGACTTCCCCAATTCTTCCATAATTCCTCAGTGCTCTGGCTATTTTCTGGTAAATCATGGTCTTCCAGTTGCCTTTTTTTTCTCCCCCAAAGCTCTGCACGTCTTTCCTTGTTTTTTTTTGATACAAACTGAAAGGTGCCCTTGGTTTTGTCTACCCACTGAATACAAGATGCCATCTGAGGATTACACGAGGATTCATGAAGGTATTCAAACAGTTGGAGCTTCTTCCTGCCTTTTCCTCCCTCTTGGTGGAGAACAGCAGGTGGTACTAGCTGGTTTTTCGTGATACTCTGCAGAGATTGATGAGTATTTCCTTCAAAATGGTAGCCTGCAGCACTGTTGATTACACTGTTGGTTCTCCAGGTATAGACAAGTTTCTCTGTAGGCAACACTCCATAGTAGTTGGAGCTTCCTCTAACATGTGGGCAGTGGTTGATGAAAACCAGGTAATTTTTGCAATCTAGAGAGTCCTGAAGATCACCAGGTGAATGTTGCCTCAGTTCCTCAAAAGCATCTTCAAATGCTTGACCCAGTTTGTCTTGTTCAATACAAGTCATGCTTCATTAATAAGTTGATGATTCTGTCCATTGGAGTCCCACCTAGCATCCACATGCACCAGGAGGAAGTCATCTGCTCCTCTGAAACATCCAAGCCTTTCTTCTGAAGTGCCTCTGAACCTTCAACCTCTCAGCAGCTGAGTATGTTAACCGTTTGCACCTCCCAGGGCCTGATATCTGGGTACTGAGTGTGTTCATTTCCACTGAGGTGTCGTTGCTTCTCAGCCCTGTAAAGGCAGGATTTTTGTCTGTTTTGTTCACTGATTAATCCCTAGCACTGCGGTACGTGGCACTCAGTGGTGCTGCAAAAGAAAGGCCTGGTCATCTGCTTCTATAATGACAACAGCCGAGAAAACCCTCTAGAACTGTTTTGCTCTGCAGCACATGGAATCACCATGAGTCAGAATCAACTTGAGGGTAACAGCAGCAAATCTTGAGAAGAACTCTGCAAAATTAGCATTACTATAATTAAAACAAACAAACCTGTTGCCATCAAGTCGATTCTGACTCATAGAGACCCTATAGGACAGCGTAGAACTGCCCCATAGGGCTTCCAAGGCTGTAATCTTTACAGAAGCCGACTACCACATCTTTCTTCCGTGGAGCAGCTGGTGGGCTCAAACCACCGACCTTTTGGTTAGCAGCGGAGCACTTAACCACTGCACCACCAGGGCTCATACGATTATTGTTATCATTTTATAAACGTAGTAACAGGGCTTGGGAGACTAAGAAACTCGCTAAAGTCCTATTGATAGAAAACAGCAGAGCAGGGATTTGAACCTTGTCTGCCTCCAAAGCCACTGAGATTTTACTATGTACTTATTTGAATTGCCTGCTTGACTTCTCTCTTTGTCTGATGTGGCAATCTGAAGGTCTTGAAAGATGTAACTTTCTCCCATCTTTGGAGTGATGCAGCCCAGCAGGATGAAAAGAGCTCGGATGATAGGATCAGACACACCTGGATTGACTTGGGGCTCCATCCCTTAGTAGCTTTGTGACCTTGGGCAAATTGACTTATCCCCTCTGTGCCTCAGTTTCCTCAACTGTAATATGTAGATAATAACAGTGCCCGCTTCCCAAGATTGTTGTGAATATGAAAAACAATATCTGTAATCTAAAGATCCCACCTCTCCCCACCTAATGCATTTTGGCAGCCACCACAGACCTCTTGCAAGAGATAAGCATTGTGACTTTCCTGAGTCTAAAGAAAGCATTTGTTTTCCCCCTATTGTGTGCAAGGAAAGAAGGCACACTCTGTTACACAAGAAAAAAAATAGTTAAGATAAAAAATGCTTGGCCTAGCTAACTACAAAGGCTATAATCCGCTGTGGCGATGGATCCCAACTTAGCTGCAGATAACTCGGGGTGGTGGAGTTATTTCAACATCTGCAAATCGCATGAGCTTCAGGCATTGAGAATGGGCTGAATAAATATGATGTCTTGTACATATATTCCATACTGCTTCTTCAGTTGTTGTTGTCAGTTCCAATTCACATTGAACTTATGTACAACGGAATGAAATACTGCCCGGTCCTGCACTGTCCTCATGATTGTTGCTATGCTTGAACCCATTGTTGCAGCCACTGGGTCAGTCCATCTCGTTGAGGGTCTTTCTCTTTTTTCACTGACCCTCTACTTTACCAAGCATGATGTCCTTCTCCAGGGACTGGGCCCTCCCAATAATATGTCCAAAGTATGTGAGAAGTCTCATCATCCTCAGTTCTAAGGAACATTCTGGCTGTACTTCCAAGACAGATTTGTTCGTTCTTTTGGCAGTCCATGGTATAATCAGTATTCTTTGCCAGCACCACAGCTCAAAGGCATCAATTCTTCTTTGGTCTTCCTTATTCATTATCCAGCTTTCGCATGCATATGAGGCTATTGAAAACACCATGGCTTGGGTCAGGCGCACCTTAGCTCTCAAAGTGACATCTTTGCTTGTAGGTAGATGATACTATGCTTAATAAAATATAATTTACCTATAAGTAGTAAGTGTAGAATTCTTGGTATAAACCCATGCGTATGCATATGCTGAGATGATCATATGCTTGTTCTTTTTTAACGTGTTAATGTTTTGAATCACGTACATAGGCTTTCTAATATTAATTTGAAGCATAGGGTTGCTCTGAGTTGGAATCTACTTGACGGCAATGGGTTTGGGTTTTTTTTGGTTCCTAGGATACTCACTATGGCAGGTAGGGTTTATGAAAGCAAAAAACCTCATTGCCATCAAGGCGATTCCGACTCATAGTGACCCTATAGGATGGAGTAGAACTGTCCCATAGGGGTTGCAAGACTAATTTTTACAGAAGCAGACTGCCACGTCTTTCTCCGTGTACTGCCTGGTGGATTTCAACTGGGAACCTGTCGGTTAGCAGCGGAGCACTTAACCACTGTGCCACCAGGGTTCCTTTGAGAATACTTGGTATAGTAGACTCTTCTTTTTTAAATTTTTTTAAATTGTACTTTAGATGAAGGTTTATGGAACAAATAGTTTCTCATTAAACAGTCAGTACACGTATTGTTTTATGACATTGGTTAACAACCCCACGACACGTCAACACTCTCCCTTCTCGACCTTGGAGGACTGTTTTTTTCTTTTTGGTGAAAATATGCATAGCCAAAGTTACACCATTTCAAAAGTTTCTACAGGTACAACTCAGTGACATCAACTACATTCTTCCAGTTGTGCTGTTATGCTCCCTATCCTTTTCCAAATTATTCCATCACCATTATCTTCAACTCACTGTCCCCTAGGCTTCCCATCAAACCTTTTGAGTTGCTGTTGTCAGTTTGATCTCACATAGATAATACTTTTTTTTTTTTTT
>NW_004443964.1:14279149-14318630 GCF_000243295.1 Trichechus manatus latirostris | reverse complement strand
GCCTGCATGGTTTCTGCCAAATAATCTGAGCTTAGTCTTATTGTTTCTTCTCTGTATGTGACTTTTTGTTTTTCTCGAGCTGCTCTCAGGATTCTTTGTTTGTCTTTGGTTTTAGCGAGTGTGATTATGATATGCCTTGGTGATTTTCTTTTGGGGTCTATCCTATATGGGGTTCGTGGAGCTTCTTGGAAGGTCAGCTTTTCATCTTTCATGATATTGGGGAAGTTTTCTGTCAGCAATTCTTCAATGATCGTCTCTGTGTTTTCTGTTTTCTCTCCCTGTTCTGGAACTCCGATCACTCACAAATTTTTGCTTTTGATTGTATCCCACATAATTCTCAGGGTCTCTTCATTTTTCTTCATTCATTTTTCTTATTTTTCCTCAAACAGAGCTGTATCCAAGGGTTTGTCTTCAATTTCGCTGATCCTGTCTTCCATCATTTCAAACCTGCTCCTCAGCCCTTCTGTGACACTGTCCATTTCTGAAATCTTGTTGCTTATCTTTTGGATTTCTAATTGTTGTTTTTGTATGATTTCTAGTTGTGAATTTATTTTCATATTTTGTTCCTGTATTATTTCCTTGAATTCTTCCATTTTTTTAATCTGTAGTTTCCATGAATTTGTCTGCCTTTTCCATGAATTTGTCTATTTTTTCCTCATTTTTTCTGCTTTTTGCTTCAACTCTTGGATAATTCTGAATATTAGCAATTTGAGTTTCCTATTGGTTAGGTCTAGTGCCTTTTCTTCTACTGGAAGGTCATCTGGTGTTTTATTTTGGAAGCCTACTGGAACAATCCTGTCCTGTTTTCGTAAATATTTTCATATTGTCTGCTGTCTTCGGGGCTTTCAATGGTTTTTTCCTCATTTATTGATTGTAGATTTGTTTGTTTCATCCTGCTTTTTGTTTTATTTGGTTATGTCTGAGCAGGCAGGCTGTGCTTTCTTTGTTGTTTGCTCATCTGTAGGCATGATACTTTTCACCTCCTTCTCCAATGGGCAGGGTCAGTCACTCAGGTATGATACAGCAGGTCAGGTCCAGCCGAAGGGGAGTTGCTGGGATGGGTTGTTTGTGGCATGTACCAGGGCTGACAGTGCAAACTGGGAATCAGTGCAGGGCAGATTCCAGTAGGCCATACCTGTGCTGCTTGGGAGTGTGATGTTCAGCTCACAGTGCAGGTAGGCAGGAAGGAGGGGGTAGAGTGTGATGTGTGCAGCTAAGATGGGTATGGGAAAGATGAGAGAGAGGAGAGAGGAACAGGAGCCAAAAACATACAAACAAATAAACAAACTAAAAAGATTGCTAAGGGAGCTTGCCATTGGAGTGGAGAGATGAGATACTGAGAAATGGAGAAAAACAAAAGGGAAAGAAAAAGGGTAAAAGAAAAAATGAATAAATCGAGAGACTGGAAATGAAGAAAGACAAAAAGGGAATAAGAGAGGGAAGAAAATAAAACAAAGAAACAAAAAAAAAAAAAGAAAAAAATTCAAGAAAACAGAAATGCTTCCAGGGATGTTCCTGTGTGTCTGTGCAGAGTAAGGGCATAGCTCTCAAGCCGCATGATACTGCCCAGCTAGAAGGGGCTCCCAAGCTGGAAGAAGAAAAAGAAAACAAACTAACAAATCAAAACAGAATAAATCAGAGCAAACAAAGAAGCCCTGGGGGTCCCCCCAGCGTGGCGGCACAGGCTGGGAAGCAGTTTCACAGTCGAGTGGTGTTTCGCAACTTTTCAGGAAGAAGCAAAGATGGTGCATGGAGCCAGGTATTTGAGAGAAAGGAGGGAGAGATGTAAGAGGTAAGGAAGAAATCTAAAGAAGTGGAAAAAAGTAACATCAGCAGCCAACAAAAGGCACTCAGGGAGCTGGCCAGTGAAGGCGGGTGGAATCCAAGCGACACCAGGGTGAAGCTTGTGCTTCCCAGCCAAGAGACTGTGGCTGCAGGAAGCAGAGGAAGCTAAGCGGGGGTGATCAAGGGTAGGGGGTGGGAAAGCCTATATTGCTAGTTACCAGTTGTTTTGTCTCCTGCTGGAAGCTCTGTGAAGCTGCTTTCTCATACCCCCTGTTCGCTGATCCAAGATGGCAGATCTGTGCTGCGGTAGCTGATAGGGGACCTCTGCATGTATCTCTCCTCGCTCTCTGTTCTCAGGCAGTTTCTTATTCAGTTCAGTGATTGGCTGAGTTCTTTATCTCTTCATTTGATGCTTAGGGTTTCAGGATTGACGTGTGACTCTGTTTGACTTAGTTTTTCTGATCTTTGCTGCAGAGGGATGACGTGGTGCTTCTGACTATAGTGCCATGTTGCCTGGAAGTTGGTATAGTAGACTCTTAATAAATAGAAGCTATTATCATGAGTTGAGGGCCGACTCAGTGGCAGCTAGCAACAACAACATTATTATTACTATTGTTGTTATTTTACTAAATGGCAGGGAAATTAACTGGCTTTATTTCTCCCTGTAGCCCTGGAAGTCTGATTCTGGTTCAGGATACAATTTCTATCCAGATAATGTTGTTGCAGTGGTTAAGAGTTTGGCTGCTAACCAAAAGGTGGGCAGTTCGAATCCACCAGCCACTCCTTGGAAACCCTATGAGGCAGTTCTACTCTGTCCTATAGGGTCACTATGAGTCGGAATCAACTCGACAGCAATGAGTTTGTTTTTTTTAATCAACATTTAAAAATTCTCTTAATAGTTCATAGTTTTTCTACAGCGTCTTTAAGACTTTTTTATGTGGACAATCACATCTTTGCCAATACTGTTTATCCTCTTTCAAATTTTATCTCATTTTTTAAAATCTTATTTCACTAGCTAAGCTTACAAGTATAATGCTAAATAGATGCATGAAGCAGTGATAAGAGATTATCTTTTTTTTTATGACTTTAAAGGGACTTTTCTAATATTTCTACATCAGGCATGAACTTTGCTGAGGTTATTAGATGAGGGAGTACCTTTATATTACTAGCTTGTTAGAGTGTTTAATTTATTGAATGTTTTATTATGCATATGCTGAGATTATCATATGCTGGTTCTTTTTCAATCTGTTAATGTTTTGAATCACGTACATAGGTTTTTGAGTATTAATTTGAAGCATAACGTCCCTATGAGTTGGAATCTAAGGTAACGGGTTTTGTTTTGTTTTTTTGTTTTTTGTTTTTTTTTGGTTCTTAGGATACTCACTATGCCAGGTAGGGCTTAGGAAACCAAAAAAACCAAGCCCATTGCTGTTGAGTCAATTCCGACTTACAGCAACCCTGTAGGACAGAGTAGAACTGCCCCACAGGATTTCCAAGGCTGTAATTTTTGCAGAAGCAGACTGCCACATCTTTCTCCAGGGAAGCGGTTGGTGGGTGCGAACTGGTGACCTTTCAGTTAGCAGCCAGGTGCTTAACCACTGCTCCACCAGGGCTCCTTTAGGGCTTAATACTTTGTCATTATTATTATTTTTTTAACGTATTGCTGGATTTGATGTGCTAGTGTTGTGTTTTTTTTTTGTTTTTTGTTTTTTTGTTTGTTTGTTTTTTAACCATCCATAGCAATTCTTTTTAAAATGATAGCAAAAACCTTTCTGGAACTTTTTTTTTTTTTTTAAATCAGTTCTATTGTTGCTGTGAGTCAGAATTGACTCGACGGCAACAGGTTTGGTGTTTTGGTTTTATTGAGATACAATTGACATACAACTAATTGCACATATTTAAAGTGTACAACACGGTAAGTTTTGACACAAGTATACATCTGTGATATCATCACATCAGTCAAGATAATGAACATACCCATCATACCCAAGTCCCTTCGTGTTTTCTCCTTCTGCCCTGCTTGCCTCCCTCTCTGGCCATCACCAGGCAATCTCTGATCTGTTTTCTGTCACTGTATATTAGTTTGCACTTCCTAGAATTTTATACGTGAAATCATACTGTATGCACTCTTTTTTTCCTTGATTCTTTCACTCAGCACATTTTGATATTCATGTGTGCTGTGGGGCGTATCAGCAGTCATTCGTTTTTATTGCTGTGTTAAAAGTGGTATTCCGTTTTATGGGTAAAGCACAGTTGATGGACATTTATGTTGTTTCTAGTTTGGGGACATTACAAAGAAAGCTGCTACGAACATTAATATTCAAATCTTTTTAGGAAATATGCCGTCATTTCTTTTTGGTAAATGCCTAGGGGTAAGATGGCTGGATCATATTACAGGTACATGTTTAAATCTTTAAGAAGCTACCAGTGATTTTCCAAAGTGGTTGTACTATTTTACTTTTCCATCAGCAGTATATGAGCGTTCCAGTTCCTCTAGATCCTTGCCAGTACTTGGTATGGTCAATCTTTTTTAATTTTAGCCATTGTTTTTCTAATAGGTGTGCGGTTGTATCTCACTGTGGTTTTGATTTGTATTTTCCTAATGTCTAAGGATGTTGAGTATCTTTTCATGTACTTATTTATCATCCAAATATCTTCTTTGGTGAAGTATCTTTTCAAATCTCCTGCCTATTTTTTACTTTGAATTGTTTTCTTATTATTGAGTTTTCAGAGCTCTTTCTATATTCTGAATACAAGGTATACACTTTATAAATATTTTATCCCAGTCTGTGTCTCGTCTCTTAACAGTATCTCTTGAAGAGCAAAAGCCTTTGATTTGTATGAGGTTCAATTTGATAATTTATTTCATGGTCTATGCTTTTGGGGTCATTTCTAAGGGATTTTTTGTTTAACTTGAGTCCACACAAGTTTTCTTCTGGAAATTTTATAGGTTTTAGGTTTTAAATTTAAGGAATGACTTATTTTGTGTTAATTTCTTTATATGGTATGAAGTATGAATCGAAATTTTTTTCCATATTGATGTCAATTGTCCCAGCACCAATTGTTGAAAAGACTGTTTTTTCTCCACTGAACTGCCTTTGTATTTTTGTCAAAAAATAAGTTGTCCACATGATATAGGAAAAGTCAGCACAACCTGACCAAGGCAAAGCTATAGAAGCTTCCTAGACACACCCAAACACCTTGAGGGACCAAATTACTGGGGCTGAGGGCTGGGGACCATGATTTCAGGGGATACCTAGGTCAACTGGCATAACATAGTTCATATGGAAAATGTTCTACATCCTACCCGGGTAACTAGAGTCTGGGGTCTTTACAAGCTTTTGAGCAGCCATTTAAAATACATCTATTGGTCCCATCACATTTGGAGCAAAGGAGAATGAAGAAAACCAAAGACACAAGGAAAATATCGGTCCAAAGACTAATGGACCACATGAACCACAGCCTCCACCAGCCGAAGACCAGAAGAATTAGATGGTGCCCGCTACCACCACCAACTGCTCTGACAGGGATCACAATAGAGGGTTCTAGACAGAACAGGAGAAAAATGAAGAACAAAATTCAAATTCACACACACACACAAAGACCCAACTTACTGGTCTGACAGAAACTGGGAAGACCCCCAAAACTATGGTCCCCGGACACCCTGCTAACTCAGAACTGAAGCCCTTCCTGAAGTCCACCTTTCAGACAAAGATTAGACAGGCCTATAAAACAAACGGTAACACACGTGAGGAACATTCTTCTTTGTTCAGTCAAGTATAGGAGCCCAAAAGCAACCATGAGAAGGCAGGAAGGGACAGAAAATGTGGATGAATGGACACAAGGAACCAGGGATGTGCAGGGAAAGGGGGAGAGTCCCGACACATTGCAGGGATTGCAACCAGTGTCACAAAACAATTAGTGTATAAATTTTTGAATCAGAAACTAATTTGCACTGTAAACTTTCACCTAAAACACAACTTAAAAAAAAAAAAAAGTCAATTGCCCTGATATGTGTGAGTCTATTTCTGGACTCTCTATTCTGTTCCATTGATTTACACCAGCATCACACTGTTGGGTATGATCTGACAACCTAACAAAGAAGATCCTATTTCCATACGGGATTACATCTACGGGTATAGCGGTTAGAATTTCAACACACAATTTGGGGGGATATAATTTGATCCTTAACACTCCACCCTTTAGCCCCCCAAATTCAGGTCCTTCCCATGTGCAAAATACATTCACCCTATCACACCCATTTTACAGACAAAGCAATCGAAAGCCAGAGAAATTGGTTAACTTGGGATTAAAATCATGAAGATTGATTTCCAACCAAAGCTGTCATTTATTGAGTGCCTGGCCCTGTGCTAAGTGCGTGACAGTTATTATCTCCTTGAGTCCTACCAACAATACTGACACGATAAGTATTATTACCCCTTTTGACAGATGAGAGCACAGGGCTTGGTGACGGCAACAGCCTTGCCCAAAGTCACACAGCTGGTTGATGGCTGATCAGGGAGTTTGAACCTAGGTCAGCTTGATTTCAAAGCTCCTTCTCTTTCCACTATGCCACATCCAGGTGACCTTCCACTCCTTGATGAGCCCTCAGGATAAACCCAGATCCTTGTGTTTAGTAGGTCTCAGAAGAAAAGAGAGAGTTTGAAGGCTGATTATTTTCAATTTCATTATTTGTCAGTCCAACCCTGAAGAGTAGCAGTAGACAAGGGCAGCCTCTTTGCTTTGCTTTTCTGGATTTCTTTCTTAAACATAGTTATCATATATCTATTTGAAGCCAACATGATGCCAGCCTCGTGAATCTACATGGATGCATCTTTGGATTGCAGCTGTGTTAGAGGAGGAGGGAATTGGGGTGCAAATTAAAATAATGGAGTTCTATGTATGGTATACACACAAGAAAGAGGATGTCAGGAAGTTAACCATGAGCAGTGAGTGGCCCTTGCTTGCTGTGCTGCCCAGCATGGAAAAAAGCCAAATGTCAGAGTAACCTGGACTCACTGGGACAAGCTGCCCTGAAAACCAAGCAAATCCAGGCACCCCAAGGGTGTGGCCACTGATGCCTAGTTTTGGGGTGAGGTAGAAATCAGTAATGTCTAAGCAAGCAGGTTATCCTGTTCCTGGGGTCATTCACTCACTCACGAATAGGGAGCATGGATTCCAGACCAGGCACTCCACTAGGCACCAGGGATATAAAAATAATAGGGAAGAGTCTCAACCTTGAGGAGGTGGTAGGCTCTTTGGGAGGGTAGATAGGTAAACCACATTATTATAATGCAGAGTGGTAGGAGCAAGGGGGCAGCTCAGGGTCCTGTGGGAGCTCTTAGGGAAAGGGGGTCTGCAGGCTTGCAGGGTTGCGGGCGTCTGTTGGAGGCTGGATTGGGCCAGAGGCTTTCTTTAAAGGCTTCCTGCTGCTCATCCCTTGGCCTCCTTGGTCTTTGGGGTTGATAAAGCATGTGTGTATTACCATATGATGCAAGTAGAGCCCAAGAAGGGAAAAGCAGCCAGTATGCAAAGGAACGATAAATACAGAATTCTGACATCAGTAAAGCCAGTAATTAAGCTGATGGTGGGTTCTGGGTGTCAACAACCTTAAAGATTTGCTGCTGTCAAAACGTAACACAGACAAGTCTGCTGTGGATAATCGAGAGTTGAACTAACTCTTAAGGGGAGTTGGAGGGCAAAGAGCTATGCGGGTGGAGGGATCAGTGTTTGCACAGGTGAGCTGTCAGGTGTGGGTACAATTAAGAGTTGAGTGGGGGCCGCCATAGGAGATATGGAGCAGAGTTGCTGGGGGCCAAGGGCAGAGCCATGGTGTGTGTGGGGGCCGGGGAGGATGACGGGTTGACTGCCGAGCCCTTCCAGCTGTGCAGGTCTAAGGTTCTAGCTGAATCAGGCAGCAGTGAGCTGAGGATGTCACAGCCGCTCGGTCACTCTTCTCAGAGTCAGTCCTTCCCATTCCCACCCCGGATCAAAGGGAGCCTCCCCCTCACAGGAACCCTTTGTTTATTTCGTCGATTTCCTGGTGACCTAGTTTCCAGCCCCAGCTCTTTATTCCCGCTCTCCCAGCAGCTCCTTCATCCCACTCCTGCTGGTTTGGAAGGAAACAGCCCCGACCTTCCAGCCTCAATGGTGGCCCCCAGCCACTCCCAGCACCTCATGCCGGTGGGAGCCTGGCCAGGCCTGAACTCCCTGACTGGCCCCACTCTGTGGCTGTGGGAGACCCCCCCACAACATGCAAGGCCTCTCCCAGAGCTGGGGGGTCAGCCCTAAGCCAGGGGTGCCCTCTCTTCTCCCCTTTGTAAAGAAAATCTCATTTTTCTAGTTATAAGCAATGTAAATATCTCTGGGTGGCACAAAGGGTTAAGCACTCGACTACTGGCCGAAAGGTTGGCCGTTCGAACCCACCCAGAGGCACCTTGGAAGACAGGCCTGGCGATCTGCTTCTGAAAGTTCATGGCCTTGAAAACCTTATGGAGCAGTTCTACTCTGCACACCTGGGGTCGCCATGAGTCAGAATAGACGTGATGGCAGCTAACAACGACAACAGCCATGTTCAATGAAGAAATTTGTGTGATACAGAACATTACAAATTTGAATTAAAAATGACCCATAATACTCCCACCCAAACAGAACTATTAGCATTTTATGTATATTCTCTTCTCGCTCTCTGTTTATATTTGTTCATATGGGGGTATATTTTATTATTCATCTACTTATATAAATAACGGAGCCCTGGTGGCACAGCAGTTAAGTACTATGGCTGCTGACATTTTGATCGGTAGTTTGAATCCACCAGCCGATTCTTGGAAACCCTATGGGGCAGTCCTACTCAGTCTTATAGGGTGCTATGAGTCGGAATCGACTTGACAGAAATGGGTTTTCTTTTTAATAGGGATAATAAATGTTTATTAATAATGTAACTAATACATAATATTATGCAGTGTAATATTTGCTGCCTTGCAAACTGCTTCTCTTTTTCTGTGAACAGTATATTATAAACATCCCTCTTTGCCTTAACTTGCTCTTCTAAAAACCTCCCTTTAAATGACTGTGTAATAGTCCATCACAAGGTCATTCCATTGTTCAGGGTTTCTTAAACTGGGGTCTCCGGATCACGGAGGATTCACAGTGACCCAAATGTTCTGAAATTTTTTTATTTGTATTCTCTTTGTATGAGAATGTGTCTTAAATGACTTGAACATCATATTTTTTCTAGATAACCACCTGCCTCGGGATTTCAAAGCCCAGGTTTGTGTTTGTTTGCAGTCTTAGAGACCCTAACATGGTTGTTTTTAGACCCATGGAAAGAAACCAAAAAAAAAAAAAAAAAAAAAGTATATGTATATATGTGTGTATGTATATATATATCTCAGTATTTCAGAAGATGACTGGGTGTTTCCACAATAAGGTCAGAGGTACTACCTACTCTCCTCTAGGAACAAAGCTATTTAAACTGTTACCAAAAGAGCTAGAGATTTCAACATGGACAAAGGGTAATTAGAAGATTGGCTCCACAAACATAACCATTTAAATATTGATGATGAGTTTTTTTTTTTTGAAGAAGGCAGAAAGATTAAAGATTTTTCACCTTAGATATTGGAAATGAACATTACTATACTTTGCATGCTAAAATTATTTAAACCTTACTCTAAATTTTGTGTTCCCAATGAGATGTAATCATTATTTACATGGTAGCTGTTTTAATGAAATCATATTTTTAAAGAAAAAAACTGGTTAATTGTTTGAGGTCCAAAAAGAAAAGTTTACTTGTCACTCTTAAGCAAAGGCCAAATGAAAGAACAGCCACTATATGAATGACTGTTCCCCAGGAGTAGTTCAAATGGAGAAAAATGGCGGGGAACGTGACTCATCCCTTGTCACATGATTGCCCAGGCATGCCAGCTCAAAGAACACGAACCACGGCAGTTGGAACCAATTCATGTTGTGTGCAGCAATTTAGTTTCAATAAAACTAAATCACCTGTCACATTAAACTAATGTTGATGGTTTGGATTTCACTGGCTTTTGAGTTTCGTTGTGTTTAATTTATCAATTTCTTTGATGTTACGGTTGTATAAGAGCTTATAAGGAGTTTATCGCTGGCTTTATATTTGTTCATACTTAAGGGGTATTATAATAAAAATAATTTAAGTCAATCTAGGGTATATGAGAATAATTTTTCTTTTTTGAAGGAAAAGTTTGAGAAACATTGACCTAATTTATTTAACCACTATTCTATCATTGGGCATTTAGATTGTTTCCAATATTTTAAGGGAAACAATATGTATTAGTTACCTATTTTTGCATAAGAAATATCCCCAAAATGTAATGGCTTAAAACAACCGTAAACCTTTGTTACGTCATGGTTCCTGTGGATTGGAAATTCAAGAAGGATTAACTGAGCAGTTCTGGCTCAGAACTCTCATGAAGTTGCAGTTAAGATGTCAGCTGTGACTGAACCTGGAGGATCTGGTTCCAGCCTGGTTCACTTACATGACTGGCAAGTTGGTGATGGCTATTGGCAGGAGGCCTCAGTCTCTCACCACATGAATGTTTCCATAGAGCTGCTTGGGCGTCTTCATGATATGGCAGCTAGTGTTCCCTAGAGTGAATGATCAAAGAGAGAGCAAAGCAGAAGTGGCAATATCCTTGCCTCAGAAGTCATACACCATCATTTCTGCCATATCTTATTGGTTACACAGGTCAGCCCTACTCGGTGTGTGAGGGAATGACTCAATAGCAAGGAGGTAGAGATCTCTGAGGGTAATTTTGGAGGCTAGGTCCCCCACAAAGCAACCATGAAGAAGACTTGCAGATAAGTCATTTTGCCCAAGCATGATGTTTTCTTTAAAGGAAATTTCTAGAAGTAATATTACTAGGTTAAAAGGAAGAGCATTTTAAGGGCTTTTGAGATATCTATCTATCTGTCCAAATTGTTTTCCAGATGACGATACCAATTCACATTCATCCCAGAAATGTGTGAGAGTTGTGGCCTCTTCTTTAAGCCCCTTATCACAAGAGTAACACAGCTGTACAGACCAGGGGTTGGACATAAGCATGTGACAACAGCAACCATGCTTCTCCTTCAACTCTTAATTGGATGTAACATATTTGAGAGGAGTTTCAATGTTGAACTGAACTCTGGTTCCCTGTACCATTTCCTCCTTGGCACTAGTCTAGCCTTGAGGCCATAAGGAACAAGTTCACTTCCTCGTCCACATGACAACTCCCCAAATATTTGAACCCGCCACTTGTGAATCTCTGAGTCTTCCCTTCTCTAAGCAAAGTAGCCCTAACATCTTTAGCCATTCCTCATCTGAAGAGTTTCCAACCCCTTCACCGTCCCAGCTGACATCCTCCAAATGTGCTCCAGTTTCTCCATGTCCCTCCTTGAATGTTTCCCAGAACTAAAAGCAAAGCTCCAGATGTGGCTGGCCAGAGCAGAGCAGGATTGGCTTCCCTTGATGCGGTCTAAGATCGCCTTTGTTTTTTTGGCAACCACATCACACCGTTGCCTCGTATTGATTTGCAGGCAACTAAAACCTCTACAGCTTCTTTTCTTTTCCTAACATGTGCTCTCGTTAAGCCACGCTGTACTTGGACAGCTGATTTTTTTTGGACTCAAGTACATGATCTTACACTAATCTATCCAAAAGCTCCTTCTTGTGTGATTCAGCCCTTGTTCCAGTTGTTGAGTTTATTCAGAATCCTGAGTTGGTTGTACAGCTAGCTATCCCTCTGGCTTTGCATCAAAAGCCAGTTTGATCTGCATGACTTCTAGAACTCTATCCAAGTCATTGATAAAATGTTGATTAGAACTGGACCAGTGACACAGCCCTGTGCTACTAGAAATCTTTCTCCGGGTCCGAGGTCACATCCTGCACATTTGGTTCAATCGCTGAATGCATCCTGCAGATGTATTTTGTTTGGCTTGCACAGTGTTTTTGTAACTTTGAATTAGTGGCCAACATCTAGATTTCAATCTTCTCCTGAAACGCTGAAGATGTCTCAACACTGGGTCCACAATCCAACATGGCAACAACTGGCTGGTACAGCCAGAGCAGCTGTGTGTGGTTGTGTAGTTGTGAACAACATATCCCATCTGGTCTTGTGTGACCCCCTTGGCTTCCACACCCATTAGACAAGACGTGGGCTCTCAGTTTTGCCTCAGTCCCTACCACTCCCTATTGTCAAGCGCCTGGCTCACTCCCTATTGATGATACCTATCTCACTCCTGAAGGCACTGAGTTAGCAGCCCCTACTCTCTATTTACCAGCACTCTTTGGGTATGATCCATCATCTAGTTATAAATCAACTTAATTGTGCCATCTCCTAGGCCAGATAGTCTTCTCCATTTGACTTTTATTTTAGTGAGATTTTGCCAAATGCTTTGTAAAAGTCAGTTATTGGGATTCATTATATCTCCTTGATCTACCAGCTTATTAATCCTGTAGAAGATGAAAATGCAATTTCTATGGCCAGGTTCTTGATCTTGGGAACCTATGCTGACTCCTAGCCATCACTATTTGCCTTTCTAGGAGCGTACAAACTCGTTTACAACCTGATTTCTAGCACTTTACCTGAGATTGGTTATAAGTCCATAAAGCGATCATGTATGACGACACCTTCTTCTCCTTTGTGACATTTGAGAGTGTATTCTGTCTTTAGTTTTCAGGTACTTTTTTCATTCTCCATGATGTCTGGTTTGGCCTCATTTTCACCCTTCATCTTGTGATCTCTAGTATGTAACCATCCAGGTCAGGAGATTTAATCCACATAAAGTCAGTAGATGTTCAGGTAGGGCTTCAGTTACCTTCTTACCAATGTCCATTCTACTTTATTCTGTCCGATTATTTTCCTGCCCAGACAGAGAAACCAGAAGCAAGAGGAGAGGAGGAACTTCAGATTCCCTTTTTCATCATAAGCATTATATCACAAGCCTCAAGAACTGTGTCTGACTCCAGAACTGTGCACTGCGGTTCCTTCTTCAACATCGCATGGCCTCCAGGAACCTCTCCGACTGATGTATGGATTATCCCAAAGACAGTATATGAGTTAAGATAGCACTAGATGCTACATAATCCCCTAACATGTATAATGGCTCAAGCACAATAGATGTTCATTACTTCCTTCTATAAAATCAACACAGGTTTGCCTAATTAGTGACAGGATTTCCTGATGGAGATTCAAGGACTAAGTGTCATTGCCTCTTATGACTGAGCTGATTTCAACACTTGGCTTCCAAGTGTTTTTATGGCCAGGTGTAGTGCTCATTGCTTCTGCTTAAGTTTCAGCAACATGGCTACACCTAGTTACAAAACAGTCTGGGAAATGTAGTCCAGCTGTTTAAGCCTGAGGAAGATGAGGAATTGGTGACCAGATGGTTAGTCTATGCCACAAAGTGTAAGGTTCCTCATACTTTGAAAACCACTTTCATAGATATCAGATCATGTTTTCTTTATTCAGTCACCCAAAATATATTTTGCTGAGCACCTATTGCGTGTCAGGCACTGTGCAAGCTACAAGAGATACAATGGGAAGCACGAGAAATACCGTGTTCAAAATAATTCTGCAAGCAAGGCAGGGCAGGTATTTATTCCCATTTTGAAAGCTGTGTCAACTGAGACCAGAGAGGCAAATAGCTTGTGCCTGCAGTCACTGGCAGAGACGGGCTAGACAAAGGTCTCCTGACTTAGTTCATGCTTTCCATCACCGTGACAAGGAATGGGGCACACCTGAGTTTGTTTTTAGCTTCCTGCTCATTTTGGCAAATTAATCCAAATCCACAGAGCTGATTGCAGAAATAAATAACTCTGGGGAAAAAAAAGCTTTAATGAATGTTGAAGACCAAGATCTTGTCCTGGATACCGTTATACGTTGTTAGGATACTGATAGTCTTGACGGCCATGCTTCAGGGTGATAGAACGTAGTGGGAAGTGGAGACTCCATCCAGGGCCTCCTACAGGGCAATCACACCTGACAGGTTGGCCCCGAGACTTCCGCTGTTCCAGTCTGGTGAATTTCTCCTCCCGGACATTCACGCTGTGGATTCACTGGCGTCCTTCTGAACAAGGCCCCGAACATTCTGGTTTGGGCTTTGTTTCTCAAGTTACCACCGTACCTAATGTGCTTTGGTTCTGCTTCTAAGTAACATGGCTACAAAAAGGGGCACCATCTCCCAAGGTCCCGGATGCTGTTCAACTCCTGCCAGGTTCTGCCTGGCCCAACAGTGCCAGCCACATAGGGCCTGCTTGGGAGCCAGCCATAGAAGAGGCTCCAATCTGGGACCTTCTCACAATGCTCCAGGGCAGAGGGAGAGGGGGCCACATGTCATCATAAAATAACCCTAGATGTGGAGAGACGGTGCCAACTAGTTTGCTAGAGATTAGGCCTTCAGGACTCATCTGTATAGAATCTATTAAAAATCACCTTGGACCAAAGGTATGTAGTCTCTAAAACACCCTTTTTCCCTTGTTGTTTTCGTCAGCTGCTATCATCTCAACCCTTGACTCATACTGACCCCGTGCACAAGGGAACAAATTCCTGCCCTGTCCTGCACCATCCCTATGCTCAGTTGCAGGTTGGACCGTTGTGATCCATAGGGTTTTCATAGGCTGATTTTCAGAAGTAGATTGCCAGGCCTTTTCTTCTTAGTCCGTCTTAGTCTGGAAGCTCCCCTGAAACCGGTTCAGCATCATAGCAACATGCAAGTCTCCACTGAGCGACAGGTGATGGCTGCGCATGAGCGGCGTTGGCTGGGGATCTAACACAGGTTCCCCCCATGGAAAGCAAGAATTCTTCCACTGAACCGCTAATGCCCCCCTTTTTTCTTTCTTTTTGAACCACCGACTTTTCAGTTAGCAGCCTAGAGTTTAACCACTACACCACCAGGGTTCGGAACAGAAACCAGCAGAGCAAATGTCTCAAGGCCAAGGGGTGGATTTCATGGCCTCCCAAGGTCCTTCCTATCAGGTCTCCTCGCTGTATCTTCTGCAGGGTGGGAGCAGCAGGGTCTCTTCCAAGCCCCCTCGTCTGCTTCATCCTCTGCCCTTGTCAGCGCAGCACCCACTCCTGACAGCATGAAGGAAGGGCTCTGCCCGAGAAAGCCACTGCGAGCTACTGTGTGTGACAAGCTCGCACACCCTTCCATGCTGTCCATCAAATATCAGATTCTAGAAAGAGAGAAATACGGTCCCCAAAGAAGAGGAAAGAACAAAAGCTCATCTGTGGCTATTATCAGAAGAAATTTAACCCCAGAGTGCTGAATCAATAAGTGTACTTCTCGTCCTACAGACCTCAGTTGGAGAGGCCGGAACCCCAGTTAAACTGCATTCCCCCCCCACCCCGTTATCAATACCAGACCCATCTTCGCCAAAAGAAAGGAACAGAGAAGAGAAAAGAGAGGCAGCCTCCCTCTCTCAAAAATAAAGACATTCAGACTTCAAACACCCGGACTTATTTCTCGTTCAAAAGGCAACTTCAGAAACCTGTCCACTCCCCCCTCCCCCATCAAAGAGCGGAGCTGTCTGAAGCTGCCCCCTTCCTCAGCCTACCTCCTGATTATCCAGGACAATATTATATTGACCCGACTCTTTAGAATATAAAGAGTTTGCAGTGTTCAGGTGTAACCCGGTGACCGTGTTGCACCCACACATGATTAAAAATTTAGATAGCTAAACTTTGAAACAATCAAATGCATTAGAAGCTTCTTAACGAGCCGCTATCTGAACTGAAGCACGGGAGAACTTCAGAGAAGTGCCTCTGTGGAAATCCCATTGTCTTTGATCCGATAAAGTCACTGCGGGGTGGATTTATTTCAAGTTGATTTTTTTGGCATACTGGTCCTCCCAAAATATTGGGAGATATCCTTCTTAGCAAGATGTGAGAGAAAACAATGGCGCCTTCTCTTTCATTTATCTGCAATTTGACAGGAGTGCAGTTTATTAACTTGAAAAGAGGCTGAGATATTATCTGAAGCCTGGAGACTCTTGTGCAGGTCGCCTCCCTTTGGTACCAGTGGGAGCTGGCGACATTTTGAACCCGCGCACCATTAAATGCCCTCCTGAGTGATGCACGAGCCTTTAAAAAGGCAGCCAGCACATTTATGATGTAAATTCGTTATTTTGACGGCCTTTGAAATCTGTCATATTCGCATCCAATTTAATGCCTTGCAAAAAAAAAAAAAAAAATCCCTTAAAAAAAAAAAACACTTTTAAGATTTTCAAAGCCGTGTTCATGTAGCAAACTATTGTTATACCTAATATATCCTGAAAGTATTTTAGCAAAGGAACTTACAGGATTCTGTTTCAAGTCATGTCGAGTTTTAAACCATGGCAGTCTTCAAATGGGCTTTGACCAGGATATCTCTTTTTTTGATGAGTTAAAAGCTGTTCTTGATTTCTGTGTACACAATTCACCAGCACATATGTACTTACCAGTTTAGGCGATCGTGTATTCTAACAGAAGCTGGCCTTAGGAGCCACTGCATATGTCGGATATCCTAGGCGACTGAATCTTCTAGACCCCTGGATATAAAGGTCTCCCATAGGCTATCTCAGCTATCTGGAACATGGCTGAGACCCTACAGCAGTGGCTGTCAACCAGGGGCGATTTTGCCCCCCCCCCCCCCGGGAAATGTAGCAGTATCTGGAGACGTTTTTGGTTGTCACAACTAGGAGAGGGCTGCTAAGGCATCTAGGGAGTACAGGCTAGGGGTGCTGCTCACACAGCTTACAATGTCCAGACCAGCCTTTTACAACAAAGAATTATCTGACCCTAAATGTCAGTACCACCTCCTGTCAGTTTGTCATACTGTGGTGGCTTACATGTTGCCATGATGCTGGAAGCTATGCCACCGGTGTTTCAAATACCAGCAGGGTCACCCATGGTGGACAGGTTTCAGCAGAGCTCCCAGACTAAGACTAGGAAGAAAGGCCTGGTGATCGACTTCTGAAAATCAGCCAAGGAAAACCCTGTGGATCACAACAGAATATTGTTCGAGATAGTCCTTGAAGACCAGCCCCCTAGACTGGCACTCAAAATGCAAGTGACCACGACAGTGGACTCGAGCGTACCAATGGTCGTGAAGATTGCACAGGGCCAGGCGATATTTTGTTCTGTTGTACATGGGGGTCGCCACGAGTCAGAGGCAACTTGATGGTAATTAAGAACAACAAATGTCGACAGTGCTGAGGTTGAGAAACCTGCTCTAGAAGCTAGCAGTAAAGGTCTCTCCTTGCAGGTGTATAATGGGGATCCCCATGCCCATGTGCTAAGCTAGCAGTTACCCAGCGTGAAAGGTACGAGGACACCTAGAGTGCTGTTGACAAATATGATTCTCAGATCTCACTTGAGACCTCCTGAAACAGGTTCTTTAGGGAGTGAGTTGTGGGAATCTGTATTGTACAGATGTCCTCCCGGTAATTCTGGCATAGCTAATCCACAAATAAGTATTTGAAGGCCATCACACTAAGCCATAGGTGTGATGCTGTTTGTAAAGTGTCTCTGCTTTTGCTCAGAATTACTAACTTTTACTTTGTACATTGCTGTTGTTAGGTGCCATCGAGTCCGTTCCAACTCATAGCAACTCTGTGTACCATAGAACAAAACACGGTCCGGTCCTGCTCCATCCTCACAATCTTTGCTATGTTTGAGCCCATTGTTGCAGCCACTGTGTCAATCCATCTCGTTGCGGGTCTTCCTCTTTTTCACTGACCCTCTGCTTTACCAAGCATCATGTCCTTCTCCAGGGACTAGTTCCTCCTGATAACATGTCCAAAGTACATGAGATGACATCTTGCCATCCTCACTTCTAAGGAGCATTCTTGCTGTACTTCTTCCAAGACAGACTTGTTCGCTCTTCTGGCAGTCCATGCTATATTCAATATTCTTCACCAACACCATAATTCAAAGACATCAATTCTTCTTCAATCTTCCTTATTCATTGTCCAGCTTTCACATGCATATGAGGTGATTGGAAATACCAGGGCTTAAGTCAGGCGCACTTTAGTCCTCAAAGTGACATCTTTGCTTTTTAACACTTTCAAAAGTTCTTTTGCACCAGATTTGCCCAACACAATGCATCATTTGATTTCTTGACTGCTGCTTCCATAGGCATTGATTGTGGATCCAAGTAAAACGAAATCTTCGACAATTTCAATCTTTTCTCCATTTATTTATCAAAATGTTGCTTATTGGTCCAGTTATGAGGATTTTTGTTTTCTTTATGTTGAGGTGTTATCCAATACCAAAGGCTGTAGTCTTTGATCTTCGTCAGTAAGTGCTTCAAGTCCTCTTCACTTTCAGCAAGTAAGGTTATATCATCTGCATATTGCAGGTTGTTAATGAGTCTTCCTCCAACACTGATGCCGTGTTCTTCTTCATATAGTCCAGCTTCTCTGGTTAATTGCTCCGATTATTTGCTCAGCATACTGGTTGAATAAGTATGGTGAAAGGATACAACCCTGACACACAGCTTTCTTGATTTTAAACCACACAGTATCCCCTTGTTCTGTTTGAAAGACTGCCTCTTGGTCTATGTACAGGTTCCTCATGAGCACAATTAAGTGTTCTGGAATTCCCATTCTTTGTACATACTTCCTGCCTATTGTTTTCCTAGTTCAGGACATATTAATAGTAGGGTGGCTGACAGAGACCATTGCAAGGAGTGACAATGGACAGTTCAATCAAAAGGGAGGAGGCAGAAAAGCTATAAAAAAGCAGACACAAATTCCCAAAGCATAACACTCTGGGGTTAACATCCTTGTTAGGCAGAGTTAGGCAGACAAATGGACAGACGATTAAAACTTTAGCTAGTGGTAAGTGTTAGGCAAGGAATTAGCGTGATAGACAGTGATTGGGTAGCAGTTTGCAAGTTCAGCAATGGGCTGATTAAGCCCAATATCTGAACGACAGAAAGAAGCCAGCCATGGGGAGATAGCATTCCAGGCCAACAGAACATCCAGTGCAAAGGCCCTGAGGTAGGAAGGCGCTTGGGATGGTCCCAGGAATGGAGGGAAGGCCAGAGAGGCCGTGGTGGGCAAGAGAGAGAACGGCGTGAAATGAGGTTAGGGTAGTCATGGGCAGGAGATTTGTATACCAGGGTAAGGAATTTGGGTCTTACACTAAATACAAGAGGAAACCATTAAAGAGTTCAAGCAGGAGAGTGACATGATCTGATTATGTCTTTTTTTTTTTTAAGTTTTTTTTTATTGTACTTTAGATGAAGGTTTACAGAACAAATAGTTTCTCATTAAACAGTCAGTACACATATTGTTTTATGACACTGGTTAACAACCCCACGACACATGTCAACCCTCTCCCTTCTCAACCTTTTTTTTTTTTTTTGGTGAAAATATACATCGCCAAAGATACACCATTTCAAAAATTTCTACATGCACAGTTCAGTGACATCAATTATGTTTTTCCTGTCGTGCTGCTATTCTCACTCTAGATGAAGGTTTACAGAGCAAAATAGTTTCTCATTAAACAGTACACATATTGCCCTATGACAATGGTTAACAACCCCACTACATGTCAACAGTGTCCTTACTCAACCCTGGGTTCCCTATCACCAGCTTTCCTGTCCCCTCCTGCCTTCTAGTCCTTGTCCCTGGACTGCTGTGCCTCATTAGTCCCGTTTTGTTTTATGGGGCTGTCCAATCCCCGGCTGAACGGTGAACCTTGGAAGTGACTTCACCACTGAGCTAAAAGGGTGTCTGGGGGCCATACTCTCGGGGTTTCTCCAGTCTCTTTTAGGCCAGTAAATCTGGTCTTTTTTGTGAGTTAGAATTTTGTTCTACATCCTTCTCCAGCTCTGTCCAGACCCCTCTGTTGTGATCCCTGTCAGAGCAGTCATTGGTGGTAGAAAGGCACCATCTAGTTGTGCTGGACTCAGTCTGGTGGAGGCCACGGTAGTTGTGGTCCGTTAGTCCTTTGGACTAATCTTTCCCTTGTATCTCGTTTTCTTCATTCTCCCTTGCTCCTAAAGGGGTGAGACCAGTGGAGTATCTTAGATGGCTGCTCACAGGCTTTTAAGACCCCAGACGCTACTCACCAAAGTAGAATGTAGAACATTTTCTTTATAAACTATGTTATGCCAATTGAGCTAGATATTCCCTGAGACCACGGTCCCCACAGCCCTCCGCTCAGCAATTCAGTCCCTCAGGAAGTTTGGATGTGTCTACTGGAGCTTCCATAACCTTGTCTTGTACAAGTTATGCTGGCTTCCCCAGTATTGTGTACTGTCTTACCCTTCACCAAAGTTACCACTTATCTATTGTCTATTTACCCCCTTCACCCCTCCCGTCCCTTGTAAGCATCAAAGATTGTTTCTTATTGTGTGTTAAACTTTTCATGAGTTTTTACAGTAGTGGTCTCATATAATATTTGTCCTGATTATGTCTTAATAAGACCACTTTATAGCTGGGTGGAGAATGTATTGCAAGGGGCAAGAGTGAGGGAAGGGTGGTCATGTGGTAGTTAGAAGACACGGTGGACTTGGGTGGTAGTGATGGGGGTGGAGAAAAGTACCATATTTTTACACAAATAACGCACATCTTCTACGTTTGTTTGCTAACCACGCTCTCTCCTCCCACAATGTGTTTTCATAGCGGGGAGGCACAATTGGCAAACAAATGTAGAAGGCACACGTTATTTGTGTAAAAATATGGTAGGTAGATTCCAAATAGGTTGGCAGAACTTGCTGATGGAGTGGGGATGAGTGCTGAGGAAAAGAGAGGAATCGGGGATAAACTCCTAGACTTGTGGCTTAGGCTAATTGGTTTAGAGTGGGCCATCTACAGAGATGCAGCGGGCTGGTGGAGGGTTTGGGGAGTCAAGGTCTCTTTTTTCTGTGTCAAGTTCAAGGGGCTCTTTAGACATCCATGAGGAGGTGTCAGGAGGGCAACTGAAATGTGCCTGGAGTTCCAGAGAGAGGCAAAATGCTGCAGCTCCACATTGGCAACCATCGGCATTTGATGGTACTTAAAGTCATCACCCAGGGCACGTGTAGCTGGAGGAGAGAAAGCCAGCTAGGATAGAGCACCAACATCAAGAACAAGGAAGGGTATTGACAAAGGGGAAGGAAGAGATACAGGTCAGAGGCAGGAGGAAAACTAGGAAAGAGATGTTATATCCTCTGCAAGTGAGATAGAGTGATTCATGGTGGCCCCGATGTGGTCAACCAAGAGAAACATGTGTGCGAAGAGCTGGCTACACGCCTGCCATACCATCCATGTGTACATGGGGTAGTGAAGATACTTAGCAATTGATAAGACATTGGTCAGTCAGTAGGTGCAGGGACTCAGAGACCCTCTACTGTGCCAGGCATTAACTTTTTGGTGTCTGAATTCTAGGGAAGTCCAGGAGGTCCAGGCAGAAGGGCCAGGTCGTTGGGGCAGCAGGTGGCACTCAGAGAACCAGGGGCTGTGGTTGTTAATCAACCATTACCCGAGTATTTCAATATCTTCACTACTGGCACAAGTACGACCACCAGACCATAGCCTGCATAAGTGGTACTAGCCACTTGTCAACTGGTTCTAGAACAGTGTTTCTGTAAGTCTGGTCTTGATTGACTGTACTAGAGGTCTGTGGTGTCTTACTAAAATTTCAGTTCACTGGGTCCCACTTTGGAGCCCTGGTAGCACAGTGGTTAAAAGCTCAGCTGCTAACCAAAAGGTAGCAATTCAAATCCACTGGGCACTCCTTGAAAACCCTACGTGGCAATTCTACTCTGTCCTGTAGGGTCGCTATGAGTTGGAATTGACTCAACGGCAACAGGTTTGGTTTGGTTTTTGGGTCCCACCTTAGACTTTGCAACTTAGACTCCGTGGCAGTGAAACCCTGGAATCTGCATTCTAACAGGCTCTTCAGGTGATGTGTGCACCTGATTTTTTTTTTTTTTTTAAATCAAGAACCCCAATGTAGAGGAAAAGTTACATGCACCATTTCTGAAATGGAAAGGCTTTCTGAATTTGAAGGTGAGTGCGTTTACAGTCTGTGGGATGGGGTTGTGTGGGAGACTCGTGTTTGGGTTCAATCTGATTGAATCCAAACCTCATACTTTTCAACTCAGTCTTCAATCCAAACAAACCTTCCCACGTTCACTAACCCCTATTACCGAGTGGATTTTAGCTGGATCCGCACTTCTTTATCAGTTTGTCAGACATTTTCATCTGTATGGAGGTCTTCCTGCAGCTCCTCTTCAAAGTGGTGAACCCAAGAAAGCTGGCAAAAGAGTTTCAGAGAGTGTTTACAGATGCCTTATCGCCTTGGGGGCGGGGAGGGGGAGATGGGGTGAGGACAGTGTTGGTCAAAGGAACACATTTCTGCAAAGCAGTTCAGAGCGAGGCTAATCTGTTGAGGCGATCAAACAGTAGCTTAAAAGATCTCTCCTACAAAGAGGGAAGTGAAGTTTTCTGGCTTGTCAGTCACGCAGGATGTAGGCTGGCGTTTTCTAATACATAGAATTGTCCTTTATGGGATGCTAATTACAGGATTCTGGAAGCAGATGTGAGAGGGTGTGCAAACACACACACACACACACACACACACACACACACACCCCTTGTCTCATGTGTGTGTATTTATGTATACGTGTGGGTGTACGTATAATTAGGGAATGAACTCTCATTTCCTCTGACTGAACTGAAGAGGGAAAATGGCCACTTTGGAAACCATTATCTCTATTTCTGAGTTGAATTGGGGGTGAGTGCGGAGGGGGCAGGGACTCGTTTTGCCAAGCTACCCTCTAATTCTTTTAATTACGTGACATGATAAAATGACAAACATATATTCTCTTTTTTCTCACCTAGAAAGATTCTTAAAGGAGTCCTGGCGGCTGCTGACCGAAAGGTCTGTGGTTAGAACCCACCAGCTGCTCCTCATGAGAAAGATGTGGCAGTCTGCTTCCGTAAAGATTACAGTCTTAGAAAGCTTATGGGGCAGTTCTCCTCTGTCCTATAGGGTCACTATGAGTTGGAATCAACTCCATGGCAACAGATTTGGATTTTGTTTTTTTTTTTTTTTTTTTTGAGGAAGATTCTTTTGTTCTACCTAAGGCTTCTCCCTGGGGAAGGGAAATTGAGTATTTCCGTGACTCAGAAAGGCTAACTAGGAGGCAACCTTGTTGTGCCTACAGAGACAGAGAGGGACCGCCTGGAGGATTCTGTGTTTGCCCCCTCAGCCTCAAGCAGTGAGTGTGGCTCAGGGACAGAGCTTCTGAACTTCTGCCATCTGCTTGGCATAAGTGAGGCTTGGGCTGCTAGGAAAAAATTGTTTGGAACTTGGCCTAATAGTCTTGGGCCCGGTTCAGAACGTAGTATGCCACATAAACCACCATCCCAGCACTTGGGGGAGAGGGGGTGCCCCATGTTTGGCTAAACTGTGGGGTATTTCCTTTGCAGCGAGCATAGTTAAATCATGTTTAAGTGTAGGTTTGTTGTGGCGAGGGTACAGTCACTGCTGTCACTG
Source organism: Trichechus manatus latirostris (assembly GCF_000243295.1). Lineage (NCBI taxonomy): Eukaryota > Metazoa > Chordata > Mammalia > Sirenia > Trichechidae > Trichechus > Trichechus manatus. The sequence goes on along the minus strand of NW_004443964.1, from coordinate 14,295,354 downwards.
ACCTTCCCAGAGGGACTGGGATTTCCCAGTGTCAGCGGCTAAGCACTGGGGGGTTCCCTTGGCCAGGGCTGGAATTCCGCCTTTCTCCTTCCCGCGGAAGCGAGGCTGTGGCCTGGCCATCGAGGCTGTGGCCTGGCCATCGGCAGGACCGCGTCTCTTGTGACTAACATTATTGTTGTTACTTGACACCGAGTTGATTCCGACTCATGGTGACCCCATGCGTGCAGAGTAAAACTATACCTCCATAGCGTTTTCAAGGCTGTGACTTTTCAGAAGCAGATTGCCAGGCTTGTCTTTCAAGACACTTCTGGGTGGGTTCGAACCACCAACCTTTTGGCTAATAGTCGAGTGCTTAACTTTTTGCTCCACCCAAAGACTCCTCTGATTATCATGGCACTCTGTATTTGAATAACTATATTGAACATTACAGTTTCTCAGAGTTCTCATCCTTTTCGCCTCTCTTTTAAGTTTCTTCGTTTTCTGACAGGCTTATTTTTCTGGGTGCGTTGCCCTGTGGTCTCCTGTACAAAGAAGGCCTGGGCGTTGCTGTCAGCTGCTGTTGACAGCTACACACTTTAAGGGTCTGTGAGTTCTTAGCAGCTTGGGGTGCTTTTGGAGAGGTGGGACAGGGCAGGAGCCTGGGTTTGAATCCGAGGAGGGCCCTGACTCTCTCTGTGACCTTGGGGAAGTTCGTTAACCACTTTGTGCCTCAGTTTCCTCATTGGGTTGTTTAAGGATGAAACAAGAGTTAATATATGTGAAGAGCTTAGAAGAGTGCCTGGCACCCAGTAAATTCTATGTAATGGCTAGCTACGATTGTTATTCTGCCCCTTGGGTAGTACCCCCAATAACTCGGTGTGAGGGGTTTAATCATCTTCTGAACTGGCCTGTCATGTCATGCTGGGCAGGAAGTCACAAAGACCTCCAGCCCAACGGACCCAAGTGGGGCTGAAACAGGGACATTTCACTCTGCAAGCTGGCAGGAGGGGGCGCCTGTTGGTGGCTTGTCTGTCCCTTTCTGCACTTCACCCAAAGGTTTCCTATGGGCTGGTGAAGAGGCTGCTTGTGGAGGTGACTCTGGAGGTGGACAAAGCCTGTGCTGACCCCTTTGGATGGTGCCTCTAATGGGCTTTGTTGTTGGTGTTCTATCCAAGTTCGTTTGTCCTCTGGGTCAACTGCCTCCCAGCCTCAGCAATGCATCAGCACCAGCACTGGGGTTTTACTGTTATCTTTTTTCTCTAAGTTTGTGGCTACCAGTAGAGTAGGTTCCTGGGTGACAAATTGTTTGCTGTCAGCTACTATCTGAAAGGGTGGTGGTTTGAATCCACCCGGCGGTGTCATGGAAGAAAGGCCTGGTAATCTGCTTCCGTAAGATTACAGCCAAGAAAACCCCATGGAGCACAGTTCTACTCCGAAGCACATGGGGCCACCGTGAGTTGAAATTGATTCAACAGCAACAGGTTTGGGTTTTTTGGTGGCTACCAGTATCAGTTGACATCGAGCCAATTCCAACTAATGCGTCCCCTCAATCCCCCTCCTAAACGCCAGTCGCCAGTCGGCACTCACTTACCGCTTTCACTTGCTGGACACAACCCAAAGTCCTTTTCACAAAGTGTAAATTAAATGCAAATATCTTCCTTGGAAAGGGTAACTGTGTTTGCCTTCATCAGCCTCAATATAAGTTCGTTTGTAGGCTGACAGCAAAAGGGCTCCAAGGAAAGTAAACACAAACACATTTCAGACGGGGACAAAATTGCCCAGACAAAGGGTGGACCACCACAAAGGTCAGGCACCTTGTCTCCCCAGAGACTTCCAAATGTGGCCAGCTTCACCTGGTTGGTAGGTGCTAAGACGGGACTTGAACCTGGGCCTCTGACTCCACAATACTGTGCCACCTGCTGGAGGGGCCCAGGGGCAGGTAGGTGGGGAGGGAGCAGAGCCCGGGCTAGGCCAGAGGTGGAGCCAGGTTCAAGACGAAGGGCATTCGCTTTCAGCCTTGACCTTGGCCCATAGCCATCACTCACACCTGGCCACAGAGGACAGAGAGCCCCGGTCAGCCCGCCCCATGCGGCTTCCCAATGCCTCCGCCTGTCCGGGAACCCTGCTCCAGCCTGGCCTCCCAGGCAGACTCGATGTGTCCCAGGCTAAATCCCCTCGTCTTGCTGGGGCTTGGGTTCTCCTGCTCCCAAGCTAATCACCGTCATCATCTGCTGCATCACAGGGTTATTGCCAAGATTAAAGAGCTTGAGTTGGAAAAGCACTTTGAACTGTGTGAATGAGGGGGTTGGAAGAAGAGGGTTGGAAAAGAGCAAAATAAGGGACTCGGGATAAAGTGCCATTTCTGGGTGTTGCAAGGGAAGTCACTCCACTTCTCTGAACTCACACCGCCCTTTAATTCAGCAGAGGCCTTTCCACAGTTACCATGGTTTCCTCTCTCTCTCTCCATATACGCTTAGGCGAATAGTACAGCTCCCTATTGGACCCGATCTCATGGGAATTGCTTTGGCCTAAAGAAACAAACGAGAAAACAGTGCTGTCGAGTCCACTCCGACTCATGGCGACTCCGTGCTCCATAGGGTTTTCAATGGCTGATTTTTCAGAAGCAGATCACCAAGCCATTCTTCTAAGCACCTCTGGGTGAACTTGAACCTCCAGCCCTTCGGTTAGCAGTCCTGCTCATTAACTGTTTGTACCACCCAGGGACTCCTTGGACTAAACAAGGCAGGTTCGACGAGCCTTTTCCGTGACTTGGAGAAGGTTCCATCAGCACATCGGAGGTCGTCTCTGGTGTTCACCTTGCAGGCACAGGTGGGCAGGATGCTTGTAGAAGGGTGAGGGTCAGTGGTATCAGGAAGGTGAATGAACAAGAAGGCTGCAGAGTCGTTCCTAAGGGGAGAGGCAGGTGTGATAAATCTCACTTGCTGGGAACACCCCAAAGTCCTTTCACTTGGCTTGAACCAGAAGGCACTGGAGTGTCTGCCCTGTGGTCTGAGGACTGTCTGGGGCAACCTTCCCTCAGAAGAGTGGGAACATTGGCCAGAACTGAAGACTGCCAGGTGGCCTGGGAACCAGGACATGTTTATGCACCACTTTCTCGGGGTAGTTTCTTCCTTGAGTTGTAGTCTTGACAGCCCGAGAATAAGAGGGCAGAGTGGGGAGAAAGCTGGAGCAGAACGTCTGAGTTTTATTGAATGGGTTACAGCTCGGAGCTCATCATTCCCTTCTAGAACTTTCCAGCCGCCAACCTTGAATGGGGTGGGGAGTGAGATCTCTGAGAGAGAGGAGGGGGCTGGGCTGGAAGTGACTTCCGGCCAAGCAGAGGCTGCAGCTGAGCCAGTGGAAAGTGCTTCTTTCCAATTCTAGGAAGTCTGTGATTACCCCTGCTGGCAGCGTCCTCGTCCCCTTCTTCTGAAGCCCAGAGTGGCTGGATTGCAAAGGACAAGAAGTTAGAGCTGAGACACACGGAGGTGTTTCTCCAGTGGACTAATAAAGGCCTCCAAAAGCAAATGCTTAAGAGCTTAACTGCTTTCGGATGACCCAGATGAGATTTTTATATCCACACCAATGCCAGAGGCAAACAAGGACCCTGCCTGATGATCTGAAAACAATTCTCCTTGAAATCATTCCAAACTGCAGAGTCTTCTTTTGGCATTCCAGTGGGGGTGGGAGTCACTGGGGAGGGGATGCCAAAAGCAGCAAGAAGAGGAAGAGCTGAAGACAAGAAGAAGATGGCTTTTTGTAAAAAGGGCATCCGCTGTAATGGAAATGGGGAAGCAGATTCACCTGGACATACAAATGCTTTCCTTTCTCAAGTATAAGATTGCAATCTTTTCTCTTTCCCTGTTTTCTCTCTTTTCCTCTCTCCTCTCTCTCTCTGTCTCTCTTCTTCTAGACCATTTGAAAGTCGGTTGCATATATCATGCCCCCGCAACAAAAAATCGGTTGTGGTCAAGTCACTTCCGACTCATGGAAACCCGATGTGTGTCAGGGTAGAAACGTGCTCCATTGGGTTTTCAATGGGCTGATATTTCAGAAGTAGATCGCCAGGCCTTTCTTCCACAGCACCTCTGGGTAGACTTGAACCACCAACCTTTCAGGAAGGAGCCGAGCTTGTTAACCATTCATACCACCCAGAGGCTCCCATACCCCTTTACCCCTTAATATTTTAGAGTGCATTTCCTAAGAGCAAGGACATTCTCTTACATAATCACAGTGAATTAGGAAATTTAAGAAATTTCCATTGAGACAATGTTTTTATCTAATCTAAAGTTCATATTCCAAGTTTATCAATTATCCCAGTAATGTCCTTTATAGCAACTTTTTTTTTTAATAGTTCATGATCCATCTAGAATCACACAAAATATAAAGATGCTTTTTAGGCTTTAACTGAACCCCATTGTTATGGATTGAATTCCAAAAATATCTGTCAACTTGGCTAGTCCATGATTTCCAGTATTGTGTGATTGTCCACCATTTTGTCATCTGATGTGATTTTCCTATGTGTTGTAAATCCTACCTCTATGATATTAATGAGGTGGGATTATCGGCAGTTATGTTAATGAGGCAGGATGCAATCTACAAGATTAGGTTGTATCTTAAGTCAACCTCTTTTGAGATATAAAAAAGAGAAGGGAGCAGAGAGACATGGGGACTTCACACCACCAAGAAACAAGAGCTATGAGAATAACACATCTTTGGACCCAGGGCCCCCACGCTAAGAAGCTCCTCAATTGAGGAAGATTGATGACAAGCATCTTTCCCCCAGAGATGACAGACAGAGAAAGCCTTCCTCTGGAGCTAGCACCCTGAATTTCTACTTCTAGCCTCCTAGACTGTGAAAGAATAAATTTCTCTTTATTAAAGCCATCCACTTGTAGTATTTCTGTTATAACAGCACTAGATAACTAAGATGCCCGTCACTGCTCATAGAGTTTTGCTTACATGTTCTCCACTGGGTTTCAGAAAGGATTTAAAATAGCATATGAAAAACATACAAATATACGATAAGATGAGATACAAGTAACCATAAGCAGAAAAGGAAATAAAACAGGGAATATGAGAGAAGAGAAGAAAAGCTAAAGCAGGGGCAAGGTTACTTCACAAAAGACATACCGTGAAATCTTTCATGTCTGTTGCTGGAGATGAACCATGCTTTTGCCTCTGAGCTTCCTAGCAGCCCATGCAAAAAAAAGAAACAAGATCAGATACACATGGCAGCAGGATGGTCCCAGGTGGGGTCTTTGTATTGGAAGGTAGTTTTTGTTGTTGATTTTTTTTTTTTTTTATTATGTTGATGTCTCTAGTTCCTAATTGCATAATGAGCTCTCTTCCCAGCTTCTTCTCCAAGTCCATGCCTCCCTGGGCTCTGGGATGAAGGGAGACAGAAGCTGGGAGAAGCCTTCCAGGGCCCTGGTAAATAGCTACGAACCAGATCCTCCCTGTGTGGCTCTTATGGTGCTCTAGTTTTTTCTTTCACAGCCCTATCACGATTTGTCATTTTATCTTAATTAATTTAAATTAATACTCATTTACATATGCTTGTATGTGTGTTGCTTGTGTGTGTGTGTGTGTGTGTGTGTGTGTGTGTGTGATTGACTACTGCCTCTCTCCCCCACTAGAGTGTAAACTCCTGGAAGGCAGGGGCCATGTCTGTTTTGTCCCCTTCTGTTTCTCTAGGGCTTAGAACAACCCCAAGCACCTAGTGAGTGCTCAGACATTTTTGCTAAATGAACGAATGTCCCCAGGGACCTGCTGTCCCTCTCTGCACACATCTGTAATCATCTGTTTCTGCCCATTGATGTCAGCCTTTTCTTCCCTGTCAAGTCTACAAATCCTGAAGGAGCCAGACCAGTTCCTCTGCTCTTAGGTGGAATCCAAACCCCCAGAGGACAGCTGCACGGCCGGTGGACACTCGATAGCTCTTGCTGACAGATGGACACTGGGACTGGCCAAGCGGGGCTGGGAACAGAAGCTGGCATTGGCTGGGGAGGGGAGGACACCGCCTGCCTCCTTCGTGTGCTGCAGCTGCACCGAGGAGCCATCTGGGCCACACCCGGCTGAAAAGGGGCCCAGTGGCGCCAGCGTGCCTTGCGAGCGCTGGGCAACCCTCTGCCTGGCCCCATTGCCCTCCTCCCCCACGGTACTCAGAGCCCCAAGAGGCTCCATGTGGCATGAGGGCTCCAGCCACTGGCCAGATGTCAGCTCCCAAGGGTGCACCACCTCCCACACAGTCTTCCAGCACCTTAGTGGTCACTAGGGAAGCCTGTTCTTCATCTGCCACCACCTCTCCCTGTCCTGGACCTCCTCCTCTCCCTCCATCTCCCCTGCCCCCACCCTGCACACAAGGCTGGCCCTGGTTCCTGGGACTCAGAGCCTCCAACACATCTTTTATTAATATTAATTCTAAAAAAAATGTTTTTTCAGTGCTGTTTACCATCTGTTTTTTTCCCTCGGCTGAAAATAATTGGAGATGAAAAGCCTGCTGCTCCGGTCCCCTGCATGGTCTCCGAAGGAACAATGGAGACAGACAATGTCTGCATTTTTCTCCCCAAGCAAAACAAACCCGAATAAACTCTCCTTGCTGCCTTGCAGAAATTGCACGAAATCAAATGGGCCTCACATCATGACCCTTCTTATCGTCTTCAAGTTCAGGGTCCTGGGTATCTTGGGTCCAGAAAGCCTTCTCTGGAGGCTCTTTGATTGCAATTAGCCAAGTTTCCTCATTTTCTCCCATTCTCACAACATCTGGCTCATTTGATGTTCCCCTAAAGTTTGCACCATCTGTAAATATAAATAGTGTGATCTTGATTCCATTAGAGAGGCCCATGAGTGGAACAAAAATACTCCAAACTGACTCCGCTGTGAGGCCAGGGGCTCCTGCTTTGGAGAAAGGAAAGGAAGTGGTTCCCTCCTTCTTAGGGAGCTAGACCTCTGGGCTTCTGGCTAAAGGGCTCTAAGCCTCCCTTGGGATCTGTGAGTAATGTCGCGGTGGGGTGGTGAGGCCGAACTTTAGAACCACAGAAGCGTATGTCACTGTTGGAAGGGAACTTACGGAGGGTCACTTTGCAGATAAAACCTGAGGCCGGAACCCGCCACTGTGGGCCAGCCCCACTGAGTCAGTGGCAGAGGGAGGCTGGGACCTGTGTGCTATTTGCCCTCTGCGGGGTGCTCTCTCTGTCGGGGGCATCCCGGGCTGCCCTGTCTGGGGAGAGCAGCTGCAGAGATGTGGGTCTCCTGGGATTTGCAGCCTGCGTCATCTCAGTGGCCTTCTGCATTGCAGGCGTGCGGGCACCTCGCCATGTGACTCAGGGCCCTCTTCCTGCCAGCCTCACCATCCTCTCTGCTCTTGTATCCCCAGCTGGGTCCAGGGCACAGAGTTTGTGGCAGAGGGGCCTGCTGTCACCCATTAGCTTGGCAAGGGTTGGCAGCTGGATTCGGCTTCTTCCGCGCTCTACTGGTTTCCCCTCCTTCCCACTAGATTCTTTGTCGCCTACCCTAGTCTGTGGAGATCACACATCTTGGCAGGTCATTTTGGTTTACTCCTGGTCCAGGCTGAGCCTGCTTGTTCAGGCTCCATCTTCTTTGCTCCCTCCGTCTCCTCCCTCTCCTTCTTGCTTCTCCCTTTTTCTCCTCTCCCTCCTCCCCCTCCTTCCTTTCTCCTTCTTCCTCCATCCTCCTCCTCCTCCTCTTCCTTCTTCTTCACCTTCTCCTTCTCTTCTCTCTCTCTCCTCATTTTCCAGAAAAAAACCAAAAACCAATAGAATCAACCGAAGCCCCATGCCCACCTCTCAGTTTCAGGGAGAAACTGCTTTTGCCAAAATGACCTGAAGTTTGACCCCAGAATGCCCGTGAGCTCTGCCTTCGTCTTCCCAGCCAAGCCTAACCTCATAGCTGCTATTTTCTCTATCCACCAGCGCCCAAACAGCTCCCGGGCCCCACAGAATTTCCTCTCTAAACCCCAAGCTCATTCACTGCACTGCCTCCAGCTTCTCCAAACCCATCACAGCGGGAATTCACCTCCTCCAGAAGGACGTCTACCAGAACACCGTATCGTGGTGCTGTACACCAAAAGGGAGTTTGCTAGATCAAGAAGTTTAAGATACTGGGTTAAACCAAGGAAACAAGTTTCAAAACAACAGCCGTTCATTCGTTCACTCATTTGATCAATAACTATTTGCTAAATGCCTCCTGGGGCCAGGTGCTGGGGACGCAATGGGGAACAGCAGATGTCCTCTGCGCCTTTTACACGCCCATGTGCTTGGTGGTTTGGTGGTTCTCAAAGTGGGGGCCGTAATATATATAGCTCCCACTCCTATCTGACCACAGAACCCTTCCTCTAAGGCGTAGTGTGTCACAACAGACACTTTGAGAAACTTGATTGCACTTTGGTGCAATGGGAAAATGGATTTTTTTGTTTGTGTTTTCCCACAGCTGTTATTTGATCCAACAGAACTGGGCACCCGTCCTGAGTACAGAAGAAGCCTTGATGGCGCAGTGGTTAAGTGCTCAGCTGCTAACCAAAAGGTCAGCGGTTTGAACCCACTAGCCGCTCTGCGGGAGAAAAGACCTGACAATCTGCTCCATAAAGATCTCAGCCTAGGAAACCCTATGGGACAGTTCTACTGTATCCTAATAGGGTTGCTGTGAGTTGGAATCAAGTCAGTGGCACACAACTGGGTACTGAAGGAGCCCTGGTAGAGGAATGGTTAATCGCTTGGCTGCTAACTGAAAGGTTAGAGGTTCGAGTCCACCCAAAGGCACCTCAGAAAAGAGTCTTGGCGATCTACTTCTGAAAAATCAGCCACTGAAAACCCTGTGGGACACAGTTCTACTTTGACACATATGGGGGTCACCATGAGTTGGAGTCAATGGTAACTGGACTGGATATAGAAGTGCTAGCTGAACCCTGGGAAGGTTGAAAAGGAAAGGAAGGTAGGAAGTTGGGAGGAAATGCCATGTATTGGAGAGGGCAGGGGCCTTGGAATAAGGCAGACCTGGATTCAAGCCTTAGGTTTGCTACTTATGAGCTGTGTGGCCTCTGGTCAGTTATTTGACCTCTCTGTGCTTTTATTTTCTTCTATGGAAAATCAGGATACCTTGGAATGCTGCGAAGCCCCAGAACAATCTAGTTACAGGTCATTTAGTATCCACAGCACATGCCATAGGTCGTAGCGACTGCTGTGTCCTATACAGATGGTGCCCTCGGCAGGCAGACATCAGAGGATGTTACAGCAGCTTCGAGCCAGGATCATTAGCAAACTCTGCAGCCCCTCCCCATGCCGCTTCCCCATCCAGAAACCAGCTTCCTTCCAGGGAAGCCAGATTCTAATTGTCTCTGGGTGCTCCTCACAGCCCCCAGAACCCAGGTTCTCTCGCCTGCAAGCACCCTCTCCCACCTTGGCTGCACGGAGCTGGAGCAGGGGCCTGGGGAACTTAATCCTCTTTTTCTGTTAATTCCGTGGTAATCATTGCCCTGCACCAAAGTGGAGGGCTAATTACGAAGGCCTAATTCCACATCTTCCCTGGCACGATGATAGCCAGCATGTTCTTTTTGATCTACTAGAATTTTACTATAGTTCAAGATTGTGTTTCCACACTCTGATGCATGTTATCATCCCCTGAGGAGCCAGTTCAGCTTTTCAGACTTGGATTTAAGAGCACCTTGCCAGGCCCTTCTGCCCTGGTTTGTTCTGCAGGCGGCAGGCTGTCTCTCCCACGTTCAGCTCCACGATTACAACACTTTGCATCTCCGTATTAGGGACAGAGAGGCCTGTGCTTGCTGAGATGTGGGAGGGAAATCCAGCCGTATCAGGCAGGGATTGACCGCCCACGTGTGTGGTATTCAGTGCTTGAGGCTTCATTCCTCTCTGCTGTGTTCCTGTCGGGTATTGAAAAGAGCACTGGACCCTGAGTTTTAAAGGGTTGTAAATCTATTTTTGCCACCAGCTGTCCAAATGACAGTGGGCAAGCCACTAAAGCCTCCAAGTCTCAGTTTCTTCTTCTAAAAAGGGGTGTAATAGCAGGTTATTTTGAGGATTACACAATGTTGTTATCGTTACTGCTGTCAAGTCAGCCCCCAACTCATGGCTACCCTGAACACAAAATTCAAATTCAAACTGAGTTCCTTAGTCACACTAGCTACATTCCAGATGCTCTGTAGCCACGTGCGGCTTTGCTGTTGTCTTTAGCTGTCATTGAATTGGCCCTGATTCACGGCAACCCCACGCACAATGGAATGAATTGTTGCCTAGTCCTGCACTATCCCGTGATCGGTTCCAGATTGGACCATTGTGATCCATAGGGCTCTCATTGGCTGATTTTCAGAAGTAGATCATCAGGCCTTTCTTCCTAGTCCATCTTAGACTGGAAGCTCCGCTGAAACCTGTTCAGCACCATAGTAGCACCCAAGCCTCCACTGCGATATAACACAGGAGAAAGTGATTCTATTACATTTTATAAGACGCATTGTTGAAACTGAATCTGGTGACGGCTGGGTGCTTTCAGTCATTTGACAAGATTTTATTGTTAACAAGCATCCACAAGTTTCATGCTGTAGAATGCGAGATGTGACTGCTCTTTAAAAGGGGATGGGCAAAGATCATTTGCTGTTGGAAATATGGAGGAAAGCTGCATTAGACAGTCTGAGCTGGAATCCTACGTTCACCACTCCCCAGCAGAATCGACTCAGACAAGTTACATAACCTCTCTGCTGGGCTTCACCTTCTTCATCTGAAAAGACGGGATAATGGTGGGACTGTTGCTGTGTTGTTGGTTGATGTCAGATCAGCCCCTTCTCATGGTGACCCCATGCACAATTAAATGAAACACTGCCCGGTCCTGCACCATCCGCATGATCAGTTATAGATCAAATCATTGTGATACTTAGGGTTTTCATTGGCTCATTTTCAGAAGTAGATCACCAAGGCTTTCTTCCTAGTCTGTCTTAGTCTGGAAGTTCCACCAAAACCCGTTCAGCGTCCTAGCAACACGCAAGCCTCCATAGACAAGTGGTGGTTGCACACGAGGTGCACTGGCCAGGAATTGAACCTGGGTCTCCCACATGGAAGGCAAGAATTCTACCACTGAACCACCATGTGCTACCCTATTAACCCCATTGCCGTTGAGTTGATTCTGACTCATAGTGAGGATGAAATGAGACGACCCACACAAAGCACTTAACAGAAAGCTGGCATGTAGTAAGTACGTGAGAAGTGTGAGCTATTAGCGGTTACTTCTGGTGACCCTTCAGATGAAAGCTACAGATGGGAAGAAAGTCAAGGCTAATGTGAGGTTTGTGTTGCTCATTTCTAAGTTTCGGTTATTCAGCCTCTCCCTGGCTTTTTCCAGGCAAAATAATTCCAATTCCTTTAACCTTTCTTCATAGGGCCTAGTTTCTATCCCTTTGATCATGCCTGTGGCTCTTGCCTGGACACCCTCCAGCCTCTCCCAACCCTTTCTGGAGGGTGCTGACACAGACCCAACTCAGCAGTCTAATGAGGAGCTGACTAACGCGGGACCCGAGAGGGGGAATGACTCCGGGGCCATGGCATGTCACGGGCCTTTTATGTGTGCAGAATTGAGTCAGCTTTGAAGAAGGCAAGGCGTTCTGTTGACTGCGACCAGATGCCCTGGATTTTCCAAGGACAGTCTTTTCGGAGATGGTTCAGATTTCAAATATTCTATTTGATTGTCCCCATAAACCAGTAAATTGTCCCAGAAGTTCTAACTTTCCTGCCTCCACACTGCACGCCCCAGAGTGCCTCTTACACATGGACGTGATGCTGGAATGTTCTCGTAGCCTGGCAGGGGACAGATGACATCCTGATGTGGTGAGGTCACGCAATGACAGTCCCAGCTTTGAAAGATTGTCTTGATTTCAAATATCGTTCCCTTGTGCAAACCAACACTTAGACCTCATGCCAGACCACTAGGCTAGGATTTTGTATTCAGAAAATAAGATTGTGGGGACTGGCCTGCACGTTAATCCTCAGCCTGTGGACAGTAATCCTTACCACGTCTTTTTCTCTTAAACCGGTGTCTGGCCCCAACCCTCAACCCATGGCTAAGGGCCTAGCAGAGGCTCACCTGGTGGTTGCTGACCGATTGGAAGTTGGTCCTGTCTTCATCCTAAACATGTGGTGGCTGTTTCGGCCTAAATATATCACCTTATAATTGTGCTATTGAGTTTCATGTGGTTTTTGTAGGGCCATGTTTTCAATTTGTCACGGTTGTTTTGAATCTTATTTTTGGCTGTCTGAGTGCAAGCCACCCTACCAAATTTAGGATCATGTGAAGATTTGATGAGTACAACCTCCACCCTTTTGTTTAAGCTATTAGGAAGATAGGCCCCGAAGTTAATTCACGAAGGGGCAGCATGCTTTCAAGTAGATGCCACGTCACTGATTGCGCAATGAAGACTGGCTTTTCCTTTTGGCCGTAGAAATAGATGTTCATTAGAGAACGTTTACCAAGTGCAGATAAACATAACGAAGGAAATAAAAATAACTTGTCATCCCACTACGCACATGTAAGCGTTGTCATTTGGTATGGATCCTTCCTTCTCGTTAAATGTGTAGACATGAATCAACGTGGGTTAGGCCGTAAGCATTGCCCTCTGGCATGCTTATGTGTGGACTTGATAACGTAGTAGGACGGGAGAGCCAGTTATTCACGCTCAACTACCACACAGACACTCCCAAATCAAAAGCCTTCATAAATAATATATACGGACTGATAATCCAAACTATATTACGTGAATACACGCTTCATGAAATGGTCCAAGAAAACAAGGATAGAATGGTTCATTCCTTCAAGAAATTCTATTCACTATGGGTTTAGCAAAATGGTTGGACTCCCCAAGCCCCCTTATACACCCCCAACTGCCATGTTCTTGCCTTAAACCAAAAAACCAAAACCAAATCTATTGTCGTCAAGTCAATTCCAACTCACAGCCACCCTATAGGACAGAGTAGAACTGCCCCAGAGGGTTTCCAAGAAGCAGCTGGTGGATTCAAACTGCTGACCTTTTGGTTAGCAGCCAAGCTCTTAACCACTGTGCCACGAGGGCTCCGTTCTTGCCTTAAAGTGAAACTTACTAAAATCAGATTCACCTGGGATGATGAACTCTTCACAAAATCGTTGGCTCGTTTCCTCTTGTCTCACAGTAATTGTCATCATGTTCTTAGCATTTCACACAAATTAATTCATTGGATCCTTACAACGTCCTCAGGGTGTGTAGTGGCCACTGAAGGGGTTAAAGTCATTTCCCCCATGGCCACATAATCAGTGACAGCATTAGGATTAGAACCCCAGGGTCCCTGTTTTAGCCACCAAGCTTAAAAAAAAAAAAAAAAAATTACCGTGGAGTTGATTCCAACTCATGGAGAACCCACGTGTGTTAGAGTAGAACTGTGCTCCATACGGTTTTCAATGGCTGATTTTTCAGAAGTAGACTGCCAGGCCTTTCTCCCAAGGCACTTGTGGGTAGACTCAAACCTCCAACTTTTCATTTTGCAGCCAAGCCTGTTAACAATTTGTACCAACCAGAGACCCCAGTCACGAAGCAGCACCACCACTATGTTCCACCAGATGGCTGCTGATCACTTCTAGCATTTTCCCAGAGAAGGTTAAGCCTGTTGGTCATGAGTTAACAGGGTTGGTTTCCTCCTTCTTCCTTCTTCAGAGGTGAGAGGTCATTCACCTCTTCCCATCCTTGGGGCTCCCTTGACCTCTGGGATACCAATAAATCCATGGTTCTGCATGACATCCTTGCAGCCCCTTGAGGACCCAGAGTACATGGCCACTGGTCCTGTCCTGCTGGTTAAACAGACCTGGACTTCCGGTTCTTTACTTGCTTCTTTCCTTTTCCAGAAGAACCTTCCTTCACCACTTCAACTTGACCTAACCAACTGTTAATACCAGAGTTTCTCTACGTAGTCCTGTCTACTCTTCTATTTTATTGGCTTCCTCTTCCTGTCTTCAATGGGGAGGGGGCAGTAAGTGATAAGAGAGACAATACAATTTTATACCAGCTTCTCCTGCCTGCGGAGTCTACTTAATAGGAAAATAAAACCCATTCCTGTAGAGCTGATTCCAGCTCATGGTGACCCATGTGTTATAGAGTAGAACTGCTCCGTAGGGTTTTCTTGGCTGTAATCTTTTTCGGAAGCAGATTGCCAGGTCTTTCTTTCACAGCATTACTGGGTAGGTTCTAACTCCCAACCTTTAGGTTAGCAGTCGAGCACAAACCATTTGTGCCACCCAGGGACCTTGTAATGGGAAAGTAGCTAAGATCTATTGAGTGCTTACTGTGTGGCAGGCTCTGTTCATGTGGACTATCATTTAAATGTCCCAACAACCCTATGAGCAGGAGCAGATAACTCGGTAAGCAAGGGAAGCATGGGTTTATTTGTGCTTACTTACTAATCTGTAGAGAACAATTTCATACGGGTTTCACCACGTTTTTGCTGACTGGCTCATCCGCTCTTGTCAGGGATTGTAAATTTGAAAAGAGAATTTGATTCTGTAGGAAGGTGCTGTGGATTTGGGAGAGAGAAAGATGCCAGCCGTACCTAGAAGCAGAATCTTCAATGTGGTGAAAAAATGTGAAATTGTTCACTCCATATTATCTGGTAAGCAAGGTAAGCACCGTGCTTACCTTGCCTATTGGATAATCCTGCCCTGCCTGTGAGGTATTATCTTCAATTTACAGATGAATAAACCAAAACAGAGAAGTTGAATAATTTGCCTAAAGCCACACAGCTGGTTAAGAGTTAGAGCTAGAATGTAAACCTCTACCCGGCCCTTCCTCCAGGGGCTGTGTGCTTAATTCCCCTGCAATGCTGCCTCTACTGAGCCCACCTTCTCTGTGTGGGATGCCTCAGCCTCCCAGCTCCTTTTCCACGCTCGGCAAACCTAGGCTCTCTTTGTTCTCTCTACCCCTTCACACTTAAAAAAAAAATAATTCATTTTTTTTGTTGTTGTTGTTGAAAATACACACCGCAGAACACATACCAATTCAACAATTTCTACACGTACAATTCAGTGACATTTCTTACGTTCTTCAAATTGTGCAACCATCCTCACCCTCCTTTTCTGAATTGTTCCTCCTCCATTAACATAAACGCACTGCCCTCTAAGGGGGCTTCCCATCTAACCTTTCGAGTTGCTATTGCCGATTTGATGCCATACAGATAGTTCTTTAAAAGAACACAATGCTCGAGGCAATATCCCTTTCTCTTTGTCTTGCTTTCCTAGTCCTCACCCCTCTCCCAATCTCTAAAGTGCCCTTCCTACTTCCTCCCAAGAGCCGGGCCTGAGGAACCCCCAGAGCATCCCTGGCTAGAGAGCAGATGGCCTTTCTGCCTCTGGTTGTGGTGTGTGTCTCCTACAAGAACCAAGGCTGACACGAACAGCGTGTAATAGAGACACCTACTGGCTGCTCCAAGCACAACACCCCAGAAAAACCCAGAACCTGGCTCCAGATGTCGGCAGGCCAGGTCGACACAGCTACTTGGTACAATTTTCCTGTCGGTTATTTTCTCCCTCTCGGGCCAGGCTGGGCTGGTCCCTGAGAAGGCCTGGGAGGACCCTTGTCTTCTTCCTCCCGTCCCGCTCAAGGACAAAAGCAAAAGGAAAGGGGAACTTTATTGCAAAGCATCAGCTAAAGCTGATCAAAGCTTAGTGGGGCTGCCAGGAAGGTGGGATGCAAAGCCATTTATAGCCAAATAAACAAAGGTTGGCTTTTCTGTAATGCATATGGGGTGGAGGGAGGAATAAGAGGATGCTCGCGCTGATTTGGTGTGGAGTATGTTTTCAGGAAAGACCACCCTCCTTGGCATGCTTTCTCCCCTCCCTCAGGGAATCAGAGTTTACAACCCCTCATCCGGGACTCAGCACCATTTGATGCAGAGAAACGAGGCCCACCGTTCTGATTAATTGTCGTAATTTGCCAGTTCATATATTGAGCTACAAGGTGGACAGAGAAGAGAGATAATCACTTCCTAGGAAATCACTAATCTAAAAGACTCCTAGCGAGGTTGTTCCTCAGATGTTCTGCTAAGGGTCAGGGGGTACCACTGCCAAGGACTCCCCCATCACCCCTTGTCCCGTCTCAGGGAAGGACTCTAGAGCAGGGGCAGGTTGTACATAGATGTGGTCGACATCAAGGCTGCAGTAACAGAGCACCACAAACTAAACCAAGTACC
>NW_004443964.1:14256906-14278607 GCF_000243295.1 Trichechus manatus latirostris | reverse complement strand
GGCAGGCAGGACCGGAGACCCTCTAACCCAGGGCTGTCCCATAGAAATACAACGCAAGACACATATCCAATTGTGAACGTTCTAGCGGCCACGTTACACAAGCAACAAGAAACAGGCAAAATTAATTGTTATATTTTACTTAACCCAATATGTCCAAAATATTATCATTTTAACGTGTGATCAATGTCTAAAAAATGATAAAGGAGATATTTTACTTATTTTATTTTTTTGTACTAACCCTTCAAAATCCAGTGTGTGTTTTATACTTACAGCACATCTCAATTTGGACTCATCACATTTCAAGGGCTCAAGATTTGCATGTGACTAGTGGCTACCATAAGGAGCTCTGGTTGTGCAGTGGTTAAGCACTCGGCTGCTAACCAAAAGGTCAGTGGTTCCAACCCACCAGCCACTCCACAGGAGAAGGACTTGGCAATCTGCTCCGGTAAAGATTCCAAAACAACCCAATCCATTGCCCCCGAATCCATTCTGACCCATAGCAGCCCTGTAGGGCAGAATAGAACTGCCCTATAGGGATTCCAAGGCTGTAATCTTTAGGGAACAGACTGCCACATCTTTCTCCCTCAGAGCAGCTGGTGAGTTCAAACCTCCAACCTTTCAATTAGCAGATGAGTGCTTAACCACAGCGTCACTAGGATGCCCTCCCGTAAAGCTTACAGCCTAGGAAACCCTATGAGGCAGTTTTACTCTGTCACGTGGGGTCACTACAAGTCGAAATCAGCTCGACTGCACCCAACAGTGGCTATTATACTAGACAACACAGCTCTGACATCTAGCGCATTGGCTCAACTAGGGGACGATTTTGCCCCCTCCCTCCCAGGGGACACTTGACCCTGTCTGGAGACATTTTTGGTTGTCACAGCTGGTGGAGACGAAGCTACTGGCATCTAGTGGGTAGAGACCAGGGATGTGGCTAAACATCCCGCCATGCACAGGACAGCCTCTCCAACAGAGAATGGTCTTATCCAACACATTGGTAGTGCCAAGGTTGAGAAACCTGCTCTAGAAGCAAGTCAAGGAGTCCGCAGAGGCCACAGAATGCTGGGAGGAAGTGGGTGCTCATTGCTATGTTGTCAGGGTGATGCCCCTGCAGACACTCCCATTAGAACCCAGGCCTCGCCTCAGACGGGGCAGGTTTCCAGGCGCCAGTGTCAGGACTTCCTGGTGCTTTGTGATATGGCAGGGACTACACCCTGAGCCACTCAGATAAGCCAGATTGTGTTTGTAAAGATTATGGTCCTGCAATTACCCTTGCTCCACCCCACCCAAACCTCAGCCTTGTGGCTGCTGGACGGTGTGGTTCCCGTGCAGGGCAAGTGTGCAATGGATGACAATGTGAATGACACCCCCAGCAGTTGTGCGGTGCACGACCTATGCAACTTCACATGGCTGTTCCGTTCCTGAAAGCCACATGATTAATGTGAATGCTTGTGATGCGTTTTGGGAGAATCCAACCAGCTTTGGGGAGGTCAGGAAGTGATGTCTGATGTGGTGCAGCTGAAGATCAGTAGCAGACAGGTGGTCAGTGGAAAGTAGAGTGGACATGGGGGTTGGAAAGTAGAGAGGCAGTGACCGTGGCAGGGGGAACACCATGGGCAAAGACCTGGAGAAAGAAAGAAAGCCTAACCAAGGAGGAGGGTCAAAAAGGCTGGAGGGGCTTTTGTGGGAGGAACATCAAAAGATGAGACAGGAGAGGAAGCAAGGGCCAGTCCCAAAGAGCTTTGAAAGCCATACACTTAGCCTGAGGCTTTGGAATACTGGTGGTTCAGTGGTAGAATTCTCTCCTTCCGTGTGGGCGTACTGGGTTTGATTCTTGGCCAATGCATCTCAAGTGCAGCCACCGCCCATTTGTCAGTGGAAGCTTGCGTGTTATGATGCTGAACAGGTTTCAGTGGAGCTTCCAGATGAAGGTAGCCTAGGAAGAAAGGCCTGACAATCTACTTCCTAAAATCAGCCAGTGAAAATCCTATGGCTCACAATGGTCAGATGTGCAACTGATCATGGGGATGGAGCAGAACTAGGCAGTTTTGTAGCATTGTGCACAGAGTCGCCATGAGTTGGGGGACCCACTCCACAGCAGCTGACAACAGCAACAACAATCCCGAGGCTTTAAGAGGGGATTTTTAAAGGGGGCAGGCAGGACTGAGGATGGCCTTTGGGTGTCAGATGTGTGCTCTAGGGAGAACCTCCAGCTGCTGCAAGGAGTACGGTTTGGAGGGATCTGAGTTGGGCAGGTTAACCTGGGAAGGCTTCAGGGTGGATTTGAGATCTGAGCTAGGTCTTGGCCAGACAATGGACTTGCAGGTAAGTGGGATGGACATTACAGGTAGGCACAAAGATGTGTGCGAAGGGCCAGAGCCAGGAGTAAGTCGTATGTAGGCTGCAGAGGCACTTTTGACTTGTTTCTAATGGAGGCATGTGGCAGAACAGGGAGCAATGCTAGATGGACCTGGAGATCCAGGACGTGGGGTCCCATTGTCTGAGCACAGACTCACCCACAGGGGGAAGGTGACTGGTCCCCTCCCTGGCCTGTGGAGTGGCCCAATTGCCCCTGAAGATGGATGCAGCATGTATTGAGGTTCTGGAGTAAATCAAAACTATCCTGTGGCTCCTGACTCCAGACACGCCTTGAAGGACCCCAACTTTTACTGCCAACTTCTGGAACTTTCCTAGAGCTGGGTTTTCTGAGGCCAAGCTACAGAGAAACTGCTGCTCTTCATCCCCAGTGAAGTGAGTGAAGTCTTCTAGCCCACCCTTCCCCCTCCTCTCCAATGCTCCGCAAACTACAGAGGTGGGAATGCAGAAGAAAGCTTTGCTGGAGAACTCTGGGGTCAGGAGCTCCGGGAAAGAATGTCAAGTATGAGCGGGTTCAACTGATACGATTTAAGATGTGAGTGGCTAGAAGCTGCAGGGGATTTTAGATTAAAAGGGTTTCCAAAGACATTTCTTCAAGGTCAGCAACAGGAGGATCCATGCACATCTTATGCCTCCTGCCAAGAATTCCAGAGGCCAGTACCCTCTTGGGGCCCAGGTCTGGGAATTTCCCATGGAGCCCCCTAATGGGGCAACTTCCAT
This sequence comes from Trichechus manatus latirostris, assembly GCF_000243295.1. Taxonomy (NCBI): domain Eukaryota; kingdom Metazoa; phylum Chordata; class Mammalia; order Sirenia; family Trichechidae; genus Trichechus; species Trichechus manatus. The sequence goes on along the minus strand of NW_004443964.1, from coordinate 14,275,511 downwards.
CTTCATGAGTATTTTCCTCCTCTAGAAGCCAATGCTGAGGGAGATCCTAGCTTGGGCTGGTAGAAAATATACAAACACTGAGACAGGCAGACGCAGGTTTGAGTTCCAGCTGCCCCCTTACTAACTGTGTGACCTCGGCAACTTACTTACCCTCTCTGGGGCTGTTTCTTCACCTGTAAAAGTAGATGTGAAGATGAGTGAAGCCTGGCATAGATCATGGACACTCATTGTCATTTCCTTTGTGGTTCCCAGCTAGCAGGGCAGCCAGCAAAGCTACCCTTGGGGTTACATTTCACTGACCACCTGTTGAGCCACCTCTTAAAAAGATGTCTAATGGGGCAGGATCTTAGACTTGGGCCTTGGTACCAACTGGGGCCAACCAGTCAGATTTCATTCATTCATTCAACAAATAGTTATTGAGAACTATAAAGTATATTGAGAATGTTGTTAGATGCCGTCAAGTCTATTCCAACTCATAGTGACCCCATGTGACAGAGTAGAACTGCCTCACAGGGCTTTCTAGGCAGTAATCTTTACAGAAGCAGATCACCAGGTCTTTCTCCCTCGGAGCCGCTGGGTGGGTTCAAACTGCCAACCTTTTACTTAGCAGCTGAGCACTTACGGTTGTGCTACCAGGGCTTTTATATTGAGAAGTTATTGAGAATTACTATGTGCCGGTCACCGTTGTAAGCATGAGGAATTCAGCAATGAATGAAACAGAGTACCTGCTCCTACCAGCTTGCACTCAGGTGACCAAAACAAAAACCAAACCCATTGCCGTCAAGTCGATTTCAACTCATAGCAAACCTATAGGACAGAATAGAACTGCCTCATGGGGTTTCCAAAGCTGTAAATCGTTACAGAAGCAGGCTGCCACATCTTTCTACCGTGGAGCAGCTGGTGGATTCGAACCACCGACTTTTGGGTTAGCAGCTGAGCGCTTAACCACTGAGCCACCAGGGCTCCTTGCACAGGTGAAGGGAGACTGAAATAAATCATCAGACATGTACACACGTAATCTATCAATTGGTGACGAGTGCTAAGATAAAAAAAATATATTAAAAAGCAGCACCCAGGGCCAGAAGCTCTGGAAAGGAGAGCCCTGGGAAGATGGGGAGATCAGGGAAGGCCTACATCAGATGACCTTGAAAGACAGGCCAGAGGAAAGTGAGGAGCAAGTCAGGCAGAAATGGAGAAGGGGTGAGCAGGCCGTGCAGAGAGAGCCTCCGCCCAAAGGCCCTGAGTGGGGCAGTGCTCCGGATGAGCAGGGAGCAATGCCAAGGCAAGGGCAGCTGGAATGCAGAGAACAGAGGAGCTAGTGGTGCTAGGTGAGATAAGAAATATGTGGGCCAGATCTTATCAACCACAGTGAAGACTTTGGATTGTACACCCGGTAAGATGGAAACGATCTCATCAATGTTTTTTCATGATAATTAATATTAATCGGGCTCTTACTAAGTGCCAGGAACAGAGCTAAGCACTTTACATACATTCAACCCCTACGCAACCCCACAAGATACCATTACTATGCCATTTTACAGATGAGCAAACTCAAGCTGAAGACTGAGTGACTGCCCAGGATTTAGCTCAGGAGTCTCTAACTTCAAAGCCTCTTTCATCTTGGATTACCTTTCACACAGAGCCTCTAACTCTCCGTTGTCATCAAAGGAAGAAGACCATGTGAAGGTCCAAGGTGTGGGAATCGCATTGTTTGAGCACAGACCCACCTACAGTGGGAAGATAACTGATACCCACTGCTGGCCTGCAAGGTGGGCCAATTGTCTCTGAAGTTGGACCTAGCATGGCTCCATGTGAAGACAACAGAGATTGGAGTGATTCATCTACAAGCCAAGGAATGCCAAGGATTGCTGGAAGACACCAGAAGCTAGTGGAGAAGGAGACACGGAATGGATTCTCCCTCAGAGCTTCCAGAAGGAGCCAACTGTGCCAACACCTTGATTCTGAACTTCTGGCTTCCAGGCCCACAAGTGAATAAATTTCTGTAATTTTAAGCCACCCAGTTTGTGATAATTTGTTATAGATACTCTAGGAAACTAATGTAGATTTGTGTAGAGTAATCAAACAGGCCCTATATTCAGAGTCAGACAACTGAGTTTAAGTCCTAACTCTGCCTCCTCCTCCTAGCCTCCTTGTACAACTTCTTTCTCTTTGCCCAGCCTCAGTGTCTGCCACTATAGAATGGGTAACTATCACCTAGCTTCCAGAGCTGTACTGAGAATGAAATAAGATTCTGAGACAGTGCAGATAAAGCATGTGGCAGAGTTGGCAGAGCTCTTAGCGCATTGAGGGGTGGGCTTGGGGGATGAGATAACGAGCTGGACTCCCCAGTGCTCAAGACAGCACTCAGGACAGGGGTTGCAAGTAGCAACTCCTGGGCATTTGCTTCCAAATGTTCCAGCATGTTGTTGGCAAGGTGGCTTCTATCTGACATCACCTCCTGAAGAGGGAGAGTCCAGCTCCTATGCCAGGCAGAAGTAACCATTTGGAGAATGAGTCAAGGAGCCCTGGCTCTTCTTTATCCAGTCATTACTTCCTGCCAGGAGTTTGGGTGTGTGTGTGGGAGGGAGCCCTGTGCCAGGGCAGTCTTTGGACTTCAAAGCCAAAGAAAAGGCAGTTAAGTTTATGGTGGAATTAGTCAGAAAACTGTAAACCTAGGGCATTACCCCTGTATAGTAGATCCTTTTAGCACTGCCTCAGAAGACACTGAACAGTCTGGGCTCTGGTCCCAACAAAACTGTCTCTTAAAAAATAAATTTAGAGTCTAGACGAGGTCACAGCAACCTCCCTGTCACCCCTCGGGTCTTCATATGTCACCAGGTAGAGAATTAGTTTGCAGGTCCTAGACCTCCAACCCCAGCCTACTCCACCCTGGATCTGGCTTCCATCAAGCTCCGCCCAGGGGGTGGGGGGGAAGCATGGGAAGGAAGCTGGACATGGTGCACTTCACTGCTAACCACAGTGACCAGACACAAGTGTGACCTGGCCTCTCACAATGGATTGAACTCACCCAAGACCCTACAGTCCTAACTGATGAAACTGAGTTTAAGCAACAAAATGTTGTCTTGAGGGCCATGGATCTGGTATGTAGAAGGTAATTTCATAAAATAAACAAAAGCAACAAAAAAAGAACCAGTTGTCATCAAGTCTATTCTGACTCATGGCAACCCCATGTGTTCAGAGTAGAACTGCTCCATAGGGTTTTTAATGGCTGATTTTTCAGAAGGAGATCACCAGGCCTTTCTTCCAAGGTGCCTCTGGGTGGATTCAAACTGCCAACCTTTCATTTAATAGCCCAGCTCTTAACCATTTGCGCTACCCAGGGACTCGTCCTAAGATAAAGAAATTGATTTATCAAGAGAACATAACAATCCTAAACATTGATGCTCCTAATAACAGAACTTCAAAATACATGAAGCAAAATCTGATAGAAATGCAAGGACAAATAGACAAATCTACAACTGTAGTCAGACATTTCAATACTCTTCTCTCAATAATTAATAAACCACGAAGACATAAAATCAACAAAGATATAGTAGACTTGAACAACATTATCAACCGATTTGATCTAATTAACTGGAAATAACCCAAATGTCCATCAACAGGTGACTGGCTAAACAAATCACGGTATGTGCATACAATGGAACACTACTCTGAAATAAAAAAGAATGAACTATTGATCAATCAATGACATGGATGATTTTGTTTTTCTCAAAATAATTAAGCTAAGTGAAAGAAGCAAGACAAAAAAAAGAGTACATGGTATACGAATCCATTTATATAAAACTCTAGGAAATGAAAACTACTCTATCATGCCACAAAGCAGATGTGGTTACCTGGGGAGAGAGGGGTGGGGAGGAATGAGAAGGTGGGATTACAAAGGGATATGAGGAAACTTTGGTGGGAGGGATGCATAGGCTTCTTAGCTTGATTGCAGTGATGGTTCCATGGATATATATATATATATATATATATGTCAAAGCTTGTCAAATTGTACACTTTAAATATGTGTAATTTATTATTTGTCAATTACACTTCGATACAACTGTTAAAAAATGTCTTAAGACTCTTTAGAAGGCAGGGGAGAAAGTCTCCATCTAGGCAAAAGGCTTGGAAGCTTTGTTTTGGAGGTCACACAATTTGTCTGGTGCCCAGGCTCGCATGTTCTGCTCCTAAAGAATTGGAGAAGGCCTCAGGCACACAGCTCAGCATTCTTGGTTTCAGATGAGCACCTCTGGAAGCCCATGTGTCCCAGCTAAATATTCCTTCCAAGAAGGGAAATGAAAAATGGATACTTTGCAAGGAACTGCAAAGATTTTACTGGGGCAGAGTGGCATAGAGATCTTGTTTGGCACCTGGAGTTGCAACACTCCATTTCTACGTCAAAATGTCTATGTAGGGACTGAGGACCTACTGGGGGAAAAAGCTTCCTATACAATTATCATTCAGTTGTTTACAGACATGTTTGGCAAACTTAGGGAGTGTTTCTGGTGGAAGCCAGGTGGCAGGGAAGGATCTGTGGGTCACCCGAGAAAGAGTCATTCATGCTGGAAGAAGGAGTTTGGCCAGAGTGTGCCAGACTCAGCTGCGGGACCTGGAGATCAGAGGTGGGGGCAGTTGTGGGTAGAGCATGATGCTTGGGACTCGAGCCTGGGGAATGTGTAAGTTTTTTCCGTGAACTGGAAGAATCATCCCATTCAACACTTCTGATCCAAAGCCTATGCTCTTAATGCTTGACTCCCTAGATCAGGGGTTGGCAAACCACTGACCACAGGCCAAATCTGGCCCTCTGCCTGTTTTTGTAAATAAAATTTTATTAGAACACAGCCATGCCCATTTGTTTACATATCGCCTATGGTTGCTTTTGTGCTCTAACAGCAGACTTGTGTAGTTGTGTAATTGTGACAGAGATCGTATGGCCCATAAAACCTAAAATATTTACTACCTGGCCCTTTAAGAAAAAGTTTGCTGACCTCCTGCCCTGTATGTCAGGCCTTATAATGTGAATAATCCTTTTCACCAGTAAGTAATTTAAAACATTTCATGTTACAAGAAACAGATATATGATGAGATGGAATGTAACTTTTTGAAAAGAATATTTTATTGTGTTTTTGGTAAAAGCTTACACAGCAAATTAGGTTCCCATTTAACGATTTTTCTACATATTGTTAGTGACATTGGTTACATTTTCACAGTGTGTCAACATTTTCATTATTTCCATGAATGTAACTTTTTCATGTTTTGGTTTTTTTAGGTAAAATATAACACTTCAACGACTTTTCAGACATCGTCACTCTTCTCTGCTGTTAAGAACAGGTAGGAGGAAGCTGTCAAGAATCACTGCACATCTAGTGCCAGGTAGCAGCCTTTTCAGTTGCACAGAGGACATCATTCAATCATACCATGGTTTCAAATCGGTTCATTCATAGCCAGTGAAGGGAACCGGAACAGACCTGAATGCTTACAACCAGAACAGGAGAAATTATGGGTTGAAGCCCTAGAATGGGTGACTTAGAAGAGGCATAGTCAGCCCTTTCAGGGCCTGATGTGGGAGATTGGGTTATTGGCAGGACTATGGAGAGCGACACACATTCAAAGTGGCACGGTCAGCCGCCATCTTTGAGCAGGGCACCGTTGTTTCCAACTTTGTTCAAAATCTGACAGGCAAGAGATTTGGTTGCTTTGGTGATGGGTAAGACAGTACACAATACTGAAGAAGTCACCACAACTTGACCAAGGCAAGGTCATGGAAGCTTCATAGACACATCCAAACTCCCTGAGGGACCGAATTACTGGGCTGAGGGCTGTGGGAACCATGGTCTCAGGGAACATCTAGCTCAGTTGGCATAACACAGTTTATAAAGAAAATGTTCTACATCCTACTTTGGTGAGTAGCATCTGGGGTCTCAAAAGCTTGTAATCAGCCATCTAAGACACTCTACTGGTCCTACCTTGTCTGGAGCAGGGAAGTATGAAGAAAACCAAGACACGAGGGAAAGATTAGGCCAAAGGACTAATGGCCCACAACTACCACAGCCTCCACCAGACTGAGTCCAGCACAACTAGATGGTGCCCGGCTACCACCAATGACTGTTCTGACAGGGATCACAAGAGAGGGTCCCAGACAGAGCTGGAGAAAAATGTAGAACAAAATTCTAACTCACAAAAAAAAATGTCCAGGTTTACTGGTCTGACAGAGACTGGAGAGACCCCGAGAGTATGGGCCCTGGGCACCGTTTTGACTCAGTAATGATGCCACTCCTGAGGTTCACCCTTCAGCCAAAGATTAGACAGGCCTATAAAACAAAATGAGACTAAGTGGGCACACCAGCCCAGGGGTAAGGATGAGAAGGCAGGAGGGGACAGGAACGTTTGTACTTGGGAACCCAAGGTTGAGGAGGGGAGAATGTTGACATATTGTGGCGTTGGCAACCAATGTCACAAAACAATATGTGTATTAATTGTTTAATGAGAAGCTAATTTGCTCTGTAAACCTTCATCTAAAGTACAATGTAAAAAAAAAGATTTGGTTGCTATGCAATGCATACGCTGCCCTTGTTTTCGAAGAGGGAAATTAGGTTTCTAGCAGGGCTTTGACTGGTAATTTTTCCCGTTTTGGTTATTGTTCTGGTTCACCCAAATTTTAAAAATTTGCCTCTGTTCTGGTTTCGTTTCCTCGGCCGTGACTGAACCGGGAAGAACCACGCTGAGGTCCTGAATCGCACTCCTGTTTGGTACAGGTGAGTCACATGGGTTCACAACGCAAATAAAAGGCCATGATGCCCCAGCAGGAATCAGGAGGGACTGCCACACCCACACTCCTAGGAGCAGGCTGCTGGACACAGACACATCGGTGGGGTTCCTGTGGGGAGAGTCAGCAGGGAGGAGAGACCAGCTCAGATCTAGCATCTCCCCCGATCACGCCAGCAGAGGTCTGCTGGGAGAAGCAAACAAGATGATGAAAGTAGATGTGAAAAGACTTTAAAAAGTTTAAAGCACATGATGATGGTTGACTAGTTATTTCTTCAGCCTTGAAGGTGTCACATATGTTTTTCCAGGTGGTACAGTGGTACAAGCATGGGCTAAGGGCTTGGAGGGCCCCGTTCAGGCCCCGACTCTGTTATCTACAGATAACAGACTTTTGGCAAAGTTTTGTGACTTTTGGCAAGGCACTTCCTTTTTTCCTCATGGATGATGTATCAGACAGGGTTCTCTGGAGAAACAGAACTCTCTCTATATATGTATATATATATGTGTGTGTGTATGTGTGTGTGTAATATATATTTTCTTGTTGTTTTTAGTTGCTGTCAAGTCATGTACAGAACAAAATGTTGCCCGGTCCTGTGCCATCTTCATGATTGTTGGTATGTTCCAATCCATATTTGTGGCTATTGTGTATTTTCAGTGCCTTCCAACCTAGGGGGTTCATCTTCCAGTACTATATCGGACAATATTCTGTTGTGGTCCATAGGATTTTCATTGACTAATTTTTGGAACTAGATTGCCAGGCCTTTCTTCCTGGTCTATTTTAGTCTGGAGGTGCTATTGAAACCTGTCCACCATGGATGACCGTGCTGGTATTTGAAATACCAGTGGCATAGCTTCCAGCATTGCAGCAACACACAAGCCACCACAGCACGACAAACCGACAGACAGGTGGTGGATTTAGATACATAGACAGAGATAACCCTTAGCCATCAAGTTGATTCCAACTCATAGCTACCCGACAGGACAGAGTAGATAGAGATATATAAAGAGATTTACTTCAAGAAATTAGCTGACATGATTATGGGGGCTAGCAAGTTTGAAATCTGTGGGGCAAGCCAGCAGACTGGAAACTCTCAGATAGGAGTTGATTCTTCAATCTTAAGATAGAATTTCTTCTTCTTCAGGTAAACCTCCATTTTGCTTTTAAGGCCTTCCAACCCACATTATCAAGAATAATCTCCTTTATTTAAAGTCAGCTGATTGTAGATGTTAACCATATACACAAAATACCTTCTCAGCAACACTTAGATTAGATTGGTGTTTGATTCAATAACTGGGTACTATAGCAAAAAGTTATGCACTCAACTGCTAACCAAAAGGTTAGCAGTTCAAACGTACCCAGTGGCTCCAGGGGAGAAAAGAGCTGGCAATCTACTTCCGTAAAGATTACAGCCAAGACAACCCTATGGGGAAGTTATACTTTGTCACATGGGGTCGCTATGAGTTGGAATCCACTTGATGGCAACCAACAGCAACCACATAGCCTAGCTAAACCAACCATCACAGGTGGGCATACTAATACTCACGGGGTTGTTTGTGGTGTTGGTTGCCCTTGAGCTGATTCCGACTCATGGCGACCCCGTGTGGGCAGAGTAGAACTGCTCCATAAGGTTTCCAAGGCTGTGACCTTTCAGAAGCAGATCGCCAGGCCTGTCTTCTGAGGTGCCTTTGGGTGGGTTTGAACCGCCAACCCTTCGGCTAGCAGTTGAGCGTTTAACCGTTTGCGCCACGCAGGCAGCCCCGCGCAGGGTAGCCATGACGAATCAGTGATGTGCGTGCAAAACTCCTAAGTGCTATACCGAGGCTGGCTCCCAAGTCATAGCCTTCCAGCATCTGCTCTAGTCCTCAGGCACCAGCATGTGGAAAATAAGCAGGTAGGGACTCCCCACTTATAGCGACTCCAAAGGCTGGCCTCCAGACCGCAAACCGAGGGGGCCCTTTTTGTGTGTGAGGGTGGTCTGAGTGAGGTTAGCAGACACCTGCTCAGGGTGCTAGAGACGCTTGCATCTGTGTAAACCTGCCCCCATCCCGAGCCTACAGGCCTGCCGGGGTGTTGAATGAAGCTTTCGCAAGAAATCCCACTGTTCTGCCGACTTCTAAGTAAAACAGAGCTGGGTGGTGTGGCCTGGGTGGCACTGATTATTGTGACAAGCTGATCTGTGGTTGAGTTGTGGAGTGAGCGCCCCACATTTGTCAAGATGGAGCCTTCTGTGTGCAAGGGCGAGAAGGAATAGCAGAGTTAAGGGCGGAGGGAGGCGACCAAGGCCCACCAACAGGACTTCTGAGGCACAAGACACCCTCCTCCCAGCCTCCCAGGGGGTCTGTGCCCCTCACAGCTGCTCCAGGGCTCCCTGCAGGCAGGATATCTGTGGAGGGGCCCATTCCTTCCAGGGTCTGGAGCCGGCCACTCAGAGAGGGTGTTTGAATGGGACTGTTCATCATTGTTTGAGGGCAGCCATAGAAATTGCAGAGGCAGCTGAGTTCTTGTAAGGTGGATGGGAAGCTGCCGTCAGACAAAATCTATTGTTGTTATTAGTTGCATTCTAGTCAGTTCCAACTCCGGGTGAGCCCATGTACAACAGAACAAAGTGCTCCCTGGTCATGCACCATCTTCACAATCATTGGTATGCTCGAGTCCATTGTTGTGGCCACTGGGTATTTTGAGTGTTTCCCAACCTAAGAGGCTTATCTTCCATCACTATATTGGACAACGTTCTGTTGTGATCCATAGGGTTTTCCTTGGCTAATTTTCAGAAGAAATCCCCAGGCCTTTCTTCCTAGTCTGGAAGCTCTGCTAAAACCTGTCCACCATGGGTGACCCTGCTGGTATTTGAAATACTGGTGGCATGGCGTCCAGCATCATAGCAACATGCAAACCACCACGGTGAGACAAACTGACAGATGGGTGGTGGTGGACAAAATTAGGACCTGGGGATTTGGCCGTGGTCAGGTTCCCTTCCTGTTGGAGCTTGGTGAGGCACATGGGGGTGTTGGGTTGGATGTGAGAAATGAAGAGAAACAAGGAAAACGGCTGATGCTTTTGTGTTAGGGAATGACTATTCCTTGGTCTTCCTCAGAAAGCTTGTTTTTTTTGGTTTTTGTTTTTTGTCCCTCTTAACCAAAACAGAAGTTAAAACCTAAAATAAAAACAATAGTGTTCTGGTGTAGAATAAAAAAAATTTTTTTTATCAGTGAGAGCAAAAGATAAAGCAGATGGCTCTGGGCTAAATCTTCTCATCCCCTCTCAATTCAATCGGCAAATATATGAAAGGACGTTCACTTTTCTCCTCTTTCTAAATGTGGTTGAATTGTCAAATGACACTTTGTTGAAAATATTAAAACCTAGAGGTCACGCCAAACCCAGCTTGAAAGCAAGAAGACATTCTTTCGTCTTAGCAAAGTGCATATTTGAAATTGTAGATGCAAATTCTTCGGAGACAGGCTTGCTTTCCTGGCTGGCAAGTGCAGACAGAACATTTGAGAGCAGGTCTTGTTTTAATTTTTGACAAGTGTTTGGAAGAGATACTCTTCATAGCTTGAGAGAGAGAGAAGGAGCGAGAGAGAGGGATGGAGGAAGAGAGAGAGAAGGAGGGAGAGAGAGGGATGGAGGGAGAGAGAGGGAGAGAGGGAGAGAGAGGGATGGAGGGAGAGAGGGAGCGAGGGAGAGAGAGGGATGGAGGGAGAGAGAGAGAGAGGGAAAGGGAGAGAGGGAGAGAGAATGAAAGCTAGCTTTCTGGTCAGAGTGTGTGGAGGGATGGTGAAGAAAGGGGGACTGGCTTCTGGAAGGAACCACCTGACTCAGTCTCCACCGCTGCTGAGGGCTCTCTGATGATAAGGAGGGGGTGGCAGGGAGGTGTCTGTAGGGGAAGCCAGATGACACCTTGGCAGCCAGAGCAATGGGGCAGGTACGAAAGAGCCTGGCAAGCAACCTGAGTCTTTCCAGGGAAGGGGAGGAAGCAGCAGAGGCTGGGGTACCTGGAAACTGGTTTACAGTGGTTTACCAGGCTGGGACAATGATGTTCTATTGTTATCGAACAAATCAGTCTTAGAAGAAATATAACCACAATGCTCCTTCAATATGAAGATGGTGAGACTGCAGCTCTTCTCCTTTGGATACATCATCAGGAAAGACCAATTGCTAGAAAAGGATACCATGTTTGGTAAAGTAGAGAGCCAACAAAAATGAGGAAAACCCTCAGTGAGACGGATTGACACAATAGCCACAACAATGGACTCAAACATATTAACGCCCGTGAAGATGGTGCAGAACTGGGCAATGTTTCGCTCTGTTTTATGTAAGGTCTCCATGAGTCAGAGCCTACTTGACAGCAATGAACACCACCACCAGCTGGTTTGGAAAATTCATCCGGTCTTGAAGATTACGGTTAAGCTGAATCCCTGTAGGACTAATGGGAGTTGCCCTCAGATAACTCTAGACCTGGAGGATTTGACTGTTAACAGGTTCCCTTCCTGTTGGAGCTGAGTAAGGGAGTAAGAGGGTGCAAGCTGCCTCTTCAGCCAGCCTTCCTCTACTCACACTCTCTCATGTAGAAGTAGTGGCACTGAGCTGTCACCACAGTGGGAAGACAAGGAGTAGGGAAAAGCAACGCACCAACATTGACTGCACGTACACCGCGTGCCTGGGACTTCCCATTGTGTCCTCCCACCAGCCCATGCTAGAGATGAAGAAATAGAGGTTCAGGAAGGTCAAGTAATATGCCCAAGGTCTCTCAATGAGCAAGGAGCAGAACCAAAATTTGACACAACTCTGTCTGGCTCTGAAGAGCATGTTTTTTCCACTCTACAGTGCCACCTATGCACATAAGAGAAATCAGGAGAAGTTCAGGGACCAGGTTAAAGTCACCCAGGAACGGAAGAATTGAGACCAAAACATATGTGTTCCAGTTACCCAGTGTCTTAGTCATCTAGTGCTGCTATGACAGAAATACCGTAAGTGGATGGCTTTTAACAAAGAGAAATTTATTCTCTCACAGGCTAGTAGGCTACAAGTCCAAATTCAAGGCATCGGCTCCAGGGGATGTCTTTCTCTCTCTGTTGGCTCTGAAGGAAGGTCCTTGTGGTGTGTCAGTCTTCCCTTGGTCTGGGAGCTTCTCTGTGCAGGAACCTCAGGTCGAAAGGACATGCTATGCTCCCGGAACTGCTTTCTTTGTGGTATGAGGTTTCCCTGTCTCTCTGCTTGCTTCTCTCTTTTCTATCTCAAAAGATATTGGCTTAAGGCACTATCTAATCTTGTAGACCTCATCAATATAACTGCCACTAATCCATCTTATTATATCATAGTGATAGAGATTACAGCACATAGGGAAATCACATCAGATAATAAAATGATAGACAACCACACAGTACTGGAAATCACGACCTAGCCAAGTTGACAGATATTTGGGGGGACACAGTTCAATCCATGACACCCAGTTTGGGCCATACCACTGTCAACATGAATAAGTAACCTCTTGCATGTTCCAGTTATATTTGATGATTAAGGAGAATCTTAGTGTGGCCAAGAAAAAGGAGTCTTGATGCCTCGTAAGGACACCCATTGTTGTTGTTAGGTGCCATTGAGTTGGTTCCCACTTATAGCAACCCTGCGTACAACAGAAGGAAACACTGCCCAGTCCTGCACCATCCTCGCAGTCATTGTTACGCTTGAGCCCATCGTTGCAGCCACTGTGTCAATCCATCTCATTTACTGTCTTCTTTTTCACTGACCCTCTACTTTACCAGGTGTGATGTCCTTCTTCAGGAACTGATCCCTCCTGATAACATGTCCAAAGTATGTGAGATGAAGTCTTGCCATCCTTGCTTCTAAGGTTCCCTCTTAGCTCTCTTAAATTCATTCCCCAAATTCATCCCCATGGCCTTTTTTTTTTTCAGTTGAGCTATAATTCACATACTATAAAATTCGCCCATTTAAAATGTACGATTCTGTGGTTTTTAGCATGTTCACAAAGTTACACAACCATCGCCACTATCTAATTCCAGAACATTTTCATCAACCCTAAGAGAAACTCTATGCCCATTAGCAGTTACTCCCCATTGGGACTGGGATCTTGACCCCATGGCCACTCATATCTGAACAAGGAAGAAAAAAAATAGCTGTGGGCAGGTGAAGGGACTTTTTTAGCACATTAATAATGAAAACAGGATGCTGTCTGTCCTTCAGGCTAGTTGTTTTACACAGGCTCATAAAAGCTGGTATGGCTGTGATCCTATGATGACATCTGAATGACATGGGGTTTCTATGTAAGTCAGCTCATTGGGGGCTGGGGGCATTGTACTCTTGCCTGTCCATTTTCCATACCCACTTTCAAAGGAGTAACTGATTTTCATCAAATTTAATCCATGACTGAAAAAACAAATAGATAAATAAAGGGAATTAATGAATAGTGGTGATGGTTGCACAACACGGTTAATGTAATTTATGTCACTGAATTGTACGCTTAAAAATGGTTAAAATGGCAAATGTTTTGTTATATAATTTTCACCACAATAAATTTTTTAAATAAAAAAAAATTTAAGCCATGACTAAGAGTCTAATAGATTAGCACAAATGAGTTTGATTTAGGGCTTAACACTCCTGAAATTAAACCTTCTGTGATTTTTAACCAAAGTCACTGAAATTTGACCAAGATTACGGAAGTGTGATTGTGCCACAGTAGATCACGATTAATTTGCGCAGCAATTAATTATGTACGAATACTCTTTGATGTGGGCCTCAGCTTCTTCATCTGTAAATCAAGATGATTCTTGGGCAAATGTCTATAAGAGAAGGGAGACTTCACCATTAGTGACTTCTCTTCTCATACATCTTTAAGTTACTCATTTCAACAGGTTCATGTTGTAGGGTCACCAATACTGAGATTTCTTAGGGTTTCGTAAGTCCATCTGTGTTGGGGCCTGGTCACTGACCAGCCTGCTTAGGCCAGGTCCACATGATTCCCTCCCAAATTTTGGAGGTCTTCCATTATTGTCTTGAGGCTCAGAACAGTGGCAAGCAAACATCCTCTGACCCTACCCTCTAGAAACTCTCAGTCAATACAAGAGGAAGGAAATGAGTTTATCTCATATGCCAACACCCATAGACTGGTAGCAGTTGCTTAGAGAACTGTGTTAAGAAGGATTCTGAGTCTGAGTTTCAGGCTCAGCAAGGAAAAAGTGGCATGATGGAGTGGGCACAGGACAGGGACCTAGAGGAATACATTCCACAGATTTTCCATCCCTCCTCTATATCCAGCAGCAAGGTCCCTAATTTGCCAACTCTGAAGTAACTTTGAAGACTATCAATTTGTCTTTAAACTGAGAATTATTTTAGAGTGAATAAATAATGTGTCACACATAGATGTGCAATGAGTTTTCAAATACAAGTAGATGTGGTAATAAAATGTAAGTTTATTTCAAAGAATTATTAAATTCAGCGTAGATTTATTTCATTAAATATTTTCTCTGTCCACCAGTAAGGAAAGTCCAATTACAATTATCTGGGTGTCCACGAGAAACATTTGATATTTAAAAAGTGTCCTCATCTTGATAAGTGTGGGTAACCACTGCTTTATAGCCTTCCCAAGAGCAAAGTCTGAAAGACAAACGGGCACAAAGGCATGAGACATGAAGATATGAATCAAATATGCTGAATGGGTTCCTTATATTTCATCCTGGCATCAGTAAGATTTTTCCAACAACCAGGTAAGCCTATTGTTTTGGGAAGGGAGGTCCAGATAGAATAAATTAACTCTATCCCATGCCAAAGGGTCCCCAGAGATGAGAGAATGACTCCACTCCAATCTCTTCCCAACGCTGATCTCACAGAACGTCAGAACAAGAGCTCTTCAAAACTCTACTTCAGTGGGTCTCGAACGGTGCCACTAGTAGCAGATTTCTTTCTCTCTCTGCCTCTCTCTCTTTAAAAACTTCATTGTGGTAAAATTTATATTACAAAACCTTTGCCACTTTAACCATTTTTAAGTGTATAATTCAGTGACGTTAATTTCATTCACCATGTTGTACAACCACCAACACTGTCCATTTCCAAGTGATTTTCATTGCCTAGTAGATTTCTTTTTGCCACCAAATTTTACCCAGAACAGCAAAATAGCAAACAGATAAGAGCAGCCATTACAGGTGAGGGGAAGATGAGGTACCCACCCTCCCCAGGGTGGCCCCTGAGGCAAGCTCGCAGACTCTCAGAATCGGCTACCCACAGCATCAAACCCCTGACCTCAGAGCAGCCCTCACCACATGGGGCGGGGAAATGGAGACCCACATCCTCAGCCCCAAACCTCAAACCAAATCCTACCCAACTGCCTTGACAAAGCCCAGGCAAGCCAGACATTGCTGTTCTCTTTCCAAGCCGGTAGGCTAAAAACAGCTGCTGCACGCTGTTTTCAGGCGGAAATAATCAGGACACAATCAGCGTGGTGAACACAATCTCGAAGCATCACTGCTGTCCCGCTCTTGAATCCTTCAGTGCTCGGAATTCATCAATATCTAAAATAAGTGAATGAATGAATAAGCCAAAATGCAGGCATCTCGTGTCTCATTTACATCTTGTATCTTTAGTGTAAAAATGGCCCAGAAAGTGCGTCTCCACCCCCCTTCCTGTCCTTTCTCTTTCTCCCCTCCTCTTTTTTCCCACACTCCCCCTCCCTCCTTTTTTTAAGCCAGTGGGTTCGAGCCAGCCTCAGCCAGTCGCGCCCCTGCGGTCTCCAGCCCGCAGCAGCCCACATAGCTGTGCGGGCCCTGTTCCATTCCACGCCACCCCCTGGGCAGTTCCTTGGCAGAGATTTGAAACGTTTCTATTTAAATGACATTTGAACAAACGCGGAGGGGTTCAGTTGCACTTCAATCAAATTCCCTCGGATTCAGTTGGGAGCCGGGTCCCTGTGGACAGTGCTCATTGAGTTCCCTCTGTTTTCTAATTTGAATTGCTTTGTTCTCGTTCCAGGAAGGGGAAAAGAGGGGGATGCATTTGGCCTAAAATGAAACATTTCCCTTTTAAGCCAAAAAACTTGACCGTGGCTTGGAGGAGAGAGTTTAAGCTCCGTAATCCCCGGTCTTCAGGAACATGCCTGCAATTTCCTTTTTGGAGGAGAAAAGGCAGGAAAACAGCTATTGGGCAGGGCAGCCTGGCGCCCTCCGTGAGCCTGGCGGAGCTTGCGTTTCACATGCTCCTGGGGCCAGTGTTCAGAAATCAGGTCCTGCAAGACAGCTGTTTCCTTCAGAGTCCATGCAGATATACTCTGTGTTGTAATTTCAGAAGGAAACCACAGGGGGCAGCATTTCGGTGGCCCTGGGCTCTCTTCCGCTTTCTGTCCCTATGTGGGGCTGGCCCACGGGGCTCATCACCACACTGGCTGCTTCTGGTTCTTAACTGCACCTGCTGCCCCATAACCTGTGTGTTCCACCCCGAGTTTCTCTACGCTCGCCCACCAGCCATCTGGGTGTAGAATCACAGCATAATAAAGGGATGAAGCCATTGGAAGATTGGAGGCTTCAGGTCTTTGCACAGATCACTCAAGAGACCCAAGTTTTGGTCTCCTCGACCCAGACACTAGAAAATTGGGCAAGGCACACTTTAAGTTACCATTCATTTTAAAACTGCCTGAATCATCAGGTAATACAGCTTGCATGTGAGCAAGTATCTAGTTAGATTTTTCTCATTTTGCAGATGAAAAATAAGCTATCTGGTTGAGTCGCAGCCTCCAGGCTGAGGAGTGTCTTGCTAGTTTGACCTTGACCTCATGCTTCAAACCCTCTCTCTCAAAGGCCTTGGGCCTAGCACAGTTGTTGAAACCCAAGGCTTATTTGTTTAATTGATGGGCAAATGTCAGAATAGGTGGGTGGATGGTTGGATGAATGGATGGATAGTCAGAAACCCTATCAGACTAACGAATGTTTTCTCTCCTACACAGAGCTCCGTATCACAATGAAAATAACCTGAAGCAGGTGTCAAAAACAGAGCAGAACCAACCCAATGCGACCCATCTTTCCTCAGTTCAGTTCTTACTTAGCCATAGCTTTATTTCTTCTAACTTGGCCATTCTGGAGGAGGAGGAAATATTTTATGTGGTGATTACATGTCCTTGGAACTTTGGATCTTTTCTCTAAGAACACTGCAACTTTCTGATTCAATTTCTCCATGCTAATATTTATGCAGGAAGCTCACAATATTGATGAGAACACTTTTGATTGCAAGTGCCAGAAATTCAACTCAACCTGGCTTAAACCCCAAAGAGAATTTGTTGGTTTAAATCAACCAAAAAGTCCAGAGGTAGATTTGCCTCTGGCTATAGCTGAAACCAGCTCCATAAACAATGTGGTCAGAAAATCTTTCTCTCCATCTCTTAGTTTTACGTTCTTCCGTGTTGGCTTCATTCTCAGGCAGGCACTTACACATGATTGAAAAGATGCCTCACACCAATTAGCTCCAAGCTTACATGGTCCTTAGGGCCAATGATCATTGGGCAAGAAACGGAAACTACTCTTTCCCAGTAGTTCCAGCTAAGACTGGGGGCTGACTCTTACTGGCCTGGCTTGGGTCAGGTGCTTATTCCTCAACCAATCAGTGTGGCCACAGAAATGGAATATTCTGATTGGCCGGGTAAGGTTTATGGTGTTGGCTGACTGAGAATGAGCAGGGAGTTATTCCAAAATGAAAAGGGAGGGTTCTATGCCCAGAAGAAGAGATACAGAAGACATTAAAAAACAAAAAACAAAAAACAAAAAAACCCCGTGCACTACACTGACTTTCCTGTTCTGCCACAGGCTGCAGCTATAGTTTTCTCCACTTCTGCCTAAGACATATTTACCTTCATAAAAGTCACAGGACTTGTAGAGTATTTCTGGGGACCATGGTAAAGAATTGTGGAAGATTGCATTTTCCAAAGATTGTGCAATAATATCTTCTTTCCCACATGCTATTCTAGAATCCTGCCATTCCCACTCCCCTTGAACCTCAGTGGGCCTGGTGACTGGCTGGTCGATTGAATATTTCAGAAGTGATGCCATGTGACTTCCAAGGCTAAGTCTTAAAATGTCATGCACTTCTGCCTTGCTCTTTTGGGATAAACTTGTTCTTAAAACTTGACCAGTAAATTCCACGAGCGTGGGCCCTTCGCCACACTTCATTTACTGGGAAGTGAGTTCCTTGATCCGAGGCAATGCTGTGTGGAATACCATGACAATGGATAAGGCATTCTGTAAGTCCACGGATGGTAGTTTTGGCAGAAGCATTTTGTGCAGGGAAGGCAAATCCTATCCAGAGTAAGTGTCTATCCCAGTAAGAACAAAATGTCACCCTTTCCATGATGGAAGCAGTCCAATGTAATCAATCTGCCACCAGGTTGCTGGCTGATGGCCCCGAGGAGTGGTGCCATATTGGGAACTCAATGTTGGTCTCTGCTGCTGGCAGACTGGGCACTCAGCAGTGGCTGTAGCCAAGTCAGCGTTTGTTAAGTAGAAGTCCATTTGCTGAGCCCATGCATAACCTCCAACCCTGCCACAATGGCCACTTTGTTCATGAGCCCATTGGGCAACGACTGGGGAAAAGAGTGGCTGGGGAAAAAGGCTGACTGCTATCTACAGAACACATCATCCTATCCACTTGATTGTTAAAATCCTTCTCTGCCGAGGTCACCCTGTGGTGAGCATTCACATGAGACACAAATATGTTCACTTCTTTGTCCCATTCATAGAGGTCTGTCCAAATATGTCTTCCCCTCGATAAGAATCATCTTAGGCGAAGGGAAGGACAGCACACACTACAGGGGAAGTCAGCACAACTGGACTAAACCAAAGCTAAGAAG
>NW_004443964.1:14253748-14256317 GCF_000243295.1 Trichechus manatus latirostris | reverse complement strand
ACCAAAGGGGCAGCTTCTGTCCAGAGGTGAGATGGGAAGGCAGAGAGGGTTAGGAGCTGGTTGAATGGTCATGGGGAATCAGGGGTGGAAAGCAGGAGTGTGCTGTCGCAGAATGGGGTGAACAATTAGGGTCACATAACAATGTATGTGTAAAATTTTGTATGGGGGACTAAGTTGAAATGTAAACTTCATTTAACTACAACAAAGGAAAACAAAAGAACAAATATCTCTTCCCCACACCTTCTTGTCATCAGTTTTCCAATCAAGTTCTTCCAAGTCCCTGACCATTCAGCCAAACCATTGGCCACAGCCCATGAATCAGTATATAATTGCACATCTGGCCATTTCTCCTTCCAAGCGAAATGAACAACCAGGTGCACTGCTCAAAGTTCTGCCATGAGTTGGAATCATCTTCACAGCAACTAACAACCATGTTGTGAGGAGGCTCAAGCAGCCTGTGGAAAGGCTCATATGGAGAGGAAGTGAAGGTCACAGATACAGCTGAGGCTGAGCTCCCAGACAACAGCCAGCATCAACTTGTCAGACATATGGATGAGCCATCTTGAAAGTGAATCCTCAGCACCCAACCCCCCAGTTGAGCCACCCCATTTGAGTCCACATAAAATAGATGATCCATTCCTACCAAGCCTTGTCCAAATTACCAATTCATGAGCAAAATAAATGATTTTGTTGTTTAAGCTACTAAGTTTTGGCTTTCACATTGTTTGGTTCCACTGCACCAGGTGATATTTAATTTATCACCATCCCAAGGGGACAGAAGAGGAATCAGGAGTGATGGAGGAATCCATTAACTCAGGCTTCTAGTCTCCATCCCTGTGACAATCCTTCTATTGGCTATCTATTGCTGTGGAACAAAGCACGCCAAACCTTAGTGATAGGAGAGGATCAGTGAAAATGAGGGAAACCCTCAATGAGATGGATTGACACAATAGCCACAACAATGGATTCAAACATACTAATGATCATGGGGATGGCACAAGCCCACACAACATTTTGTTCTGTTGTACATAAGGTCACTATGAGTTGGAGTCGACTTGAGGACAACTAACAACAACCTCACCACCAGGATAGTGGTTACCCTTATGGAAGGGAAGTGAATGGAAAAGAGCACAAGGGGGAGGAAGTCCTGAAGTTCATATATATATTTTAACCACAATAATTTTTTTTAAGTGCCTCTTGATCTTAGACCGGCTTACATGGGCATGTTTACTTCATGAAAATTCATCAAGAAGTACCCTGGATTGCTGTGTGCTTTTCTGTATTTATGTCAAACTTCAATGAAAATGTACCTTTAAAAAATATAGCCTGATCCAGAAATCCCACTCCTAGGTATGTACTCAAAAGAATTAATGGCAGGAACACAAACAGAAACCTGTACACCAATGTTTATTGCACTATTATTCACAATAGCCAAAAGATGGAAACAGCCTAAATATCCATCAACAGAAGAGCGGATAAACAAAATGTGGTATATACTACAATGGAATACTACTCAGCTTTAAAGAGAAATGAAGTCTTGATACATGCTTCAACATGAATGAATCTTGAAAACATTGTGCTGAGTGAAATATGTCAGTCACAAAAGAACAAATATTATATGATCCCACTTATATGAAATAGCCAAACGTATAGAGACCAAGGCTTATTAATGGTTAGCAGGGGTGGGAGGGAGGGGGGAAAGGGGGAGTAATTGCTTGGGGGCACTGAGTTTCTGTTAATGGTGGTGGAATA
This sequence comes from Trichechus manatus latirostris, assembly GCF_000243295.1. Lineage (NCBI taxonomy): Eukaryota > Metazoa > Chordata > Mammalia > Sirenia > Trichechidae > Trichechus > Trichechus manatus. The sequence goes on along the minus strand of NW_004443964.1, from coordinate 14,254,565 downwards.
ATTTGGGAAAGATAGTGGTGATGGTTGCACAACATGATGAATGTAATCAATGCCACTGAATTGTACATGTAAAAATGGTTGAATTGGCAAATGCTTTGTTATATATATTTTAACTACAATAAAAAAAAAACTACTGCCTAGTTCAGAAATTACACTGAGTTGTTCTTAGGTGCCGTCAAGTCGGTTCCGACTCATAGAGACCCTATGTACAACAGAATGGAACATTGCTTGGTCCTGTGCCATCCTCAGAATCGTTGTTATGCTTGAGTTCATTGTTGCAGCCACTGTGTCAATCCATCTCATTGAGCGTCTTCCTCTTTTTCATTGATCCTCTACTTTAGCAAGCATGATGTCCTTCTCCAGAGACTCATCCCTCCTGATAACATGTCCAAAGTATGTGAGAAGAAGTCTCGCCATCCTTGCTTCTAGGGAGCATTCAGGCTGACCTTCTTCCAAGACAGACTTGTTCGTTCTTCTGGCAGTCCATGCTATATTCAATATTCTTCACCAACACCACAATTCAAAGGTGTCAATTCTTTTTCAGTCTTCCTCACTCATTGTCTAGCTTTCACATACATATGAGGCAATTGAAAACGCCACAGCTTGGATCAGGCACGCCTTAGTCCCTAAAGTGATATCTTTGCTTTTTAACACTTTAAAGAGGTCTTCTGCAGCAGATTTGCCCAATGCAATGTGTCATTTGATTTCTTGAATGCTGCTTCTGTGGGCGTTGATTGTGGATCCAAGTAAAATGAAATCCTTGACAACTTTAATCTTTTCTCCATTTATCATGATGTTGCTTATTGGTCCAGTTGTG
>NW_004443964.1:14218188-14252377 GCF_000243295.1 Trichechus manatus latirostris | reverse complement strand
AAGGAAACAGAAAATGCTTAGCTGTAACCACTGAACCATAATTTTGTGGTATGTCCATTTACTCTTTTCCTGTGCATAAGTCGTGGGCATCAGTCCCAGTCCACAGCTTCAGGCGGGCAAGAAATAGATCTTTATTTCCTCCAGTGCAAAGAAATTTCTGTTAGAAGCTCACGTTTCACTGTAGGCAAGAACTTAGTCTCAGTCAGTTCAATCCCGTTCTTTCCATGGAGTTGTGTCCAAATCCCCACGGAGGGCTGAGGAGAACAAAAGGAGGACAGGAGGGGAAGAAGGAAAGCAAGGAGGTGGAGGGGAGGAGTTGGGGCAAAGGGACCTGACTCATGGATCCAACATCCATCTAAATGGTTTCCATCAGCAGGCTCTCAGGTCTAGTGACTCTCAGGCTCATGGGTGCCCCTGGATCACAGGCGGAATATTCTGGTGCTTATAACCAAGCTGGGGTGCGCCACAGAGGCTGTCTGAATCCTCGTCAGAGGAGACCCTTCACACAGCACTCCTTCTCTGGAGTCAAAGGCCCCTTAGGAACTGGCCCCAGACCCCCTCAGTTCCCAGAGCCTTCGTTTGGACCTAGGGCCTTTGAGGTGCCCCAACCTCTGCACACCCACTCCGGCTGAGCCAAGTAATGGGCAAGGCACTGGACTCTTTTCTCAGGGAGACCAAGTTCAGCATCTAAACCCCCCACCTCCACCCCTGCCCCAATTCATCTCTATCTTATCTTCCTCCTCAACCCCAGTGGATCTTGTCTGGGGTAGGGCTGGGGGGAAGTTTACCCATCATGCAAATCTGTTGTCTCAGTCCTAAGATCTTTCCGTTTTTAAGCCTCAAATCCCAACAACAGCTTTCTATTTCATATCCCTTCCCTGAGGCCATCTGCTCCAAAGAACTGAGCTTAAATACAGAGGCCGAGGGGTAGGGAGGAGACGCAGCAGAGTCGAAGGAAATCCAGGAACAAAATGGTCCCTTAATGTTTCAAAAACATTGCCTTCATTGCGCACCCACATGGCACAACAGTATAATGTAGTTTGTAGCTCCTTTTTCCACTTAGCAATGTACTTTGGACCCGCCCCTTTATCATTAAAACCAGTGCCATTGAGTCTGCTCTGACTTATGGTGACTCCACATGTGTCAGAGCAGAACTGTGCTGCACAGGGTTTTCGATGGATGATTTGTTGGAAATAGATCATTAGGTCTTTCTTCCCAGATGCCTCTGGGTAACTTAAACCTCCAACGTTTCAGTTAGCAGCCAAGTGCTTTAATTATTTGCACTACCCAAGGACCTCCCCTATATCATTATATCATTTTTATTGGCTGCATACTATGTCTTTATACATCAAGCCAGTAAAACCAATTGCTGGCTGAGTCAGTTACAACTCATGGTGAGCCCATTTGTGCAGAGTAAAACTGCGCTCCATAGGGTGTTTATGGCTGTGACCTTCTGGAAGCAAATCACCAGGGCTTTCTTCTGAGGCACCTCTGGTGGACTCAAACCACCAACCTTTCAGTTCGTAGTCGAGCACTTAACCGTTTGCACCACCCAGGGCCTCCCCATGGAAGTCCTTTACATAGGAGCTGTAATTTACCTACTTGTACCCAGTGGAGCCCAGGTGGTGCAGTGGTTAAGAGCTCGGCTGTTAACCAAAAGGTCAGTAGTTTGAATCCACCAGCTGCTCCTTGGAAGCCTTATGGGGCAGTTCCACTCTGTCCTATAGGGTTGCTATGAGTTGGAATCTACTCAACGGTAATGGGTTTGGTTTTTTAGTTTTTTGTTTCTTTTTTTTTTTTTTTGTACCCAGTGTTGAACAAATAGATTATTTCCAAATCTTTACTATTATAAATAACACTGCAGTGAACATCCCAGGGGCATACCACTCTCAAGCTGTGGAATCTAAAGCAAGGTCTTCACCTGTGTGAGCCTGTTTCTTGATTTATAAAACAGCAGCAATACCTCACGGAATTGTTGAAAGAATGAAAGGAGATAATAAATGCAAAATGCTCAGCAAATATGTTTTCAACAAATGATGATGAAGACGGTTATGACGATGAAAATGATGATGACGCAACTTAACAAATGCATTGTATTTTCCTCAGGATAAAAACCTAAACATAAAACTGCTGGGTTAAATGATATGCCTGTTTTCTAAAGTTTTCTGATAGTTAAACGACTGTTTCAATTTACCCTCTATAGCACCGCACCCAGAGCCCCTTTGCCAGGCTGATGCATCTATGTCGCTGCTGTGAGTGTTGACTGCAAAGGCTCACAGCTGCTCTGTTATCTGAAGAATTGCCCTTCTCCTATGGGAGCCACCCAGCCCGGAAGTGCCTGGAAGGTTAGCCCGCCCCCCAGAGGCAGCCCACAGCCAGTAGCTGACTGATACAGGGTCCAAAAGCCAGCCCCTTTACCTGTGGCGCAACAATCTGTGGCGCCATCCTTCCACGTTCCAGGGCGCCCTGTGGGATGAAGCTAAGACCTGGCTTCATTCAGGTGAGCGGCATCTTTGCTTCGCTTCTTCCTCTCATCTGTCTTCCTCCTTCATTTCCTCACAGATTTTTCGCCCAAGAACCTCCCTCAAACACTACTTACATGAGAATCCCTGTTTCTAGCAAATTCATTTGAAGACATCCCCACAATCACAGAGTGAGTGGGTAGTCAGTGGGAGACCTTACGTGCTTTATGTGGTATCTTTAAAATGACCAGACAATATAGCCTGGCAGGATGAGTGTGTGTGCTGGTGGAATGGGGTTCTCAATCCCAGAAAACTGTTTTCCGTTGTTCTTGAGAATATTCATAGAATATACACCAATTCAACAATTTCTACGTGTACAATTCAGTGACATTGATTACATTCTGCAAGTTGTGCAACCATTCTCACCCTCCTCTTCCAAATCGTTCTTCCTCCGTTCACGTATACTCACTGACCCCTACGTTTCCAAATCTTTCTATCCCAGAAAACTCTTGCTCAAAATGGTTGCATCTGCCGAAACACATGTGTGCAAGATGGCCTCACCCAGCAAGCCACTGGATTCTCAGAGGCAAATGGGACAGATGAGCTGTGCAATGACAAACAAGCAGATGAAGAGGAGGTTTCCTGCCCTTCACAAAGAGGGGCTGTGGAAGCTGTGAAAACAGAACCAGAGGAGGCAGGGCTGGGCAGGATGATGGTGAGCACAAAGGCTCTTGTTGACTGCCTTTGATTCAGCCCCCAACTCAAAGGGGCCCCATGTACAATGGGGTCAGACCACAGTGATCCATTGGGATTTCGGTGGTTGATATTTCTAAAGGAGATCACCAGGTCTTTCTTATTCCATCTTAGTCTAGAAGCTCTTCTGAAACCTGTTCAGCATCATAGCAACATGCAAACTTCCACTGACAAATGGGTGGTAGCTACACATGAGGTGCACTGGCTGGGAATTCCGGAGCCCTGGTGGCGCAGTGGTTAAACATTCAGCTGCTAACTGAAAGGTCAGCAGTTTGAACCCACTAGCCATTCCACAGGAGAAAGACATGGCAGTCTGCTTCTCTAAAAACTTACAGGCTTGGAAACTCTACGGGGCAGTTCTACTCTGTCATATAGGGTCGCTGAATCGGAATCGACTCGACTGCAATGGGTTTGGTTTTCTGGGGCAGAGAATTGAACCTAGGTCTCTCCGGTGGAAGGCAAGCATTCTACCACTGACCCACCACTGCCCCCGAACATAAAGGTAGTTAAAACAAAGTTCAGACCAGGGTCAGGGCAAAAAGTGGTGGTCTGACCTGGATCATGTAAACCGTTTAACAACGACATTCGTTGATAAGCAAACCACCTGATGCTTATATAGAAAAATAATAATAATAAAACACCTGGTACTGCCTTTGGTAAGCCAGTATCTTTCATCTTTATCTTTCTTTCTTTTTTTTTTTCCCTTGGTGACTGAAGTCCCCACTCTGTGCGGCCTTCTGCTCAATCCAGGCTGGTAATAGTGACAAGACTTTGATGTCCTTCTCATTCAACAGAATGTTGTTTAGTTCAAAGTGAAGAACAGAGGCAATTCTTTGCTTTTAAATTATTAGCTCCCTAAGTCTTCTGTAATGATATAGTTTGACTGAAGTGTGCAGTTTATTAACTACATAAAGACGACCTTATCAGAGCGGAGAAAGGCCGCTGTGAGTTTTGCCTTTCAGCCTAGCAGCAGGGGTTCCTGATACTTTGATCTCAATCAATGCTAAATGTCTTTGTGAGATAGAGGGAGAGCTGAAATTATCTTTGGCGTGGAGGCAGCATCAATTATTCAAGCCCTTTTCCTGATGAATTAAAGTGTTCTTCAACTTCTACCCCACTTGTGGCTTAGGGTTCTCTCTCTTTCTTATTGTTGTTTTTCCAGTCAGGAAAGGCACTTGGAATAAATCTCTAAGTGTTCACTAATCATACTCCAGCTGACCTTTGAAAACCCACATCCACTCCTCCTCCTCCTTCCTAATTACTCTCTCCACCCTCGCTCCCAGCCCTGGTCTTCGCTGAGGTGACCCGAAGGATCATTCAGAGAAAAGGGGGACATTGTTCCTATTTGGCTCCCTGCCAAAATGGTCAACAGAGGCCAATGAAGTAGCCCCTTGACAAGGAGTGTCAGTTTGAAACCCTCCCAGCTGACCCGAGCTTCTGGCTGTGCCTTCCATGGAGCAGCTGAACTATCAAATTGCCCTTGTGGTCAAGACCCAGTTCTTCTCAATACTCTCACCCTTTAGGATGGCGTGTTTCAAACTGCAGGCTGAGACCCATGAGTGGGTCATCAAATCAATTTAGTGGGTAATGGACAGAAGAATGGGGTAGAAAAGAAAAGAAAATATTTGAATGCATTTGAAGTATTAAGGGTAAGTATTGTTTCTTGAAACTTTGGTTTCACCTCTGAGTGCATTGGGTCATCATGTATCTTTGTCAGTATTTACCTCCTGGCAACTGGTTTTCATTTTGTTTCGTTTTTAATAGAAATACATGTTTTATTTATCATTACAATATTTGAGTAAACACAGTGTTAGAGAACCATGATGATGAAAAGACTTTAGTCAAGCCTGAAGGACTTCAAAAGTTTGAGATGTTGGAGGCATTGATTCTTGTGTCTAATTCAGTTTAAAAACTGGGAGTTTTCCTTTGTTTGAGTAGGTCTATACTAGCTTTTACTTACCAGATTAGGCCACTTCTCCCCTTAGAACTGAAAGAAACTGTGCGAGAAAGAAGGGGAGAGGCAATTGGTTTTATAGATGAACAATAAGTTGTTTCCAATGGGTAGAAACCAGGACTTGTGCTAGAGTCTCCCTTTTTACTCACCTCCTCACCCTCTCATAACTTGGTTAACTTGGTCACCAAGCCCTTTGATTTCACCTCCTTCATGCCTCCAGGGTGGGTCTCTCCTTTCCCATCCACATCATCTTGCCTGGATCGTTGCACTAGACACATAACCAAACTTCTGTTCTCTCCCTTAATTACTACCTTACCAACCTGTCAAAACACAGACTGATCATGTTAATTCCCTGCTTAAGATTCTTTTATGGTTTCAGATTAACTACAAGATGGAGCCCAAACTCCTTGGAATGATATTCAAGACCCTCCCTAGCTGATTCCTGCCCAGAGCTCCAGCCTTCGCTCTTCCTGTGTCCCTCTCACACCTTCCGCTCTATTTAGGGAACTGCTTACATTAAAAAATGTTGGCGAACTAGGAATGAGAGCTTGGCCTTGACTAAGATGACCTTGAGAGCTGGGCATGAAGGAGAAAGCATTCCCTCCATGTGAGGTTTGTACATTTCATTGTACATATATCTTGCCTTGAAAGAAGAAGGAAAAAAATAACAGAATCTTAAACAAATATACAAATATTGACCTCTAGTTAATGATATGTAGGCTGGATTATCTGGGGGAAGTGTCCTGATGTCTGCAACTTACTCTGAAATGCATTTTAAAAAATAAAATAAGAGATTAATGGATGGCGAGAAAGATAGAGAGGTGGATAGGTATGTGGTCAAGCAAGGATAATAAAATGTTAATTGTAGAATCTAAGCGGTGGGTGTATTTGCTGTAAAATTCTTTCAACTTTTATGTGTGAATCACAATAAAACGTTGGGAAAATGTTCTTGATGCCATTAGAATTGGTTCTTCCTCTTTAAAATAAAAGGGATGGATGTTTATGTACCAAATGACCTCTAAGATTCTTTTCTGCTCCAACATTTTATGACATGTATAGTTCTATCATTAAAATACCACTTCTTGACCTATACTCTTCAAGATTATAGTTCATTTCACACTTGTGACTTTGTATACTGGCACTTCCTGATGACACTTTAAGCACCTGCGTTAATAATCCAGCTCATGTGTGCAGCGATGTAGCAATTCCTTTATTCATTCATTGAGAGTGACTGCATAAATGGTGGTTAAGATTCTGAGTCACACATACCTGAGCTTGAGCGGTGGCTCTACCACTTACAAGCTGTGTGATCATGGACAAAATACCTAATCTCTCTAAGCCTAGTATGTTCCTTACCTGCATAACTGGGAATCACAATAGTATCTAACTCATAGAATCATGGTAAGGATTAGGCAATGTTTCCATGTTAAGCACTGACCTCAGTGTCAGCACTAGATCCAAGTTAGTTTGCCAACAATGATTTCTTAAATATCTTTTCTGTGCTGGATGCTATGAATACAGTGATAAAATACACATAGTCCCTGCTTTCTCAGAGCTTCCAGGCTATTGGATGAGGCAATTAAATGAATAATTACAGTAAAATGTATTGGGTCTTATGGGAGAGGAAATAGAGGATGTCACTGAATAGTGGAACAGGGAATGCCTAACCTGGCCCAGGGAGTCAGAAAAAGTGATGTTTACACGGAAACTTGAAGGGGGAACTGCAGTGAGGAGGGGAGCAGAATGAGCAGAACATTCCAGGCCAAAAGAAGAGTGTGTCTGATGAGATCATGATAGAGTCCGGAAACTGAAAGTACAGTGAGGGCTTGAAGAAGAAAGATGAAGTCGAAGTTGTGTTTGTGGGCCAGGTGGTGGAAGACCTTGTAATTATTATGTTTAGGGAGTAATAACTATGGGCTGAGCTCTGTGCTAAGCATTTTACATAATTGAACTCATACACTCCCTGCAACAGCTCCATGTGATGGGTATTATTATTATCACTATTTTACAGCTGAGGAAACTGAGGTACAGAAGTAATGAGCTGAAGGCCACACAGTGAGTAGCTGAAGTAAGCCCGTAACTCAAGTCCACCGAGCTCTAAAACCAGGTAGTTTTGGCCACTACAGTGTTCTGCCACGTTGTTGATATAGTTGCCGTTGAGTTGGCTCTGACTCAGGGCAACCACGTAAATACAACAGAATGAAACATTGCCCGGTCCTGTGCCATTGTTGCAGCTAGTATGTATTTGAAGTGCCTTCCACCCTGGAGGGTTCGTCTTCTAGCACTGTATCGGACAATATTCTTTTTTTAAAATTTTTTTTAAATTGTACTGTAGATGAAGGTTTACAGAGCAAACTAGTTTCTCGTTAAACAATTAATACACATATTGTTTTGTGACATTGGTTGCCAACCCCATGACATGTCAACACTCTCCCTTCTTGACCTTAGATTCCCCATTACTAGCTTTCTTGTGCCCTCCTGCCTTCTCATCTTTGCCCCTGGGCTGGTGAGCCCATTTAGTCTCATTTTGTTTTATGGGCTTGTCTAAACTCTGGCTAAAAGGTGAACCTCAGGAGTGACTTCATTACTGAGCTATAAGGATATCAGGGGGCCATACTCTCAGAGTTTCTCCAGTCTCTGTCAGACCAGTAAGTCTGATCTTTTTTTTTTTTTGGTGAGTTTGACTTTTGTTCTACATTTTCCTTCAGTTCTGTCCGGGACCCTCTATTGTGATCCCTGTAAGAGCAGTCAGTGGTGGTATCCAGGTACTATCTAGTTGTTCTGGACTCAGTCTGGTGGAGGCTGTGGTAGTTGTGGTGCATTAGTCCTTGGACTAATCTCTCCCTTGTGTGTTTGGTTTTCTTCATTCTCCCTTGCTCCAGATGTGGTGAGACCAGTGGAATATCTTATACGGCCATTCACAAGCTTTTAAGACCCCAGATACTACTCACCAAAGTAGGATGTAGAACATTTTCTTTATAAACTATGTTATGTCAGTTGAGCTAGATGTTCCCCTAGACCATGGTCAGACAATGGTCTGTTGTGATCCTTAGGGTTTGCATTGGCTAATTTTTGGAAGTAGATTGCCAGGCCTTTCTTTCTAGTCTGTCTTAGCCTGGAAGCTCTGCTGAAATCTGTCCACCATGGGTGACCCTATTGGTATTTAAAACTCCAGTGGCATAGCTTCCAGCATCATAGCAACATGCAAGTCATCCCCGTATGATAAACTGACAGAGGGGTGGTGGGCTGCTGTGCTAGAAAGTTTGAAATTTATTTTAAGAGGAAAGGAGAATCAAAACCACAATGAGATATTGTGATGGTTAAGATTGTATGTCAGCTTGGCTGGGCCATGATTCTCAGTGTTTATATGTGATTACCCTGTGATGGAATCTGCTGTGAGTAGCCAATCAGTTAAAAGGGAGCTTCCTGGGCATGTGGCCTGCATCCAAATATAAGTGGACATTCTGGCTTTCGCCCTCTCTGGATCCTGCAGCTGCCTCCTATTCATCTGACCTCCAGTTCTCAGGACTTAAGCTAGCAGCTTACTTGCCCATCTTGGGATTCATCAGTCTTCACAGCCTGTGAGCAAGAGCCCTGTTCTCCAACCCACTGACCTTGGGTTTGTCAGCCCCTGAAGCTATATGAATCAGGAGAAGGCTTGTGGTCTTGCCTGCTGATCTTGGGATTTGTTGATCTTCACAGCCTATGAACAAGAGCCCTGCTCTCCAACCTGCCGACCTTGGGTTTGCCAGCCCCTGCAATTACATGAATCAGGAGAAGCCTCTATCCTGATCCACGGACTTGGTACATTCTAGCCTCAACAATCTCGTGAGCCATTTCATTGATATAAATCTCTCTCTATATATGTTTATATGCTTTACTGGTTTTGCTTCTCTAGAGAACACAGCCTAAGACAGATACCATTTCACTCCCACTAGGATGGCTAAGATTTAAAAAAAACAAAGAATGTAACAAATGTTGGTGAGGATGTGGGGAAATTGGAACCCTTATCCATTGCTGGTAGGAATGTAAAATGGTACAACCATTGTGGAAAATAGTGTGGTGGTTCCTCAAACAACTAAAAACAGAACTACCATATGACCCAGCAATTCCACTCCTAGGCATATACCCAAAAGACTTAAAAGCAGAGACTTGTACACCAAGGTTCATTACAGCACTGTTCACAATAACCAAAATGTGGAAACAACCTAAATGCCCATCAACAGATGAATGGATAAACAAAATGTGGTACACACATACAATGGTATACTACTCAGCAAGTAGGAGAAATGACAGCTTGATACATGCTACAGTATGGATGGAGCTTGAAGACATTATGCTGAGAGAAATAAACCAATCACAAAAGGACAAATACTGTATGACCTCACTTACATAAAAAGACAAGAAAAGGCAAATGTGTAGAGACCAAAGTTTATTAGTGGTTACCAGAGACAGGAGGGAGGTGGAAAAGAGGGGTCAACAGTGATGGAAAAATCGCATTAAGGGTAGGGTTGCACAGTCAATTATTGTAATTGCTATTAATAAGTTGTACACCTGTAAAAAGTTGAATTGGCAAAAGTTGTATGATAGATACATTTACAACAATGACAGAAAAAAAAAGCTGAGGCTGCTTATGTACAACCAAACACCTCATGGGATTTGATTCCTTGGTTTGGAGATTTAGGGTTATGGTTTCATCGTACATCCCAGTTAATTGGCCTGATAATGTGTTTAGTGTTTCTGTTCTACCTCCTAGTTCATTGTGTAGTGCCTAGGGTCTTAAAAGCTTGCAAGTCTCCATCCAAGGCACAACAATTGATCTCTATTTGCCTAGAACAACAGAGGAAGAAGGACAGTCAGCCGTAAGGGAGGATATGGAATGTGTGGCTAATTGCCTCCATGAACAACTGTCTCCTTTGTTATGAGACCAGAAGAACTGGATGGTGCCTGGCTACCATTACTGAATATTTTGATCAAAGATTCCACAGAAGAATCCTGATTAAAAGGGGGAAAATGCAGAACAGAATTTCAAATTATCATGGACTATAGACTTTCTGGAGCCACGGAGTGTTGATGAACCCCTGAAAATATTGCCCTGGGATAGTCTTTCAACCTTAAACCAAAAGTATCCTCTGAAGTCATCTTAAAACTGAACAATAGTTTAGCTTAACTAGTAAGAAAGGTCTGACCACATGAACCACAGCCTGCACCAGTCTGAGCCCAGAACTGGATGGTGCCCAGCTACCACCACCAAAGGCTCTGACAGGGATCACAGCAGAGGGTCCCAGACAGAGCGGGAAAAAATGTGGAACAAAATACAAATTCACAAAAAAAGACCTGACTTACTGGCCTGATGTTGACTGGAGGAACCCCCAAGACTATGACCCCCAGACACCCTGCTAACTCAGAGATGAAGTCATTCACGAAGTCCACCTTTCAGCCAAAGATTAGACCAGCCTATAAAACAAACAATAACACACGTGAGGAACGTGCTTCTTAGTTCAAGTATACAAGACCAAATGGGCAACACCTGCCCAAAAGCACAGACGAGAAGGCAGGAAGGCACAGGAAACCTGGATGAATGAACATTGAGAGCCCAGGGTAGAAAGGGAAAGGGGGAGAGTGCTGACACATTGTGGGGATTGCAACTAATATCACAAAACAATTTGTGTATAAAATTTTTGAATGAAAAACTAATTTGCGTTGTAAACTTCCACCTAAAACACAATAAAATTTAAAATAAAATAAAAAGGTCTGTGTCTTAGTTATCTAGTGCTGTTTTAACAGAAATACCACAAGTGGATGGTTTTTTATTCTCTCACAGTTTAGGAGGCTAGAAGTCTGAATTCAGGGCGCCAGCTCCAGGGGAAGCCTTTCTCTCTCTCTCGGCTCTAGGGGAAGGTTCTTGTCATTAATCTTCCCCTTGTCTAGGAGCTTCTCAGTGCAGGGACTCCGGGTCCAAAGGACGCACTCTTCTCCTGGTTCTGCTTTCTTGGTGGTAGGAGGTCCCCCTGTCTCTCTGCTCACTTCTCTCTTTTATATCTCAAAAGAGATTGACTCAAGATACAACCTAATTTTGTAGATTGAGTCCTGTCTCATTAACCTAACTGCTTCTAATCCTGCCTCATTAACATCATAGAGATAGGATTTATAATACATAAAAAAAAAATCACATCAGATGACAAAATGATGGACAATAACAATACTGGGAATCATGGCCTAGCCAAGTTGACACACGTTTTGGGGGGACACAATTCAATCCATAACAATCTGCCTTGAGCATTACGCTCTTTTAAGAACTATCTGCTTGGGATCAAATTGACAACAGCAACTCGAAAGATTAGATAGGAACCTTAGGGGACAATGAGTTCATGTTAATGAGTGAGGAACAGCTCAGAAAAAGTGAGAATGGTTGCACAGCTCGAAGAATGTAATCGGTGTCACTGAATTGTACATGTAGAAACCGTTAAATTGGTGTACGTTTTGCTGTGTATAAACAACAAAATACATAAAATTTAGAAGAAGAAAAAAAGAGGAAAAGAGACCCACTGAGGATTTTAACACTCTCAGGTCTGTCTCTTTTAACATGCAGGCTGAAGACTGTGTAAAGAATGGTTTGGAAGGAGCAGGACTGGATTTAGGGAGCTCAGACAAGAGGCAGCTGCTGCAGGCTCGGCCACAGATGACAATGGTTTAGACAAAGATCATGGCAGTGGGGTTAAAGAGAATGCATTTTTTTATTTTTTATTTTAATACCCAGATGTCTTAGTTATCTAGTCTGCTATAAGAGATACCACAAGTAGATGGCTTTAACAAACAGAAATTTGTTTTCTCACAGTTTAGGAAGCTAGAAGCCCAAATTCAGGGTGCCAGCAATAGGGCAAGGCTTTCTCTCTCTGTTGGCTCTGGAGGAAGGTCCTTGTCTCTCCTGAGCTTCTGCTCCTGGGCAGTCTTCATGTGTCTTGACATCTCTCTTCCCCCATCTCTGTTCTGCTGGCTTGTTTAATCTCTTTTGTATCTCAAAAGAGATTGACTCAAGATACACCCTACACTAATCCTGCCTCGTTAGCATAACAAAGACAACCCGTTCCCAAATTGGATTATAACCACAGGCGTAGAGGTTAGGATTTACAACACATATTTTTGAGGGACATAATTCAATCCATAACACAAGAGTAGGTAAAACGAGTGCTCTCATATTCTGCTGGTGGAAGTGTTAACTGCTACAACCTTCCTGGAAAGCAAATGATCAACAGGTATCTAGAGCCTAAGAACTTTCCTGTGACCAAGCAATTCTACCTCTAAGAACTTTTCCTAAGGAAACGCCTATAAAGGTGAAAAAATTAGAAACATCCCAAAAAGCCAACAAAATGATATTGGTTAAATAAATTATGGTATATACTTACAATTGAATATAATTCCATTATAAAAAAGGATGTTGAGATGAATAGGTACTGGCATGGGAAAGTGTTCATGACAGGTTAAGTGAAAAAAGCAGGTATCAAACTAGTTGAGAGGTATCTTGGAACTCTCTGTACTATCTTTGCAACTTTTCTTAAATCTGAAACTATTCTCAAATTAAGAAGTATATTTAAATAATTTTAAAATTAGAGATTTACAGTACTATCTTATTTTTATTTCACACACACACTCCTAAAAAATTTTACTCTAAGGTGTTCACAGTGGTTACCTCTGGGAGGTGGGATTAAGGACGTTCTTGTTTTCTACTTTTCTTTACTTTTCTACTTGTCTGTATCTTCTATCTTTTCTACAATGAATTATTACTTTTTATTGTGGTGAATATATATGTAACAAAACACTTGCCATTTAAACATTTTTTACATGTACAATCCAGTGACAGTATGTATTACTTTTGTAATAAGAAAATTTTCTTTTAAGAGAAGCTTAGTGAAAAAAAGAAGAAAGAGTGGTAGCTAGAGGAAGATACAGGGTCAAGGGATGGTTCGACATTTTATTTCATGGTCTTTAGTCTTTATAAAAGCATACTTTCAAATTATGTAGAAAATCTGGACAATATGAAAATGCTTTAAAAAGTGTAATAAACACACATAATCTTACTTCTCAGAAAGAATCACTGGGCAGTGAACACTGTAGTGCTCCACTGAGATTCCTCAGATCCCATTTACCATCTCTGGAGCCCGTCCACCAGCTTTAACCTGATTTTGCTTCTAACCACCAGCACCTGTGACTTTCTTTGAAAGACTACCCTCAGGCTAATGGAGCTGCTTTGCCCAAATGTACAGAGACCTGGAAGTGGCCGGGAAGTTATGTACAAAGAAGTATGAAACCCTGTGAGGCATAAATTACACTCTAGAGTTCCCCTGTGAGAGGAGACTGAAGATACTCTCCATGGTACTTGGCTTGAGCTCCCATCTTACTTGGTTTCTTCCCCTTCCCTCTCCTGCTTCCCCCACTCTCTGACTGGTTAATTGATTGATAAACCACCTGAACATGAATACTCATCTCAGGGTCTGCTTTTGGGAAACCCACTTAAGACATTGCTGTTGATATTTTAATGCATCTCCTTCCATTCTCTTTTCTATACATATAATACATGTTGTAAGGCTCTGGCACACTCTATAGAAGATTTGGTTCTGATCTTCCAGGCAGTCAGTGCTAAGAGAGAGCCATTATTAGCCACATGATTCATGGTGTCCATGAGATTACAGAAAATCATGGATGAGAAGAAGCCATGACAGTGAGTGTGGAGAGAAATTTGTTCCATGGATTGTAGAGAACCACATCCTCAACAACTTCCCTGAAATAATCATAGTAATGAATTCCATAGGCTGATGGTATAGAGCCAAATCGATATGGTTGCAGAGAACAGTTATCTGACGGCCTGATACAATCCCAGGATTAAATTCAGTGTTTAATCAGGGATTGCACAAGCAAATATGTACAGGGGCAAAATGGATAATTTAAATGAGGCATCATGTAAGAAAAAATAATTGGAGGGCGTATTTTCTAGCTGAGAGAGCCCCTACACAGCTCTAGTTAGGAGTTGCCATGTGGGATTGTTGTTGCCAGAGCTTCCAATTTATATGTGAAGTATTTTAATTTTAAAATATTGGAAATAAATTCTAATTATTTTTAAAACACTAGGCCAAATAAACATGATTGTGGGTTGAATTCAATCCATGACTGACAATTTGCAACCGCTGATCTAAAGGGGAAATAATGCATGTACTTCAGAGAAACCCAAAAGAATTACCTTTTACAATGTAGGATTTGGTTGCATTTTTCTATTGCAAAAGCATATTTTATAGTCAGTTTTATATTCTGCTATTTTCGTTGATCATAGTATAAGTATTTTCTTTCATCGTTAAATGCCATTCATAAAAATAGTTTTAAGATTACATTGCTAAAGTACCATGACTTACTTTTCTATTTTCTGTGTTTGATGACTTAAGAGTATTTTGGTTTTGGTTTTTGCTTTAGTAAATAATACTGCAATAAGCATTTTTCATTTCAGATAATTTCCTCCAACTAGACTCCTAGATGTGAAATTACTAGATAAGAACATTTTTAAAGTTCTAGATTCATATTGAGATTCATTAATGTTGTTGTATGTATCAATAGTTCATTCCATTTTATTGTTGAAAAGTATTCTATTATATGAATGTACCAAAGTTTGTGTATCTGTTCTCCTGCTGCTGGACCCCTCGGTAGTTGCCAGATTTGAACTATTATGAATAAAAGTGCTAAGAACACTCTTGTACCAGACTTTTTTGAGGAATATATGTTTTCATTTCCCTAGGACAAATACCTAGGAGTGGAATTGCTAGTTCATAAGATAGATACATGTTTAACTTTTTAAGAAACTCCCAAATAGTTTTCCAGCGTTTATACTATTTTGCATTCCCAAGATCAATGTACGAGAGTTCCAGTTGCTCCACATTCTCTCCACGTTGGTGTGGTAAATATTTTTCATTTTAGCAATTCTAGGATTGTGTAGTGGTATCTCACCGTGGTTTTAACCTGCATTTCCCTGATGACTAATAATTTTGAGTACTTTTTCATGTGCTTATTGGCTATTTGTATATTTTCTTTTGTGAAGTAGCTCTCAGGTCTTTTGCCCATTTTTAATTGGGTTATTTGTCTCTTTATTATTGAGTTGTAGAAATCCTTTATATATTCCAGATGCAGGCCCTTTGTCAGATACAAAGTGTTACAAATATTTTCTCCCAATCTATGACTTGCCTATTTATCTCCTTGATGGTGTTTTTTGATGAGCTGAAGTTTTTAATTTTGAGAGAGTCCCATTTATCAATATTTTTCCTTTATTGTTTTCTGCGTATTCTCTAAGAAATCTTTACCTACCTCAAAATCAGGAAGATATTCTCCTGTATTTTCTTCTAGTCGCTTTATTGTCTTAGTTTTTGTGTTTGGGTCTGTGCTCCATCTTGAATTGATTTTGTGTGAGGTGGGGGTTATGATTTTTTTTTCAATATAAATAACTATTTCTTCTGGTATCATTTGTCTTACATAGTTTTAACTATAAAAAGTTCTTTCCCATCCTGAGATTTAAAAAGAAACTATATTTTCTTCTATTTTATTATGATTTAATTTTTACATTATCTCATTAATTAGCCTCAAATTTACTTTATTTGGTGTGAGATAAGTATATAGATATTTTTCCAAATACAACTAATAATTCTAGCACCATTTATTGAATAATCATCCTTTCCTCTGACGCTTCTTTGTAAATACCTTTATTATGTATTAGATTCTTACTTATTCCAGTAGTGACATTTTTGCTATTTATTATGTTGTTCAATTTTCGTAAGTACCACAGTGTTTACAATATTGTAACTTTATAGAATGTTTTAATATCTGTAAGTGCAACCCCCCCCCCCATGGCCATTCTGCCTTTCAAAACATTTTAATAATTCTTATCTACATATTCTTACCCTAAAGGTTTAAAACATTTGGTTAAGATGCATTAAACATAAAAATTACCTTTGAAAGAATTGATAGTCATTTAGTTCTTTCTACCCAGAAATATGATATAGCTTTCAATTTATTCAAGTCCTTTTAAATTTGTCAGTGAAGTTTGGTGGTATTTTTTATTTAGGTCAAATACATTTCTTGCTACAGTAATTCCTAAGAATTGGGGTTGGAGAACTCTTGTAAATGTAGTTGATCTTATTATTACATTTTCTAATTGATTATTGCTGGTTGCATTAGTCTGTTTTTGTGATTATTCTGCGTCGCAAACAACTCTGAAAAACACAGTGGCTTGCACTGATAAACATTTATTTCATACTCTGTAGGTCAGCTGCAGCTTGTCTGATCTTGTCTAGGATTAGATACGCTAGGCTGAACTTCAGGCTGAGTTCAGGTGTACTCCATGTGTCTTCATTCCTGGATAAGGTCCACAAGAGCAGTGACTAGCTGGGATGTGCTCCTCTTATGGTGGTGGGCAAAAGTTCCAAGAGAGTTTGCCATGCCTCTCAAGACCTCAGCTAGAAATTGGCACATTGTCACTTTCTCCCACATTCCTAGTGGCCAAAGCAAGTCACATGGCCCACAGAGTGGGAAGTGTATGCTGCCCTTAGGGAAACCCTCACAAGGATGGGAAAGGAAAAAAGAATTCTAGACAAGTGATAAATCTACTAGAATGGTAAACCAGAAAGTTACTGATACTTGAATATTTGTCTTTTATCTAACCCTTACTAAATTCAAAGAAGCCCTGGTGGCACTGTGGTTAAGAATTTGGCTGCTAACCAAAATGTTGGCAGTTCACATCCACCACTCGCTCCTTGGAAACCCTATGGGGCAGTTCTACTCTGTCTGATAGGGTTGCTATGAGTCAGAATCGACTCGACGGCAACAGGTTTGGTTTTTTTGGTTTAAGGAGCCACCCAGTTCCTCAAGGTAAGGGGAGGTTTCTTAAGTATCTAGTGTTCAATCAATGACTATGGCATTGATATTTGAATGAATGAATGAATGAATGAATTAACAAATTTATGCCCTAGTTTCTAAATTTCCCTATAAATGTTTATTTTTTCTATCCTGTACTACTCCCCTCCTCTCCTTTTGTGGTAGACTGCTTCTTTGGAATCCTGTATGGCCTTACTTTCCTATATTCCAGGCCTGAATCTGATTCTACTAAACACTGTTCACTTATCCTTGGCCTTCAATCTTCTGTATCCAAATGGTTCCCCAAGTCCTATCGATCTCACCACCTACATATTTCTCAAATCTGTCTCTCTCCATCTTCACTGCCATTTCCTTGGTTCATTCCATCCATTTTCTGCTCTGCTGCTAGAGTGAGCTTCAAACATATGGGTCATATCATGTCCTTCTTTGTTTGAAACCTTCTGACGGTTTTCCACTGTCTTCATGGAAAACCCAATACAGCTAGTTCGCGACTTACGACGTATTTGAGTTATGACACACTGCTTTTACAACTGTCCATTTTTGGGTTTTTTTTACATCTTATAGTTAGTAATAAGTACTACATACAGTGTTGCAGTAAATATTTGCTGATGTTATCATTCTCGTGACAACCCTCAAAGACAAGTAAAGATCATATTTATAAAGATACTGATAATAAAAGGCAATAATAATGAAAACTAAAACAAAAAAAAGAGGTATTTGGCTTATGTCAGAACCGACTTAAGACAGAGTTGTCAGAACAGAATCCTGACGTATATAGAGGACTACCTGTATTTAGAATGGTGCTCATAATCTGGCTTACCCCTCTAGCTTTACCCTGGCACCTCCATCTGTCACAACAGGCTCCTTACGTATGAATGACTTGCATCATCCTAAAAAATGTCAGAATGGCTAAGGATCAAAAGAGCTGATTGAGAGCTATGTAATATTTAATTAATAAAATGGGAAAATACATGAATGCTAAATAAACTCCACTTCTTAACTGCCTTAAACATGGTACACATGGGTGGAATGGAATAATAAAAAGGTCTTTGGTAGTGTAAAGTTTGGGAACCACTGAGAGAGAGATGGAACATAAACAATCATGAATCTGTATCAGGGAAGGAAAAATAATATTACTTTTGTGCCCCTCATCACACACAGCAGGTTTAAGGGATGAAGAGAAATGTGAAAGAAAAAACTGTTTAAGGTTAAAGTCTTTTTTTCTACAGACTACGTAAGAGTGATGTTAGGAGGGAATTTCAAGTATGCTTTGGGAAAAGGAGAAAGGGTTGAAAGTCACCCAAAACATGACTTACAAGGTCAAATATTCAGAGTCAGCTGGCATGGAAAATGAATTAAAGGACATATATTTGGACACATAAGTTACTGGTGGGCTGTGGCATTTCCCATGAAAACTGTGTTTTGACAGAGCGCCATCACAACACGCACAGCCTCCTTGAGTGGCCTCCAGGTAAACTCATGCTCTCTAACCACTAGTAGATCCCCAGTGCTGCGGGGCATCCCTCCACGACCCCTTCCCTGATTCCTGCCTCCACTCTCCTCCACATCTATTCCCCATCTTCTCTCTCCCCAAGCTTCCAGTATCTCCTCCCTCTCTGCTCTTGCTCAGAAAATGGAAGCCATCCCAAGAGCATGCTCATGGCTCCCACCACCAAGTCCGCCCACCTCCCTGTGTCTGTACCTGTGAAATCTGCTTTCTCCTGTGCTGCTACGGATGAACTATCTGTGCGGCTAACAGAAGCTCTTCCCTCCCGTCGTGTATACATCTCATCACCCTTCACTCTCTCAAGAGCATCACTCCAGAATCTCTCCCTCTCCCTTCTGTGTCTTGATTTCCCCCTCACTTCTTCCATCCCCTTGAATTCTCTACTGCAGATGACTGTTGACACAGCGAGTGCTTAGCACATTCCAGATGCTTCTCTGTTTGCTTCCACCATGTGGATCTCCCTTAGTCTTCCCCTGCTTTCTCACCGTGTCTTCACCATGGGCCTTTCTTCTTGTCCTTCAGTCAACTCTCCTCCAAATTTTGCTTTTATACCTCTTCTTACCCTCCACTTTGTCCCTCAACACCCTCATCTCGTCTCAGGACTTCAACTTTTTCATTATGTCTATGAAGCTATCTCCAGTCCTGTCTTCTCTCCTGAGGGATAATTCCGCATTTTCAAACTCAACATCGTGAATCTGTCTCTCCCAAGCCAGTTCCTCCTTCTAAATTCCTGGTTCCATCCAATGGAATGGTGAGCACCGTTCTCTAATGCACTCAGTTGCACAGTCTCAGCCATCGTTGACTTCCCCTTCTTTTCCTTGGTGTCACGTTCCAGGTCCTGCTTACCCCTGTGATGGTTAATGTTATGGGTCAACTTGGCTAGGCTATGATTCTCAGTGGTTTGGCAGACACTGTGTAAATCATCCTCCATTTTGTGATGTGATGTGAGCTGCCAGTCAGTTGAAAGGGGAGTTTCTTTGGGGGTGTGGCCTGCCTCCAGTATGTAAATGGATGTTCTGGCAAAGCTCACTCTCTTTCTCCACCCTATGCTCTTCTCATCTCCTGACATCCGGTTCTTGGGAAGTGAGCCTGCAGAAGTCTCTGGCCTGCCGCCTGACCTACAGATTTTGGATTCGCCAACCCCTGCAACCCCGTGAGTCAGCATAGGTCTCCAGTCAGCTGCTTGACCTGCAGATTTTGGGTTCACCAGCCCCTGCAAACACGTGAACCAGCAGAGGCTTCATCCTGTCCCCTGACCCATGGATTTAGGACTTGCCAGTCCCCATAATTGCATGAGCCATTTGCTCGAAGCAAATTTCTCTCTGTGTATATTTACATGTGCCTCACTGGTTTTGCTCCTCTAGAGAATCCAGACTATGACAGCCCCCTCTGACTGTTTGTCCCTGTCCAGACCCACTGCTGTCACCCTTACCTCTTCAGTTCTACAGACATTTAAAAACTTGCTGTCCCATCTGATGTTGCTTCACTCCTCGGTCCAGCCCACACAGGCCTCTAGATTCGTTTGTCTAAAGCAAGGCTCTGATCAGCCACTGTCAGGCACACTATGACATGCGTGAAACTTGAACACATTAGTCTGAGTGAAGTAAGCCAGACACAAAGGACGAATATTGTATGATCCCACTTATGTGAAATATCCCGGATAGGCAAATGCATAGAGACCAAAGTCTATCAGTGGTTACCAGGGAATGGGTGGGGGAAGACAGAGGGAGTTATTGCTTAAGTTTCTGTTAAGGATGATGAAAAAAATTTGGAAATGGATAGTGGTGGTGGTTGTACAACATGGCGAATGTAATTAATGTCATTGAATTGTATGCACAAAAATGGTTGAAATGCCAAATGCTTTGTTTTATATATATGTATATATATATATATTTTTTTTTTTTTTTCTTTCCTTTCTAGTTGCTGTAGAGTTGATTCTGACTTATGGAGACCCCATGTGTGTCAGAGTAGAACTGTGCTTCATAGAACTTTCAGTGGCTGATTTGGAAGGAGAGTTCCAAGCCTTTCTTCCAAGTCACCTCTGGGTGGGTTTGAACCAGCAACCTTTCAGTTAGTAACCAGGTGCTTAAATATTTGCATTACCCAGGGACTTATTTTACCACAATTATTTTTAAAAAGCCTCTCACAGATCCTCATTGCCTATCAAATTAAGTCTAAACTCAGCTCAGCTCCGGGATCAACCTGACTTTACAGCATCATCTCCTCCTATGTTCTGTTCCGCAAGGGGTTGCCGTGAGTCAGGGGCTGACTGGATGGCAGCTAACAATACCAACTACAACAGCCCTTTAGTAAACTGAACTCCTTGTGGTTCCTCGAACACACCCCCTGTCTATCCTCTGGCCTTGTCCTCGGCCTGGAATTCTTTCCTTTTCATCTACTTGCCATTTAAATTTCAACCCAAATCCCTGTATGAATAGCCTGATTGCACAGTAGGGTGCTTCTCCCCCTCCAAAACTCCATATTCCTTAGGGATGATCACGTTCTGCTTTGTATTATTTCAGTACATACTTCTGTACCCTGAGCAGTCCTTGGGTGGCACAAATGGTTAACACATTCAGCTGCTAACCAAAAGGTTGGAGGTTCAAGTTCACCCAGAGGCACCTCGGAAGAAAGGCCTGGTGATCTACTTCTGAAAAACCAGTCACTAAAAACCCTATGGAGCATAGTTGTACTCTGACACACATGGGGTCACCATGAGTCGGAATTGACTCGATGGCACCTGGGTTTTTTTTTTTTTTTTTTTGGTTTTGTATCCTGACAGCTTGGAAACTTCTTGACGGCTGAAACTGTATGAGCATTCTTGTATCTCCCAGCACAGCCACAAAGTAGGTTCTCAATAAATGTGTGTTGAATGAATGCTTAGATTATCAGCATTGCCGGGACTTGCTGAGCTCAGCCACATCTATTCATAAACCACCCGGCTTCCTTAGGGAAAAGGAGAAAGGGTTGAAAGTCACCAAAAACACGCACAAACCTCCCCCGTTGCTCTTTTCTCCCAAGTCGAGCCGTGCACACCCATCCCCTCATTACAGACCCATCCGACTGCTCTCTCTCCAGACCTGAGATCTCTTGCCCTGAGGGTTTCGAGCTGACTCCCTCAGACTAGAATCGCATTCTCAGGGCTCAACAGACTTCTAAGGGGCTCATCCTCTGTCTTCCTGTCCCCTGCTTCCCACTTCTGGGATAGTCCCCAGGCTCAGAAGCAAAGCCAACGCTTGATCCCAAGGCAGTGTCCCCCCTAGAACCAGCTAAAGAGCAAAAGCAGCCCTGCCTTCCCTGAGATCAAAGCCCTGTGGGCAGGATCACCTGGCCAAGTGCCACACTGCTATGGCAACGTGAATTTTAAGCAGTAGTCGGCAGAACCTGCTTCTTCTGTTTCCACAACCCGGGAACCAGCATCTCCAGAGCAGGACGCCCCACAATGAGGGTCCAGGGTGTGCCTGAGGGGCCTAAGTCACTTTCTGGGGTCAGGATGGCCCAACCCCGTACTGACATCCTGAGGCCTGACTCGGGGGCCAGCAGGATAGATTGCATGACTGGGGAAGAGGTGGGGGCATCAGCTACCTCAAGGGCAGAACTGCAGCAAGGAGGCTGAAAACAAATCTCCCTAAAACAAAAACAATCTGGTTTCGTATGGCCCCACAAAACCTAATATATTTGCTATCTGGCCCTGGACAGAAAAATTTTGCTGACCTCCGACATGGAAGATAGGAGAAAGAGAGATAGGAGGCAGAAGGATGGAGGCATTGTTTTACCCTATTAAAAAAAAAAAAAAAGCATTGGAAGTAATTATAGCAAAACATTAAAATTAGTCAATTCTAGATGATGTATATGGGTATTTTTTATATTGTTCGTTGAACGTTTTTGTATTTTTAAATTTCAAAATTTAAATATATATACATGTTGCTACAAAAAAATTAGCATAGCACGCTTACAAAAGTACCTCGCAGGGCGGCGGGGAGAGGGGGGGAATCACAGTGGCAAACTAACGGAAAAAGTGTGCCTATATGCATAAAAATACAGTATACAATATATAAAGAAAATATACTTGGGATCAGAAGACCTGGACTGGAGAGTTCTACCACTTACAAGCAGTGGAACCACAGAGTGATGCTCCCCCCGCCCCCACCCCCGCCCCCATCCCCCCAACAGCACTATAAAACCCAACCAAACCCATTGCTGTCAAGTCAATTTCAACTCATAGCAACCTTATAGGACAGAGTAGAACTGCCCCATAGGGTTTCCAAGGCTGTAATCTTTATGGAAGCAGACTGCCACATCTTTCTCCTCTGGCAAGTCTGGTGGGTTCGAACCGCCGACCTTTCGGTTAGGGGCCGAGTGCGTAACCACTACACCACCAGGGCACCTTCATAGCGCTGTACCCGTTGCTGTCGGGTCGATTCCGACTCATAGCGACCCTAGAGGACAGAGTGGAACTGCTCCACAGGGTTTCCAAGGAGCGGCTGGTGGATTCGAACTGCCGATCGTTTGGTTAGCTAGCAGCCGTAGCTCGCGGTAGCTCTTAACCACAGTGCGACCAGGGCTCACAGTGCTGTAGTGAGGATTAAATGCAAGCACTAGGGAGAATTTCACCGTGTATGGCAAAGGGCTCTTTAAATAAATGTAAGCAAATCAGTTATGGTTGGTGGAATCCCAAAAGCCCCAAGATCTGGTCCTTCAGCACAAGGCAATTTGGTACCTACTTATAGATTGGGGAATGGGGATGACAAAAGCTGATTGGAATATGGACTATGAACAAGGATTTTGTTTGTTTGTTTGTTTTTTAAATGAAGATGCTATAATTCTGTCTAAGACCATCCCAGAGCACAACCTTGGCCATATCTGTTGAACCTCACTGCACACCAGCTCCCTTGTCTAACAGGTTGTGCTCACCTCTCCCTAAACATTATGGAGTCAGGAAGATTCGTTAACACTGAGCTTCTGATGATGTCCATATGGTGACGGTTTTCCATCTGCATCGTGGTCTTCAAGTTCACCTTGAGTTACTGTTGTATTGTTGCTGTTAATTGCCGTTGAGTCGATTCCAGCTCATGGCGACCCCACGTGTGCAGAGTAGAACTGCTTCATAGGGTTTTCAAGGCTGGGACCTTTTGGAAGCAGACCACCAGGCCTGTCTTCCCAGGTGCCTCTGGGTGGGTTTGAACCACCAAACTGTCAGCTAGTGGTCAAGAGCTTAACTGTTTGCACCACCCTGGGCCCCCTACAGCTGTATTGCAGTGTGCCTTCCCTCCCCACTGCAGTCAGCACCAGGCCCACAGCCTCCCATGCAAGCCCCACACAGAGGCTCCAGGCATGCACAGATCACCTGGTCTCACACACACACACACACACACACCTCTGTGCACACGGATAGTCTCCTTCCTTCCTTCCACACTGGCTGATGTACACGGCGCTTACACCCCAAACCAGCAGTCCCTAAGATACGCCCCTACTCACAGGGGTTTGAATACTCTTGTTGTGTTCTCTCTAGAAGAAAATGACCTCCCTCTCTCTCAACCCCTTGTCATATGACCATGTCTGGGTCTCTTCCATCAGCTGAGAAATTGAAAAGCTCGGTTTCTGATACCATTATTCCCATATAGACCACCCCGTGCTGCCTCTCCGAATGCCCCAGTCCTTCAGCCTCACCTCCTCAACAGAGGAGCTAATAAACTACTCGGCTGAGGAGGGCAAGACAAATGAGGCTTAATCGGTTTCCATTCCCAGGAGTCAGAGCTTGACACGGGAGATGACTCTCAAAGGGTGAAATTCCATGGGGAACAGTCAGCAGGAGAGGGGGAGAGTGTCAGTCCTCACCAAAAGTCATGAGGAACAGAGCACCCACTTCCTTGTCGCCATCAGGAACAGCAGCTAGGAGAACCCTACAAGGACCCCACGGGGACCCCAGCAGTGAGGGAGCGATGAGGCCCACAAAGGCCTTCTCTCTCCCGGTTCCTGTGTGGGTCAGCTCCAGGAGCCCGGGGCTGAGCACAGGAGGACAAAGCGCACAGGAGGACAAAGTGCGCAGGAGGACAAAGCGCACAGGAGAGGCAGGTCCTTTCCTCCGCTCTCTTCTCTGGCTTTCCATCAAGGAAACTGCCTCTTCGCAGTTTCTCTCCGAATTCTTTTCCTCTAGGGAAAATCCCAGAAGCCTCTCTTTGGGGATCTGTGAGCCTTGGACTCCCTCTTCTGGTGAAGTGTGAGGAAGAGGCGGCCGCGCAGAGCTGCGCCTCTGAGACCGCAGCGTGGGAGAGTCTGGTGCTCCCGTCAGCCTCCCCAGCTCACCTTCAGGGCACCAGGGTCTCCTTGAGTAAGTGGCCGGTACTGACTCCTTAATAAACCTTCTTCCTTTCTTTCCAAGCAAATAAACAAGGGAAACCACCATCTCCTCGAAAGCTCAGTGAATTCACAGCCTTAAGAAGCCGACAAGGGTCCCCTCCCTAGAGGGCAAAGGGGCAACCACCTTTGGATGCTGAAAAAACTTGCTCTGATGTACACTTTCTAGAGAAGAAAGATCACCATGTTCCTGAACTTGGACAAATGTAAAGGGGTGTTAAAAAAAGGACTCTTTCTGTCTCCATTCCTGCTGTTACCCCAAAGGCTGAGAATAAAAAATCGGTGCCAACCACCTCCAAACCAGGTGCCATTGATCACCCTGACTCACAGTGACCCTATGTGTGTTAGAGTAGGACTGTGCTCCATAGGGTTTTCAATGGCTGATTTTTCAGAAGTCGATTGCCAGGCCTTTCTTTGGAGGCGCCTCTGGGTGGGCTCAAACCTCTGAACTTTGGGTTTACAGCCAAGCCATTTGTACCACCCAGGGATTCCCCACTGCCCAGGGGCAAGGTGGCTTAAATGTTCGTAGAGTCCTCTACATAGAGATTTTGATTTTCCCCCCTTCCCAGAGGTCAGCCCTGCACTGTGGGCTGCAGCTTCTCCCCACCTGCTCCAGCACCCAGCCGCTACCCTTCCCAAGTGTTTCCCCTAATAACCACCTCCCCGTCGAACTCTGCTTTGCTTCCCAGAGGATCTGAAGCAACACCTGGCATCCTAGGTGTGTGCCTTTCTTCCCAGCCTCCCCTCCACCCCCTCCCTGTGAGATGCCACACCCTGTACCATGCCCCTGGGGAGCTTACAAGCATCATGTGCAAACTGATTTAGAAAGGGAAGGAGTTCCTAGTAGTGACTCCATGTCCCTTTTATCCAGAAAACCAAAGATAGGAGTTTAACTTAATAAAACCAGAAACACCTGCTGTTCCAACCAGAGAGAATTACAGGTTAACCTTTTATCGGTTTTAAGGCAGCCAGTAAGGTCTTCCGGTCCACAGGTCTTTCTTCTGCCCACGGGAGGGGAAGTCAGGAGGACGGGAAGGAGGTGGCCATTGGGGGCCCAGGCAGAGCACCCTTCCCCATAGCCCACCCCATTTTGTCTCTCCGGCCCCCAAATATGATCTTAATGCACTTTGGTTTGAGAACAAGCATGCCCTTTGCCCCATCCAGGCTCAGTGGAGCTGGAGTCCCAGTGGGAGTTTCTTCTGGATCGGTGGCCTGGGGTCAGCCTGCTTTCCCCTCGGCCAGGCTCTCCCAGGGACAGATGACTTCCTTTTCCATGGCCCGGTCATTCGACTCGCCCGCCGCGCCATCCTTCTCCGAGTCCATCAGGCAGGTCCCGCTCCCCATAGGCACGTCCATTTTGATCTGGAAAAAGCTTCAGAGGCAAGAGGAAAACAAGTGTGGGGCAGGAGGGACAACAAATCCCTAGCTCACCCTGACATCCCTGGAGAAGATTGATGGCACAGATGTAGCTACCAAAAGTTATATGCGCAATGATGGGGCGGGGGGTGGGGGGACAGCATATACAAAGCCTCTGTGATGGGAATCAGCAGGGCACTCTAACCCACTGCTGTTGACTCAATTCTGACTCACAGCAACCCTATAGGACAGAGTAGAACTGCCCCATAGGGTTTCCAAGGCTGTAACCCTTTACGGAGGCAGGCTGCCACATCTTTGCCCCACAGAGTGGTTCATGGGTTTGAACCACCAACCTTTCAGTTAGCAGCCGAGTGTTTAACCGCTGTGCCACCAGGGCTCCTCTATAGGATATACAGGTAGCTAATTCTCACCCTCTTTAAACTGCCTTACAACGAAGCGCCAGCCCCTGAGGAGAGATTCTTTTAAAATAGCATAAAAAGTCAAAAACGAAACCCATTGCCATCAAGTCGATTCCGACTCATCGCGATACTATATAGGACAGAGTAGAATTGCCCCACAGGGTTTCCAAGCAGTGGCTGGTGGATTCGAACTGCTGACCTTTTGGTTAGCAGCTGGATGCTTTACCACTGTGCCACCAGGGCTCCTAAAATAGCATAGAAGGGAAAAAACGGCAAAGAAGCACACCTTTTCCCTCTCCTTCTCAGGAAGTGGGGGGGAACAAAACTGAGTTTCGGGAAACATTTCGGTGGCCAAGTGATCTGAACAACCTATTCCTCTGTGTGAGGCATACCAGTGGTCACAAAGCTAGAACATTCCCGGGGAGGTCGAGCTGGGAAAATCAGTAGGACGCCCACACTGGACGCTGACCTCTCTCCTAAGGCATCCAGAGTCCCTCTCCTCTCGGCCTGTCTGGACAGACACAGACGGGAAGAGAGTAAGAACTTCTGCTCAGCCAAGGCCTTGCTCCTTGGGTATCCATGGCAACCTAAGATCTTGCACAGAGTCTTACTTCTCCAAAGCCAGTCAGGGCCAAACGGGAGCATTTGGATTGGTGTGGCAGGGTACCCCTAACTGCCACTCCAAAACCACATAAAGGTGGGGCTGATGCTGTGTTTTGCATTGTCTACAACCTTTCTTTCCTCCCTTGGCCCAGAGGTTCTCGAGGGGATATCTGTGCTCTGTGCCCAGCGAGCTGCCCCGGGGCACCTGGGGTTCTCAGAGGTCGGGCTTGCAGGACCACCCAAAATGGAGTTCAGAGGGGCCTCCTCTCGGGGAGAGTCTGGGCACACAGAAGTCCACAGAAACTTCTGCTGGAGTGAGGATCCCTGCCAGCTCTGCCAAGCTCTGTGCGTGCAGGCCGGGCAGCGGGTCTCGAAGAGGGAGGTGGGGGAGAGGCGCCTAAGTGGGGTGCCGGAGCCCCTGGAACCAATGCCCTCTGCATATTAGCACCATGTTTGGGTCCCATTGCTGCCACTGACCTTCCTTGTCCTTGAAAAATGGGGCAGGGTGGGTAGAAGTGCATGAAAGAAACAAAACTAGTTGCCGATTCCAACTCACGGTGACCCCATGTGTGCCAGAGTAGAACTGTGCTCCACAGGGTTATCGATGGCTGTTTTTTGGAAGTAGGTCATCAGGCCTTTCTTCCAAGGCACCTCTGGCTGGACTCAAACTACCAGCCTTTCAGTCAGTAGCATTTGCACCACCCAGGGACATACAGACACAGAAGCGCATAGAAGAAAAAAAAAAAGATGGAAAAAAATAAACATAAAAACACACCTGTTTTCGTTCCTTATTCTCAGGAAGAGGGGGGAGGACAAAAGTGAGTTTCTGGAAAATTTTCAGTGGCCAAGGGATTTGAACAGCCTATGTACGACATCTGCTTCCCCAGAATTCTCATTGCCACCACCACTCCACCTGCCCCCAGCTGTAGACCACGGTCACACAACAGAGTCACAACACGCACACACACACACCGCAGAGACATACACGCAGACCCACCCAGAGGTATACACACAAACGCATGCAGACACATGGCACCTACACACAGACAGTGGCACCCACAGACACACATGCCTGCACATACATACCCACACATGCGTGCACAGACACCCACGTGCACACGCAAAGACATACACAAACACATTCACAGACACGCCCACAGACCCACACACACATAGGCTTACATGCACACACACGTGCGCGCACAGAGCACCGCCCCCTTCTGGTTCTTACTTGGCCACCTTCTTGGGTCTCAGCCGGGGCAGCTGCTGGCCCCCATCCCCCAGGGGCTGCACCTTGCCATGGGGCACAGGAGGGCACTTGGGCGAGAGCCTGGCAAAGACGGGTGAGGTCAAACAGCCGCGCCTCAGAAATCTGCTGAAGGACAGAGCCACGCCGGCCTTGGGTGGCGCCCTGGGCTGGGCGTGGGGCCGGGGGCACCCTGAGCTCAGCTCCGAGTCCATGGAGGCCTCGCTGCCCTTGGCGACGGAGGGCCCATGGCGGGCGCTGGACCCGCTGGCCTCACCCTCCTGCTCCAGGCCCGGGGAGCTGCCCAAGGCCACCCTAATGGGCGAGGGGCAGATGGTGCTGCTGGGCCTTCGGAAGCGGCCAGGTGAGGGGAAGGGCCTCCTCGGGGAGCGGCAGGATGAGGAGAAGGGGCTGGAAGGCGAGGGGGGCACGCAGGTCCCCGCGTACACAGCCAAGTGGGGGCTGGGAGTGCTGTGCTGGAGCCGCTGTGGAGAGGAAAGGAGAGAGCCCGGTGGTGAGCTGTGTGGTCTGGCAGATGTGGCCGAGGCCTAGCCCCCCTCCAGGGCTCAGAGAGCAGGTCTAATGGCTGCCTCCAGGGGAACCAGAAAAGGTGTCCAAAGCTGCCTGTGACAATGGCATGGCCGCACTGAGCCTCCTGCCAAGGGACCTGCCTGTCCCTGAGTCCTAGCTGCTGTCCCCAGGACTGGGCAGTTGCACCCAAGGCACAAACTGGCCTTCTGCTAGGCCTGGGATGCTGCAGTGTGACCAGGCAGAGTTCCTGGTTGCCCCTCAATGCCAGTCCCCAAATGAGCAAAGCTTAGTACCACACCCTATCTCACTCCTTCCCTACCCTTGCTCTCCCACCTAAGGACTGAGAGCAGCAGAGGGGGCAGAAGCAGCCCCCTCACACCTTGCTGACTCCTCCAGGCCTGAGACCACCCACCGAGCCCTGGGCCCCTGCCCACGTCTGCACGTACCACACCTTGGGGATAGTCTAGCCCCAGACCATCCCGTGCCTCCCCTCAGGCAGAGCGGGACAGCCGAAAGAGAGGCTGAGTGTGGAAGCTGAGGGTGCTGGGGAAAAGGAAACGAAGGAAATACAGGGATAAGGGGGTTCAGTGGAGAAAGGGGGCGTGTTTAAACCTCCCTGAGCCACCAGACCCCAGGCCTTAGAGCTTTTGAGCAGGAATGGTGGACCTGGTGTGTTCTCAGCTGAAGGAGCTCGAGAAAGCTTTGTCCGAACTGACAGAAGAAAATTAAAATAAGAATTTTCAAGAGTTTCTCTGCTTTCAACCTCTCTTCCCTTCACAGAGCACATGGGCCCACTGGCCTGGTTGGCCGTGTCCTCTCCTGGATCCTGCTGTGGCCACATCAAAGCCCAGCGTGAGGGAGCTGGGGGTCTGAGATGGTCCTGGGGACAGTTATATCAACGCTGCCACCAATAGAGAATCGGAAATGACTTCAGTGAAGAAGAAACTCTCTTTGAAACTGCCACAGCCACATGGAGTCCTGCTCAGAGGGACCTGCCTGCCCCCAGGCCAGGGTACAGCCCCAGGGCTGGAGGAGGGCAGCCCCGGGCCCCTGAGCAAGAGGCTGCTTGCTTCTGCAGAGCCTGGCCTGCTTTCCAGGGCACCGGAGGGAAAGGCAGATGCACCCAAGGAAGGCTTTGGAGGAAGAGAAAGGCAAGAAGGCCACAAAGGGCTGGAGCTGGGATGTCTCCTTTCTGTCCCACCAGCTCCCTGAACTTCAGACAAGATTCTGTCTGAAACAGCAGCTCAGAACCCTGCTTCTGTCCCTTTGCTCAGACTCCCACAGCCAGCAAACCAGAGGGAAGGCCAAGCAAGCCCACGGGACACCGGGCTATAATAACAATAATTATTATTATTGTTAAAACAGTAAGAATTTAGCAAATGCAATTGAGCTGTTTACAGGGATTATTGCATGGACCCCTCAGAGCCACTTTGTGAAGCAGCTATTATGATCCTATTTCACAGATAAGGAAACTAATGCTTCAAGAGGTCAAGCAACTCCCCAAGGACTCCCTGTGGGAATGGTGGGGCAGGCTCTAATGCCAGGTTCACTGACTCCAGAGTCCGTGCGGGTAACCACTCACAGGATTTCTCAATGTGGCCCGCAGGCCACCTGCATCAGAACCAGCCGGGATACTTGTTACAAACACAGGTCCAGGCCCCACCCCAGGCCCACTTAAGGAGACTCTCAGGGTGCAATTCAGGGAAAGCATTTTCTAACCAACTTCCAAGGTCACTGCTGTGCCCAGTAAGTCAAAGTAGTTCTGCACTGTGCTTCTAACCACTTCCCATTCTATAGGGAGGTGTGTTTCCACTGGGACACAGTCTATGAAGAATAATTCCCCTATAATGATAGGAGGAAGGCTGGACCCTGATGAAGGGTTTGAGAGACAACTGTTAGGTGAGAGAGGATGGCCCTACAATTTATTAAGCTTTATTACGCACTAGGTGCTTTGCAAATCCTTACAACCAGCCCCGTGTAGAGAAGAGGAAATTGAGGTCTAGGATGGCTAACACCCTCCCCAGGCTCTCACAACTAGTAAGGAGCTGTGCTAGGCAGGATTCTAAGATGACCCCCAAGATTCCCCGCACCTGCCTGTGTGTGGGTGTGAACTGTGAATGTGACGGGATTATGTGGGATGGCAGAGTTGACTCTTACAAGGGGAGATCACCCAGGTGGGCCTGACCTAACCACATGAGCCCTTTAAATCTGGGTCTAGAGGTCAGAGACAGTAGAATTTGGAGAGACTAAAAACGTGGGAGGGAAATGTCACAAAACAGTATGTGTATAAATTTTTGAATGAGAAATTAACTTGAGCTGTAAGCTTTCATCTAAATCACAATAGTTTTTTTTAAATAAAAAAAATAAAGATCTATCTATATGGGATCAAATTGACAACAGCAACTCGAAAGGTTAGATAGGAAGCTTGGGGGAGGTGATTTTATGTTAATGGAGGAGGAACAATTTGGAAAAGGAGGGTGAGAATGGTTGCACAACTCAAATTCTCATGGAATCCAGACTGGAACCGTGGAGGCTGGATGAGCCCCCAAAATTATCGTCTTGAGATAATCTTTAAACCTTAAACCGAAAATATCCCATAAAGTCTTCTTAAAACCAAACAATAGTTCAGCTTAACTAGTCAAGAATATCTGCCTTGAGCATTGGGCTCTTTTAAGATCTATCTATATGGGATCAAATTGGCAACAGCAACTTGAAAGATTAGATAGGGAACTTAGGGGGCAGTGATTTTATGCTAATGGGGGAGGAACAACTTGGAAAAGGAGGGTAACAATGGTTGCACAACTTGAAGAATGTAATCAATGTCACTGAATTGTACATGTAGAAACTGTTGAAATGGCTTATGACTGTTTATATTTCCCCCAAAATAAAAAAAGATGTTAAAAATCTCCATTACTGGCTTTGAAAATGGAGGGGGCTGCATGGCAAGGAATGTGGGCAGCTCCTAGGAGCAGAGAGTGGCCCTGGCTGATAGCCAGCAAGGAAACAGGACTGTCAGTTCTAAAACCACAAGGAACTGAATCCTGCCAACAATGTGAATGAGCTTGAAAGTATATTCCTCCCAAGAGTCCCCAGATAAAAACACACACAATCTGGTGGACACCTTGTGAGCTCCTGAGTATAGAACCTAACCAAATCTTACCTGGACAATTGTGAGCTAATAAATGGGTGCTGTTTCAAGCCACTACATTTGTGATAATTCATTACACAGCAATAGATAATAGTGACCAAATGGGAATCTGAGCTCAGGTCTGTGCAACCCCAAAGCTCCTGCTTTTTCCACTGGCCCATATTGTTATCCCATTGTCTACGGGGTTGAGACAGGACACTCGGGTCCTATAGAGTGGGCCACAATATCAAAATTTGGAAATGAGGCTTGCCAAGAGAGATAGAGAGGCATCAAAGTTCCCCTCCTTCAATAATTTGACTGAGGACCCCCTGGTTCATTAGCTAGAATCCCACTTATTCAGAATTTGTGATGAACTCCTGTTATAATCCCCACTTTACATCTAAGGAAATGGAGGCTCATGGAGGTGACACAACTTTTCCAAAAGCACACAGCCAATGACTGGACGCGCCACTCTAGAAACCAAAATAACCAAACCCATTGTGGTCGAGTCCATTCCAACTCACAGCAACCCTACAGGACAGAGTAGAACTGCCCCCATAGGGTTTCCAAGGCTGTAAATCTTTACAGAAGCAGACTGTCACATCTTTTTCCCATGGAGTGGCTGATGGGTTTGGACCACTGACCTTTGGCTTAGCAGTCGAGCGCCTAACCACTGCACACCAGAGTTCCTTCGCCACTCCATACTTGCCCCCAATTCTGTGCCCTCCTTCCACCCTCCTCCGTATCTCTTCCTCTCCCACCTCATTCCTCTACCAAAACCTACACTTTTCCAGACCATGCTTCCCAGGATTATGACAGGACATATAAGGAAGGTGGCCACTGTTCTGGTTCACTTACCTGGCCTGAGACAGTCCTTTCTTCTGGGCTAATAGCCACTAGCCCAATTGGCTGTGGACGTGCTAAGCAGAATGCCTTTTCTAGCCCCTCCCACCAGGGCACCAGGAGTCCTGGCCTCAGGCCCTCCCTCAGAGGCCTGGGGCTTGTTCTTAGAGACCCAGCCCTTTCAGCCTGCACCCCACCCTGTGAAGCAGCAAAGCAGTGGCATGTAAGACATGTAGCAAAGAAATGTGACATGACAGAGACACAGTGACAAAGGGCTTGATTTTTTCTGTTCTGCCTTTTTATTGTGCAAGGGGACGAGAGCACGAAATGGAGACGGCACATTGATGTGAGAACACAATCACAGGCTCTTTAATGGGAGGCAAAGCAGAGGGGCACAGAGATGCAATTCGTTATCTGTCTTCGGAAAACAGCTAAGAATACGCAGGAGACCTTGTGGCCACCTGAACTCACACTTCCTGAGAGCAGGAGGGGGAGGAGAGGGCAGCATTCAGGTTGGGCATGCAGTGTCCATGGTGCCTCCTTCTAGTCCCTTTCCGCTCTCCCTTTCCCCACTGTCCCAACATATTCTCTCTCATCCCCAAGAAGCCTGGCTTCTACCCTCACTATTCCAAAGAAATCACTCACTCAAATCTCTCCAGTGATTTCCTAACTGCTAAATCCAGTGGCTTCTCTTAGTCCTGAACATACTCAACTCCCACAGCCTTTGACATTTCATTAGTCAGGACAGGTCCACTGTTCACATACAGTTTAATGTGAAGGGCCAAGTGGCCTCCTCCATCTTGGGGTTGTGCTATGTGGAAGATGATGTGGACTCCTAAGTCACCACAGGAGGGAAAGAGAGAGAGATGGAAGTGAATTACCAGGCTCTTAACAGGCTCAGCACAGTCCATTGGCCAGACCCAGTCACGTGACCCCAACCTAACTACACAGGAGTCTGGGAAATTAGATGACGCACATGGAATATTTAGCGAGTAAATAATCCAAGAAGCTGGACTATATGAAGAAGAACAGGGCCTCAGGATTGGAGGAAGACTCATTAACAACCTGTGTTATGCAGATGACACAACCTTGCTTGCTGAAAGTGAAGAGGACTTGAAGCACTT
>NW_004443964.1:14156878-14218088 GCF_000243295.1 Trichechus manatus latirostris | reverse complement strand
CAAGGATTTCATTCTACTTGGATCCACAATCAACACTCATGGAAGCAGCAGTCAGGAAATAAACAACACGTTGCATTGGGCAAATCTGCTGCAAAAGACCTCTTTAAACTGTCGAAAAGCAAAGACGTCACCTTGAACTCTAAAGTGCGTCTGACCCAAGCCATTGTGTTTTCAATCTCCTCATATGCATGTGAAAGCTGGATGATGAATAAGGAAGACCAAAGAAGAATTGATGCCTTTGAATTGTGGTGTTGGTGAAGAATATTGAACATACCATGGACTGCCAAAAGAACAAACAAATCTGTGTTGGAAGAAGTGTGACCAGAATGCTCCTTGGAAGGAAGGATAGCGAGATTATGTCTAACATACTTTGGACATGTTGTCAAGAAGGATCAATCCCTGGAGAAGGACATCATGTTTGGTAAAGGAGAGGGTCAGCGAAAAAGAGGAAGACCCTCAACAAGATGGATTGACACAGTGGCTGCAACAATGGGCTCAAGCATAACAACTATTGTGAGCATGGCGCTGGACCAGGCAGTGTTTCGTTCTGTTGTATATAGGGTCACTGTGAGTCAGAATCAACTGGATGGCACCTAACAACAACAACTGTCTCCACTGCAACACTGTTGACCGCCAATTCATGTCCTTCCCTTGCCTCTTCAGAGATACGTTCTAACAGCTCTCCCTCTCCACTCTTAGCTCTTCTCTCTTCTCTTGAACCTTTAAAATGTGGCTTCGCCAACATTTCTCTTAGCCTTCTTCTCTCTCCCTGTCCACCCTCTACCTCTTGATTTCTCGACCACTCTCACAGCATCAGCAACAGCTTTTGTGTGAATGAACCCATCTAAAATCTCTCCCTTTCCATAACTCAGAATCACTCAAACCTGCTTTCTAATGTAAATGCCATGAAATCAGACTTTGACTGTTTTATTCAGTTCTGTATCCCCTGTACCTAAAACAAGAATGGTTGAGAAATATCTCCCTCTAGAATCACATTCTCAACTTCCTGTTGAGGACCAGAGGCGGAGAGAGAATCTAGGTCAAGAAGAACTTGAATGTTTTGTTTCATCACACAAGAGAACTCTAAGACCAATCCATTTCTCTTTTTGCTTGGTAGCTGTCAATAAAGAATGATCACCTACTTTGTTTACATGCCTGTATCTGCCATTAGATTGTGGTATCTTTGTGTCTGACATTGAGTAGGTATTCCATCAATGTTTGGGGAACACCTAGTATGTGCCTAACATAGAGCTAGGAACCTATGGGGAATGTGGTGGTGGGTGGTTGAATAAAAGATGAATAAGACATAGTCCATGCCCTGAAGATGTATTTAATATCCACCACCACTTTCCTAGGTGATGATATCAGCTCAGACGGAGTAACCGGAAGAGACAGCAAATATTCTCTGGCTTCATGTTTCCCAAATTTCCCCACTAAAGTATGCCAAACAGCAGGAAAGCTGAGTAAACATGCTCCCCCAGGAATCTGAGAACCAAGTCTGAACCACTGCCACAGCCAAGCACGAAATGTCTTTGATGTCTCAAATTTTATCGTAAAAAATTCATGTACATATTGCATTCTATTTCATAATATATTCATGATTTTAATATGAAATTTTAAAAATTACCTAACTTTCCTCTCATTCCAAATCTTCAAGTAAAATTGATGCTCCAGGCTGGGTACCCCCTAGAATTCACAAAGTCCATTTTCAGAAATGTGGACCTGGTCCCAACCTCTCATTTCATAAATGAGGAAGCAGAGAGGTGAAGTGACTTGCTCAAAACAACATGACTAGAGGTAAGGCCAGCACCAGAGCCCAGGAGACCTTTTTCAAATCCAGGGCTCTTTCCATCCATTCATTCATTCATGAATGCATGCATACATACAATACATATTTATGGAGAACCTGCTAGATCTCAGGCATCAGACTGCAAGTGGAGAGTGGGGTAGACATGGTCCCTCTCTCTTCATGTCAGTTTACAATGGTTCTTTACCTAAAATGTGTGCTTGCGGTACCTTCCAGAGTTGGGGGACTCCAATATTCTTCAAGAGAGAGATGAACAAACATGTCTCACCATTCTCTTTCAGAGTATAAACTAGTCTAAGACTGTAGTGAAATTCAGGAAAGTAGGCTCCCATATTTGGGGTTGGAATCATTCTGCTAACATGAAACCAATGGCCACAAACTCCTTACAATGTCCCAGAAGATCCTCAATGATCTGGCCCCTGCCCACCTCTCTAATCTCATCTTCTACCACAGCCTTCTTGCTCACCAGGCTTCATTCCCCTAGTCTTTCAGTTCACTCTGAATGATTTCCCACCTCTGGGCCTTCAGTTCCTCTGCCTGGAAAGCTCTCCCTGCCTAGCCCACATTCTTAGTATGGCCAACTATTTCTTACCTCCTCAGACAGGTCTCCTTAATCTATACTCCTCCTCAAATCTTCCCTATCACAGCATTGTATTCGTTTCCTTTCTAACACATTCTATAGGTTTTATCACATGTGTTTGTGTTGTTGAGTGCAACAATGACCTTATTCTTCATCCTTCCTTGTATCCACGTCATTTGCCACATGACTTTGCAATTTCTCTCACTAAAGAGATGGAGACCATTTCCCCACCCCTTAAATCTAGACTGCCTCTGTGACTTTTTTGGCCAATAAAATGAGATGGAAGAGACATGTTCTAAGCCTAGACCTCAAGAAGCCTTATGTGTTTCCACTTGCTCCCTTGCAATTCTGCCGTTGCCATGGAATTATGACCAGACCAGCCTGTTGGAGGATGACAGACACGTGAAACACGATAGAATCATCTCACTCATCTCAGTCTAGGCCACTGTAGATCAACCAGCAGGAGCCAACCCACAGACATGTGAGTGAGCCCAGCCCACATCAACAGAGCCTTCTAGATGACGCTATATGCACGCGCAAGAAACACTTGTTGTATGCCATTGTGATTTCATGATTTTTTTGTTATACAGCAGCAGCTAACTGGTACAGTTTGCTGAATTATCTGTTGTAGGTCCTAGACTATAAGCTCCACAAGGACAGGGACCATGTCTGTTTTATTCACCAATGCCTGGCATGTAGTAGGTGCTCAATAAATGTGCTCAATGAATGAGTCTTCCAGCTGTGCGAGGCTGGTCTTTTGCTCACTTTCTTGTTCTACCTCCATACATAGTTTTATGGAGTAAGCCTAACTTCGAGAATGACTCTCCGGGTCTCCCAAGATTAAAGTTTGTACTGTCCTCTCCCTCCACCCCTGGCCATAGGGATAGCCCTGGGCTATAGCTGCAGAAGAGGGAAGCACCAGCATCTAGGAAACATCCAAGAGAGTATTATCTTTGAGTTTGACTCATTTTGAAAATGTCACAGATGTCTACCATTCCTCTTCCTAAGAATGAAGATATCAGTGCCTTTGTTCTTGAGTCTAAAAGTTGCTCCTCAGAGGGCCATTTAACTTGACTACTCTGGAGGTCTCAGGCCTGAGTCCTTCATTCCTACCAGCCATTTATTCCCCCAGCATGTATAAGGGGGAAGGGAGGCAAGATGGAAGGAGAGAGCCCACCAACCCTCAAGTAAATGTGACTGAAAACAAGCTCAACAGGAGAAATGTCTTAGCAGGTGTAACAGGGGAGATCAGAGAAAGCCCAACAACAAGGAAGCCCTGCATCTAGCCCCTTGGAGGGATCTCAAAGACATTTTAGAAGCAGAGTCTAAATTGGAAGCATGGAATGAAGAGCTTCATAAAATTATTCTAAACAAACTTGCCTAAAAGAGCAATACCTTGAGGCTGAGGAGACGCCTTCACTTTAATTTCCCCAAATCAAATGCTGGTACACAAACCTGCCTGTTTCCCCATTATTCTCACTACAAGAACTCCCTAAGGTAAGATAGGCTGTCACACAGCAACCAAGCCAGGTGACACCCCCTCCCCATCATTGACCAACCCCATCCCTTAGTGAGTTGAAGTGGGAGAACCAGCTCTAGTTGCTATGGTATTGGGAAGATGACTCAATACAGGATGTCAGGGGAATATAGGATGAATCTGATGACTTCACTGCCCCACTAGTGGGGAGTGGGGAATGGACTCCCCAAGACTCTGACCCTACCTTTCTTTGTTTGCCTCTACCATGTGCCTCCCCCCACCCCTGGGATTGTAGATTTATTTAGGAGGCAGCTCCCTTTTGAGTTGGCTCCTACGATCCAGCTTGCTCATGACCTGGGTGATGTCCACGGTGTTGGCTGCTTCTCGCGCCCTGGCTTCTTCTTCCAGCTGCCTCAGGATGACGGGGCTTGGGCTGGAGCGGAGGTGGCGCCGCATAAATGGGAGGCTCGAGCTGGAACGAAGGACAAGATTGGCGGTTGGCAGAAAGCTACCCTGCCTGCCCAACAATGACTCAGTGACTCCTGTGGAGGGTGAGGCTAGAAGGCCAGACCTGGAATTGTTCCCCTCATTCTCCAGGAGAACCTCAAGTAGGGTCCTCAGACAGTGTTTAACCTTAGC
This sequence comes from Trichechus manatus latirostris, assembly GCF_000243295.1. Taxonomy (NCBI): domain Eukaryota; kingdom Metazoa; phylum Chordata; class Mammalia; order Sirenia; family Trichechidae; genus Trichechus; species Trichechus manatus. The sequence continues at coordinate 14,213,585 of NW_004443964.1, read as the reverse complement.
TTTTTCCCCCTTTGGAGAATGGGACCAGAGTAAGTACCAACTGCCTTCAGATTTTCGATTAGGCTAGGTAGAAGTCCCTGAGAGGTGCAAACGGCTAATGGCCTCAGTCATCTGCTAATCAAAAGGTTGGAAGTTAAGTCCACCTAGAGACACCTCAGAAGAAAGGCCTAGCAATCTACTTCTGAAAAATCTGCCATTGAAAACCTTATGGAGCACAGTTCTACTCTGACACACATGAGGTCTCCATGAGTCGGAATCAACTCAACAGCAGCTGGATACTGGTAGGTTAGATAAGAGTCTTCTGGTATGAAGATTATAGACACACCGTCTGGAGTATTTAGAAATCAACTTGGTACCTTAACTTCCTGTAGGCTCTTCACAGACAAAGGGGGTGAGGAGGAACTGGGTACTGGAAGCCTAGGGTTCTTACCTCAGGGGAGAGTTGGAGCTTTTGTTTCCAAGGCTCCAGAAGGAAGAAAAGTCTGTCCAACAGGGCTAGGCCCCAACAGGCAGCGAAAGAAGGAAGGGGCCTGAGGAGGGATGGTGAGGTGGACTTGTAACCCACTCACACACAGTACCCTGGATGGGGGCAGAACCTCTGGCTGGAAACAAACATAGATTCCTGGGACCAATTTCTCTCTACCACGGCCTTGGGAGCCAGGGCCAAGCTCCAGGTGTCTGAGTTCTGCAGGGGCTATGAGCAGCAGAGCCCCCCCACCTTTGAGGGTCCCCATAGGCTTGAAAAATAAGCAGCAACGGCAGACTGAATACCCTGGACAGATACCAAATTTCCAGACTACATGAGCCCCCTAGAACTCTTGTATCTCCCCGAGGGAGGAGAAGGGCTCCCTCCCACCAGTAATGCCTGGTATTGGGTCTCTCACCAACCCCACCAAGGGGGAAGCTTGGAGCTAGATTTAACTTGTCCTGAAAAATTCAGTTTTACACCTTGTCTTACCCCTGATGGTCAAGGAACAGACTCCCATCCACTGCAACCCCCACAGATATGCTTTCTGAGCTTCACACTTCACAAAAACACAACGTTACCAGACTGCAATACCCCACACCAAAGCTGAGCATTCCTCCAGAGGTCCCATGCCACCCCGGCCACTCAAAGCACCTGGTGTGCCCTGGGAAAGATCCCAGCTGAGTCCTCATGTCTGTCCCAGCTTAGAATCATCTGAAGAGAGAAGCAGGAGACTCCTCTTCCCTCCCCACTACTTTCTGGCAGAACGTCTGGAGCTATTAGGATGGTTTCTTGTGGCTTAAGGGAGACGCTTTCAAGTCTCCAGTGACATTGAACTCCCGTCCTTCACATAAACCTAGTAGAACAGCACCACAAAGGCCTCCTTTCTGCCCTTTTCATAACAGAACCATTATGCTCAAGAATGAAACCAAGTTGGGTTTTTTTTTTTTTTTTTTTTTTAAGCTCCTTTGATAAAGGCTCTGGCCCAACCACCCCACCCCCTTTTGAATTGACTGAAGACGCTGGAAAAGAGCCCAGGGTGGGCTGAGCTGGCAAACAGGGGAACATTTACCAACCATGGGAGGACAGGACAGGCAGCCGATGCCATGAAAACCTCTGCCAGACTCCCCGGCTTTGTTCAAACTGTCGTTTGGTTACCCTTTTGAATCTTCAATTCCTATGGAGTTTTTGGTTGGTTGGTTTGTGTTTGTTTTTTCCCCAAAAGAGTTCAAACTGCCCCTCGGAACATTATTTCATCCACAGTCCCAGTGGTTCTGCAAGGCGAGATGACCCACATCTCCAGGGAGGAAAGTGAGACTGGGCAAGTTAGCAGGCTTCTCAATGGCAATCCCCAGAGGCAGCAAGAATACCTGGGCCGTTACTACTGTTCATTTCCCCTAATAGTCTAGCATTTTCTTTTGGAGTGCCATCTACTATTCTCCCTAAGGTCTTGGGACATTACAAGGATTCCAGAATGAAGCTAAATCAAGTTCCATCTATCTGTTGGAAGCAGACAAGGGTAGCAATTAAACAGTCAGTGAGATGCTTGCATTTGTGATAAGGGTCATTTATCAGTCTGATTGTGAAAACGCTTTCAAATCAGCATTAGGGAAACAAAAGTTATTGGCAGTAATTACTGGGGAAATCTTGCTAGAGTGATTTCAGGGCATTATGAAGCAAATGAGGCAATCTTTCCCTAAGCAAGCAATACTTCCCAGGCCCCAATATTTCCATCAAGCCAATATCTCAATCATGGTCATTTGGTTGAAAGAGACCTTTCCTCTTCTGTAAACTAAACAGTGGGTAACCAGTGATTACGGACAATTCCACTTGCCTTTTCTTGGTGGTTTCCTGAGGCTCAATAGCCTTGGCCAGCATTTCCTTATAGATTGGAGATTTTAAGTAGCGAGCATAAGAATCCTAGTGGGAAGAAAAGAAAAAACAGCACTTATGAGAGGGAAAGTGTCAAATCAAAGGAATATGCTCGCTCCGTTGTCAAGCTCTCCCCCAGGCAATAAGGTGGCAATGTTAAAATAGCTCCTGTGTGAAAGGCATTTCTATTAGACAGTGTCTAGAACAGCAGCTCTCAAGTGTGGCCTCTGGACCAGGAGCGTTCATTTCACCTGGCAGCTTCTTATAAATGCACATTCTCAGGGCCCACTGCAGACCTGCTGAATCCAAAACTCTAGGGATAGAATTGCTGGGTGGCGCGGACAGTTAAAGGCTCAGCTGCCAACTGAAAGGTTGGTGGTTCAAGTCCACCCAGAGATGCCTATGAAGAAAGGCCTGGCTGTAATGTGGACTCAAACATACCAACAGTCATGAAGATGGCAAGCGTTGGCAACGTTTCGTTCTGTTGTATGTGGGGTCGCCACGAGTCGGAGTCGACTCAGTGGCAAATAACAACAACCAAACCAAAAACCCATCGTTGTCGAGTCGATTCCAACTCATAGCAACCCTACAGGACAGGGTAGAACTGCCCCATAGGATTTCCAAGGCTGTATTCTTTACAGGAGCAGATTGCCACATTGTTTTCCATGGAGCAGCTGGTGGGTTCGAACTGTCGCCCTTACGGTTAGTAGCCGAGTGCTTAACCACTGTGCCAGCAGTTATTATCAGTACTGCACCATTACTGCAGAGGGAGAGAATGGAGACAGCACACACAGGAGGTCCTCCCCAGCCAGGGAGCCACGGGGGCTCCAGGAGGCTCCGGCCCAGCGGATGGTGGAAGAGACAGTTCACAACACTGTATCCCAACACAGGCAAAGGGACAGCCAGATGTTGCTTCTCTTTATTCCAAATCTAAAGAAGTTCCCAGGCCCCCTGGGAAGGGAAGGGCTTCCTGGCACACGTATATCCTCAGCACAGACCCACCTACCTTCTTCATGAGCATGTAGATGTGGGTTTGGGCAGCATCCAGCACGTAGCGGTGGGGATGCCTCAGCCCCTTGACCGTGATGTCCATGGTCTTGCCGTCTATGTTTATCCATCGCCTTGCCCCTGGGGCCAGGAATAGCCTGGGGTGGGAAGACAATGTCAGCAAAGGTAACTAAACCCAAGTTGGTTAATGAAAGGTTGTCAGCTGCTTGGAAGGGAGGGGTTGACCTGACCCAGGTTACCCAGGGTGGGGGTTCTTTTTAGGAGACAAGAAAGATTTTGCAAATAGTTAAAATGCTTGGCTGTTAACCAAAAGGTTCAAGGTTCAAGTCTACCCAGAGGTGCCTGAGAAGAAAGGCTTGGTGATCTACGTCTGAAAAATCAGCCATGGAAAACCCTGCGGAGCACAGTTCTACTCCGAGTTGACTCAGTGGCAACTGGTGGTGGAAAATTTTTAACAAGTCGTCAAATACCTTTTCCTAAAAGCAAGGGAACAGCCATGCTACTATTGGGAATGTAAATGTTTAACTCTGATGTTCCCCACCTGTAGAAGAGAAAGCAAAAACAAAGTGGGGTAAGCCCAGGACGGGTGCGTGCTGGCCATTAGGGTAAAGAATCCAGCCTCCAGCCTAATCTCTTCAGCCTCCTTACTCACCAGAGTTCCAGGGCCTAATCTGGAACTAGGTTAAGACAACTCCAAACAGGAGTTCCAGGGTCTCTACTCCCCCTTGGGTGCAGTCCAAGGGTGTTTAGTGACAAATCTGAAATACTGACTTGGGAGGCATCCCATAATTGCGACACCCGGAAGTTTGGGCATACAGGCCAATGCCCCCAACTAGAACCCAGTATCGACCTCCCTTCCTGAGTCCTTGGCACTCCTGGGACTTCCGGCACTAGGGCTCTCCCAATACTTTCCATATTGACTCACTGGAGGTTAGAAATAGTCATATGGGTACTTTCCTACCCTCCAAAGGAAAAGGTGAAAATTTTGGGAATTCAAAAGGAAGAGTTACGTAACCGGGGAACCAGGGAGGAAGGAGGCTGATGTACATGTGGAGGCAACATGTTCCTTGCAGCAGACTTTTGGAATTAGGAGCTGTGTGCGTGTCTTTGTGCACAAGGCAGCCGGGCACCCATCACTCTGGGGAAAGACGTCATGAGAGCTTCCTGGGCCCACAGAGTCCCCCCACCCCATTTCTCTTGGTGTGAGAGCCCCTCCCTGGGGGAGGAGGTGGTCAGTTTTGCACAAGAGTACAGGAAGCTCTAAGTATGAGAGCAAGTGAGAGCGCAAGCTCTTCCTTCAATGTTGCGAGCTCCTCTGAGGAAACTGGAATGGTCCAACCTGGATCCACTTAAAGGAAGGACACCAAAAGTCCAAAAGGACATCACACGTCTCACCAGGCTTTCTTCAGAGGAACCCCTAAACCCTCCAGAGCAGTGGTGAGGTGTTTATAGCACAGCTGGTACAGTGGTCAATGCTTCCAAAGCTCAGCCAGCCAACCAGGTGTGGCACTCGCCTTTCCATCTCCAACCTCAAACAAAACCCAGGGATGTTTCCCCAACCATCTGGCTAATCCTCACTTGTAAATCTCTTCCGCCTTCTCCTTGACCTTGGACTGATCTCCGTACTTCAGGTCCTCACAGGCTTCCCAGAATCCCAGATTCTCCCCTGCACAGGGAGGAGGGGGTCCATGCAGACAAAAGCCAGACAGGAAACAAGCGGGGAGAAGAAAAGAGGCAATAAAAGGGTCAGCTCGGATAGGTTCAGTTCCCCGGCCTGGGGAACATTGTTTCTTCTGCAAAGCAATCCAGCACACATGTGAGATTAGACAACATACTCCTTGAGGGAAGGAGCCACGGTATTTTCAGGAAAGCTCCATGTATTTCAGACTGGAGAAGGCTGGGCAATTCTAAATTAGTTGACATCTATCTGTAACTCCATAGAGGCTCTTCCTCTTCACCATGAACTTCAAGGTGTTCACAGGACTGGGATCCCTGGCATGAGTAAACAGCCAGCCAATTGTACATCAAGTATAATGCAGACCATCTTGCCCATAGCAAAAGTCAGTAACTTGCTGAGGGTTAAAATTAAAGAGCACACAAAAGCGTGTGCACAAATGTTCATAGATAGCAGCTTTGTCCATAATCGCCAAAAATTCAAAACAACCCAAACGTCCATCAACTGATGAATGGATAAACAAATGTGACACATGCATACAATGGAATATTACTCAGCCATAAAGAGGAATAAAGTACTGATATGTGCTACAACATGGATGAACCTTGAGAACATCATGCGAAGTGAAGAAAAGACAAAAGGCTACATATTGTAGATTCCATTTATATGAAATGTTCAGAATAGGCAGATCTATAGAGACAGAAGGTAGATCAGGGGTTGCCTAGGGCTGAGGGTCAGAGGTAGCGGTAGAGAGTGACTTCTAATGCGTACAAGGCTCTTTTGGAGGTGATGAAAATGTTCTGCAATTAGAAGTGGTGATGGTGGCGCACCTTTGTGAATATACTAAAGACCACTGAACCGCATACTTTAGAAGAGTGAATTTTAGGGTGTGTGACTTATATCTTATAGATTAAAATAATTTTTTTAATGTTTTAGATTATTTTGGTAAACTGGTAATTTACCTTCCCTGTTCATACCCGAAGCTTCAGGAGTCTTATGAAGAGGTTGACATTAATAGGGTTTTAATAATCCAGGGAAATCTTCTTGTTGGATTCTCACTATTATTAAGGAACTTGTGGGTGGGATAAGGAGTCCTCGGGTGGTGCAAAGGGTTAACACACTCAGCTGCTAACCAAAAGGTTGGAGGTTTGAGTCCACCCAGAGGCACCTCGGAAGAAAGGTCTGGCAATCTACTTCCGACAAACCAGCCACTGAAAACCCTATGGAGCACAGTTCTACTCTGACACACGTGGGGTCGCCATGGGTGGGAGTCAACTTGTCCGCAACTGGTTTTCAGCTGGAACGGGTGAGATAAGCTCAGGGTGCAGTTTGCCACTTGGCCACTAGATGGAACCATCCACTTGGTTGCCGGTTGCTTCCGGCCCATCCCTGTTCCATCCGTCTTTGCTGGGTTTTATTGTATCATGGCAATTAGGTTTGATTAGGGAGAAGGATTTTCAACAATCCACATCGTAATGTAACATTTTGCGACAAGTAGTCAAACCGGCTAGTCGTATGTCAAGTAGAATTAGTTTAGAGGCAACCCCGTAGACAAGTGGGTCTTGGCCGGCAAGCCGCTTGAGTAGCAAGGCTCAGACGGAATGCTCCACCAGGGCTGGGGACTCGATCCGGAAGTAAACGAATCCCATAAAGGTAACTATTTCAACGAAGGTGGTGAAGCTAATTGAATGTGCAGCCTAATGAACTTGGTTCTTATCTGGCCTCTTGGTTTTCCGAGACGGTACTCAGTGCTGTATAATCAAGAAGCCACAAGTGCCCGCCATAATGAGGTATGCAGAGGCGGGACATAAAATGTGGCCCTACCCATTCATTGCAATTCTCACATTCCTGAGGCCCTGAAGAAGTCAGGGTTAAAAGTAAATGAGCATACAAAAGCGTGTGCACAAATGTGCATAGCAGCATCATTCAAATGGCCCAAAAGTCAAAACAATCAACTGTCCATCACCTGATGGATGAATAAACTGGGGTATATCCATACTGATGGGGTCGCCATGAGTCTGTATCTACTCTGAAGGCAACTGGTTTGGCTTGGGTTTTTTTTATCCATACAATGGACTAAAACAGTGGTTCTCAGTCATGGCTGTGCATTAGAATTACCTATGGAATTTTCAAAACGTCACCGCTCCAACCCCAAACCAATGAAATGAGGTCCTCTGGGGCTGGGATGCAGGCAAACATATGTGTTAAAATATCCCCAGGTAGATCGAATGCGCAGCCAGAAAACCACTGGGCTTAAGGGAACAGGCCGTGAGAGAAAAGGGGAAAGAAAGCTTGCCTTTCGCGGGCCCTTCCTTTTAGGTTTCCCTGAGGAGCTGCCCTTGTGGGGGAGGGGGGCGCAGGACCAGCGAGCGCTCCTGGGCTGGTGGTCTGAGGATCAAGCTGACGAAGTAGGGGCGGCGCAGAGGAAAGGGCGCCTCAGAAATGTGGATAACGCCCACGCGGACTTTGAGCCGCTTGGATTTTTCCCCAGACTGTGGGGCCCCTTTGAAGCCGCGGAAAGCGTATGTCCTGGACTCCGCTGTGATTCTTAACGCGGTAAAAGGAAGCACCTGTTGCAGAGCACAAGCAAAGCTGTGGAAACATCTGTGGAGAAATCCCCAAAACCCGATAAAAAAAATTAAAAAACTTTCATTAAAAAAAAAACAAACAAAACTCACCGCTGAATTCTTTCTTGAGAAAGTACTGGAAACTCTGTCGGCCCTTGGGGTCTCGGATCAATTCGCTGAAGTTGAAGGCCCATCGTTCCACTCGCATCTTGGTTGGGATCTCCACCCTGCGGGGAGGGGAATTTGTAAATGCAAGGGACACTCAGTGCAGACGCAGGGTCTGAGCCAGGTGGCCGCTGGGTGGGGTGAGCAACTGTAGCCCCCCACCCTCCATCAGTCCTATCTATGGTCCAGGGCTCGATCCACCCTTCCCAATCCCTGCATAAACCTACAAGCCAAGTCATCACTTGCTAGGAGAATGCAGTCTCAAACAAGTCCCCTGGCCTCATTTCAACAAGGTTGCCATTCCAGAGGTGAGGACGCCGCCTGGGGCGGGGGTAGGGGGGAAGCTCAGCCTCTTGGCTGCTTCCTTACCGTCAGAGCAGCACAGTTGGCAAGGACAACCGTTCAAAATTCACAAACAGAGCAAAGGAGTGAGCGGTCTAATTACCAAGGCAGGTTTCCATCCCTGTTCTCCAGGAACTTATTTTTACTCTAATTAGATATCAAAATGCAAAGCTATAAAGATGATTTTTTTCTTTTCGAAAATAATATGTTGTTAAACATAGAGTTACCATCTGGCCCAGGAATTCCACTCCTAAGTATATACCCAAGAGAAATGAAAATATATGTCCACACAAAAAGCTGTATACAAATGTTCACAGCAGAACTATTCACAATAGCCAAAGGTAGAAACAACCCAAATGTCCATCAACTGATGTATGGATACACAAAATGTGGTATATCCATACAATGGAATATTATTCCACTATAAAAAGGAATGAAGTATTGACACATGCTATAAGACGAATGAGCCTTGAAAACAGATGCTAATGTAAAGTTTTTGCTAAGTGAAAAAAGCTAGTCCAAAAGACCACATATTGTATGATTCCATTTACATTAAATGTCCAGAATGGGCAAATATATAGAGACAGAAAGTAGATTAGTGGTTGCCTAGGGCTTGGGGGCATAGGGGTGTGATAGCTAAAGGATATAGGGTTTCTTTTTTGGGTGATGAAAATGTTCTGGAACTAGACAGTGCTGATGGTTACACAAGGAGCCCTGGTGGTGCACTGGTTAAAGCACTCAGCTGCTAACCAAAAGGTCGGTGGTTTGAACCTACCACCTGCTCTGCAGGAGAAAGATGTGGCAGCCTGCTTCCATAAATATTTCAGCCTTGGAAACTGTATAGGGCAGTTCTACTCTGTCCTATAGGGTTGTTAGGAGTTGGAATCGATTCTACGGCAATGGGTTTGGTTTTGGTTTGGATGGTAGCACAACTTTGTAAATATACTAAAAACCACTGAATTGTACACTTTAAATGGGTGGGATGTATGGCATGTAAATTATATCACAACAAAGCAGTTAAAAAAAATGTATTCAATACATACAGTTTGGCATTTAAATCCCAGAACTGGGTGTCATCTGTTATCCAGGGATTGCTGGGGAGGCAGCCTGACATGATGGCATCGTTGGAAGAGAACTGCTCACTGTACTTGACAATCCTGGAAAGTAAATGGAAAATGATTTCCTAGAAGTTCAACACCCAAGAGACTAAATCAACAGTCAGGTTGATTGACCAACCTGTTCTTTTCCTTTATTGATTCAGTTGCATAGTTATTACTGTCTTTTTAGAAACACCCTCTAATATTCCTTGGGTTTGGCAGGTATTTGACAAGATCTGCCCTTGTTCTAAGGAGCCTTGATGGCGCAGTTGTTAAAAGCAAAAACCAAAAAGATCAGCGGTTCGAACCCACCAGCCACTCCATGGGAGAAAGATGTGGCAGTCTGCTTCTGTAAAGATTTATAGCCTTGGAAACCCTATGTGTGGTTCTACCCTATCCTATAGGGTTGCTACGAGTTGGAATCGACCTGACGGCAAGGGGTTTGGTTTTTGGTTGGTACTTGTTCTACTTGTGAAACTAAACCTTCTCCCAATCCAGTCCCTTTGCAATTTCTCTGAACCTATTTCATTAAAAGATGGCCTTTTTACGTTTTACCGTGAGTTTTTAAAATCCAAAGCCCTGTCTCCCAAATAATGTCCTATTTGGATCAAGGTAGCCTAGAAGTTCAATATATCAAACGTAGATTTCCAGTTTCTTCTAATTGGCATTTAAATCGAAGATGAACAATAGACATTTAACAGTACACTAAGCAGTAAACATAACTCATATATCCCTAATAAATCAGAATGGTTAATGATAGGAACCAAGTCTATCTTGGATCCATGTAGGTTCCAATCTATGGACTCTCAATTCTTCCCACCTTCCCCATCCACATAAAAGTAAACTCCAAGGAAGATGACAGAACTTGTCAAGAACCTCACCCACCCCTGATTTTGTTGAACCCAAGATGAGATCTGAAGATTTATTCTGAGGGAAGATCTAGAAACTAAGTACATAAGAGACTGGTTTTGCTTTTAAGATCTTAAGTCAGTCCGTGACTCGTCAAGTTTGCATTAAAGGAGAAGGTCTCCTCTTGCTTAGTTATTGCTCAAACCTCAGCATTACCAACAAATCAGGGACATACCCTCCAAGAGACACCGAAGACTTCACCGTGGACCTCATCAAGGCCTGTTGGTAATACATGATCTGGAAGAGACACAGTTGTTAGAAGATGTCCAACTCCCCCACCCCGAGTGTCCCTGACACTGATATTTACATATGGACTCCAAAATTAGGGCCATTTCTCCATCACAACACTCCATTCCATCTTCTCAAGCCAGGCTCCTTAGTACCAACAGAGCTCATGTCCACTGTAGGCAGGTGACCGCAAACTCCAAATTAGTGGCCTCCTTAACCCATCATGTGATGGTCTGGGAAAGACACTAGCTGAAAACAAATGTTCTAATGAGCTTTAAGGAGTCCCTGGGTGGTCAATGGTTAACATGCTTGGCTGCTAACCCAAATACGGGAGGTTCGAATCCATCCAGAGACACCTTGGAAGAAAGGCCTGGTGATCTAGTTCTGAAAAATCAGCCATTGAAAACCCTATGGAGCACAGTTCTACTCTGACACACATGGGTTCAGAATCAACTTGACAACAACTGGCAAAAAATGAGCATTGAACCAAGACATCGGGGCAAAGGTTCGACTTTTCCCTCACGTGCCTGTGGTTGATGGAAGAAGAGTGGGCCCCACCACAGGCGACATTATCGGTCTTCCTGGTTCTGCAGCTTCTGCAAGAGTAAGCCATCCCCCTCCTCCACCACTTTCTTCCCAGGTCACATACCCACTGACATATCCCATCTCTACTATGCACACTCCCCAGGGTTCTATCTTAGCCCTCAAACCTAAGATGTGCCCAAACAGGTCATTTGCTCCCCTGGACAGACTTTTCGAGGCCCTGTAGTTGTAGGAGCAGGGGCCAGAGTGGGAATGGGACACGCTGCAGCAATCATGCCCACGTCCCCCTCTGATCTGTGTCTCGTCGGGGTGCTTCCCGATGGTGCTTCCTGCCCTGGGTCTCAGCATCAGCCCCGTTCAGATCTTACAAAGGTGGTTTGTCATTCTGTGCTGTCCATCAGTTTGGAAACAACTGTTTGAACATTTCACAAGGCTTCCGTTTCCTTCAAGAGTGCAGAGTATCCAGCCAAAGTCTATATAATTTGTTAGCAGATTTCCAATCAAACTTAGCTGGAATTTGGGAGACTAATTACCTCTTTTTTCACAGCTGTGATCGTTTGTTTCTGTAAAACAAAGAAGCAAAAACCATTAAACAGTTTTCATTGAATCACTACAGTTCAAATATCCATTTGAAAAACAAAAATCCTTCCCCATGAGAATACTGTCCGTCTTTTCCTACTTAAAAGGCAAGATTTCCCTTCACTGCTACCACCTCCACCCTTTTCTGCCAAACCAATGGAAAATGATATGAACTCAGAGATTTGGTGAGGGAAACCACACTGATTATTTGTTCCCATTTTCGGCTAACATAAGGCACTGCGTTAGCAGACGCGGAGCCCCGGCGGCACAACAGTTAAGAGCTTGGCAACTAAACAAAAGGTCGGCAGTTCGAATCCACCTGCCGCTCCTTGGAAACCCTATGGGGCAGTTCTACTCTATCCTATAGCGTCACTATGAGTCAGCATCGACCTGATGACGATGGGTTTAGCAGATACACATTTCAGGTAGAAAAGAATCCTGTGTCCAGAGCGGACTTGTATTCAAGCCCATAACTTCACACTGCTCTCCTAAAAGTCAAGAAGAATTAAAGACTAAGTTTGGGGTTGGTTCCACTTGACCGTAGCGCCTATAGAACTATCTTAAATGGAATGAGAGATGAAGATAGGGAAACTAGCGTGAAGCTTGAGTGTCTGCTTCTTCTCTCACAGGGGAGAGCTATGAATGAATGAATGGTGAGATTCATTCCTCAGGTATTTATAACAACTTGACTAATACCACAAGTTGAAAGAAAAAGCTACGTTGCCAAAAATGAAGTACACGATTAAAAAACTCAAGGCCAGCATCAGCTTCCAGCTGAGTCCCGGGGCTGAGCTGCAATGTGGAAGGTCAAGTTTATGCTGGGGATGGGCGGCAGAGTGCTCTCTCTCTCTGAACCCTTGGAGCTATGGCAGAGAAAGGATAGCTCCAAGAGGGACCAAGTTTAGGCTCTTAGAAGCTCCTGGCAGATCTGTCTTCTACTAAAATACATAGATCTACAATCCAAGAGGGACGCACTTCTTGGCATCACTTTTCTGCTCTGTGCAGCTCTTTGAGGTCAGGCACTGTGGTGATTCCAGTCTCAGTTCTCTTAGGTTTCGTTGTGTCCAGGGGCTACTTTGTGCTGACTCTTATACTCCGAACTGAGTATCTTAATTCCTGAGTGCTAACATCCACATGAGGAGTCCCTAGGTGGAACAATGATTAACATGCTTGGCTGCTAACCAAAAGGTTGGTGGTCAAGTCTATCCAGAGGTACCTCAGAAGAAAAGCCTGGTGATCTACTTCTGAAAAATCATCTATTGAAAACTCGATGGAGCACAGTTCTCCTCTGACACCCATGGGGTCGCTGTGAGTCGGAATCGACTTGATGGCAACTAGTTGGTCTGGTTAGTTGGAATATTCAGGCTACTTAATGCAACCAAGTGTTCACTTGGAATAGAGTCAGAAGCTTGAGGTGGACACTCACTACTTCCCTTAGCCCGTTAGGAAAATAAGCATTGGCCCATGTCCATTGACAAGAAATAAAGGAGAGACCAATCTGAAACGTCACGTTCTCACCTCTCCCTTCTGATCCACACACGAGCTCATTTTGCTTCATTGGATTGCTTTTACGTAATTGCTTTTCACAGGAAATCTTTTTCTGAAGGGTCCGGGGTGGGGTTAGTAGGGAGAGTTATCTCCGAAAGGTAAAGCTCAGATAGGCCTCCCTGTTTTGGTCTGTCACATACCCTGACTTCCTCTGCAGCACTTATCATGACTGTAATTATATATTTATTACGGTTAAATATATAATTTGACTCTTTGTATAATGTATGTGTCACCCACTAGGCATCTTTTAGGGCAGGGAAACTGTGTCTATCTTGTTGGCTTCTGTATTCCCTAGCGTAGCACCTCGTGCAGATATAGATACTTCAATAAATATTCAATAAATAATGACTGTGCTTGGAAGCCTAGAAAAATGGAGATGTTTTCTAAGCTTATTAGAGCATTTTTCCATTTAAAAAACTGAAAACACTACCGAAATGAGTCAAATATTTTGGCAACCACATTGATTATTTGTTCCAGTTCTCTCCCAACATAAGGCACTGCTTTAGCAGACACGTGTCAGGTAGAAAAGGATCCTGGGACCAGAGTGGATTTGCATTCAAATCTAATATAAGTAGATCCTTCTCTTAGAGTCGTGCCGGAGTAGATGATTCAGAACAGCATCTACTGGTCTGTGCCCTCTGCTCAAAGGGGAAGCTGGATTTTTTGCACGATAATAACTGCCTAGAACTCACCCAGGGGCTTCTCGGGAGAAAGACCAGGCCATCTGCTCCCCTAAAGATTACAGCCTAGAAAACCCTATAGGGGCAGTTCTACTCTGTCACATGGGGTCCAAATGAGTTGAAATTAACTTGACGGCACCCGACAACAACTAGTAGGAGTCCCTGGATGGCACAAATGGTTAAGTGCTGGACTACTAACCAAAAGATTGGTGGTTCAAATCCACCCAGAGCTACCTCAGAAGAAAAGCCTAGCAAACTGCTTCTGAAAGGTCACAGCCTTGAAAACCCTATGGAGCAGTTCTACTCCACACACATGGGGTCACCATGAGTCAGAACGACTGGACAGCAAATAATACTAAGCAATTTACACCTCTTTCAGTGGTTTTCCAAGGCTGTAAATCTCTACGAAGCAGACTGCCACATCTTTCTCCCGAGGAGCTGCTGGTGGTTTCAAACCACTGCCCTTTCCGTTAGCAGTCGATCGCTTTTACCACTGCACCACCAGGGCACCTTGTTTCAACCTTTATAAGACTTAAAGGAGGAAGGTCTTATTATTGTGATTTCCTGCTGAGGAAACGGAGGCTCTGATAGGTTATGGGAACTTTCCCAACGTCTCCTGGTCAGGAATTGGCTAAAATCAGGATTCAAACTCAGCTCTGCTTCATTCCAGTGCCCTTGCACTTGAACGAAATGACCCTGTCTCTTTCTTTGCAAAGCTGAGGATCGATCCACGAGAAACATAAATAATTGAACCTATTCACTGTCTCCAGCCTAGCCTAGTGTTTTTACCACTTCCTTCCTTGGCCCGAAGCTGAGAATGCTGCAGGACAGAACGGCTCTGTCTGATCATTTAAAGTTCAAACAAATGGAGGGGGAGCGCCCCCATCACAAGATGCAGTGCAAACATGGGACACCCTCTAATTAACACTCACGGCAGTAAAGATGGCAATCATACCCGGGACGTGGTCAACAGCCAACATCATCAACGCCCTCTTTCAAAGTGTCCAGGACCCAAGAACAAACTTCCTGTGGGTCCCTGCCCTGTGGCTTGCATGTGTGGGGCTCCTGATTGGACAAACACAGTTGAAGTGAGTGGGACTTCTCAGTCTGTCCTGGTGCTCGCTGGGCTCCAGGGGGCGCTGTACTCACAAGTCACCATCACATTTCTACCTCTCTTGACTTCCCTTTGTTTGGCCTAGTATGTTTGCTTCTGGGGCCATTATCCCCATCTTCAGGGTTTTGTTTTTGTTTCACTTCTTTTTTTTACTTCATTTGATTTTATTACCTTTTTAAGGCCTTGCATCTGGTGTGCTTTGCTGTTTATTTTCTGATGCCCAGAATGAGTAGTGACCTTCTGGGAATCAGACCGTAATGAACTCATTCCAACAGCAGGATTCAGTTGTGCCTGCATCTTCCCCACCCCTACCTTGGATCGTCCATGTGAATTTTAGTTCTTATTACTAGTTTTTAAAACAGCTGTCCCCGGGACCAGCTTCCTCTAGACTGACATACAGGGTATGTCTCTCTTTCTAGCGGTATTTGTGTATTGGGTCAGTATGGGGAGAAGATTCTGGACTTTTCTAAAAGACAGAGAGACGATTTGATCCCTGAGGGGAAGAGTGGTTTAGGAAAGCGTAGGCTTCGAGATCAGACCAAGGTCAAAATCCTGGTTCCATCACTTATTGGCTATATGACCCTGAACAAGTTATTTAGCATCTCGAGGCCTGTTTCCACACTTATAAAAGGATAGAAAAGGGGATTAAATGAAATAATAGACGTAAGGTGTCTGGAATATAGCAGAGATTCAATATACAGTTGCTATTAATTAGGGTTAATGTACTGCTGCCGAGAACGTGCATGGTATGATTTTGACCCTAATTTCCAGACAAAATACAGGATACACATGCAATGTTTGAGACATACTTACACTAAACAATTCTTCATTATTTATCTAAAATTCAAATTTAATTGGGCATCCTGTATTTTTATTTGCTAAATCCAGCAAACCTACTACTAATATTATTATTACAAAGGCCACAACAAACATTATTTTAAAGTAAAATTATTAAAAAACACATATATATGTATACATCTATGTACATAGATGTATACTGTACACATATATAAACAATATATACATGTATAAACACACACACACCCTTCTAAGCCATTCAGAGAAAACCACTTCAAATAAACAGTTTCGTCCTGGAATTCATATGTAAGTTGCCTCCTTTCTCCACACTTGGCCCTCCTAGGGTGAAGCCCATTTCTTTATTCTTCCTCAGAGTGACACACTTTGCTACAGCAGGAAGACTCTGCTTAAGGACTCTTGGATGCTCCGAATTCTTGGAATTCTCACAGCTTATTATTTTCTGTCGTCGTGGAGTTGCTCAAATAGGGACACGTCTAGAGCTTGTTTACACAGCTCTGTGGCCATCCTGCTGGCCCCAAAACTCGGATGGAGGCTAGCTGCAGGCAGACGTTGAGACAGGGCAGGAAAGATCAGGGATGATTGCGGGGGTCATGGCCCTGAGGGGCCCTGGGGCCACTGCCAGACAGACAGACAGGAGGGCAGGAGCCCAGGGAAGGGATAAAGCAAGGACTCTGCGGCCAGGTGCCAGGCAGGAATCTGCACGAATCAACAGAGGTGGAAGATGGGGCCAAGCATCAGAATGAAGCCCAGGTGGGAGAACCTAGAGGAGTCAGCCGCCCAGGCACTGAGGGCAGAGAGAGGGTCAAAAGTCAGAAACCAGGAAATCCAGAAACTCAAGTGGTTAATACAAAGCAGACAGGTGAGAGGTACCTGTCCACGGGGACAAGAGCCCTGAGATTATGATCACCTGAAGGAAGTACCTGGCCTACCGGGTACTTCTTCCAGACTAGGAGGGCTACGTAATTTGCAGGACCCAGTGCAAAATGAAGGCGTCCTGATGGCACAATGGTTAAGCACTAGGCTTCTAACCAAACAGTTGGCAGTTCGAACCCATGGAGCAGCTCCACAAGAAAAAGACCTGGCTACCTGCTTCCGTAAAGATTACAGCCTAGAAAACCCTATGGGGCAGTTCTACTCTGTCACACGGGGTCACTATGAGTTAGAATCGACTCAAGGGCACCTAAGAACAACAATAGCATTGCAAAATGAAAATGCAAGGCTCCTTGTTCAAAAAAGTATTAAGAATTTTAAGGTGGTGAGAGCAGAGCATTAAACCAGGCATGGAACTCTTCGAGCGTAGGGGCCTGAGGATGGCTCAGGTCACATGCTGTGAAAGCTGGCCCTGGATGGACGACCTAGGGGCTTGGTGGGTGGGGAGGAGAGGGGTCATGGTGTATCACGGAAGAGCATGAGCTATAGATCTGGAAAGTCCCAGGTTTGTTTCCTGGTGGGCCACCTTGGACAACTGCTAAATCTGTTTTGGTTTTGTTATGTGAAAAATGGAAATGATATCACCTGGCTTACGAAGCGGCTGTGATGACTTAATGAAATCCAGCAAAGCTTCTAAAAGTCACGCAACGGACGTTAGCAAACATCAGTCAGGACACAGAGTGGGCTTGCGCACCCAGCAGCTGAGGTTCCAGGCCCGGCTTTATGCTTCCGCCCTGTGTGCCTCCTCTCCTGGCCTGTTTCCTCAACCATAAAACAACGCTCTTGGCTTCATCAGGTTGTTGTGGGGCTTAGCTGAGCTGTTGCTGGGTGTGAAGCACTCAGCTCTGTGCCTGGCACACAGCAAGCTTTCAGCAAACGTCGGACATTAGAGTCGTCCCTGCCCCCAGCCGGCTCCGGTCACACAGGAGCCACAAGAAGGAAACAGCTTGCCCCCTACTGGTGGGAGTCTATGGGCGGGGGAGCTTTTGCTCATTGAGAGGTCCCTGGAGGGGTGCAAAAGGTTAACACTCTCAGCTGCTAAAGGCTGGAGGTTCAAGTCCACCCAGAGGTGCCTCAGAACAAAGGGCTGGCAATCTACTTTGAAAAAATCAGCCGTCGAAACTCTACGGAGCACAGTTTCATTCTGACACACATGGGGTCGCCATAGGTCGGAGTCACCCCAATGGCAATGGGTTGGTTTGGTTTTGCTCACTGAGAGCTCCAGGCTGAGTGCTCTGCAGAGCATGGTATTTAATACTGTGGAGCAACATTGCTGACTTTTACCCACAGACCAGTGTGCACGCTAGTGTAAACTGTGCTGTTCCCAGCAGCTCTTTACTGGACTAGCAGAGAGGTTGAGTTTGGTCTGTATCTTCCTTCCCTGGTCTCCAACCAAGGTAGGAATATGAGAAGTATGTTGTTATTGTGTGCCATTGAGTTGATTCCAACTCATAGCGACCCTACTGAGCAGAATTACCCCATAGGGTTTCCAAGGCTGTAAACTTTACGGCAGCAGATCACCAGGTCTTTTCTCCTGCGGAGCAGCTGGTGGGTGTGAACCACATATCTTTCAGTTAGCAGCCAAGCGCTTAACCATTGTGCCACCAGGGCTCCTTATGAGAAGATACAAGGAAAGAAAACTGTCTAGGTACAGCCCCCAAAATGGGGTCTACAGGTTAATTATCGTTCCCTCAGGAGATGGGGACGGTTATAATAACAATACTGCTATTTGTGTAGAGTCTACATGTCCCATGCCATTCTGGACACTTCCCATAAGTGACCTCGTTTAGTCCTCTGAGGAAGGGATTATTATTATTTCCATTTTACAGGTGAGAAACTGCAACTTTGAATGGCTCCAGAGCTTGCCCAGCATCACACAGCCAATGAGTGCCAGAACTGGGACTCACCTGGATGCTAAAGTTCTTTGCAGAACACTGCAGGGCCCCGTTTCATTAAGAGACAACAATACCCCTGTCCTGAGCAGCCCCTGCCTTCATCACTTCCTGACCACCGCTGCCCACGCCACTGCCCACACCCAGGCAGTGCCTACCCTCCGCTCAGCCTGTCCTCTGCAGGGTCAACTTCTCTCTGGAATAAAGGGAAGGTGGAAGGCTGTGCATGCTTGGCACCCCGTAAGCCTCAAGGTGCCCAAAGGAGAGAAGCCATGTTCTGGGGTGTGGCCCTAGCCACGGCCATTCCTCCCAGGGCTGAGCAGCCACGTGGACCAGCGCCATCAGCCTGAGGAAGCGGGCCGCCTAACGGCCTTCTTTCTTACACTTGAAGCCAGTTGCCATGGAGTCAACTCCAACTCATGGTGACCCCATATGTGTCAGAGTAGAACTGTGCTCTATAGGGTTTTCAATGGCTGATTTTTTGGAATTCGATCACCAGGTCTTTCTTCCAAGGCACCTCTGGGTGGATTGAAACTCCAAACCTTTGATTAACAGCCGAGGGCTTAACTGTTTGCACCACCCAGGGACTCCTCTTATACTTCAGTGGTGTTTATTTCTTTTGGGCTATTTGCTTCCATTTAAGCAAAACAGGTTTTTTTGGTTTTTTTAAGATTTTACTAATTCTCAGAAATGACCTCTTTCTCCAAACCAGCTCTTGTACCGGGAGTTCTTTTCTCTGCACTGAAACAGAAATCTGAAACCTCTGCACTCCTAAGACCTCACGGGGACTGCGTTTCCACGACCCTCTCCTCTCAGGGCAGAGAAGCGTGGAAAAACAGGACACCAGAGCGCTGACACTCAGCCAAATGGCGGGAAATGTTGCAGACAGATGAAGCACAGCACCAGTCTCCGTTTCCCTGAACAGCAGAGCGGACAGACAAGCTGGGGCTGGCCTAGGGGAGGGCACAGGAAGGGCCCCGCTTGAATGAGAATTACGGCTCTTTATTCTTCTTAAGCCTCCACAGCAGCCAGAGTACCCAGACAGGAGAAAGAGAGCTGGTGGAAGGGAGAGAGAGAGAGAGTATAAGTGAAGACAACGAGCAAACAAAACCAAAAGCACAGACGCCGTCAAACATCACGGGGTGAGGCATCGCTCAGGCAGCACACAGGGGGGTCTGTGTACTCTGACCCCGCGCTGAGATTGGTGCCCGCATCCGGCAAGAAACTGCTTCTGTTCTGAAAGCCAGAGGCACGCTCCCCTCAGCCTGACCGCCAGTGGGCAGGAAGGAACTTCCTCAGGGAGGAGGGCTGTCTCCCTGGGTCGCTTTACGCTCACTCCCGGGATGGAGCAGCTCTGTTCCCCAACTGACCTCCTCAGAGCTGAAGGTAAAGGAGCACCCCTCACCTCCACCCCCACCATACACACACACCCCAAACAAGCTCACACACACACTCACACACCCCCACACACTCAAACCCTCACACACACTCACCCACACACTCTCATACATACATTCACCCGTTCACACACACACTCACCCACACCCCACACTCACTCACATACACTCACCCACACACTCTCATACATACACACATTCACCTGCTCAGACACACACTCACACACATCTCACACTCAAACACACTCAAACACACACACACATACACATTCACACACACCACACACACACTCATACCACATACTCTCAACCACTCACACATTCATATGCTCACACATTCTCTCACGCTTACTGTCACACACGCTCTCATATACTCACACACACCCCAACACACACTCACACACAATCGTACACTCTCATACACTCACACACTCACATACAATCTCACAAGCAAATCCTGGCTGGCCTCCCAAGAGAAGCGCTTGGTTCTCAGATGACACGCCCTTCATCAAACCTCTCTCAGGTCAGGTCAGGGTGGGTGAGAGGCTTTCTGCCTCCTCCCTCCCCCTCCTCCACCTCAGAGAGGTTTCCAGAGCTGCCAGTTACCCATAAAAAAGCAAATCTTCCACCTGGGTTCAGTATTTTACTTGATGATTCTGTTTCCATGGCAACCAAGCCTACAAGGCCCCAGCAATTATTATCTGACAAGGGGAAAGTGGAAAAGGCTGCCGTGGGCTGAGAGCTGGGCGTGTATTGGAACACGGTCACTCTGAGCTGTAAGGGGGCCTAATGATGCCTATGGGTGACACCCTCTGGAGGCTCGAAGTCCCTCTCCTCAGGGCCTCTCTCCCTAAACCGGGGCCTCTGTCACACACAGGTGGGGTTTCCCCCACAGCCTCCTGAGTTCCAGATCCCAGGTGGCAGAAGTACCCTGCCACAGAGCTGCCTGGCACCTTTGTCCTGCCCGTTTCTCTTCCCCTTTCGACTTCCTTCTTCCTGCCTTCCTACTCATCCCTCTTAGCCCCCACTCAGGCCTTAAGGAACTGCCAGGCCTTAGAGACGACACACAAGGCCGACAAGGTTACTGACCCCTGGCTGCCCCAGATCAAACCATCTCATGGATTTTAGGCTGGTTTATAATGTTTATGGCTGCTAACCAAAAGGTTGGCGGTTCAAGTCCACCCAGAGGCACCTCAAAAGAAAGGCTGGGCAATCTATTTCTGAAAAACCAGCCGTTGAAAACCCTATGGAGGACAGTTATACTGCGACAAGCATGGAGTCGCCATCGCTCGGAGTCGACGCGACGGCAACTGGTTGGTTGGTTACTTGTACCCGTGGTTCTCAACCAGGGTAATTTTGCCTCTCAGGGGACATTGGCAATGTCTGAAGACGTTGTTGATTGTCAGAACTCAGGGAGGTAGCGAGAGGAAGGCACAGAGCTATCGGCATCTAGTAGATAGAGGCCAGAGATGCTGCTAAACATTCTACAGTGCACAGAACAGCCCCTTCCCCCTACAAGGAATATCCAGCCCAGAATGTCAGTTGTGCGAAGACTGGAAACCCTGACTGGATGCTCACTGTTTCAACAGCTTGTGAACTGCATTTCTTTAAATTAAAAAAGAAAAAAAGGGTAGGAAATTGACCACCCGTCAAGAAAGGTGGTTGACTTGGGGAAACAAAAACAAAAAGTTCAGGAGAATTTTTGCAAAGACAAGTGAGGAATTAACTCGCTGGGATCCCAAAGTATGACATGTCATAGGATCAAGGTTTCAGTCCAAAGGTGGTGGGCCAGGGGTTTGAAACATGGGCCCTATAGTCTTCTGGAAGTCAGGGGGCCTGGCTGACATTGTGAGCAAAATGTCTGTACATCTTTGGGTGGAATCCCGAAGTCATCAGATTTTCAAAGGGGAAAGTGACTCAGAAAAGTTTGAAAACCAATGATTAGGTCTCATTTGCTCAGACCCGCATCTACATTCTCTGCCTCCCTCCAATTATAGCCTCTCTGTACCCAAGACTCTTCCATGGCCTCTCCCTTCCCCGGACCCTGGTATCGCAGAGCCCAGAGCCCTCCTCTCTTTGTCAGTCTCAAAGGGGAGATACAGGTGCCCCAACAGACACGAAGAGATGTATGGACACATTTCCAGCCTCAGAACCTGACTTGGGGTCTGCCCAAAGTACACAGCTTCCACCAAGCACCTCTGAGTGCAGAGACGTACCTGGTTTACCTTAACTTCATCTGGATTGGTCACTCGGTTCAGGCCGTAGTCCAGCACATTGTTCACTCCTGGCTGAATGGAATAAAGACAGCATAAGGACCACGACTGGAAGAGTGTCTAGTTGCTGATTAACTTTAGGTCCTGGCCAAGCTGTCATTTGTGAAGCTGAGCTGAGAAAGCTTGGTGCCGAGCCCGTAGGGAGTTAAGACAGTGTGTAAGACCCACCAGGTGAGCTGGAGAGGTCCGTGGGGGTTATTCTGTCACCATGGCATAGTGGTGATGGACCTAACAAAGTGGGATGGTCAAATGATGGATGGATGGATGGGCGAGTGGGTGGGTGGATAGATGAGTGGATGGGTGAACGGGTGGGTGGGTAGGTGGGAGGGTGGATGGATGGGTGGATGAGTGGATCTGTGGGAGGGTGGAAGGGCGGGAGAGTGGGTAGGTGGATGGGTGGGTGGATGGATGGATGGATGGATAGATGGCATTTATAGCACCAAACATAGTGTGATGAATGGATGGATGGAAGGGTGGATAGATGAATGAGTGGAAGGATGGATGGATGGATGGAAGGATGAATAACCCTCAAGCTCAATAAGAGTTCACTGGCATTGGTACATGGGATTTCCAACTCCTTCCCCATCCTACTTGGCTTCTGTCCTTGGCAGGGCGGGGAAGCAGAGGTAAGTGACGTAACTGTGCAGTGCTTTGGGAGAGTCTCTGTTTCAGTCAGCACCTCCGGGTTCCAATCCTGGCTCTGCCACTTCCCATCTGTGCAAAAGATCTTGGGAAGCCTCTTCTTTCTGTATTCACTACTCCTTCTGTGAAACAGAGACGGCCCCTCCCATCTGGCAGGTTATTGTGAGGATTTAATGAGATGGGCTATGAATCTCTCTACACTGGGTAGTTATTACAGAGCAAGGGGAGTGTGCTCATTTTGAGATTCTGTATATAAAAGGCCTGGCCCAAAGTGGGGTCAGCCATCTTTGTCAGTTCCCTTCTCCATCGGGCAGCCCAACTCTCCAGCCGATCTTGCTCGGTCTCTCTCAACTCCTTGTGGCCAGAAATTTGAGTCTTTCACTTTGCTTCATGCTGGTTTGGTGCCAGGCACCCATCAAATGCTCAACAATACATGCTGTTAACCAGGCTGGCTACCCTGGAGCAGAGAATGGGGGAAGGGGGGATGAGCAACTCAGCATTCTCCCCATCAGATTCAGCCTCATCAATAGGGTCAGACACCTTTTTAGCTAGCTCCAATGTAGGGTTGTCAGATAACAATGAATATTTTTACATATAATTTTATATAAAATATGTTTTATATAACAATGAATAATTTATATATAATTTTATATGTTCTATAAAATATATGTTTTATATATAATAATTTTTAGTATAAATGTATAATAAGTGTACAAATATTGGAACACAAATTATTTACTGTTTATATAAAAGTCAAGTTTAACAGGGTGTCCTGCATTCTTATTTGCTAAATCTCGCAATCCTAGCTCCCTAGGCTACCATGAGGGTAAATGCTGGGCATAAACCTATTCAGGCAAGACAGAAAAGAAGGAGATAGAAAATGGGTGGTGAGGAGGACAAGGAAAGGGAAAGGCCATTCTTGCCCTGTTGTTAGATGCTTTCAAGTCGGTTCTGACTCATAGAGACACTGTGTACAACAGAACAAAACACTGCCCAGTCCTGCGCCATCCTCACAGTCATTGCTATGTTTGAGCTCGTTGTTGCAGCCACTGTGTCCATCCACCTTGTGGAGTGTCTTCCTCTTTTTCGTTGACTCTCCACTTTACCAAGTATGATGTCCTTCTCCAGGGACTGGTCCCTCCTGATAACATGTCCAAAGTATGAGAGATGAAGTCTCGCCAGCCTTGATTCTAAGCAAGTACATTTTAGCTGTACTCTTCCAAGACAGATTTGTTCTTTCTTCTGGCAGTCCATGGTATATTCAATACTCTTCACCAACACCACAATTCAAAGGTGTCATTCTTCTTTGGTCTTCCTTATTCATTGTCTAGCTTTCACTTGCTTATGAGACAATTGAAAACACCATGGCTTGGGTCAGGCACACAGTAGTCCTCAAAGTGACATCTTTGCTTTTTAACACTTTACAGAGGTCTTTTGCAGCAGATTTGCCCAATGCAATGGGTCGTTTGTTTTCTTGACTGCTGCTTCCATGGATGTTGATTGTGGATCCAAGTAAAATGAAATCCTGGACAACTTTAATCTTTTCTCCATTTGTCATGATGTTGCTGATTGGTCCAGTTGTGAGGATTTTTGTTTTCTTTATGTTGAGACGTAATCCATACTGAAGGCTGTGGTCTTTGATCTTCATCAGTAACTGCTTCAAGTCCTCTTCACTTTCAGCAAGTAAGATTGTGTCATCTGCATATCGCGGGCTGTCAGTGAGTCTTCCTCCAGTCCTGATGCCACAATCTTCTTCATATAGTCCAGTTTATCAGATTATTTGCTCAGAATACAGATTGAGTAAGTATGGTGAAAGGATACAACCCTGACACACACTTTTCCTAATTTTAAACCATGCCGTATCTGCTTGTTCTGTTCAAACAACTGCCTCTTGGTCTATGTACAGGTTCCTCATGAGCACAACTAAGTGTTCTGGAATTCCCATTCTTCACAATGTTATTAATAATTTGTTATAATCCACACAGTCGAATGCCTTTGCATAGTCAATAAAACACAGGTAATCATCTTTCTGGTATTCTCTGCATTCAGGCAAGATCCATCTAACATCAGCAATAATATCCCTCATTCCACGTCCTCTTCTGAATCTGGCCTGAATTTCTGGTAGTTCCCTGTCGATGTACTGCCGTAACCATTTTTGAATGATCTTCAGCAAAATTTTACTTGTGTGTGATATTAATGATATTGTTCAATAATTTCTGCATTCTGTTAGATCACCTTTCTTTAGAATGGGCACAAATACGGATCTCTTCCAGTTGGTTGGCCAGGTAGGTGTCTTCCAAATTTCTTGGCATAGATGAGTGAGTGCTTGCATCGGTTTGTTGAAACATCTCAATTGGTATTCCGTCAATTCTTGGAGCCTTGTTTTTCACCAAAGCCTTCAGGACAGCTTGGACTTTTTCCTTCAATACCATCAGTTCTTGATCATATGCACCTCCTGAAATGGTTGAACGTCAACCAGTTCTTTTTGGTGCAGTGACTCTGTGTATTCCTTTCATCTTCTTTTGATGCTTTCTGCATCGTTCAATATTTTGCCCATAAACTAAAAAAAAAAAAAAAACCCATTGCCATTGAGTTGATTCCTACTCATAGTGACCTTACAGGACAGAGTAGAACTGCCCCATAGGATTTCTAAGGAGCGGCTGGTGGATTCGAACTGCCAACCATTTGGTTAGCAGCCGTAGTTCTTAACCACTATGCCACCACAGAATTCTTTAATATTGCAATTTGAGGCTTGAATATTTTCTTCAGTTCTTTCAGCTTGAGAAATGCTGAGTGTGTTCTTCCCTTTTGGTTTTCTAACTCCAGTTCTTTGCACATTTCATTATAATTCTTTACTTTGTCTTCTCAAGCTGCCCTTTGATTGTCCAATTCAAAATGGCCAATACCTAGATGGTGGCCGGCTACCACCACTGACTGCTCTGACCGGGATCACAACAGAGGGTCCTGGACAGAGCTGGAGAAAAAATGTAGAACAAAATTCTAACTCACAAAAAAGACCAGACTTACTGGCCTGACAGAGACTGGAGAAACCCTGAGAGTATGGCCCCTGGACATCATTTTAGCTCAGTAATGAAGTCAGTCCCGAGGGGTTCTCCATTCAGCCAAAGATTAGACAGCCCCATAAAACAAAAGGGGACTAATGGGGCACAACAGTCCAGGAACAAGGACTAGAAGGCAGGAGGGGACAGGAAAGCTGGTAATAGGGAACCCAAGGTTGAGAAGGGACAGTGTTGACATGTCGTGGGGTGTTAACCATTGTCATAAAACAATATGTGTATTAACTGTTTAATGAGAAACTATTTGTTCTTTAAACCTTCATCTAAAGTACAATAAAAAAAAAAAAAAAAAAGGCCAACACCAGTCCATTTCAGTTCACGAATGCCTAGGATATCGATCTTTATGCATTCCATATCATTTTTGACAACTTTCAATTTTCTCAGATTCATACTTTGTACACTCCACATTCCAATTATTAATGGATGTTTGCAGCTGTTTCTTCTCATTTTGAGTCGTGCCACACCAACAAATGAAGATCCCACCTCATTAAGGTCAATTCTACGTTGAGGAGGCAGCTCTTCCTCAGTCGTCTTTTGAGTGCCTTCCAACCTGACAGGCTCATCTTCCAGCACTATATCAGACAATGTTCTGCTGCTATTCATAAGGTTTTCACTTGCCAATTTTTTTTTTAGAAGTAGATCACCAGGACCTTCTTCCTAGTTTGTCTCAGTCTGGAAGCTCTGCTGAAACCTGTCCACCACAGATGACACTGCTGGTATTTGAAATGCTGGTGGCATAGCTTCCAGCATCACAGCAACATGCAAGCCACCACAGTACAACAAACTGACAGATGAGTGGTGGATTCTTGCCCTAGCCCTTGCCTATTTATTATTTGGCGCTTTTTATGTGCTGGACATTGTGCTCAGCCGTGGGAAGCCCCTGGTGAATGATATAAGACCCTGCTCTCAAGGAACTTCCTGTCTTGTGGGGGAGACAGCCACTTGGCAATTAATCACACAAATGAACTGCAGTTGTGACAAGTGCTATGAGGGGACAGTACAGAGGTCCAAGCCAGTCCTCAATGGAGTCTAACTTAGCATAGAGAAGTGTGGTCATCTCAAATCAGTGTTTTTGCCTAAGGTGGGTTCTAGGGGCTGCTCCTCCATCTTGTACAGAGAAATATCCCCAGGTGACACACACACACACATACACACACACGCACACACACTCTGTCTGGTAATTTATGGTAATTTGGGTTCAGAGCTCCTTGAGGTGAGAAGGGGACCATGAGTGGGTCTTCCTCATACAGCAGCAACACTTCAGGCTTTGGAGTCAGACAGACTTGGATTCATATCCTAGCACCAGGCCAGCTACTGTCCCCTCTCTCAACCTTAATTTCCCCATCTGAATAATGGGGATGATGGTACTCCTCCTTCACAGGGTCATGGCCAGGTTCAAATGAGATCATCCATGTCAAGAGCACAGGCACATAGTAAGTGCTCAATAACTTCTAGCTGCTATTTTATTCCCAGCCCCTAACTCCTGACCTAGCTCAACAAATGTTTCGTGGATTAATGAACTAGACCAGTGAACAAGTAAGTTGATTCAATAGCTATGGACTGAGTCTCAACACCGCAACAGTTGGTGACAGTCCACATATTGGCTGCTTCACACTCCCCAGTGCCAAGTGCTTTGTTTGCTTTGGCTGGCTTCTCTCCCACTCGCCTGACAGCTTGTTTGGCTCTCCTGGAGACAGTCTGACAGCCCATAAGCTCCTGGGCTTCCTGGGGTTGTCAGTCAGATTGCTCAATTCCAGGCTGAGCTACTTTTCAATAGGATGCTCTTCCAACACAGCACCTTCCACCCTACTCAGACCAACAAAAGGTTGAGAGCCTTTTATAAAAAGTCTGAGAGAACAGGATCGGGATGCACTCTGCCTCATCTTTGACTGTTGGCGTTGGTGATAGTTGCCATCAAGTTGGTTCTGATTCACAGCGACCCCATGTACAACAGAACAAAACACTGCTCGGTCCTGCGCCATCTTCACAGTCATTGGTATGCTTAAGTTCATTGTTACCGCCACTGTTAATTTTGAGTGCCTTCCAACCTAAGAGGCTTATCTTCCAGCACTATATCAGACAATGTTCCATTGTGATCCATAAGGTTTGGAAGGCTGGAAGGCACTTGAAATATACAGAGGCTGCAACAATGGACTTGAACATACTAATGATTGTGAAGATAGCTTAGGACTAGGCAGTGTTTCGTTCTGATGTGCATGGGCTTTCCATGAGCTGGGGCTAACTCAGTGGCAACTAACAACCACATATATGTCTGTGTGTGTGTCTGTCTGTGTGTCTGTCTGACTAATTTTCAGAAATAGATCACCAGGCCTCCCTTCCTAGTCTGTCTTAGTCTGGAAGCTCTGCTGAAACACTTCCACTATGGGTGACCCTGCTGGTATTTGAGTACCAGTGGTGTAGCTTCCTGCACTATAGCAACACGCAAGCTGCCACAGTACGACAAAGTGACAGACAAGTGGTGACACCTGACTACTGGTCCAGTTTTGCTTTAGGGAACCAGTAGTGAGAGAGATTAGATGTGAAGAGCAGTTTCATGTCCTAGCAGTTTTATGACTGCTTAGAGTACATCAAAGTCGGATTCTGAACTTGGTTTCCAGGTGCAATCAAAGGGGGACCAGCCACAGTTGTACCCAGGCGTTACATTTGTTAGACCACAGTGACTCATGCTATGTTCTAATAATCAACTAGGTTACAAAGAGGCCTTAAATGTACTAAGACATCACATGACATTGTGTGGGAGGCAGAAGAGTATCGTGTTTAAGGGGGAGGACTCTGCAATTGGCCGTATGTGGGTTCAATTCCTGTGTCACTTACTAGCTGTGTAACTTTGGTCAAATGATCAACATCTCTGAGCCTCCGCTTGCTTATCACTAAAACAGAGACAGGGCTACAAAGATGATATAACATAGTGAATGCAAAATGCTTAGTGCAGTGCCCAGCACATAGTAAGTTCTCAGTTCGGGTCTCTTGCAATGGTGATGATGATGATGATGATGATGATGATGATGACAATGACAATGGTGGTAGTGGAGGTACGGAGGTGGTGGAGGCAGAGGTGGTAGAGGTGGTTGAGGTGGGGGTGGGAGAGGTGGTGGTTGTGGAGGTGGTCGTGATGGAGGTGAAGATGAGACAATGGTGGTGGTGATAGTGGAGGTGATGGAGATGGTGGAGGTGGTGGTGGTGGAGACACATTGTGATGTTCATGTACCTCTGTATCGTACTGTGAGGGGCCACTCAGGCACTGGCCTGATGTGGGGGCTGAGAACTTACTCTAGGAGAACAAGGGAGAACTCAGATGATCTGTTTTTCCAGTCAGGATGGGAGCAGAGAGGGCCCTTGGCAGATCATGTGCAGAATCAGTAACTGTGACTTTGCAAGATTGCAGTCACATGGGCATTTCCACACTGCAGCGTCTCCACATGCATTATAAAAGCCATTCTCCACCCTGCAAGGAGCAGGATTCCCTCAGACATGGGTGCCACTGGTCACCGGGGATCTTGCCAAATGAGTGACCTATCCTCCCATCTCCCTTAGCCTCAGCAAGGCTCCCCTCTTCTGGAACAGATAACCAAGTACAGGACAAGCAATGTGCTGTTCCCTTCTCATACAAAGCTCTCACTCCTGAGCTACCAGTAGAGAGGCATGTACAAGCCAGTCTGTCCAGGATCCTGTGCTCAGCCACTCAGTACCCAGGGACCCATGTCAGGCATTTGCACACTGGTTTACCCAGAGGCAGAGCCCTGAAACAAAGCAAAACCAAGAAAGCTGCTTGGGCATCAACCCCAGGACTTTAACCTCAGCAACAAGGCATTCAAATAGATGCCTGGACAGATGGAACACCTAAGGGAATTGGTTTTGAATACAGAAAGAAAATAAACAGAACAGTCAAAATCTGATGGACCTGAAGTTTAAAAACCCATAAGCTCTGACACCGGGACTAGCCAGTTCACTTTCTGGCTCTGAGAATTTCAGAAGCCTGGCAAGCAAGAAACTGAAGGACGGGGAGGAGGAGGAACATTTGTTTCCAGCTCTTCCCTTTCCAGAATCCCTTTCACATCTCCCATTCCCCCTGATCAGTAGGCAGCACATGGTCTGACACAGGAGGAGACTGAGGCACCAGTGTTGACCACAGTGGGTGGCAGTCTGCACCTGGTTCTCTGTGCTGGGGAAGGAGACTTCCATTTCCCAGTGATGAGCTGGGACAAGTTATGCTCGGTCATGTGCAGCTTATTTCTCTGAGTCACTAAAAGTGCCAAAACCAGAGATGCAATGTCCTCCATGCCATGAGAAGCTTAGCACAAGCTTATTCCCTTATCTCCTCCTCCTATCTCAATTCCCGGACACTGGATCCAGGAGAGGAAAAGGAGAGGAAGCAACAGACACGAAGCGTGGCCTTGGCTATGCAGTTTCAGTTTTCTGTAGCATTTGATTTTTCTACTTTGAAGTCTGAGTTCTGGTTTTTTCTTCTTATATACCTTTTCCAAGACATGGCATGCTGGCCAATAGAAAGTCCCAGGCTTCATAATAGACAAACTCATTCGGCTCCCTCCCTTAGACAATCCCACTTACTCCTAACACCAACAGATGGGCCATGAGTAGACCCCACCCAGACAGTGTACTTCCTCTTCCAGCCAAGAGGCACTTGGATGCTAACCCAACACTGGGCGGCTCCTCCTGCTGATCCAACTCTAGCCCCAAGGGAGATGAGCTGGCAGAAGGACAGTGCGTACGGGGTAGGGGTGGAGAGGCACAAGAAGAGATGCTGAAAGTCGGGAAGGATAATACTCACAGGGCATCGGTGGACCAGCCAATATGCCTTCTCCTGGCAATCCAGGGCATACCTGTCTGCTTTGTTCCTTTCTTTTCCAGCCCTGAAAAATCAAAAGTCATATTTAAGGCCAGTGATACTTTGTGTCTTTTGGTCATTGATGGCCCCCTCCCTAATCACCTGAACCACGCTCTTCAATCTGCCCAAATAATCTGCGTTTGCCATAATAATAATAAAAACAGCAAACTCTAATGTGGCACTTAAGTGTCAGGTCCCTTCTAACTTCTTTTACTTTATGAACTCATTTAACCCTTCCAGTGACCCTTCCTCACTTCACAGAACAGGGAACAAAAGAAAAGAGAGGTTGAATTTCCCACCCAGTATCATATTGTGAGCAAGCGGTAGAAGCAGTGGTGGAGGTGGTGGAGGTGGTGGGGGTGCTGGAGGTGGTGAAGATAATGGGGGTGGTGGTGGTGGAGGTGGAGGTGGAGTTGGTGGTGGAGGTGGAGGTGGAGTTGGTGGAGGAGGTGGAGGTGGTAGAGGTGATGGCGGTGGTAGAGATTTGGCCCAGAGTCCACACTTTCGCTGACAACACTGAGCTGCAGTGCAATCCTGCCCCCGTGATTAGCCCTAGAATCAAATCAACTCCACTGACTTCACTGCTAGAGTGAGAAACAAATAAAATTTTGGGCTGGCATTTGACCACCTGGCTTTGTAATTTTTCCCTGCTTTGGCAAAAAGCATAACCAACATCTGAACAAGCAGGCAGCAATCAAAGCCAAAGCTTGTGATGGGGAAAATGCTGGCCCCGGGGAGTCCTCCTTCCTCCCTACCTGTCAGTTCCACTCTGTCACTGGAAAGAGTTCATGCCAAGTCAGGGCTTTCTCTGAGCCCAACTTACAACTGTAAAAGGCTATTTTTCGCGCCTTTTATCTCTCAGGCTCCCCTTCTCCCATTGTGGGTAGGAAATGATGCTGGGCTTTTCTTCTGCCTGAGAAAGGTAGCACTAATGATCGCTCCATGGGCCTCGTTCAGCACCATTTCCACGGCGACCTAAACTCACACTCAGCAAGTCTTATTTTCCCAGGCAATGTGCGATGACGCACATTCCCTCTACGAGGCAGAATGAGTGGATTTGTTTTCCAGCTAATGTATCGTGAATAACACCCAGAGAGCCAGATGGGGTGAGCAGGGCCATTCCAGTGGGGTATTTGACCAACCTTGTCTAGAAATGAAATATAAACATGGTTGCTCTAACTTCCCCTTGCCGACTAACTAGATTTTCTACCAGGCTAACAAGCTCATGTCTTCAGGAGGATGAGCCACAGAGGGCCTGAGGCACTACAGAGTTTCCATAACACTGGACAGTTTTGTAAAGAGTCAATTGCTATATTACCCCCATGGTTCTTTGTAGCTTTGCTTTTCTGTGATACGTGTCATTGGAGGAGAGTTGTGATAAATGGAATCTGAGAAAGCCAGTAAACTTGGAATTATTTTAGCTTATTATGGGTTTTATTTTTGTTTTTGTTTTTGTTTTTAGAACAGCATTCCCTTAATCATTCATTCATTCATTTATTCATTCATGTACTTACTGAGATTCCATTATGTTCCAGGCACTGAGAGTATATTATTGAACCAAAGAGACATAGATCCTGCCCTAGAATAGCTTGTGGTCTAAACATTGCACAAATAGTCAAGAACTATAGAATTACAAATTGCAGTACATGTGATAAACATAAAGAAAACAAAAATCCTCACAACTGGACCAATAAGCAACGTCATGATAAATGGAGAAAATACTGAAGTTGTCAACACCCATGGAAGCAGCAGTCAAGAAATCAGAGGATGCATTGTGTTGGGTAAATCTGCTGAAAAAGACCTCTTTAAAGTGTTGAAAAGCAAGGATGTCACTTTGACGACTAAGGTGTGCCTGGTACAAGCCATGGTATTTTCAATCATCTCATATGCATGTGAAAGCTGGGCAATGAATAAAGGAGACCAAAGAATTGATGCCTTTGAATTATGGTGTTGGCGAAGAATACTGAATATATCATGGACTGCCAGAAGAACGAACAAATCTGTCTTGGAAGAAGTACAGCCAGAATGCTCCTTAGAAGCAAGGATGGAGAGACTTCATCTTACGTACTTTGAACATGTTATCTGGAGGGACCAGTTCCTGGAGAAGGACGTCATGCTTGGTATAGTAGAGGGTCAGTGAAAAAAAGGAATACCCTCAATGAGGTGGACTGACACAGTGGCTGCAACAATGGTCTCAACATAGCAAGGACTGTGAGGATGGTGCAGGACCCAGCAATGTTTTGCTCTGTTGTATATAGGGTCACTGTGAGTCAGAAGCAATTTAACAGCACCTAACAACAACAACACCTGTGTGCAATAAGGAAACGTTCATGGTACTATAATGTGGAATCAAGGATAGCCTGATTGGTGGTGATTTTTAAACTTGTCTACAAATTCTTTGACACTTTTTCCATTGAGATGCAAGTCTATGTCCCCTCCCCTTGAAACTGGGTTGGCTTTTGTGACTGTTTCAACCAACAGAGTATGGCAGGAGTGTCACTGTGTGACTTGTGAGGCTGGGCCATAAAAGGTGGGACAGCTGCCACCTTCCTCACTGGAATATTTGCTTTTGATATATGCCTTCAGCTACATGTAATCAATCCAATTGCCCTGATGCGGCCATGTTGTGAGGAAGCCCAAGCTAAATCACATGGAGAGGCCCAGAGGCTACAAAAGGGGAGTAAGAAATGTCCAGCCAGCCCTCAGCTCCAGCTGTCTGATTGCAACCACTTGGAGACTCCAAGTCAGAACTTCCCAACTGAGTCCTTCATGAATTCCTGGCCCACAGAAACTGTGAGAGATGATAAAATAATTGTTGCTGTTTTGAGCCACTAAGTTCTCAGGTGGTCTATATACAGCAATAACTAATCAGAAGAGCATCTTTGAGGAAGTGACACTGGAACTGAGAACTCTCTGATAGCTTCTTTGAAGGGAGTGACTTGATCCTATTAGTGTTTGAAAAATGGAGGCAAATGGGAACAGGGAGTCCAGTTGGGAGGATACCACAGTGGTTCAACTGACAGTGAGGTTGGCTCAACCAGGGTAGGGACGGTGGAAGCAGACAGAAGGAGTCAGGTTAGTGGAAGGGATTTCACTAGTGGTGGTAACAGGACTGAATGACTGATCGGACGTGAGGCAGGAGGACGGAGGTGGATGGTGGTTCCTTGTACAGATATGGGCAATAGTGGAGGAAGAAAAGGTTTGAGGACTGAAAGAAAAATATGATCAAATATGGACTGTGTCTTTCTATTCCCTGTGCCCAGTGTTTGACACATAAATGCCCAATAAAGATTTCTTTTAATAGAAGGAAACAAAGGAGAGAGGAAGGCCAAGCAGAGGACAAACGTGATCTCCTCTCACTCACCTGTACTGCTCTTTGGCCTGCATAATGACAAAGTCCCACTTGTAGTTAATCTTCTTGTTCAAGAAATTGTAATTTTCCTAGAGAAGGAAAAATAAAATGAGAACACTGAGCCTCATGACATATGTGCACGCAGCAGAGCCAGAAGTCCTAAGTCAACCAGGGTGTGCCCCTGGCTCCGCAGCAGCTCCATCCCAGGCAAATCGACTCCCACCCTAGCTCGGCAATGGTGTTCATTCAAAGCCTTACTTTGCTTGGATTTGCTTTAAAAAAATAAATATATCCCAAATCTGATTAGGAAGAGAAGATTGGCGATGAAGAAGAATACAGAAACTCAGTATTCAGCAGCAGACCTTCACAAATCCAGAAAGATTGAAATCATCTTTGTACCTTCTCATATTCTTCTAAAATCCCTTTCTTCTTGATATTTCGCTTGGCTAGATAGATGGCTGGAAGAGAAAACACTGGCATTTTCCATCATTATCATAATTCAAAACCGCATCTGCAGTCTCCTCATGCATGAGGCTGTTGTGCTCAGCTTGGTAGAGAGACTGCTCAGCAGACTGGGTCCCTTCCCCTGGGAACACTCCAAACACAGATGTGAACTGACATAAAGCTCATGATGACAGCAAGACAAAGGTCACCAGAATGCAGCAAGTAAACAAACAGCACACTAAACACTACTCAAGGCAAATATAGGGGCCAAGATTTACCGTAGTCTGTATCTTCAGCTGGCCACTGCTGGGTGGGCCAGAAATATGGCGTCTATAAAAGAAACCAGGGAACCACACTTAGACCCTTGGTTGTGACTCCATGCACTCCCAGCTCTGTGACTTAAGAGATAAGTCTACACCTTAGCCCCCTCTACCATTTCAAAAGTTCTAATCACTGAGACTATGAAGCCAACCACTTATCTTTTCAGTAAGATGGCAACCCATGGGAGTACACCTAAGGTTAAGGCCAAGACTCACCTGAAATCGGTAGAGGCTGCCATCAGGCTTGAGAACAAGATTCTTGGGGTCTTGCAGGGGATAAATGTAGCCATACTTGACAATAAAGTTGCCCAAGTTCTGGGCCTCTGGGAGGAAGAAGTTCAGACATGAAAGTTAAGAGCAGGGGCCCAAAGACAGAAGCCTTATCGACCAGCCTCCACAGACCACCCCAAACTACAGGAGATATGCCCCGTCCTATAGCGCTGCATTTAAGGAATGAGGACAGTGGTCTCTGGACCTTACTGAGGAAAGTATCAGCTAGGAGCATGCAAAAAGGAGGATGCCCAGCCACAGCCCAGCATGACAACTCAGTATGTCTGGAGTGGAGCCTGGGAACCTGAATTTTAACCAATGCCATAGGTGGTCTTACATAGGTGGTTTGAGGTGACCCCTGGGGAAATCTTGGAGAAGCTTCTTCAGGCCCTTGGGTCTGGAGACTGCCATGGGAATGGGGAGATAATGTTTCTGCTTGGCCCACACTCTTCCTCACTCAAAGAGAAGCTATTGTCAACTTCTCTCTCAAACTCAGCTCTGCCTGCATCACAGGTCCAGATCGTCCTGCTCCTCCCCGCCTCACTTTAATTCCCATACCTCTCTAGTTTGTCTGGAAACATAGCCTTGTTTCTGGATTTGCAGCAATTAAAGGAAAATCTTCCTGGTTCTGTCTTAGAAGCCTTTGTGGCCAAAGCACCATTGAAAACCTGCATCTTTCCATGCTGGGTAGAGGATTCAGCTCTACCAACCCTCCAGAATCATTCTGCCCTCTCATCATCCCATCCCTGCTCAGGCTCCAGGGCTTGGGAAGACTTCCTTCCTGATGCTCCCTCTTCAAGCCCACTCTCTTCATCATGAGCAGATCCTCATTTTTTTTTTTTTAATGCTTTGTGATACAAACAACTTTTTTCTAGTGGGAATGCTGGTCCCCAGATTCTTTCTGCTCCAATCCATCTTTCAAATTGCTGCCAAACCTCCTAGATTCAATATGACAATTATGGAGCCCTGGTGGTGTAGTGGTTAAGAGCTATGGCTGCTAACCAAAAGTCTGGCAACTCAAATCCACCAGTCGCTCCTTGGAAACTCTAGAGGGCAGGTCTACTCTGTCCTGTAGGGTCACTATGAGTTCTCCCATGGCTTCCTACTGCCTATCTCCTGGATGAAACTTGGAACTGCAAATATTCCTGGTACAGTCCCACTCTTCACCACTCCATACCCAGCTAAAGTCATTACTCTCAATTTCCCTCGTTACCACCCACTCCAGTTCTTGTTCCTCCATTTCTGTGACACTGTTCTTGCTAGAGTCCCCTTCCGGGAATACCCTCCACGCTCCTTTTCCCCCCATATATAAGCATCTCTTCTTTCAAAACCAGCTGTATGCATCATTCCCTCCAAGAAGTCTTTCCTGTTGACTCCTCCCCAATTACAACGTTATTTACATTCTCTCAATATTTTGTCCCCAAATGATCATGCCTTAGCTTTTGATTCTGGTTATTTCACACATGAAGATCTTGTCTCAACAACTAACATGTAAATTTCTCAGAGACACAGACTAAGCCTCCACTGAGTTTCTGCCCTCTGAAGAGTCGCATGTGGTGCTGTGCACACCAGTTGCTGTTGAGTTTACTCCAACTCATGGGGTCCCCACGTGTGTCAGAGTATAACTGTGCTGCATAGGGTTTTCAATGGCTGGTTTTTTGGAAGTAGATTGCCAGACCTTTCTTCTGAGGTGCTTCTGGGTGGACTTGAACCTCCAACATTTTGGTTAGCAGTTGAGCATGTTAATTGTTTGCACCACCCGGAGACTTTGCTGTGCACACAGCAGTCCTCAGTAATGGAGTGCTGGATGGAATCTTACCCATATTGGAGATCCACAGCCGATCGATGATCCACTGTAGAACATCACTTCCTGTAAAACAAGAATATTTGGCCATCGTCATAGCATCCTGACACATGTCCAGCCTCCACGTCCTCCTGCACACTGTTGGCTCATCGTCCTCCTTGCTGCTCAGAGTTGATCTTGTCCCTGTCCAGCTCCAAACCTTCAGGGACTCCCTATTTCAGTCAGTCCAAACTCCACAGCCTATAATTCAGGGTCATCCATGATCTCGCTCCAGATAGATTTCCAGCTTAATCTCCCCTCCACACACCCAATCTTGACCTCTTTTAGGGTACTTATTTTTTACATACAATAATTTGTGCATGGACTGTCTGTCATCAACCAGAAAGTAAACAGACTAAGTCTTAACAATGGAAACACAGAGACTGAGGTGGCTATTTGGGGGGCTCTGAATGGAGCTTGGACACACAGGAGTAAAACAGAGCTGCCGTAGGAGAAGGGATGAGATTGGGGGGTCTGCTATGACCAGAACTCTGAGGAGCCGGGGAATTCTAAATTCAAACCTGGCCTTCCAGGTCTTTCTGATGATTCCTTTGTCAAGGTGGGAGGATGGGACGTATTTAGGTAACACTTTGTAGGTTGATTTGTAACCTTAGACATATGATACCTTGGCCTCCATTTCTACTCTTGCCCTGGGCCCTGCAAATCCTAGGACGGCCTGGGAATAATGCACCAAAAAAATAACCCAAACCGGTTGCAGTCCAGTCAATTCCTATTCATAGCGACCCTATAGGACAGAGTAGAGTAGAGCTCCCCATAGGATTTCCAAGGTGTGGCTGGTGGATTCGAACTGCCAACCTTTTAGTTAGCAGCCAAATGCTTAACCACTGCGCCATCACAGTGGCATGAAAAAGAGCAGGGAGGCAGGCAGGGATGAAGTCAAGAGATAACTGGGCTCCTTCCAACCTCTCCCAAAGGATTCAGATTTTGTCTAGGGGCCAAGGCAAGCCAAGTTCTGCCATCAAGTCTAGAGCTGCTACAGAGTACCATTGGGCTCTGCCTGGTCTTGAGCCATCCCCATGATTAGCTGTATATTAGACCACTGTGATCCATAAGGTTTTCATAGATTTTCACAAGTAAATCTCCAGGCCTTTCTAGTCCATCTTAGTCTAGAAGCTATGCTGAAACCTGTTCAGCATGAACGCAGCACACTAGCCTCCATGGACAGAGGGGCGGTGGCTGCAGGAGGTGCTTTGGCCGGGAATCAGTTCCATAAGCAGAGTGTGCTTCTTGTAGGAGGATGGCATCATCTCAGAAGCAAGACTGAGTCCCTGGAACCAAGCACCCCAACTCAGATGTCACCTCACAAATGCCAATGACCACATTTTCCTGTGGCTACAGTCGTTTCCAAGGCCAAGTGGGGTCCCCTGCCTGCATGGGAACCGGCCTGCAAACCATACCAAAGAGGGTGGTAGCCCAAGAGGGAAGCTCAGGGCCTGAGACCCGAGTGCCTGTGCCCTGTGACTGGACAGTCACAAATGACACTCTCCTGCTTGGGGGTGGTGAAGGGCGAGTCTTCTGGAATCCTCCAGAGAGGCCCATAAGCCCACTCACGCTCTCTCTGGTCTAATTACTTGCCCACATCCATGGTTAGGTGTGGACAACCTGTAACTCCTTCTTCCATATCCGCACCTGGGGGCCTAAATGTTCAGCCATTCTCTCTGTTACCTCTCCCAAGCTCATCACTCTTGCTTTCAATGGGTTCTCCTTCTGTTGCTCTTAGCTGTATTCACCCCTAGTTGACTGCTCAAAAAGAGTCCCCAGGAGGCACTAACGGTTAAGCTCCGGGCTACTAACTGAAAGGTTGGCAGCTGGAACCCACCCAGAGGCACCTCAGAAGATAGGCCTGGCAATCTGCTTCCAAAAGGTCACAGCCATGAAAATCCTATGGATGGCAATTCTACTCTGAAACATAGATCGCCATGAATCAGAATCGAATCGACGACAACTGGGTTTGTTCTGGTTTGGGCTGCTCAGAAGCAAAATTCTTCATCTCAGATTCTACTTTAAATGCTAGGACTGGGTGTTTCAGACTTTCCACTCCCAGTCTTGCTTTAAATGCTACACCATGGTGAGCAGACCTAGAAGGGACCCAGGCAGACAGAAGACTGATTAGCTCTCTCCACCGAGGAGCCAAGGGTTTTTCATCCACTTGACTGCTTCCTGAAATAGAGCAAATACGATTATGGGGCCACCGGCGTCTGCACCATGTGGCCTCTGCTGGCAGCACGTAAGCTGCTCAGACTCCTTTGTCAGCCACCTTCATCCCCAGGAAGCTCTGGGTCACCTGTCACCCCAAGGAGTCAGATGGCCGATTATCCAACTTGCTTTTGTTAGTGCTGACGTTGCAGGACTAGGGCTTCACTGTGGGTTCTGTGCCTACAGCAGCTGAGATTCACCCTGGCAGGAGGGGTAAGGACAAAGAAGGCAGGGGTGGCATCTTGTCCAAATCCAAGGACCAAATGCACCCAGAGTACAAGGAAGAAAGGCAGCTTGTGCATGGTGATGGTGGATAAGAGTGTGGATCCTGGAGTGACGTGCCATTGTTGCTAGCTGCTGTGGAGTTGGCCCCCAACTCATGGTGACCCCGTGCACAGTGGAACAAAATGCTGCCTAGTCCTGCATCATCCCCATGATCAGTTGCATATTGGGCCATTATGGTCAATAGGGTTTTCATGGGCTGATTTTCACAAGCAAATCTCCCAGCCTTTCTTTCTAGTCCATCTTAGCCTGGAAGCTCCGTTGAAACCTATTCAGCATCACCGCAACGCACAAGCCTCCACTGACAGATGAGTGGTGGCTGCACATGAGGTGCACTGGCTGGGAATCTAACCCAGGTCTCCTGCCTGGAAGGAGAGAATTCTCCCACTGAACCACCGCTGCCTCTGTCTGGAGTAACACTGCTGGGCTGCAACCCAGGCTCGGTCACATGTTAGCCTAGTAACATGGAGCAAGTTGTTGACCCTCTTTGCATCTCAACTGCCCCATCTACAAAAAGTGGACTGTCATATCTACAACTAACTTTGCTGTGGGTGTTAACTAATACAGCTCGTGGAGAGGGTTAGCTCTCACCATCCATCGAGCATCCCCCAGTGCTGGACACTTGTACAATGCTAAACCAAAAGAAACCAAACCCACTGCCATCGAGCCAATTCTGACTCACAGCGACTCTGTAGGACAGAGTAGAACTGCCCCATAGAATTTCCAAGGAGCAGCTGGTGGATTCGAACTGCCAACCTTTTGGTTAACAGCCCAGCTCCTAACCACTGTGCAACCAGGGCTCCTCACTCTGGTCTCTAGCCTTTCCCAAGTCAGGTTCATCGATTTTTCCTTTATGTGTTTGAGACCTGCCCTGTAGCATTCTGATCAATTCTTTTTTTGCTTCAACTAGACAGAGTTGGTCTTCTGTTGCTTGCACTCAAGGAACCCTGAGTGACACATTGTAGGTGGGGGCACCCTTTCTTCCACGCAGTCAAAAAGGGGAACAGCCAGCTTGCCCCTGCAAAGATAAGGGTGCCTTGAATGAAAAATTAATAGTCAGGTCATGGGTGCGGCAGAGAGTGAGGCCTCACCAGCATGGCCTAGTAGCAATATGCCTCCATACAAAAGATACATTCTACTACAAATGCACGATCATAAATAAAACACATTGATCAAAATATGTTATTAAGAGGGTCCCGGACAGAACTGCAGAAAAATGTAGAACAAAACTCTAACTCACATAAAAAGACCAGACTTACTGGCCTGACAGAGACTGGAGAAACCCTGAGTGTTTGGCCCCTGGACACTCTTTTAGCTCAGTAATGAAGTCACTCCCGAGGTTCACCCTTCAGCCAAAGACAAGACAGCCCCATAAAACAAAATGAGACTAATGGGGCACAACAGTCCAGAGACAAGGACTAGAAGGCAGGAGGGGACAGGAAAGCTGGTAATAGGGAACCCAAGGTCAGGAAGGGAGATTATTGACATGTTGTGGGTTTGTTAACCAATGTCATAAAACAATATGTGTACTAACTGTTTAATGAGAAACTACTTGTTCTGTAAACCTTCATCTACAATAAAAAAAAGAATTATATATATATATATACATATACACGTTCTTATTTTGGCATCCAGTCTCTTCCGACAATAGCCTCCAATGATGATCAGCAAGCCTTTTACCCCACACGGAGAGAGGAGACCATGGTGCCGTCCCTAGGAGGTTACCTGTTGCCGTCGAGTTACCTGAGTTACCCGTTGCTGTCGAGTTGATTCCGACTCATAACAACCCTATAGGACAGAGTAGAACTTCCCCATAGGATTTCCAAGGAATGGTTGGTGGATTTGAACTGCCAACATTTTGGTTAGCAGCCGAGCTCTTAACCACCACACCACCGGTGCTCCGGCGGGTACTTAAGAAGGGTCTAAATATGAGTTAGAAGGTAGGGAAGAATGGAGCAAGACAAAGTCTAGTTTTTTTCTATTTTTTCCAAACATGGTTTTTTGGGGGCATTATTTTGTTTTTGCTATCTGATGTCATTAAAAACAAAATAAACAAAAAGGCAACTACAGTAAAGATTTTTTAGTGATGACCTCTTGGGTGGAATGGCTTCAAGAAGTGACCTATTGAGTCCTTTTCTCCTTCCTCCCTGATCCCTCCCTCAGGAGGAGACTGTAATCCAGGGTCAGTAAACTTATTCTGTAAAGGGCCAGACAGTAAATATTTTCAACTTTATGGAGCATCAGGTCTCTGGTGTCTGTCACAACTACCCAACCCTGCTGTTGTGAAAGAAGCTGTCATGGACCAAATTGTGTCCCCAAAAAATATCTGTCAACTTGGCTAGTCATGATTCCCAGTATTGTATGATTGTCTACCATTTTGTCATCCGATGTGATTTCCTTATGTTTTATAAATCTTAACACTATGATGTTAATGAGATGGATTATAGACAGTTACATTGACGAGCTCTACAAGATTAGATAGTGTCTTATGCCAATCTCTTTTGAGATAGAAAAGAGAGAAGTGAGCAGAGAGACATGGAGACCTCATACTACCAAGAAAGCAGCTCCAGCAGCACGCATCCTTTAGACCTGGGGTCCCTAGGCTGAGAAGCTCCTAGTCCAGGGGAAGATTGATGACAAGGACCTTTCTTCAGAGCTGACAAAGAAAGCCTTCCCCTGGAGCTAACGCCCTGAATTTGGACTTCTAGCCTACTAGACTGTGAGAGATAAACTTCTGTTTGTTAAAGCCATCCACTCGTGGTATTTCTGTCATAGCAGCACTAGATAACTAAGACAGAAGCCATAGACAATATGGCCTGGCTGTGTGCCAGTAAAACTTTAT
Organism: Trichechus manatus latirostris; assembly: GCF_000243295.1. NCBI lineage: Eukaryota > Metazoa > Chordata > Mammalia > Sirenia > Trichechidae > Trichechus > Trichechus manatus. The sequence continues at coordinate 14,171,325 of NW_004443964.1, read as the reverse complement.
TTACAAACACAGGCTGTGGCTAGAGACCAGAGTAGCTCCCCAAAGAGCAGAACTGACAGGCAGACTTTTAAGGGTGACTTTACTGTCCCCCACGTCATTTAAGATGCAGCTGTGGCAAATTTTCCTGAAGGCCATAGTTTGCCAACCACTGCATGTGATCTGTTCCAGGCCAAGACTGAGTTGCAGAATACATCACCTGTCATGGCATGAGGGACGTTGGTGACCAGGACCCTCTGGTTCTGCATTCGGACCCCCGTCTCTGGGCTCTGCATGTCCTTCACTAGTCCTTCAATCTGTAAGACAGCAGAAAAGGCTGGCTGTGGTGAAGCATTTCAAAACGCAATTGAGCAAGGACCTTTCAAAAGTACAATGATGGACCCAGGAGCTCACAACCTGGTGCAGAAGAATATGGGCATATAATTACTATCAGTAAGCAGAACCAAGCGTGCACTTCATGGACAGGAAGACCTTTCCTATGTGTGAAACTCAAAGAGATTCATTCTGACTCAGAGATTCCAGGGAGGTTTTTAAGATGGGGCTTAATGAAAAAGGATTTTGCTGGACAGAAGCGACAGAACAGCACAAGCACAGGCATGGGAGGATCACAGTGCACTGTGTGTATGAGGAACAGAAAACAGTGAGACATGAAGCTGACAGGCAGTTGGAGGCCAGATCACAATGAGCCTCGAATGCCACTCCCAGAGTTTGGGTTTTATTCTAGCGGCTATTGCCAGAGTGCAGCATAATGCAGCCTGCATTTTGGAAATGTGGCTGATGACAGAGAGAAGAACATCGAGGTGTCATTATGGATTGACTTGTGTCCCCCAAAAAGTTATGTTAAAGTCCTAACCCCTGAACCTATAAATATAACCCTGTTTGGAAATCGTGGTTTTCTTTTGCTAGGCTAACGAGGCCAACCAAACCAAACCAGTTGCCCTCAAGTCGATTCCGACTCATAACGACCCTATAGGACAGAGCAGAACTGCTCCATAGGGTTTCCAAGGAGCAGCTGGTGGATTCAAACTGCCAACCTTTTGTTAGCAGCCATAGCTCTCAACCACTGCACCATCGGGGCTCCATACCAGAGTAAGATGGGTCCTAAATCCAAATCACTTCTGAGTTATGAAAAGAGTAGAATAGACAAAGAGATATACACAGGGTGAAGATAGATGCTATCTGAGAAGATGTCTACAAGCAAAGGAACACCAAAGATTGCCAGCAAACTCCAGAAACGAGGAGAGAGGCTCACAGATGGAATCAATACGGTCAAGAAACTGATGTGGAATTTTAGCCTCCAAAACTGTGAAGAAAATCATGGGCAACTCATTCAACATCTCTGAACTCATTCAACCTTCTGATACCTAAAATGGGGACAATCATAATAGAAACTCTGCTAACTGACAAGATTCCTTTTATAATCTAGTTAAATCATCATGAACATTTTGTTTATAAAGAAAGAGACAAATGCTAGTGGTTACAATTAGAACCATTAATATTAGTATCATTTGTACAGCTGGAAACCCTGGTGGCGTAGTGGTTAAGTGCTATAGCTGCTAACCAAAAGGTCAGCAGTTTGAACCCACCAGGTGCTCCCTGGAAACTCTATAGGGCAGTTCTACTCTGTCCTATAGAGTCGCTATGAGTCGCAATCGACTCAACGGGTTTGGTTTGGTTTTTGGTTTTTTGTACAATTAGTGCATCTTTGAAACTTTGTGTGCAGGGCTGTGTTTAGGTGCCTGAGAATAAAAACTCAGCTCTACTAACCAATCAAATGTAAGTATTTATTGAGCATATATTAAGTGCTCAGTACTATGGGGAATACAAAAAGGTGAAAGGCATGGTCCCGGTCCTCAGAGAGTTGGGGAGACAAGATGTATGAGAATCAAGCGTTAATATAAAATCTAGGGCTCCAGGTGCAGAGGAAGCTTGATTCAAATCCTTGCTTCAATTTATAAACTGGAAGCCTTAGGTAAGTTAATAAATTTCACTAAGACTGATTTCTCTGTAAAATAGAGATTATGATAGTACCTGCATCATCATAAGGATGTTGTGAAGATTCATTGAGATTAAGCATTTAGAGCACTTAGTAGAGTGATATGCACAGAGCAAGTATTTATTACATAGTAATTGCAGAGTGGAGGTCATTTGTGGTTCAGAGGTAGAATTCTGGCCTTCCATGCAGGAGACCTGGGTTTGGTTCCCGGCCAATGCACCTCATGTACAGCCACCACCATCTGTCAGTGGAGGCTTGAGTGTTGCCTTGATGCTGAACAAGTTTCTGTGGCGCTTCCAGACTAAGACGGATTAGCAAGAAAGACCTGGTAATCTACTTCCAAAAATTAGCCAATGAAACTCTTATGGATCACAACAGAATATTGTCTGATATAGTGCACGACCGATATGAGGATGGTGCACAGGATCAGGCAGGGTTTCTTTCTGTTGTACGTGGGGTCACCATGAGTGGGGGGCCTACTCAATAGCAGCTAACATAACAACAACAACATCATCGAGATGTTGTGAAGAGTAAAGGAGACTAAGCATTTAAAGTGCCTAGTAGAGTGCTACGCATAGAGTATTTATTACATAGTAATTGCAGACTGAATTCTGCATTAAAAAATAGGGAAGGTGCTAATTGCAGCAAGAGTCAGGAAAAGAGGATGATGAGTGAGACGATCAAACAGTGTGCACAGAGAGTAAGTAGGATTTCCTAGATGGTGAGGAGGGGGCTGCACTCCAAAGGAGGGGTGACATGAGAAGCCTGGGGTCTCACCACGCAGAAAAGTGAAGAGACCAACCTGGTTGCGTTGGAGGTGATGCAGGGGAGTCCTAAACTGGAAAAATTCTAGACATCACCTCCCACTCAGCCCACTCGCTCCTGAAGCTGAAAGCCTCTCACCTTCCGCTGGAGCTCTGGAAAGGCTCTACTTTCTGTAGAAGGAGTGTGGGACAACGTGCTAATTCAACAACTCTGTGCGGTAGGATTTGCTACGTCAGCCTTTGTTGCTAAACAAGCTGTCTTAGTGTCCTAGGGCTGCATAACAAAATACCACAAACCAGGGGCCTTATAACAATGGAAAGGTCTCGTCTCACAGTTCTGGAGGCTAGAAGTCCAAATCAAGGTATCGGTCATGTTGGTTCCTTCTGAGGCTCTGGGAGAGACACTGTTCTGTGCCCCTCTCCTAGCTTCTGGTGGCACCAAGATCACATGGCGCCCTTCTTCTGTGTCCCCGTCTCTGCATCTGTTCTCTTTTATAAGGACATCACTCTTGTAGGATTTCTGTTGTTGTGTGCTGTTAAGTCGATTCCAACTCATAGTGACCCTATTGGACAGAGTAGAACTGACCCATAGAGTTTCCTAGGCTGTAAATCTTTATGGGAGCAGATCGCCAGGTCTTTTCTCCTGCAGAGAAGCTGGGTTCGAACCACTAACCTTTTGGTTAGCAGCCATGTGTTTAACCACTGCAACACCAGGGCTCCTTCATATAGGATTAGGACCCCCTTACTCCAGTATGGAGCCCCAGTGGCGCAGTGGTTAAGAGCTTGGCTGCTAACCGAAAGGTTGGCAGTTTGATTCCACCAGCCGCTCCTTGAAAACCTTATGGGAGTTCTACTCTGTCCTATAGGGTCGCTATGAGTCAGAATCAACTCGACAGCAATGAGTTTGGTTTTTGGTTCTTATTCCAGTATGACCTCATATTAACCTAACTTATAACATCTCCAAAGACTCTATTTCTAAATAAGGTCACATTCACAGGTGTTGGGGGTTAGGGCTTCAACAAATCTTTGGGAGGAAGGGCACAATTCAACCCATAACACCAGCATCTGCAGCTGAAACACAATCTGGACAAACAGGTTGAAGTCAGGCGTGTAGAAGAGCCTGTGAGGACAGACTCGCTGCCCCGCACCGCCGGGCACAGCACCAGCCGGTCAGCCCAGGCAGCATCTGGGGCTCCTCGTGCAGGAAAGGCAGTGTGCTTTATTTTCGTGGACACTTTCTTGGGTCTCAGAATTGTTCCGGAACAGAAACCATTCATTCCAGCTCCATTCGGAGCTGCAGTCCTTGGCTTTTTATGGTGTCAGGACGTGGCAGTGACTCGGGCCACTAGGTCAGCCATGTGGCCCCCAGACAGCAAAGGGACAACACCCAGGAGGGTGCTGAGGGTGGGCAGGGAGGCAGCCTGGATCCTCGGGGATGGCCAGGGGACTGAGGGGCCACAAGCCACGGGAGTCACTCCTTCCAGAATTCTCGACCAACAGCGAGCCACCGATTTTTATGATACTCCAAGAAGGCACTGGTTTTCCAGGGAATGCCCAAGCCTTCCCTTGCCCACATTAGTTGCCACATGAAAGAACATATTTACTCAAAGGGCTTTAAAAAAATGAATCGACAGCACTTCGTGGACACAGGAGGGCCTGTGTATTGGAGAAGAAATAGGAACCTGCCTTACAAGTTAGAAACTTGAGTCTCTCCGATAGAAAGTTAGTGGATTTAATTCCTTCTTTGCATTAAAAAAAAAAAAATCTAGTTATAAGAGTTTGAAAATAACCCTCAGAGGAGGAATAATAAGAGTTATTTTTAAAACACAGTGAGAGGAGTCAGGTTTCTTTCTAGCAGGTGTACCCCCCTTCACCGAAGGGGAGGGTTGGGTGGGAGGCAGGAACATCACGCATACCTCACCAACATTTTTAGGGTGTTCAGCCCATTAGAATTTCAATTAATTTTCCTCAGACCTTTCCTCATATAAACTCCTCTGAGCCCTGATGGTGCAGTGGTTAAGAGTTCGGCTAGTAACCAAAAGGTCGGCAGTTCGAATTTACCAGCTGCTCCTTGGAAGCCCTATGGGGCAGTTCTACTCTGTCCTATAGGGTCTCTATGAGTTGGAATTGACTTGCGGGCAACGGGTTTATGGAGAGTTCCCCCAAGCACCCAAAGAGGACACCACCGAATTCTGGCTTGTGACACGGTTTCTGAGAGACTATGTGTTCTATGGAGTCCCAGGGGGGTGCAAATGGTTGATGTGCTCGGCTACTAACCAAAAGATTGGTGGTTCAAGTCCACCCAGAGGCACCTCGAAAGAAAGTCCTGGTGATCTACTTCTGAAAGGTCACAGTCATTGAAAACCCTACGGTGCACAGTTCTACTCTGACACAAACGGGGCCACCACGAGTCGGAGTCGATGCAACTGGTAACTGGTGCGTTGTATCTTTCACCTCAGTCAGAAAAACCTCTTGTCCACCACAGACAAGATGGAATCTGAGTGGCTCCCCAAGCCCTCCGGAGAGCGAGTAGCCCTTGCCTTTCTGCCCCAAATGGCTGCCAACTCTCAGCACCCTCCTCCTTGTGTCCTGTGGGTGTCCCTCCAGAGACAGTGGGGAGTGAGAGCCACCCCCTCCCGCTCATGCCAGTGTCCCCACTCTGTGCCAGACTCAGCTCCTCCCAGATGAAGAATCAGCTGTATCTCGTTCCCAGGCAACAGATAAAGGCTGCATAACCAGGCCACCACTGGACCCTGTCTGACCCCATGTTGGCGGCACATGTGTCAAAGGGGTGTCTGCCCCACATGTCCTCTCTCAGATGCCAGTATGCAGAGGTGTGACTTCAGGGATGTCAGGGAACCCCCATCACGGAGGGATCAGAAATGATGGCTTTGATGGCTTCGGCGTCCCACCGCCCACACCCACGCCGCTCCTCCTCGCATTAAGGAGCTGTCACTCACTGCTAAGATCTCCGGGACTGGAATTTTCCTTTAAGCCAGAAAAGGCTCCCAGGGGGACAATAATAATCAGTACTTTCCTGTACAGAGATGAGGACAGTGACCCCGAACAACTAATAGAGGAGAATGCATTCCTGCTAATAAGCCTGGCCACAAAGGCCAGCAGCCTCCGGGCATCTCCACCCACGTCCCACCAACCCTCCCCTGCACCATGCCTTTATCAGAGTCTAGTGGTCTTTCTCCAGAACCTTCTCTTTCCTCCCTGGACAAAACTCCGTGGAGCCTCCAGACACTCTGGCCAAGTAGTGGCCAACTTCGTTTGCCTCTAGTTTTGTGTTTGGACACGTCTCTTCTCTGTCAATGAAATCCTATCTCCATAGCAGGCCATCTAACCTCCCTCCTGGACGCCGCCTCTCAGGCACTGCCTCTCTGCAGTCTGCCTCTCAACTGGCATCTGTCTCCAGCTTCCGGTGTGTCCCCTAGCCCAAAGTTTCTCAACCATAGCACTTTCAATGTTTTGGGCCAGATAATTCTTTGTTGTGGGGCATGGGAGTAAGCTGTCCTGTGTATTGTAGGATGTTTGGCAACATCGCTGGCCTCTACCCATGAGATGCCAGTAGCACCTACTTCCCAGTTGTAACAACGAAAATGTCTCCAGATATTGCCAAATGTCCCCAGGGACTTTCATCCCAGCTGCACATTCAAATCATCTACACAGTCTTTTAAAAAAAGACTCGTGTGGGCCCCACTTTAGGCCAAGTGTTTCGGATTAAATTGTATCCCCCGGCCCCCAAATATGTGTTGGAATCCTAACCTTTATACCTGTGGATACAATCTAAACTAATATAGTGTGATCAACTTCCATAATGCAATCAAATGTAATATAATCAACCAGTTAAGGTCACATCAGTGTAGGGTGGATCCTAAACCTAATCACTTCTGAGTTACATAAGGAGAAGCATAGCCACAGGTGCGCGTGTGCACGTGTGCGCATGGTCACACACACACACACACACACACACACACACACACACAGAGGGAAAGACAGACAACCTGTGAAGATTGTCTACAAGCCAAGAAACCAAGAAATGTCCGGGGCTACCAACCAGGAAGGAACGGATACAGTCAAGACCCTGATTTGGACTTTTAGCCTCTAGAAGTATGAGAAAATAAATGTCTGTCCCTTAAAGCCACCCACTAGGTAACTAAGATACTAAGTAAGTCAGAAACTCAGGATGATGCTTTGATATCAATATTTGTAAAAGTGCAGCCAGGGCTGAGAACCACTGATACCCTCTGGTTGAAATCATCTTTCTAGCATATAAACCGACTCATTTTACTCATGCCTGATTTTGAAACTTCAAACAGCTTCTCATTGAAGAGCATGGAACTCCTTAGTGTGGCTTCTGAAGCCCTCCAATTCTGGGCCCTGCTTCCCTACTAGCCTTTCCATCCACCAATCCCCAACCCATCTCCTGCCCTCCCCGGGCCAGCTATTCTAGCCTCTTTTGAGTCTCCCAAACCACCATGCTATTTCATACGTCCATGTTTTGCATTTGCCTAAAATGTCACTCATCATCCCATGCTCCTGGCAAAAGACGACTAGTTTTTCATACCTCAACTCAGCTGCAAACCCCGTTAAGAAACTTAGCCTGATTCTCCCCACCCTGAGCAGAACTGACCACTCCCTCCTTTGCATTATATAAAAACCAGAATCCAAATACCAAACCAGTCAAGCTGATTCGGACTTATGGCAACCCCATGTGCTATATGTTTCCTCTAAAATGTCAGCCACAACCTACAGAACTCTCCATAATCCTTATTTATACGTCAGCCTATTTCTATTAGACTCTAAGCTCCCGGAGGACAGGGGCTGGGTCTTAATCTCCTTTGTCCCCAGCGCCTAGCACACAAGTGCTCCGTATGTATGTGTATTGAATGAAAGAATGATACAAGCAACAGATAGCACACTCTGCCCTTTTTTCCTCCATATTTCTGTTTCTGTGTTCCCTTCCCAAGCAAAAAGAGATGCCAGCAGCCACACCAGAAAGCAAAGGATTCCAACAAAGTGGCTTTCCATGTGGTACCAAGAAAGTCACGCCCACAGCCAATCCCCAGGTCAGTGGCAACTGGTACTGGCTGGGATGGTGATCTGGGAATCACAGAAGGGGAATGGGCCAGAATCAGAACAAGAGCCTATCTCCCTACCCACCCCACCTCCGCACTCCCCCACCCCTTGCAGGAGGCTCCTCGGGCCACCGTGTGTCATCTGTCATCATCATCCAAATTCTGCCCAAACCTTGTTCACATCCCTACTCCCTGTAGTCTTCCCCAAGCCCATCTGTTTCCCAAGGTCCAATGGGAAAGCAGAGGACTTTAAGAATTGAATTTTCACCTCATCCCAGATGGCCAGGGCTGCTGGACAAGAGCCCCGGTGCCGGAGCCCACCGCAGGCTGTGCTCATGTGCATCATCAGCTAACTCCCTTGGACAAGGCCCAGGATAAGTGAGCTTTCTGCCCCTTTCTGCCACAGCTTACACCAGCCTAGGGTCCCTCCCTGGTGGGCTCCAGTCACCAGGTCTCCCACAGAAGTCAGAGGCGGGCAACCCTGGGGCCAGCCAGGCGTCTCTCCCCCGGCGCTGCCTCGAGCCTGAGCTGGAGGCTGTGGTATGAGACCCTGGGCAGCCACAGGGGGAAAGAAGGGCCATCAACCACATCCCTCCCCTCTCCCCTGTGAGAAGCCCACATTGTGCAGACAGCTGGAGTTTTAGGGCACAGGAGGACACCAAGTGGAGTCTCTTAGCTCAGGGAAAGGAAGAAAAATTCCACTGATTCCTCTCACTCACACCGGTGGTGTTTTTAATTGGCAAATCTGCCCATGTCACTTGCCTGTTCCAAATTCCTCAATGGCTTCGGATGGGATGAAATCAAATCAGCTTCAAAAAGTTCAAAAGACCAGTTATGAGCCCACCTGGCTCCTGCCTACCTTTCCAACCTCCTGATCCCTGGTACTTCAGACTCAAGCCATACAGAGCCACACTTCCTCGAACCCATCTGATTTCCTGGACCTCTGGGCCTCGGCACATACCCTTTCTTCTGCCTGAAGCCCCCTACCCATGCTTCAATTCTCAGGTCTGCATCCCCCTGGGCACACTTGGTCAGCCCTTCCCACAGCCTCCACACTCGGCCCTACAGCATGGAGAAGCTCAGAGTGGTATCACATTAGTTGATACATGAGGGCCAGCCCTATATTTTTCATACTGCCTGTGTGACTGGGGCAAGTCGCTTAACCTCTCTGAGCCTCAGTGTGCTTCTCTTTAAAATGATGATGCCAACTGCAGTCTTATGGAATAGAGGAGACAATGGAAGCCCCAGGGCCCATCTAGGGCACAAGATGCTTCATAAATCTGCACTGAATGAGTGTGACTGACAGCTGCACTCTTGTCCACATTGCTTTGGTTGAGGCCTCTCTCCAGAAGGCTAGACACCTCGTTCAGCTGGCTCGCCTTAACGGCCAGAAGGCTGAAGCAAAGGAGGGGAGGATGGATGGGAGAATAGTGATGGCTGGAGTAAGGAGCAGAGGCTGGATGGAGGAGAGTAATGGCTGCAGTAGAGGAAGGGAGGTCGGAGGGGAGAAAGGGAGGCTGGGGTGGAGGAGAGGAGGTTGGCTGGAGGAGAGGAGGCTGGGGTGGAAAAGAGGAGGCTGGGTGAAGGACAGGAGGCTGGAGTGGAAGAGAGGAGACTGGGTGGAGGAAAGGAGGCTGGGGTGGAGGAGAGGAGGCTGAGTGGAGGACAGGAGGCTGCACGATGAGAGGAAGCTGGGGTTGAGGAGGGTGATAGCTGGATGGAGGAGGGGACATGGGGGAGGCAGGAAGGCTGGATGGAGGAGGGGAGGCTGGGGTGAAGGCAGGGAGACTGGATGGAGGAGAGGAGGCTGGAGTGGAAGAAGGGAAGCTGGGATGGAGTAGAGGAGGCGGGGGTGGAGGAGACGGAGGCTGGATAGAGGAAAGGAGGCTGGAGACCAAGACACCAGTCAGATGGTGGAGGCAAAGAATGGGAAATCTACTAGACAACACTCATGTTGAAAAAGAATGCCTGGGATTCCAAAAGCAAACCAAATGTCCCCAGACTCTCTGAGCCTCCAGGCCAGAGCTGTCCTGCCTGGGAGAAGAAGTCAGCCCTGGAATAAGTCCTGGGAGATGATTTATGGCTTTCGGATATCGGGCTTCAATAGTTTCTTCTGCTCTTAGGAGCTGGTGCTTACGATATAGGCTCTTGAGGTTCTCTCTGAGTGGGACAGTGTTCCGCTTCTCTGTTTTATCTGTGATCCTTGCCCCTCTTCTACCCTGGATGTGAGCACAAGCTTGAAGTAGGTGGACCTAGGGTGACCAACCATTGCAGTGTGCCCGGGATGATCCTGGTTTTAATGTTAGAGGTTCCGCGTCCCGGGGAAAATCAGGCCCAGGCAAATCAGGACAGTTGCTCCCCGGCCGGTCTAATTTGCTGAGTTCCAAGGGCTCGGGGCAGGGCCTGGCTTGTCACAAAGCATGCAGCTAATTCTACTCAAGAAGATAAGCCTAAGAAGATGGACCCTGTGCTGTGAAAAGTGGCGTGGATGGGAGGAAGGGCGGACAAGTGACCTGAGACCTAATCCTTTGTGGATCTCTTCCAACACCAGTTCTTTCAAAAGCCCTGAACAAAATGAGCGACTCTGTCCCCAAATGCATCACCCCACAAGGTGCATTCCACTGCCCACACGTTCACCAGGGAAGGACAGCCCGCTCCTGGCCATTGGGTCTGGGCAGGCATTTGCGACAGAAAGGGAGAGTCCCGACTCCAGCTGCCAGCACAGAGGGTCCAGGATACACAGGTACACATGCTCCAAGGAGGGATTTTCAGCATTGGAAGTGGAGCGGCCTTCTATCCTACAAATCGAATGATTTCATGGTCAACGTGTACATACCACTACCGCCCCCCCCCCACACACACACACACTTACTTCAAAACACTGCAGTTTGGGATCAGAAAAATGGCCAAAATGTAGGCAGTAATTCATTTAACATCTGGAGGTCTTACAACAATAGCAACAGACTGTCTTAAAGCCCTCACAGTCTCGGCTGAACTGAGTAACAGGTTGTTTTCACCGTGCAGGAGATCACCCAAGCATCCCCCGTGGCTTCACGTTCTCCACTATAAACAGGTTACATGGAAATCTAATCGTTACAGTCTTTAGGAGACACAAAGACACAGCAAATAAGTCAATTTAAAAAAATCAAACGGCACTAACACATCAAAAGAGATGCCTCTGACTCCTGCCCACGCGCGCTCCGAGCCTCCCCGACATCTCCTCGGACACTTCCCAGAGCTGGCTCCTTCCCTCCTCCCGGGTCCAGGTGCGGGTCGGGTTACCTTTTGGAGAAAGGCCATCCTCGGCCTGTACTGCTGGCCTTGGTGTCGGATTGTCATCCTGGACCCTGGGTGAATTCAGACCCAGAAAACGAACGGGAGAGAAATGGAAAGACCCCCCCCAGTGCACCAGCCAGCTGGGCTCCCACGAGCCCTGGGCGTCGAAGGGAGTCGGCTGGCGGGGGTGCTGCTGCCCGCGGCGTTCCTCCACTATCTCTCGGCACCGACCCCCTTGGGAAGCAGCTGGAATCCGCGCCAGCCAATCAGCGTGCGGCTTCGCGGACTTATTAGCATGCGCTGCGCTTGTGCCCACCTGCCAGCAGGGGGCGGCGTCCGACTCCGCCGGGACGCAGGAGCCTCAGGTGTGACCTGCGTTTCAGGGACCTGGGAGGGGGAGGATCTTGCGCAGGGAGGGAGAGTTTTAACCTGGGGCAGAGGGATGTGTAGAAATGAGACAAGGTGGCGTCACTAATAAAGCACAGTGGGAAACATCCCAGCTCTGCCACTAGCCAGCTGGGCGGCATTGGGCAAGTTTCTTAAAATCTTTAGGTCTCAATTTCCTTATCTGAAAAAGTAAAAATAAAAGATGGGGTAAAAGTAGCCCACAGAAGGGTTGTTATAATCGTTTAAGGGGGAAATGTGAACCACAGTGCTTGGCTCTCAATAAATGTTTAGGAAAAAAATCATAGGTGGTGCCATTTTGACTGACTAGTATCGGAATTGGTGAGAGATTGGTTAAAAAGAGGAAAGGAAGGAAGTGAAGAAGGACGGGTGGAAGGTTGTAGTCTAACCCTCAGAGTACTGGGCTAAGTTCTAGAAGCCATACTTTGAGAAGAGGGTCCCAGGTGAGGATCTGAGAGGAGGGTGACCAGGAGGATGAGAGGCCTTCTCAAAGAAACAGCAGCCAGATAGCCTAGAGAAGAAAAGCCTTAGGAGGGGAAGGATGGCTGCCCTCAGTTACCTGAAAAGCTGCACATAGCAGAGCGCTTTGGCTTGTTCTGCATGGGTGGCTCCTGAAGGTGAACTAGAACCTCTGAGAGGAAGCTATTGAGAGGCTGCTTTCTAATCTTTGGGGTGAATGGGCTTCATTGTGAAGGGGAGAACCCCCCACCTCTGGAGGTTTTCAAGCAGAAACGAGGCAACCTCTAGGTGACTAGACGCAAGGGCCATAGACTTAGATGGTGGGGCTGAGATCAGAACCCCGGCGGTCTTACTGCAAAAGCAAGGCTTTTAGTCCATGGGATAACTGTAGAATATGGTTAGTGTCTTAGTTATCTAGTGCTGCTATAACAGAAATACCACAAGTGGATGGCTTTAACAAAGAGAAATTTATTCTCTCACAGTCTAGTAGGCTACAAGTCCAAATTCTGGGTGTCAGCTCCAGGCGAAGGCTTTCTCTGTCGGCTCTGGAGGAAGATCCTTGTTATCAATCTTCCCTGGACAAGGAGCTTTTCAGCACAGGGACCCCACGTCCAAAGGACACGCTGTACTCCAGGAGCTGCTTTCTTGGTGGTATGAGGTCCCCTGTCTCTCTGCTCAATTCTCTCTTGTATCTCTCAAAAGAGATTGGCTCAAGACACAATCCAGTCTTGTAGATTGAGTCCTGCCTCATTAACATAACTGCCACCTATCCCACCTCATTAACATCTTAGAGGAAGGATTTACAACACATAGGAAAATCACCTCAGACGACAAAATGGTGGACAATCACACAATACTGGTAATCAAGACCTAGCCAGATTGATACACATATTTTGGGGTTACACGATTCAATCCATGATAGTTAGGAATTAATGATATACCACTTGTAACATCTATTCTGTCATGATCGTATGTGAGTATATAGCTCTCCCATTGTTCCTTAACTTTTCAGACAATTTTGCTTATTTATATATGGTTTCCCTGACTAGATTACCCAGGATGTTTGAGGGTTGACTGCATTCCAAATACAACAAAATTTGATTGAGATCTTTTAAACATCAACACTTTTTCAGAGCAATGAATGACATAGAGGGACAAGTTGTTTCCAAATACTGGTAACAATCTAAATGCTCATCATCAGGTGAATAGATAAATAAATTGTGATTTATTCATACAATGGAATACTATTAGCAATAAAAAGTGACAAACTACCAATGTACACACATCACGGATGAATCTCAAAAACATTACGTTAGCAAAAGATCTAAGACACTCCACTGGTCCCACCCTGTCTGGAGCAAGGGGGAATGAAGAAAACCAAAGACACTAGGGAAAGATCAGTCCAAAGGACTAATGGACCGCAACTACCACAGCCTTCACCAGACTGATTCCAGCACAACTGGATGGTGCCTGGCTACTACCACCGACTGCTCTGACAGGGATCACAATAGAGGGTCCTGGACAGAGCTGGAGAAAAATGTAGAACAAAATTCTAACTCACAAAAAAAGATCAGATTTACTGGTCTGACAGAGACTGGAGAAACCTTGAGAGTATGGTCCCCAGACACCCTTTTAACTCAGTACTGAGGTTACTCCTGAGGTTCACTCTTCAGCCAAAGATTAGACAAGCCCAAAAAACAAACAATAATACACACATATATGAGACTAAATGGGCACACCAGCCCAGGGGCAAGGACGAGAAGGTAGGAAAGGGCAGGAAAGCTGGACAAATGGAAATGCGAAACCTAAGGTCGAGAAGGGGAGAATGTTGACGTCGTAGGATTGGCAACCAATGTCACAAAACAATATGTGTATTAATTGTTTAATGAGAAACTAATTTGCTGTGTAAACCTTCATCTAAAGCACAATGTAAAAAAAAAAAATCATGTTAGCAAAAGAAACCAGAAGCAAAAGAGAGAGTACCTACTGTATGAACAGTTATATGAAGTTCTAGAAGACACAAAACTAAATTATGGCAATAGAAATCTGATGGGGTTTGGGGGCATAAGGGAACTTTTTTGAAAGATGGAAATGTTCTATATCTTGATGGATAAGGTGGCTACACAGGCAGATAAGTTTGTCAAAACTCATCCAACTGTACAATTAAATTTAGGGCATTTCGTAGTGGTTAAGTGCTACAGCTGCTAACCAAATGGTTGGCACTTTGAATCTGCCAGGCAGTCCTTGGAAACTCTACGGGGCAGTTATTCTCTGTCCTATAGGGTCGCTATGAGTTGGAATCAGCTCGACGGCAATGGGTTTATACCTCAATGAAAGACTGACCAGAAAAGCAAGTATTATCTTGCAATTTGGCAGAGGGACATGTACTAAAATCAAATCCTCGTAGTTCCGGCAAAATGGCGTTCTAGGCAGAAGCACCATGCCGTCCCTCCACAGCAAAGATCC
>NW_004443964.1:14131152-14148757 GCF_000243295.1 Trichechus manatus latirostris | reverse complement strand
AGAGCGAAGTCAATGTCACTGAACTGTGTATGTAGAAATTTTTGAAACGGTGTCTCTTTGGCTATGTGTATTTTCACCAAAAAAAAAAAGGTTGAGAAGTTAGAGGGTTATTATGTTGTGGGGTTGTTAACCAATATCATAAAACAACATGTGTACTACTGTTTCATGAAAAACTATTTGTTCTGTAAGCCTTCGCCTGAAGTACAATAAAATATTAAAATAAAAATAAAAATCAAATCCTCCTGTGACTCACATTAGTGAACATTCCATCATCATCATCATCACTTGTCCTCAAAGTCTTCATCATCATTATCAACAAAAGGGTGTGATTCAGGGCCTAAATTTGGATCATGCTGCCCTTAGTACTAATGATGTAATCTAAATACACCTGGACCTTGTCTCCGGTTGTATAACACCTCATCCTGCACAACGACGCAGCCATCCTCAGCGTACATGCATAAACAGATACCCTTTAAAACCCAGGTCTAAGGTCACCTCCTCAGGAAAACGCCCCAACACCTCTAGTCAACTCAACAATTTAGTTCAGTCCACTGTGCTAAATGCTGGGAGTTGTTGTGTTGTTGTTAGCCGCTGTGAAGTCGGCCGCTGACTCACGGCACCCCCATGCACAAGGGAACAAAATGCTTGGTCCTGCATCATCCCCATGATCAGTTGTGGATCAAACTGTTGCGATACATAGGGTTTACACTGACTAATTTTGGAAGTCAGTCACCAGGAATTTCTCCCTTGTCTGTCTTAGTGTGGAAGCTCTACCAAAACCTGTTCAGCATCATAGCAATGCACAAACCTCCGCTGACATACGGGCGGTGGGAATGCATGAGATGCATTGGCAGGAATCCAACCCTGGTCTCCTGCTTGGAAGGCGAGAATTTGACCACTGAACCTCACTGCGGTTCTGGCAGTACAAAGCTTAAATAGACATGGTCCCTGCCCTTGGGCCCCTTTCTCAGTCTAGGAGGAGGGACAGAATGGTAAGCAGTTGATTTCAATACGATGGATGCATCAGGCCTCCTCCTACAGAGACTTCCATGAAGGGACTCTTACAGAGGTGCGGTGGAGTTAAAAGAACTATTACAGGATGTTGATGGTCCCTAGGTGGCACAAACGGTTTGCGCTTAACCGCTAACCAAAAGGTTGGCAGTTTGAATCCACCCAGCAGTACCAGAGGAGAAGAGCCCTACTGACCAGCTTCCGTTGAGTTCAGAGCCAAGAAATCTCTATGGGGCAGTTCTACTCTGTAACACATGGGCTCACCATGAGTCGGAATCTACTCAACAACAAGGGATGTTGAAGCAACCAAGAATAGCAACCATGGGAAGCCATTGCCTTTGCCACTGCCTAGGCCTCGAGGGACAGCCAGTCAGCACCCTGGAGGAGGGGCTGCCCTGCAGGGGCTGTCTTGTCGCACAGCGATTGCCAGAGGAATAAATACTACCAAGTCTCTCTCTTCCTGCCCTCAGTCTCCGGTTGGTGCTTCCCATTGTTCACTTCTGACCAGAAGTCAGAGGGCAAGGGAGGCTTGGTGGTGCAGCCTATTGGGGTCAGAGCAGAGCAGAGAAGGGCAAAGGACTGGGGGAGGGGCAGCAGGGACGCAGGGCAGGCAAACGGAGAAGCAGCAGCTCGATGGGTTAAATGTCCATGCTAGCCCGGACCACAGAGGAGAGGGTTCAGTTCACCCTGTGTCCCCAACCACTTTGGACAGCTCAGTAATGGCACCGCCCACACCTGCGGTGCCATCTCTTTGACAAGAACAGAAATCCTGCTGGATTCACCCGACTGCTGGGACGGCTGCCTGTGCCTCTGCTGCGTTATCATTTCGTATAATTCTGTCTTATCTTAATTGATTACAAGGGTGTATGACATTTTCGATTCTCAAAAATCAGAGAGAGGTCTTAGTTTCTTAGTGCTGCTGTAGCAGAAATACCACAAGTGGGTGGCTTTCAGGAACAGAAGTTTATTTTCTCACTGTCTAGGAGACTAGGAGTCTGAATTCAGGGCCAACTCTAGGGGAAGGTTTTCTCTGTCTGTCAGCTCTGGAGGGAGGTCCTTGCCTCTCCAGCTCTGTTCCTCCGTTCCTTAGTGATCTCCACGTGGCATCAGTCTTCCCCCGTTTGTCCTTGCTTGCTTCTGTGCTAATCTGTTGCTCTTAGATCTCAGAAGTGATTGGCTTAAGACCCGCCCTATACTGATATAGCACATTAACATAATAAAGAAAACCCTATTCCCAGTTGGAATTACATCCACATACGTAAGGGTTAGGATTTACAACACATATTTTGGAGGGTCACAATTCAATCTATAACAGAAGGAGGGGAAAAATCTCTTAGATGCACGAATGTTTCTTCCTAGCGCCTGCTGGAAAGGCAATAGCGCGTGAAAATATATTCTGGCAGGAAAACTGGAGCACCTTATTTTCAACACAGTGAGCATAGCAGGCCAGCTAGGCAGAGCCTCCCTGTGCACCCTCATCGGTCAGCTCCACTTCAACAAGGAAGAGAAGTGTAGGTGGAGCACACCCCTCTCCTCCCTGTACCTTGACCTTCTACAAAGAATCTATCTTAGATCTCCAGAGGCTGGCCACACCTGGGTGTTTGATCAGGGAAAGAGGAAGAAAAAGAAGGGTTGAAACTTTCTGAAAGGTTTTTCTGCCTCTTCCTTATTCAGGGATTGCTCAGTAAATATTTTGGCCCAGTGAGGACCACCAGCTACCACCACAAAATACAGTCCTATGATAAAAGCCTCCTCCTTCATATCTTTTTTTTATCCTACATTAAATTCACTGGATGTGTCCAGAGCAGATACTGTTAACAAGCATTGCTGGAGACGAACACAGGAAAACCGAACACAACCATGCCTCCCTGTCTCCCCTCCTCCCTGCTCCCTGGGTACACTGCATCTATCTACAGACCAGGTCAGATGGAAACTGTTGAATGACATCTGCTACTTTGTGTCTTTAAGGCTGTTGTTCTTTTTCAGTACAAAAATTTGGAAACACAGAACATCTAGCTTAATTGGCATAACACAGTTTATAAAGACAATGTTCTACATCCTACCTTGGTGAGTAGCGTCTGGGGTCTTAAAAGCCTGTGAGCAGCCATCTAAGATACTCCACTGGTCTCACCCCTTCAGGAGCAAGGGAGAATGAAGAGAACAAGACACAAGGAAAACATTAGTCCAAAGGACTAATGGACCACAGCTACCACAGCCTCCACCAGACTGAGTCCAGTACACCTAGATGGTGCCTGGCTACCACCAAGGACTGCTCTGACTGGAATCACAATAGAGGGTCCTGGACAGAGCTGGAAAAGGATGTAGAACAAAATTCTAACTCACAAAAAAAAGACCAGATTTACTGGCCTGACAGACTGGAGAAACCCCAAGAGTATGGCCCCCGGACACCTTTTTAGCTCAGTGGTGAAGTCACTCCTGAAGTTCACCATTCAGCCGGGGATTGGACAGCCTCATAAAACAAAACGGGACTAATGAGGCACAGCAGTCCAGGGACAAGGACTAGAAGGCAGGAGGGGACAGGAAAGCTAGTGATAGGGAACCCAAGGTTGAGAAGGGACAGTGTTGACATGTCCTGGGGTTGTTAACCATTGTCATAGGGCAATATGTGTAGTAACTGTTTAATGAAAAACTATTTTGTTCTGTAAACCTTCATCTAAAGTGAGAATAGCAGCACAACTGGGAGAACATAACTGATAACACTGAACTGTGCATGTAGAAATTTTTGAAATGGTATATCTTTGGCTATGTATATTTTCACTAAAAAAAAAAAGGTCAAGAAGGGAGAGGGTTGACATGTCGTGGGGTTGTTAACCAATGTCATAAAACAATATGTATACTGACTGTTTAATGAGAAACTATTTGTTCTGTAAACCTTCGCCTGAAGTACAATAAAAAAATTTTTTTTGGAAACAGAGCTTAACAAAGGGCATTATAGGAAAAGCCATTTTTAGGACTTGAAATAGACTTTGGTTTTAAGACAGCACTACCGGTGAGTGGAAGTGTGAAGGTCTCAAAGCACAAGTTTTTTTCCCTGACCCCTGCTCTGCTTCTAACCAGATGGGCGACTTTTTTTAAAAAAACAGTTTCCTCAAGGTATAACTGGCATGCAAAAAACTGCACACATTTGAAGTGTACAGTTTGATAAGTTTTTACATACATGTACACTCATGAAACAAACCACCTCCACAATCAAGATAGAGAACGTGTTCCTCATCCCCCAAAAGTTTCCTTGTGTTCCTTTGTGATTCCTGCCCTGGTCCCCTCAACCCCTCTGTCCCCAGGCAAGCACCAGTCTGCTTTCTGTCACTATGGATTAGTTGGATGGGTGACTTTGATCAAGTTACCTAACCTCTCTGATTCTCTCGTTTCTCACTAGGAAAAAGAATCAGACTTGATGAATTCAAAAGTCTGCCTCCAATTTTAAAATCATATGACTTTAGTATTCTTAGTAGAATTTAAAAAAAAAAAGTCCAGTCAGCCCCAAAGGGTACATGCCAGGTCATCTGGGTGGCAGAGTGGGATTTAGTGCTCTCTACGCTGTCACTCACTGGAGCCCTGGTAGCGCAGTGGTTAAGAGCTCGGCTGCTAACCAAAAGTTCAGCAGTTCCAATCCACCAGCTGCTCCTTGTAAGAAACCTTATGGGGCAGTTCTACTCTGTCCTATAGGGTCACTATGAGTTGGAATCGATTCAACAGCAACAGGTTTGGATTTTTGGCTTTGTTTAGGCTGTCCCTGGGTGGCGCAAGAGGCAATTCAAACCCACCCAGAGGCACCTCGGAAGAAAAGCCTGCAATCTGCTTCCAAAAGGTCACAGCCATGAAAACCCCATGGAGCACAATTCTACTCTGCAACACATGGGGTCACCATCAACTCAATGGCAACTGGTTTTTTGTTTAGCTCCCTCTGGATTTAGACCAAAAAAAAAAAAAAAACCCTTTGCCGTCGAGTTGATGCCAACTCATAACAACCCTATAGGACAGAGTAGAACTGCCCCATAGGGTTTCCAAGGAGCAGCTGGTGGATTCAAACCGCCGACCTTTTGGCTAACAGCTGAGCTCTTAACCACTGCACCACCAGGACTTCAACCAACCACCCCAAATGAGATTCCATGTGGCAGACATTCAGAAGAGCTGAGTGCCACCATCGACACACCCCCAACCACTGTTGCTGCAAGTGACCAGAGAGAGGAGGGACAAGAAGGGCCCAGTTTAGGAGAAGAGACTCCCCAAAACTGTACTACTTGGTACACCCCATTTGTATTAGGCTTACTGAACCCCTTTTTGGCAGACATGCCCATCCTGCCACTGATGCTTAAGCAGGATGCATGCCAGCTGAGGGCCCTCTCTGGACACTGGCTACCAACACCTTCCTGGGTGGTTGTGGCTTCTTTGGTGTTTCTTCAAATCACAGATGCTCCACCCTGCCCTGACTGTGATGGGGGTGAGGGGCCCTCAGGCACACACCCTGGGTTCTCAACTCCCCCTCCGGCTTCCAGCAGCCACCATACCGTTTGTGAGGAGCCAAGGAGGGAGCAGCAAGCAACTGTCTTTCTTGAGACTTTCCAAAGCAAGAGATTTTCCAATATTCCCACCCCTTTTGCCTTTTTCCCTTGTTTTCCCCAGGAACGGCTCTATTTGGAAGAGTGTGGGAAGATGGCTGATACAGGATATGCAAAAGAAATAAAAGCATTAGCCTCTGCAAGTTTTTTTTTTTTTTTTTTAACATCCACAACTTCCACTTTATTCAGATGTTGGATTTTAAGATCCACTTTGCCATATGCTCATTTCTCTTTGCTCCCATGTGGATCTAATATTGTACTTTTTTTTCCCTCTCTTTGGTTACATCAGCTGGACCTTGGAAAAGTTAGTTCTGCTCTTTTCCCTTCTCTCTTTGCTCTTTGCTAAACAGCCCTTCGGGGTTCAAAATTCAAATAACTCTGCAGACACCAAACAGGGTGTTTTGTCAAAGGTGCAAATCCTTGGGGGAGGAGGTAATGGGGAGTGAGGGCTAATGAGCAGAGTTTCTGTCTCAGGTGATGGAAATGTTCTGGAATTAGAGAGTGGTAATGGTTGTATGGAGCCCTGGTGGCACAGGGGTTAAGAGCTCAGCTGCTAACCAAAAGATCAACAGTTCGAATCCACCAGCTGCTCCTTGGAAACCCTATGGGGAAGTTCTCTGTCGTGTAGGGTCGCTATGAGTCAGAATTGACTTGACAGCAACGGATTTGGTTTGATTTGGTTTTAATGGTTGTACGGCCTTGTGAATATACTAAAACTAGTGAACTGTACACTTTAAATGGGTGAATTTTATGGTATGTGAATTATAGCTCGATAAAAAAAAAGTACAAATCCAGAGGATTGGGTATTGCTATTATAATGTCCCTCTCTTGCTCAAAAATCTTCAGTGGCTCCCAGGTACCTCCTTAATAAAGTTCATTCTTTCATTCATTCTTTCATAGTCTGACCCTATTTGATTCTTCAGCTGGACTTCCTCTGCAACCCAATGTGAACTCTCTTACCTAGCCAGGCCAGAATGGGCTTTTCTCCAGCACATGTTGGATTTTCTCACCACTCGGTCTTTTGTCTCGCCAGTTGTTCTGCTGAAAATCCCCTCCCTCACATCTCTGACAAATGAAATCTTACCTCTGCTGCCCCCACTTCAGAACCCAGTTGTGGTGGTCAGCGTTGTGTGTCAACTTGGCTGGGCCATGATTCTCAGTGGTTTGGCAGTTGTATGATGTTGTCATTGCTTCCATGATGAGATTTGACATAATGTGATCACCTTCATGATGGGATCTGCTGTGAGTAGCCCATCAGTTGGAAGGGAGTTTTCTTGGGCATGTGGCCTGCCTCAACTATAAGTGCACATTCTGGCAAGGCTCGTGGGCTTTTTGCTTGCTCTGGATCCTGCAGCTGGCTCCTATTCATCTGATTTATGGTCCTTGGGACTTGAGCTAGCAGTTTACCTACGGTCTTGCGTGCCAATCTGGGGTTCGCCAGCCTCTGTGGCTACGTCAGTCAGGAGAAGCCTCTATCCTGACCCACGGACTTGGGACGTTCCAGTCTCTACAACCGCGTGAGCATTTCCTTGATATAGATCTCTCTCTCTCTCTCTCTCTCTATATATATATATATATATATTTGTACATGTTACTGGTTTTGCTTCTCTAGAGAACCCAGCCTAAGACACCAGGTCAACTCCCGCCTCTGAGGGGGTGCCTCCCTCCTCTTCACTTATTTGGCATTGAGTCACACTTGTGGCATTTTCCACACATCACTCTGGATTACAGATTGTCGTTGTTAGCTGCCATGGTAACCTCATGCACAACAGAACAAAACCCTGCCTGGTCCTGTGCCATCCCCTGATGAGTTGGGGGTTGGACTGTTATGATCCATAGGGTTTTCATTGGCTGATTTTCAGAAGGAGATTGCCAGACTTTTCTTCCTAGTCTGTGTTAGTCTGGGAGCTCCATTGAAACCTGTGCAGCATCGTAGCAACACACAAGCCTCTGCTGACAGATGGGTGGTGGCCGCGCATAAAGTACCTTGACTCGGAATTGAACCTTGGTCTCCCACACAGAAAGTGAGAATTCTACCAAGTAATCACGACTGCCTCTGTAGGTTGCAGATATTTGGTACACATCTTACATCCCCTCCTACTCAATGAGCTTCGTCAGGGTAAGGCCAGGTGGTGACTTGTGTGAACAGAGGTTTTCTGGTTTTGTTTTGTTTTTTTTTTAAGCAGGGTAGGGAGGAGGAAGAGACTGAGTTGTAGCGTTTGCCAGTTTCCATGGTGATGTCACTGAACAGAGTCAATGAACCGGAATTCAGAAGAGATGCACTCAGTCAGCTCTCTCAAACAGGTACAAACGCGACCCAGCGACCACTGCTTATATGACTTTATCACAGTCTTTTACCCTAACCCTACTCTACCTGTCTCCCCACCCGTCTATCTTCCATTGCTGTCCTGTCTCCTTCTGTTGTCTCCTCATAAACACAGGCCTCACAGAAGTATACCCTAAATGCCAAAAGGCATTTCCGTTACAGGGGAGCTTGCTTTGTTCCCAGGTCATCATCCCTATTTCCCGGCTGGATTAGGAGTCCTCCAAGCTTCCCACTGCCCCTTCCAAGCCATTGCCCTTCCACTTTTGTGCTAAACCCATCCTCCTCTGAGCCTCGGACACTCAGCTCTACCACTCTGAGTCCTCATTTTGCTCTCATTTGTCTTCCTCCACATGTCTCCCCAGAACTGGGGCACCTTACCCACATCCTCCTCTTGCCCTCATCCTGGGCGGTTTCAAGGTCATAGTGGATGACCCACCAAACTCCTGAGTCTCACAGACCCTTGACCTACTTCCTTCCCGTGACTTTTGCTCTGTTTCACATCAGTCACTCACTTCCATGGCCACATACTGAACCTCGTCCTTACCCCAAACTGAGCCACCTTTGAAAGTCCCAACTCCTCTATTTTGCGCTCTTAGTTAAGTGGCCAGATCTCATTTCTTGTGCCAATCCTCGTGGGAAGAGATGAGTTCTAAGGCAGAAAAAAGAAGCAGCAATTCAAAAAGTGGACCTTAGGTGTCAGTCTTTCCCAGAATTCATCTGCCCACCACCTGGGAGCGAGCCCAGGGCTGGGAAGAAGTGAGATCTGCAATCCCTAGGGGTCAAGCCATGTTTTGTAAGAAAATTGTTCTAACTTCATGTGGTTCTATTTCTGTTTGTTTGTCCTCTATGGTTTATGACATTGTCATTAATTGTTCCAACATTGTCTGCTCTGTGTTAGAGAGCATTCCGTTTTGTTCAACGAACTATTGAGCACCATTTCTGGGGTGGGAATTGTGTGAGGCACCCGAAGTACAAAGGTGAATAAGACATGGTCCTCCTTTCAGAGGATTACAAGTTCAGTAGGAAAGAAAGATATAAAATGTCTGGGATAATGCAATAGATGATATTGGAGTATGTGGAAGGCAAAATTGGAAACCCTGGTGGCATAGTGGTTAAGAGCTATGGCTGCTAACCAAAAGGTCGACAGTTTGAATCCACCAAGCGCTCCTTGGAAACTCTATGGGGCAGTTCTACTCTGTCCTATAGGGTCGCTGTGAGTCGGAATCGACTCAATGGCAGTAGGTTTGGTTTTGATTTGGAAGGCGAAAGTAAAAAAAGAAAAGTGGAAGGAGCCTGCCAGGAAGGGAAAATATTGATCAAAGGTACGGAGGTAGGAGATAATGGTATGACATACCAGGCACCATTTTATGTGCTTTATTCATTTAGTCCTCACTAAAACCCTATGAGGTAGGTGTCCATTTATTAACATTCCCATGCAACCAATGAGTAAACTGACTCTCAGGCTAATGAACAAGCTGAAAGCCATGCAGCCATTAAGAGGCAGAGTCAGGACTGGGAGCAGGCAGTCTGGCTCCTGACTTCCTGAAGATAAGGCTATGGTATGCTGGGATATTCTGATTGGCCAGGGCTGGGTCATGTGCCCACCGGGAAGTGGATTGAGAGCTAGCTGGTTTCCCAAAGAAGAATCAAGCAAAAACAACAGGTGTCCACTAGAGAACAGCTTCAGAAATGCTTTTCTTTTCTCTTGGCTTATTTGCTTGGGATAAATCTTCCACAAATGGGATCCCATGGGTCAGAGTGTGAACACTTTTTGATACAGAATGCCAAATGGTTTTTCAACAGAAGTGTATATATTTACACTCTGTCCTACCAGAGAAAAACCAACCAACCAACCCATTGTGGTGGAGTCGATTCTGACTCATGCTGACCCATATTACAGAGTAGAACTTCGGCATAAGGTTTTCTTGGCTGTAACCTTTACAGAAGCAGGTTGCCAAGGCCTTTCTTCCATGGTGCCACTGGGTGGGTTTGAACTGCCAACCTTTAGGTTAGTAGTCGAGAACAAACCGTTTGCACCACCCAGAGGACCCTATGCTCTGCCCAGAATTGACTAATTTCACTACACCTTTCTTTGCATTGGGTACTATCAAATTTTTTTAAACCTAGACAATTCTAATTTCACTCAAATTTTACTAGATTCTTAAGTTCTGTATATGTACAGTTTCCCCCTTTCTCTTTTTTAGAGGGGAAAATCCAAGTAAGAGAGTAGATGAAAGTGGATTAACATGAACCTTTGAATTAACAATCAGATGAGCCAGTTGGGGCCCCCTCATCCCTGCGTTATTGGGGGACAGAAGGGCGGAGTCTGTGAAAAGAGACCAGGAGAGCAGGCCCACCCCTAGCCTGGGGTTCAAATTCAAAAGGGACTTCAAATATAAAACATTATTATTATTTTAATTACTTAGGGTTGTTTCTGCTGTACTACTGCATGACAGTTAGACTTCATAGCAATAAAAAATGCATGTACACATACACTAGGGAAAAAAACAGCTAGAAACCCTTTCTGGAGTCGCCTACGGAGTTCTTGTATTCTCATTTTTAAAAAACGTGATACCCACAATCCCCAAACCTCTGCTGGTGGTGCCCCCAAGTGCGCAGGAGCGTGACGGAATAGGAAAGAGCTCCGGAAGAGGTTGACCAGCGCTCTTGCCCGCGTAGCCGCGGCGCCCCCTCCCACCTCCGCGGAAGGGCCTGGCTGGGGCCAGAACATAGAGATATGGAAACCTCCAGACTCCTAGAGAGGAAACGCAGGCTCTCTAATGTCGGACTTCCGGCGGCGCTTCCCTGAGGCGGCCCACTTCCGGCTCCTCAGTGATCCACTTCCGGATCTGTCCTTGTATCGCGTGTACGGTGAAGGAGGGGAAGTCAACGGGAGGGAGGCTCGTCCCGCATCTTTCTGTCCACTTGTTTCTCGCTCACGGAAGGGTGTGCGGGATGGGCGCAGGCCCCAAAATGCCGGCCCGGGGACTGCGGGCTGCGCGTGCGCAGGACTGAAGGCTTCGTGGAGGGGCTAGTTTGAGCCCCTTGGAGCCGGGGTCCTTTTTTCCGAAGTGTGATGCCTCTGGATCGGCCCTTCGAGTAGACCGAGATGTGCCCTTTTTTGCTTTTTATAACTACTCGAGGCCAGCGGCTTATGGGAAATAATGAAAATGACACCCTAATTTTAAAATATATAATTTAGTGCCCGTTTTTGTGTATCTGAGATAGAGAAGCCCAACTTGCCTATTTTAAAAAGTCAACTGATACAAAATGTATACTATTTGTGGCCAGATATGGGAGAGAGAAGTTAGGTAAAACGATGCCGTACTACGGACCTGGAAGAAGGATTGGAGAAAATGGGAATAAGCAGAATGAGAAATTTGGGAAGGAGAAGAAGTGCCTGGGTGGAAGGGGTCAGAATGTCCTCTGTGTGGGAAAGGAGAGTGAAGGTTTAGAATCAGGCTCTCTTGTCAAGGAGGAATGGGACTCATGCGATTTTAGATTACTTGCAAAATACTTGCCAGGGTTCTTCCCAGTTGAGCCACTTTCCACACGTGCTAGCTGCCTAAACTTTAATTGGAGCGTCCTCAGTTTTAAAATGAGGTTTATGTCTGCTGTCCTGTCCCACTTAAAAAGATTGGCTAGCGCTATACATGTATCCCCCCGCTGTTGAAAGTTTGCTTTCCACCACTTGGCTTTTACGAAAGATCTACAATAGTACCTGTTTTCGCTAACCGAGAGAAATCCGAAGAGAATTGTTACAAAAAGGAAATAGCGTTCAACATCTGTTTTGCAGCAAGCTATTTAACCGGCAGCGCTCACCTGGAGCAGTGGGAGTGTCACCGCCAAGCTCCTTCCCTGAGAGCTTCTACTTTATGTAAGCTATCATATCATTCCTGCTTTTACTACGTTGTCGTTAGGTGCTGTCCAGTCGGTTCGCACTCATAGCGACCCTGTGTACAACAGAAGGAAACATTGCCCGGTCGTGTGCCATCCTCAGAGTCGTTGCTATGCTTGAGCCCATTATTGCAGCCACTGTGTCAGTCCATCTCCTTGAAGGTCTTTCTCTTTTTCGCTGACCCTCAACTTTACCCAGCATGATGTCCTCTGGGGACTGGTCCCTCCCAGTAACATGTCTAACGTATGTGAGATGTAGTTTCGCCATCCTTGCTTCTAAGGAGCATTCTGGTTGTAGTTCCAAGACAGATTTGTTCATTCTTTTGGCCGTCCATAGTATATTCAATATTCTTCGCCAACACCATAATTCAAAGGTGTCAGTTCTTTTTTGGTCTTCCTTATTCATTGTCCAGCCTTCGCATGCATATGAGGTGAGTGAAAACACCATGGCTTGGGTCAGGTGCATCTTAGTCTTCAAGGTGACATCTTTGCTTATCAATAGTTTAAAGAGGCCTTTTGCAGCAGATTTGCCCAATGCAGTGCATTGATTTCTTGACTGCTGCTTCCATGGGCGTTGATTGTGGATCCAAGTAAAATGAAATCCTTGACAACTTCAATCTTTTACTGTATGCTAGTGTTATTTTAGGTTTTATATATTATTTGGTATGATTTGGTAGGTTATTTTTTGGGTGTGGGAATGCTCAAAAAATTTTCCCATAAAAATTAACGTTAATTGCTTCTTCGCTTAATGCCATTTCGGCTTACAAAAGGTTTCATAGGCACACTCTAGTTTTGGATAGCAGGGAAACCTGTATGTTCATTTGTGAAACTGGTATCCTTTGCTGACACTAAGTGTGAGAAGCTGTGTTGGAAATGTTTTATATACAGAGAGGCTTTTACCATAATGTGTTCCTAAGGGGGAAATAAAAGATGGACAAATAAGTTTAGGATTTGAAGTAGTCTCTTTATCAACAAACGGTTAATACCAGGATATTAGATTGTTCTGAGAAGCCCTGCAGTTCGGTGTAATGGAGCTTGCTTAACTTTGTTTAACCTGGTGTGTCACAAGCATTTGGATCACAAAAACTTTTAAGTAACACGCTATTAATATCTTTCCAACGTGGTTTTTCCCAGAACAGATTTTGGGAAAAGCTCGCATAAAGAAGTCATTCACCTGGGCACAGGCCTGCTCAAAAGACACTCTCACTTCTCAAGGCATTTCAGATCTGCTTTTTGAAAGTGAAGTACTACAAGTCCTAGAACAGTTAAAAAAGGACAAATAGTCCACCCTCCTTGCCCTTCCTCCTACATACATTATATATGGTGATAACATCTCTCAATATTATTGAGCAAATATTATCAGTATGTAATTATTTATGAAATAAAAATAATTATTTGGAAAAGTGTGAATTGTTACAAGTGGAAATTCTACAGTTCATTAAATTCAGGACTTCTTAGTGGCAAACCTAGGAAATTTGTTCATAAGTAGGGCCTACTTAAGTGAGTTATAATTAACATTTTCTCAACGTATAAATAACATGTAGCTTAAAACCATTTAAGGGTGATGTGTGTATACATTAAGTAACACTCACTACAATCTTGTTCTAACATTATAGATTAAAATTTAGTACCAGGATCCATCTTGAACTCCATTCAGGATAGCTTAGTTACTGAAGTACTAATAAAAAAACAAACAAATTTTAAAAAAGCAGTTATCATCGAATCAGTTCTGACTCATGGCAACCCTATGTATGACAGAGTAGAACTGTGCTCCATAAGGTTTTCTATGGCTGATTTTTCAGAAGTAGATCACCAGGCCTTGCTTCCAAGGTGCCTCAGGGTGGACTCGAACGTCCAACTTTCAGTTGGTAGCCAAGTGCATTAACCAGTGACTCCTTCCATTTCATAGGATTGTCAATCAGTTTTGTCCATTGTTAAGATATTATAACTATCATTATTTTGGTAGCTTCTTCTCCCTTTCTAATTGATAACTTCCAATAGTAACTGGCGTTCTGTATATTTTCTATCTGCTCCCAACAACGGTTGTCATTTATCTCCATTGACAGTAATTTGTTATACTTGAGGAGTGGCCCTAAAGCAGGATCATGAGGAATTTGTAGAGCTCTTGGTGTTTTAGTGCCACAGAACCTATCTGTGACAAGTGAATAATGATCACAGCATTTGAGGACCTAAGAACCTAGAATCCCCATGCTCCACTTGAGCAAGAGGGACCTGGGATGGAGAATGTGGAAAAAGACACTGGGGCCAGAAATGCAGCTCGTTGCTCCACCCATCTCGTATTAGGTGATGCTGACAGCCCGTGAGATTCTCAGCACACTCCAAGAGCTTTGCCGTAATAGGCTGAGTCCAAATGTCTATACGGAAGGGCAGCTCCTGGTGCTGTTCATGCTGCCATAGCTCCTGACCATAAGTCAGAGGATGCCCAGACTCATGTATGGGAACATCATTCAGCAAGTGCAGAGGAAACTCAGATTGTGTGGGAAGTTCTGGAGAGAGTGTGAGGGAGCAGGACAGTAGGGAGAGAAGCAGGAGGTTTTGGCATGTCAGGAGTTGGGGACGGAGGGAGGGCAGTGGGGTCACACCACCAAGCTACACCAAGGTGCAGCAGCCCAGAAGTGGAAGGAGAGATGCTATGTTTAGTCTTTGCCAGCCCAGGCTGAAATATTGTTCTCTCTCTGACTCTCTCAGAGCTTGCCCCATCACTTTCTGCCCTTGGAAGTTAATGAAGACTCTGGCTTCTATTTCTTTTTTCTCGTATCCTTGAAGATACTGTGTTTTCTTCTAGGGATTTCACTCCAATTCTATGCTGATTTCTACAAACCTAACATTTCCTACCTGTTTACAGGTCTCCTTCCATATACATGGATGAAGAAACTGGTGCTTCTAGGAGAAGCTCATGTGTCACCAAGTCCATGGCTTAGGCCCATGGAGACTTGGCCCAGATAGGAATCTCAGAACCCCTTCCCTCTTCCCCAGCTGTATCTAAGCATTACAGGCAAGAAGCAAAGATTGCTTTGAGAGTAGGGTTACGGTGAGAGGCTCTCAACATAAATAGAGAACTCCATGGGGTTGACAAGGGAAGTAAGGAACAAAATCATCTATGGGGCAGAGGGCTTCCCAGACCCCAGTCATAGCGCATACTTTTGGCTCATCATCAGTCTGGTCTCAGGATCAGGTTATCAGCAGGGTATGAAATTTATCAGTATTTTCATATGTTAACAGTCAAAGTATCCTGAAATACACTGCTTTTTACTCCCAAATAGCCTAAATCATCCATTCTGCGTATAGGCCCCCATCGCACTGATCACCCGCCTTCACTTCAGGCTGAACTGTCAGTGTTTCAAATTTGAACAACATTCCTTCCTTTTTACAGGCTTTAGACTAACTCTGGTCACTGTCACCCCTTCTTATTGGACCTCAGGTTTACTGAATTGGGCTCCTCATAATTCTAGGCCATGGAACATGCATGGCCCTTTCTGTTTGTTTTTATTTATTTATTTTTCAGTAGTATTAGGAATACACATGAACCGATATTACCAACAACTTACATTTACCAATATGCTTCTCTCTTCAACCAGTCCCCCTGCCTCCCTGTCCCCAGGGGGGACCACTATCCTAAACTTTGTACTTAATCACTCCCTTGCCTTTTTGTTTTTTGTCTTATCACATATATTTATATCTAAATAATATATTGTTTAGTTTTAAATTTTATCAAATGGTGTCTTACTATATTTTGTCTTCTCGGACTAGCTTTTCTCACGCAGCAGTATGCTACTACTAATAATCCGTATAGTTGCAATTAGGTATAGCTCATTCAGGAAACCTGGTGGCACAGCGGTTAAGCACTCAGCTGCTAACTGAAAAGAGTGGCAGTTTGAACCCACCAGCCGCTCCACAGGAGAAAGATGTAGCATTCTGTTTCCATAAATATTGAAAGCCTGGGAAACCCTGTGAGGCAGTACTACTCTGTCCTATAGGGTCGCTATGAGTCGGAATCAACTCGATGGCAATGGGTTTGGTTTTTTTTTTTGTTGTTTGGTTTATAGCTTATTCATATTCACTGCTGGTATATCATCCCAATTATCCCAATTTCCTTTTCCCTATTTTTCATTGTTTTATTCCTTCATGCAGTAAAACAAACAAAAGTTCTCTTGGGCACTTTTGTGCTCATTTCATTCTTTATTCATCAAGCATTTCGTTAAGTGAACAGAGTGGGCAAAGGGTTCACAAAACCCTTTCACCTACTGAATGAGAACTTGACCTTCAGGTAACTCTTTTTATTAGTTATCTATTGCTAAGTAACAAACTGCCACAAAACTTAGTGGCTTCACACTACAAACACTTGTTATCTCAGTTTCTATTGCTCAGGAATTTGGCAGCAGCTTAGCTGGGTGGTTCTGCATCAAGGTCTCTTGTGAGACTGTAGTCTAGGTGTTGGCCAGAACTGCATTCATCTGAAGGCTGGCATGGTGCTGGAGGACCCACTTCCAAGATGGTTCACCCACATGGCTGTTGGCAGGAGGCCTCAGTTCCTTACCACATGGGCCCTTCCATAAGGCTGCTTGAGTGTCCTCACAACATGGCAGCTGGCTTCTCCCAGAGCAAGTGATCCAAGAGAGCAAGGCCACAAGGTCTTTTATGACCTAACCTCGGAAGTCACACGCCATCATTTTCCCAGTAGCCTAGTGGTTACATGGGTCAGCTCTAGTCAGTGTGGGAGGGCATGAATACCGGATGCAGGGATCATTGAGGGCTATCTTGGAGGCTGGCTACCGTAACTCCCTCTGTTCCCTTGGTAACCTATTAAGGTGATATGTTAGTTTTGTTGCCAGACATACTGCTTATAGTAAAAGTGACCCCTGATTGGTCACCTGCATCTAGGTGGGAGAACTATAGTCGCTAGTAGGAAGTCACAGCTTTGGGCTTTTCTGATGGTTGTGACTCTTGTAGCTGCAAGGATCCTGAAAGCTATACCCAGATAGTTGTAATAAGAAATATTGGCCCCTGTAGGAAACGAGGCTTTTATGCCAGGCCGATTTCCATACCCACCTCATCTCCATGTACCTGAGCCATCACCTGGGGAAAAGGTAGCTTCCAGACAGCTACATGCACCGCTG
Organism: Trichechus manatus latirostris; assembly: GCF_000243295.1. Lineage (NCBI taxonomy): Eukaryota > Metazoa > Chordata > Mammalia > Sirenia > Trichechidae > Trichechus > Trichechus manatus. Next base: position 14,131,805 of record NW_004443964.1, on the reverse strand, counting down.
CCAAGGCTCCCCTAGAAAAGCAAGGCCTGAATCTGCCCTGCTGACCAGCTGTTTCCTGTTCTGTGTCTTTCTGAGTAGATGGGTGCAAGTGTGACTTCTGGGTGAACCTGAACGTTTAGATGAGCTGCCTAAGAAGAACCTCTGGTGGGCGATATAACTGAGTATCATGCTAACTGAGAAATTACAAAGAAATAAGACACGGATCCTCCCTTTGGAGACTATACAGTATGTGACAGTGTGAGTTTCGGTCTATGTTGCTAAACCAGCATTTGCAGCTGAGACACAATCTCGAGAAACGGGCCAAGGTCAGGTGTGCAGTCGATACCGTGAGGACAGCCTTGCGGCCTGGCATGCCTGGGCACAGAGTCAGTCGGTCAGCCTGTGTACAGGACACTGCTGGGGCCAGGCGGTGCCTGGGGCTCCTCGTGCAGGACTGACAGTACCTTTTATTTTCACGGACACTTCCTTGGCTCACAGAATTGTGTTAGAACAGAAATGATTCATTTCACTTCCATTAGGAGCTGCAGTCCTTGGCCTTCTGTGATGTCAGGGCCTGGCGGCATCTCAGGCCACTGGTCAGCCATGCAGCCAGAAAAGAGGGAAGCAAAGGGACAATGCCCAGGAGGAGCAGCCAGCTGTCTCTCTCTCTCTCT
>NW_004443964.1:14088641-14131039 GCF_000243295.1 Trichechus manatus latirostris | reverse complement strand
ACACACACACACACCTGTGATGCTAGTTTCTGATGACAGGGCTGACAGGGCTTAAAGCTTCCTGCTCGTCTCACTCATGAATTTTCAAATTAGAAATAATGTTTACTGAAAATACCATACTTCACTAGATGAAACAACCATCTTCTTTATACAGAGGCGGGGGAACTCAACAGTGCAGGAAGGAGCTGTACATGCTTGGCCAGTTAGAAATTTAAACTCCTCTGATAAAAATATCAGCAGATTCACTCCTTTCCCTCTGTGTTTAAAAAAAAAAAAAAAAAGCTCTAGTTATGAAGAGTGTGAAACCATAAAGACAATGAGAAGAGGCAGATTCCTTTCCGGGGGGAGGGCTCACTTTGCCCTAAGGAAGGATTTGCTGGAATGAGGGGAACGTGTGTGCGCGCGCGCCATGAACATTGTTTGGAGTCTTGGAGCCCTGGTTGCATAGTGGTTAAGATCTTGGCTCCTAACCAAAAGATTGACAGTTCGAATCCACCAGCCTTTTGGAAACCTTATGGGGCAGTCGTGCTCTGTCCTATAGGGTCGCTATGAATCGGAATCAATTCGAGGCAATGGATTTCGTTTTTTTGGGTCTTCCCATTAGGGTAGAAAATTAATTTTCCTCTGACCTTTTCCCATGTAAATTCATTTAAAACCCATTGCCCTTTTAAAGCTCTCCAGAAGGGATCCACTTTGTCTCCTGTGCACCTCCTTCCTGAGGTACCTCTTTCTGCCAGACCCAGTGAAGGCCCTCGGCCCTCCCCACATTGTCAAAACCCCCCTGATGGCCAGACCACAGCTTCCCAGCTCTCCCAGAATGCTGAGTTCTCCATAACTACTTCCTGAGGCCACAGATCTATGGTGCAATAGAGGTCAACATTAGACCCTATCTGATCCAGACAGGCCCAGCGTTCCCCTCTCAGATTCCAGCGGACTGAGGTGTGACATCAAGCATTTCGAAGAGCCCAACCAAAAACCAAACCCATTGCTGTCAAGTTGATTCCAACTCATAGTGACCCTATAGGACAGAGTAGAACTGCCCCATAGGGTTTCCCAGGAGCAGCTGGTAGATTTGAACTGCGAACTGCTGACCTTTTGGTTAGCAGCCGAGCTCTTAACCACTGTGCCACCAGGGCTCCTTGGAGAGCCCAGGCAGTCACTAAAAGCATCAGAAAGTGATGGCTTCGCTGTCGCATCCAGCCATGCTCCTGGCTTCTTCTCCCATCTAGTGGCTCTTACGCTGTAAGAGCTCAGGGACTGGGGTTTTCCTACAAGCCAAGGAGGGCTTCCTGCAGGACAATAATAACCATGCACTTTGCTGTACAAGGAAACCCTGGTGGCATAGTGGTTAAAAGCTATGGCTGTTAACCAAAAGGTCGGCAGTTTGAATCCACTAGGTGCTTCCTGGAAACCCTATGGGACAGTTCTACCCTGTCTACTAGGTGCTTCCTGGAAACCCTATGGGGCAGTTCTACCCTGTCCTTTAGGGTTGCTATGAGTTGGAATCGACTCAATGGCAATGGGTTTGGTTTTTTGGGTTTTGCTGTACAAAGATGTAAATCGTGATCTAGAACCAATGAATTCTCTTTTCCAGTAGGGAGATCAAGTCTCACTGCATCCAGTATGTTTCCACCATCGTGACGAGACCAGCTTTACTGTATCACGCCGACGGTGATACAGTGTTGGCTTGGCCCTTGCTAGCCTCAGTTTCCTTGCCTATAAAATGGGGGTAATAATCATTGGTGAGAGGACTAAACCCAGAAGTGTCAGTAGGGCATTGGGGAAGTGAGGCAGGTTACCCCTATGGGCTACTGGGGCTCTATCCCACTGGAAGCCTGTGGAAGAAGCAGTGTAGGGCACCCCTCAGAATGTCCCACCAGAGAGAGGCAGAAACTGGGCATTTATCCCCCAACTCCCATTCACTGTCAGTTGCAGACTGCTCCTAGGCGTCCACTTGCTGGTACTTCTGGCCACACGTTTGCCAGTCATGTTCTTATAGCCAGAGAAAAACCCTGGGCAGAGAGCCTCAGGTGCTTGCAGCAGAAGCCACCGACATGCACTGGACTTGGACAGGCCAAGAGGTCTCGGGTGGGCCACCGACAGCACCTGCTGCAGTCAACGTCCAGGTCTGCCTCTGGCTGGCGGAGTGAGCGTGGCTCCTGTAGAAAGCAGGGCTTTGAACCTATTTGTTCTATTGCAACCCCTGCTGAGAATCTACATCTCTAACAAGTTCCCCAGAAGTTATACATTTAAGAATCACCTGGGGATCTTGTTAAAATGTAGATTCTGATTCAGTATATCTAGGGTGAAAATGCAAATTCTCAGCAGGGAACTTGTTTGAAATGCAAATTCTCAGCAGGGATTCAGAACCTTACCAAACTGGTTTGAAGCCCTGGTACAAAGTACATGTATTTGACTAGCTGAGTGCTACGGGCCCGTCCTCAGTCAGCCCACATCCTCCAGAGCTGGGCACCATTTAGCTGCCCTTTGGTGGGTCACGTGGTCTCAGGGCTCATCAAGGATGGTGGCCAGGCCTGTTTTGTTCATCTCTGTACCCTTGGTCCCTAGAGCAGTGCTAGCATACACTATGGTCTCAATACATATTGTTTGACTGGCCTGGAGCCCCTGGGTGTTACAAACAGTTAAGTGCTCGGCTGTTAACCAAAAGGTTAGAGGTTCAAGTCCACCCAGAGGCACCTCAGAAGGAAGGGCTGGCGATCTACTTCGAAAAAATCCGCCATTGAAAATCCTATGGAGCACAGTTCCACTCTGACACACATGGGGTCACCATGAATCAGAATTGACTCAGTGGCAACTGGTTGGTTGACCAACGTAGTGACAGAATGGGAAGTGGTGTAGAATGAGGTTACAATAGAGAAACCTAGACATTTCAATCAAAACCCAACCAAGGGACCCCGAGGGATTGGACACGTGGTGACCACCACCTTTCGAGCTGTGTTTATTGTGGTCTATGTGTGCAAGATAATGTTTAAACTTGAAAATATTGGGCTTCAGCTCCGGAAATGGCAGCATGTAGGGGCTAATGAAGTGAACATCTGGGTATCTTGTTACCTTATGTGGCTCAGAGCTGGGCGGCCCCTGCTGACCTGCGCTCCCTGCACTTCTGCTCCAGGTAACAGGCTCTTTCAGCCTCCCACTTTCTGCCCAAACAGTGCCGATTCTTCACTACCACCAGGCAGCTTGGAAACCTGAACAGATCTTCTGTCACAACACATACCAGTCATTTAACAAAATCAAACGGCACTAACGCCCCAAAGGGAGGCCCCTGTGGGCCTGACTCCTGCCCACACGGTCCGTGCCTCCCCGGCATCTCCTCGGACACTTCCCAGAGCTGGCTCCTTCCCTCCTCCTGGGTCCAGGTGAGGGTCGAGGTTACCTTCTGGAGAAAGGCCATCCTCGGCCTGTACTGCTGGCCTTGGTGTCAGATTGTCATCCTGGACCCCGGGTGAATTCAGACCCAGAAAACCAACGGGAGAGAAATGGAAAGACCCACCCCCCCCAAGTGCACCAGCCAGCTAGGCTCGCACGAGCCCTGGGCGTCGAGCCGAGTTGGCTGGCGTCGGGGTCCGGGGTGGGGGCGGGGACGGGGCGCTGCTGTCCGCGGCGCCCCTCGACTCTCCCCTCACCAGCCTAATTGGGAAGCCGCCGGAATCCGCGCCAGCCAATCAGCGAGCGGCTCCGCGGCCTCATTAGCATGCTCTGCGCTTGCTTCCACCTGCCACCAGGGGGCGGCGTCCCACTCCACGTGGACTCGAGAGTCTCAGGTGAGGCGCGTTTCAGGGACCTGCGAGGAGGAGGAACTGTCGCAGCGAGGGTCCCAAGACTAAAGCCTGGGGAAGTGAAAACAGTCCAACAGACTTTGGATCCCAGCCTAAATTGCCGCCGAGTCGTTGAATGACCTTTAGGAAGTTATTGAAACTTTCTAAGGGTCCGTTTCCTCATCTAACAGGAGGAAAACAAATGAGAGGGTGATAATGACACCTGCCTGTCAGGTGCTGTGAGGACTGAATGAATTACCGAGTTAACAAGGGGCAGCAGTCTGTGGATGGTGGTGAAGGATGTTGCTCACCTGCCAGACTGGCCACCTTTGAACTTGGCTTTGCCGCTTAGGGGATTTGGGGAACCTCTCTGGGCTTTATTTTCCTCATTTGATCAGTGAGGATGGTAACAGCACGCTCTTGGGTGTAGATTTTTTTTTATTTAAAGATTACAGAGTTAATACCTATAATAACACTTAGAACCATGCCTGACACAGGCGAGTGCCCAGTGGGCAATAGCTTCTCTGATGTCTCTTGAGACTCTTTTAAATTACCTTATCTAGAGGCTGCACTATTTATATACGTGTGCATATGTATGTAGAGGTATACATGTGTGTAAATATGTAGGTATGTGAGGCATTGGTGGTTCAGTGGAAGAATTCTCCTTTTCCATGCAGGAGCCCTGGATTCAATTCCTGAGCAATGCACCTCTAGCACAGCCACCACCCATCTGTCAGTGGAGGCTTGTGTGTTGCTAGGATGCTGAACAGGTTTCATCAGAGCTTCCAGACTAAGATGGACTAGGAAGAAAGGCCTGGCAGTCTGCTTCCGAAAAATCAGGCATCGAAAATCCTGCAGATCGCAACACTCCAATGCACACCCTATCATGGGGTGGCACAGGACCAGGCTGCATTTCATTTCATTGTACATGGAAGTGAGTCGGGGGGCACCTAGATGGCAGCTGATAACAACAACAGCAGGGACACAGTATAGTTGTATTTCAGTAAGACATCTGTGAACAAAACGAGGAAAAGTGAACTTTGCCCCCTCCCCTCCAGGAAGCTCAAAATCAATCTGCAGCCAACTTGTAGCAGTAGTAGGACTTTACTGCCATTATATCTTTATTCTGTCCAACCTCACCCTATACCTGCCCTCGTCTTGACTCCGTATTTGTTTCCCTTGGCCCTGAGATTTTTTTCAGTAATATTTTATTGTGTTTTCAGTGAAGGTTTACACAGCAGTTTAGGTTCCCTTTCAACAATTTCTACACAAGTTGTTCAGTGACATTGCTTACATTCTTCACAATGCGTCAACATTCTCATTATTTCCATTCTGGTTGTTCCCTTTCCATTAATCTAGTTTTCTTGCCCCCTTACACTATCATCTTTGTTTTAAAGTAATTGTTGACCATTTGGTCTCACACAGGTGATTTTTTTAAAAGAGCACAGTACTTACAGGTGATATTCATTATTTTTTGAACCAGTTTGTTATTTAGCTACAAGGTGACCTCAGGGGTTAGTTTCAGTTCAAAGTCTGAAGAGTATCTCAGGGCAATAGTCTCAGGGAGTCCTCCAGTCTCAACCAGTCCAGTAAGTCTGGGGTTTTTTGTTTTTTTGTTTTTTTGTTTTTTTTTTTGAAATTTGAGATTCTGTTCCATATTTTTCTCCCATTCTGTTATGGTCCATCTATTGTAGCCCTGATTAAAACAGTTGGTAGTGGTAGCTGGGCACCATCTAGTTCTTCTGGTCTCCAAGTAAATGAGGCCATGGTTCATGTAGACTATTTGTCATGTAGACTAATTTCTTCTTAGAGTCTTTGGTTTCCTTCTTTCTCTTTTTTCATGGCTACCACTCTAGATAAGTAGAGACCAGTAGCTGTGTCTTAGATGGCCACTCAGAAGCTTTTAAGACTCTAGACCCTACTCACCAAATTAGGATGTAGAACATAACCTAACTATATTATGCCAGATATCCCATGAGACTATGTCTTAATCCTTCATACCCAGAAATCCAATCCTTTGAGGCGTTTGGTTATATCTAAGAAGTATCTGTAATGGTCTCCCCTATGGGCTTTATTATATATATGAATACATGTGCATATAGTCACATGATGCATATACATATACATTTGCATATACCTATATATACACATATATACCTACCTATACATGTATAGAAAACCAAAAACCAAACCCGTTGCCATCGAATCAATTCTGATGTATAGTGACCCTATAGGACAGAGTAGAACTGTCCCGTAGGGTTTCCAAAGAGCAGCTAGTGAATTCAAACTGCTGACCTTTTGGTTAGCAGCCAAGCTCCTAACCACTGCACCACCAGGGCTCCTATATACATATATGCCTACATATATACATATAAACCCACACATGTATTTTTTGGTTCCCTTGGCCCTGATTTTTAATTCATAGTTTGCCATTTTATTTTTATGCATCTCCCTTATGTCTCATTGAATCAAGGAGACATGGTATAAATCATAATAGATCAGAGGAGAACTAACTTAAATAGTTTCATGGCTGAATGACCATACCCCCAATTCCTCATGAGTGGATCAGTCCTGGCATAGAGATGGGTCTCTATGCATGTCACAAGATTCATCTGAAACTGCATCCTGTTAAAAATCTCAAATGGTGACTTGGATGTCAACACTGATGACACAATGTATATGTTTTCAAACAAAGATGCGAAAGAATGGCTAATTAGAAAACAGTATTTGCATCCAAAAGTTTTTGCCAGTGTCAGCTAATCCAGCGTGCCTTCAAGAACCAATGAGACGTCCGCACTGAGTCAGCATCTCTGGATTAAACGACAGTGTTAGGATTTTCAACTGCTGTCAAAAGTCATACAAATTAGTCATGTGGATTTCTCCTTGAGAAATTTCTCATTTGACCTGTCTTAGTCTATAACAGGTATCTAGTGCTGCTATAACAGAAATACCACAAGTGGATGGTGTTAACAAAGAGAAATTTATTCTCTCACAATCTAGTAGGCTACAAGTCCAAATTCAGGACACCAGCTCCAGAGGAAGGCTTTCTCTCTGTCAGCTCTGGAGGAAGGTCCTTGTCATCAGTCTTCCTCTGGTCAAGGAGCTTCTCAGCACAGGGACTCCGGGTCCAAAGGACACGCTATACTCCCAGCACTTCTTTCTTGTTGGTTTGAAGTCCGCAGTCTCTCTGCTTGCTTCCCTTTTTTATATCTCAAAAGAGATGGGCTTAAAACACAATCTAATCTTGTAGATTGAGTCCTGCCTCATTAACATAACTGCCGCCTATCATACCTCGTTAACATCATAGAGGTAGGATTTACAACACATAGAAAAATCACATCAGATGACAAAATGGCAGACAATGATGCAATACTGGGAATCATAGCCTAGCAAAGTTGACAGGTATTTTTGGAGAACACAATTCAATCCATGACATGACCAAAAACTGTTGTCAAGGTATTGTCCATTCTGCCTCTTTACCATGTGCCACAGGAGAAATTTATTTCAAAGTTTAGGACCAAGAAAAACTCAGTCTTCCCCGCCCCCCAAGAAAAGAATATTTCATTTTTCCGGGACAAGAGAGAAATGTATCGTATTTCCTTCTTCATCTTGGCCACCAAGACACTTTGAATCTGGCATTATGCTCCCTTCAGCAGCTGGAATGAAACAGTTCTAATTTTCTCCACTCTTTTGTTATTTGAATTCATATACCATTGGTCTTATTTTTGGACTTTTTTCTTTGGGTAACCACAACAACCCCTGTTTTGGAATGAATTGGAATATGTTGTTGTTAGATGCTGTTGAGTCAATTTTGGTTCATAGTGACCCCATGTGACAGAATAGAACTGCCCCATAGGGTTTTCTTGACTGTAATCTTTATGGAAGCAAATCGCTGGGTCCCTCTCCCGCAGAGTAGGTTTGAACCGTCAACCTAATGGTTAGCAGCAGAGCACTTAACCATTTGCACCACCAGGACAAATTTATAAGTATATTTTAAAATATTTAAATAGTGAATGGGAGATGGCTTAATGAATTAGACAAGGTGAGGGAGAAAGAAAAAATGAACAGTCTCAAAAGTCTTCAAGATTTGTATTTATCAAAATGAGTTTTTGAAACTACATTGTTTTATTTTTAGTCCAAGATACTTCTTAGAGGAAGAACAGTCTGGTGAAGATGTACTTGACTTTGATAAATGTCATCTTGCTATCCTTACAAGACAATTTCTGAGAGCACCTCTGGCCATCCAAATCAATCGTCTAGGCTCAGTAGTAAAAGGATGTCCTCCCGGCGAGCCTGCCCTTCTGCTCTCCAACCTGCATCTCCATTTCCAGAAAGAAACTACTTTGACTCCCAGAGGTGAGCCAGCGAGTGAGGGGGAGTGGATGGTGCCGGGACTTTGGGGGTGGCCTGTAGAATGATCTGACCTAAGACCTCCTGCTCACTCCCATTCTGCTATCCTCTGATAAAAGATGTTTCCCCTTCATCCTTTCCATCCTGAGGAATGGAGTTCCTGCAATGAATCCAGGGCAGACACTTCCCAGAACCACTTACTGGAAATTATCAAAGGCAAATATTGCAGTGCTGCCGCTTCTTCTCACCCACTTCCCTGGAAGATCCCACGACGGTGCCTCCCTGAAACCAGACTCAAGTGAGTTCTGCTGAATAATATTGACATCTCTGCTTTTATAAGGTTTTTCTACCACTATTAAAGCAATATAGGAACCCTCATGGTGCAGTGGGTACGCTCTCAGCTGCTAACCAAAAGGTCGATGGTTCAAACTCACCAGCCACTCTTCTGGAAAAAGATGTGGCAGTCTGCGTCTGTAAAGATTACAGCCTTGGGAATCCCCTGGGGTAGTTCTACTCTGCCCTACAGGATCGTTATAAGTTGGTTTGATTAAAGTAATACACATGTTCTTTACGGTGTTGTGGACTGAATTGTGTTGAAATAAGTGTTGAAATCCTATTCCTGTACCTGTAAATAGAGACCCTGGATGGCGTACACGGTTAAGCACTTGGCTACTAATCCAGAGGTTGTCGTTTTGAACCCACCCAGAGGCTTATCGGAAGAAAGGCCTGATGATCTACTTCTGAAAGGTCACAGCCACTGAAAACCCTATGGAACACACAGGTTCTACTCTGACACACATGGTGTCTCCATGAGTCAGAATCGACACAAAGGCAACTGGTTGGGTTTGGGTTTCCTTTGGTTTGGTACTTGTAAATACAACGCTGCTTGGAAATAGGGGTTTTTCTTTGTCATGTTATTGAGGTCATACCAGTGGAGGGTGAATCCTAAATCTAATCACTTCTGAGTTATAAGAAGACCAGAATAGACACAGAGACACACCCAGGTGGGGAGACAGATGTCAAGGACTAAGGACAAGGAAGGACTGCCCCCTAGAGCCGTGTGTGAATTCAGTCTTCTAGCGGACTGAACTGTGAGAAAAAAAAATCCCTGTTCTTTAAAGCCTTCCACTTGAGGCATTTCTGTTACGGCAGCACTAGGTGACTAAGACAGAATTTGGCACAGAGAGTGGGGATTCTGCTCTGACAAATCCCTAAAATGTGGAAGTGGTTTTGGAACTTGGTGTTCCCAGCACTTGGCGCCATCCCTGGGGCACAGCAGGCTCCCAATGAACACAGTGAATTCGTGAGAGAAGGAGATTCAGAAAGACGAGCGAGGAGCAGAAACGAGCCCAACGGCCCCAGGAACCTTGGTTTCTGCCTGTTCAGCTCCAGCCCCTGAGAAGCCCAGCCTCCCGTTGTTCTCGCTGCCTGTCTATGGATGCACAGACATTTAATTAAAATCCCTTTATATAAGGTAGCACTAGGGCCTTTCTCAGGAGCCCTGGTGGTGCAGTGGTTAAGTGCTCAGCTGCTAACCAAAAGGTTAGTGGTTTGAAACCCCCCAGTGGCACCTCAGAAGAAAGACCTGGAGATCTGCTCCTGTAAAGCTTACAGCCTAGAAAACCCTGTGGAGCATGGGGTTGCTATGAGTTGGAATCAACTCAATGGCAGCCAACAGTAAGGGCCTTTCTGCTTCTGCAGTTCTAGAACCATGAGAGTAATAATGATAATAATAACAAACACGTATTGCTAGTGTGAGGAGGCAACTGTTTAAGTGTCTGAAAGGCCACTCATTTACTCTTCGTAACAACCTCACTGTTCAGGTGAGCATACTGAGGCATGGTGGGGATGTGGCACAGAACTAGAAAGTTTCAGAGGTGGGATTTGAACCTTCACAGTCCAGCTTCAAAGTCCATGTACTTGACCTTTACGGTGCATTGAGCCTCTATACAATCAGCTTGCCATAAATGTGTGTGGGATAAATAGAGAAATAAGAGAAGTGACTCATTAGGAGGAAGGCTTGCTCTCCTTCCTGATGTCTTCTGCCTTGAGCCTGGCTGCCCGAGCTGCAGCCCTCCCAGCCTCGCCCCACCCTTTTCCTCGCTCTGCGCAGAGGACGTGGTATGACTCATCTGATCCGCACCTTTGGAGGCACAGAGCTTCCTGCAGGCAGCATGTGTTCTGCATTACACCCCCCTAGGAAGTTCTGCTGGTGCAATGGGTTAAATAAATGCTCAGCTGCTAACTAAAATGTGGGCAGTGCAAACCCACCCAGCCACAGAGTGGAAAAACCTCACCATCTGCTCCTGTAAAGATTACAGCCTAGAAAACCCTACCTTCTATGGGGCAGTTCTGTTCTGTCACATGGGGTCACTAAATCCATTGTCGACTCTAGAGGAACTGCCCCATAGGATTTCCAAGGAGCAGCTGGTGAACTTGAATTACCGACCTTTTGGTTAGCAGCCGTATCGCTTAACCACTGCACCACCAGGGCTCCATGGAGTCACCAGGAGTCAAAAATCCACTCAGTGGCACCCAACAACAACACGATGCCCTGGAAGCCTTGTTCTTTCGTTGCTGGGACAGGGTGGGTTCTGCCTAGTCAGCTCTCTGACTAAGCTAAGGTCTCCAATGCAGCCTTTAACAGAAATAAAAGTGTTTTTCGATCCTCGGTTTATCCCGTGCAGCCAGGGGAAGGGGGTGCTATGGGATGCCCAGTCATAGACCCCACACTCTGGGGTCTTATGGGAGCCCTTGGCTGTCTGGGTGGAGGAGCTGGTTTTAGTGCTAGGCCTCTCTGAACTTAGGTGAGACCCCCCACCCCGGCTGAATTCCCATTGGCAAGCATTCCAGACAGGCATGTCCACCCCTTCAGGGCCCCCACCTCAGGACACACTGCCACGTTCCCAGTTACTAGAGTCAGGGAGTACCCCCCCAGGATGGGGGGGTGAAGGTGCCCTCTGTCCACACCATGGAGCTGTGCTCCTCCTGGAAGGGGGTGAGGGGGGCTCCTTGCTTTGTCAGGTCTCCTTGGGATGCAAAGGATGCTAAAGGATAATAACTAATGTTTACTGGGTGTCTCCAGGGTGCTGAGCCCTTCCACCAGCATCCCTACAAAGAAGATAGAATTATGATCCCCATTTTACAGATGGGGAAACCGAGTCACAGAGGCTTTAAATAACTTGCCCAGGGAGGGTCATGCGGCTGGTAAGTGGCAGAGCTGGGGCTTGATTCCAGGCAAATTCCAGAGTCCACACTCTTAACCCCATGCTAGGCTGCTTTGGCAAAACTGACTCAGCCAAGGGTTGTCCGGTGACACAGGCCACCAAGATCTTCCCCGGTGTTTCTGCGATAGGACATGGGGTGGCTCAGGCCCAGCCACCCTGGACCCCCAGCTCTCCCTTCTGCTTTCAGCAGGTGGCAGCTTCCATGAAGAGCAGGGGACTGGGAGGAGCAGGAGCAAGTGTGTCAAACTGTGACTTTCCAAAGCAAGGGACTTTCCAATGTTCCCACCCCCTCTGCTTTCTGCCCCTGATTTTCCAGGGAATGGCAACATCTGGAAGGGTGCAGGAAGATGACTGATCCAGGATACACAAAGGAAATAAAAACATAAGCACCTGTGACAATCTCATTTAACATCCACAAGTTCTACTTTATTTAGACCAGAAGTTTCAGGTTCCACCTCCCTCGCTCTTACTTCTCTTTGCTCTCATATAGGTCCGATACTGCTTCTCTCCCTCCTTCCGTCTCTCTGCCCTGCCCCCTTGGAAGCAGTTCTGCTCTTTCTCCTCCTCTCGCTGTTCTTTGCTAGGCAGCCCTTCTAGGTTCAAAGCCAAGGCCACCAGCAGACACCAGACTTTTTTTTAAACCTGAAAACACCAAACCAGTTGCTGTCAAGTCAATTCCAACTCATGGCGACCCCATGCGTGTCAGAGGAGAACTCTGTCCCATAGGGTTTTCAAGGCGGTGATCTTTTGGAAGTAGATCATCAGGCCTTTCTTCCCAGGCACCTCTGAATGGATTTGAACCACCAACCTTTTGGTTAGTAGGCAAGCCACCCTGGGACCCCTTTTAAAATCCAAACCCAAAGAATGTATCTTCCTGAAGGACTGCTAGCACCCTGTCTATCCCTTCCTCAAGAATCTTCCATGGCTCCCGAGTGCCTCCCAGATGAAGGCTGTGCCCTTCATCCTGGCATTCCAAGGCTGGCCCTGATCTAATTTTCCAGCCGTCACCCCTCCCCACTCCTTAACATGGACCCTTTTCTTTAGCCATTGCAAGCACCTTGCTTTTTCTTGGGCATGTATTGAACCTTCCCACCTCTTAACTTTTTGCCTCGTCTTTCCCTCTGCCTCCCTCCACATCTTTGATGGCCCATGTAGTCCCCAAACCCCCACTTCCGGAACCTCTCCTTGCACCCATCAGAGCCATGCTTCCTTCCTCTTCCCTTCTTTAGCACCAACTCTGCCTCGCTTGTGACTCACCGCTTCCCTGGGGCTCTGTGTCTCTCTGGGCTTCAAGTGTCCCCAGGGGTACAGCCAGGGGCTTGGACAACTTCCTCACACCAGCCATCCCGCACGTGCACTGCACCGCTGTCCATCCGCCTACCCTCTCTCTTATACCCACTGTGCCCCCGGACACCGCTTCCTAAACACACTCCTCTCTGTCCCCACAGAATGTTCCCTGCAGAGCTTTGCCCTGAGATACCACCTCCCCAGCCCCTCTCCTCCGCCCCTTATATCCAAGATGGCAATGAGCACTGGCTTCACCTAGCTTCTCTGACACTCCCAAACCATGGCTTCTCCTCTGAGATTCACTCCACCCAGATTTGCCACCTTCCACCCAGCCAGGTATCTGCCTCCAGGTTTCTTCCCCGCATTCAATCTCTTGGCCTCATCTTGGGTGATTTCAGAGTCTCACTGGGTGACCCATCCAACTTCCCAAATCTTGTGAGTCCTTGACTTCCACAGCCCTGAGGACCACTGCCACCTCTTCACTTCGGCCACCCATGCCCAAAGCCACACCTGGACCTTGTCCTCACCCAGAAATACGCCACCTTCAAGACCTGGATTTCCGCTCATTGCCTTGTGAGCCAGCGCCTGTCCTCCAGCTCTCTCTCCATCACACCCCTCTCAGCCGCTCTCTACTGCCCAGGCCAACTCCCTAATGCCTCCCAGGTTCCAGTCCCTTGCTGGCCACCCCTCCTGCCCTGCTCAGCCTGGACTCCAGGTCAACCCTGTGAACTAACTTCTTAACAGCCTCTTCAGGCCTTCCCACCCTGGTGGTTCTGATGGACTTTCCCTCCAGTCCCCCAGCCTGGTCCAGTTCTATGTGCAAGTGAGTAAGAGAAAATGGAGGAGACACAACTGGGAAATCACACCAGGACCATCTGAAGGGAAGGAGCCCTGCTGGCACAGTGGTTAAGTGCTTGGCTGCTAACCAAAAGGTCAGCAGTTCAAACTCACCAGCCACTCCGTGGGAAAAAGATGTGGCAATCTGCTTCCATAAAGATTACCGCCTTGGAACTCCTATGGGGCAGTTCTACTCTTTCCTATAGGGTCGCTATGAGTCAGAATCCACTTGACAGCAACATGTTTGGACTTGGGTCCCCAGACTACACGTACCCTCTTTGAACTTGGTGGCTTCCTCTGCATTCCCTCAGCAGCTATTCCATGTGTCGGCTCCTCTACTCAATTCCCAAGCAAATTTCCAGTCTCCTTCTCTGCTGGCAACACGGCATGCCTCTTGGCTAAGCAGCCTTGACTTCCACTCTCCTCCACCACAAACTCATCTTCATCCGCCCCTTTCTTCTCTCCCGAGTGTCAGAGATTGATGCATCCTTTTCCCTGTTCAAGGCCACCCTCTCCAGCTGTGTGTGCTCTCAATTCTGTTTCCTCGTATCCGCTCTTTGACCTTGCTCCTCTCTCTCCAGTATTCATTCTCTTGCCCTCTTGCTCTCTCACTCTGTCTGCTGTCTCCTTCTCCCTTGATCTATAAATACACTAAAGCCATTTCTGTTGTAAAAAATATATACATGACCTTCCCCTCCCTCTCTTCCATCCTCTCCCAGCTACCATCCTATCTCTTTCTAGTCCTTCTCTTCCAAGCTTTCTCGGAAGAGAAAGTGGCTGCACTTGCTATCTCCACATCCTCTCCTTCTATCTACCACCTGACCTAGATCAATCTGGCTTTAGTCCACACCATTCCACGTACCTCCACTCTCTACAAATGACCTCCTAATTGCCAATCCAAGGGATGCTCTTCATTCTCTTTCTTGCACTGCCTGTGGCATTTCACCCTATTCGCCTCCTATTTCTTGAGACTCTCCCTTCATTTCTGAGACACGACTCTATTCTAGTTCTTCTTCAACATCCAACTGCTGCTTCTTGGTCTTTTTTGCTGGATTCTGAAGCTACCCATTTAACGTATGTTTTGTAAGGTTCCACTCCTAGTCCACTTCTCAATCTCCATGTTGTTCAAGTTGGTCTCACCCATCCCATGATGGTTAACCAGCGCTTATATGTTGATGATTTCCACGTCTCCATTTCCATCCCATTTTCTAGACCAGCACTGTTCAATAGAACTTTCTGTGATGATGAAACTGTTTTAGAAACTGGGCTGTCCAATATGGTAGCCACTAGCCACACGGGCGATTGAGCACTTCAAATGTGAGTAGTGTGTCTGAGGAACTGACTTTTAAATGTTATTTAATTTTAATTATTTTAAATTTAAATAGCCACATGTGCTTAGTGACTAAGCATTGGACAGTAGAGTTTTAGACCCATGTCACTAACTGCCTATAGACATCTAGTCTAGGATGCCCCTCTGGCCCCTCAATATGTCCAAAACTGAGCTACTAATATCACACTATCCTTCCCTCCCTTCGGACCTTCAAGCAAAATGAAAACCTGCTCTTGTTTTCTCTTCCTGAGTTGATAGCACCAACAGTTATGCAGTTATCCAAGCCTAAACCTCTATAAATTCCTTCTCTCTCATCCTCCACGACTATGCGGTCACCAAGTATGGTCAGTTCTCCCTCCTAGATTTCTTTTGGCTCTGTCCTTGCCTTTCCAAACCTTCTACAAGGCTTTAGTTCGGGATCAAATCATTTCTTGCCAGCTATTACCAGTTCTCTGCCCCAATCTCCCGTCCTTCAAACCATCAGCTGACTCTCTGGGATAGATAACTTTCATCTGCTTCTCCATATCCTCTCTCCACCCTCTCCGTCCTGTTAACGCCCTGGCGAGCTGGCTTCTACAGACCACATCTCCTGAGCTTACTTCCCCTTCCCATTGGGTCAGGAGATTGGAGGGTGGGAAGAGGTTAGGGTATTTAATCACTCAACTCCATGGGCTGTCCATAGTGTCTTTCTCTACCAAAGCCCATGCCCCAGTCAGGCAACCTATAGCTGCCACGGATTCAGATTATATTCACTCCCCTTGGCTCTTCTAGTCTAGATGCACGGACAGTGCCCTGCTGTTGCTAGCCTTGGGGTACCACACCACCCTTTGGTGGGTTCCCTAAACCCTTCTCAAACCTTTATAAATAGTTCTTTATTAAGCAGATAAGCATGTCATCTGTTTCCTCCAAGACTTGATTGATATCCCAAATCTTGCAATATCTCCCAGTCACCCACAGGAGATAAATAAAGTCCATGTTTCTTTGGAGAGCACACAAAGCCATCTATGACCTGTTACCTGCCTACTTTTTCTGCCTCATCTCCCACCCCTCCCTCTCTTGCACTTTCTACTCTTGCAGTACCAGGTTGTTTGTCTCATACCTCCTTGCCTATGCCTATCAAACTCTTGCTCAACCTTCAAACCCTGTTCCAGTTGTCACCTCCTCCATGAAGCCTCCCAGACCTTCCTCTCTGCTACTACTCTACCTTGTACATATTCCCATTATCTCTGGCATCACACTGTATTGTAATTCTTTGTTTAGGTCCATCTCCCCTTTCCCACCCATTATTAGGTTGCCTCTCAAGGCCAAGGAATGTGTGTATAATTTTTTTTTTTTTTTTTTTGGTAATTTGACAAAATAGTTATTGATCCAGGTGTTCTCAGTGCTAGATATATCAGCTGTGACTCCACAAGCACTGTGGGGTAAGTATTATTATTCCTGTTTTAGAGGGAGAAGAAACTGACATACAGGAAGTTCAAGTTGCAGTGACATGTCAAGTTCAGAGAACTGGTAAAAGGTTTGGACTGAATGTCAAACCCAAGTCCTTCTAGCTCCACAATTCATACTTTTGACCACCATTTTATGCTGCTATGGGTCTTGCTAATAGGCAAGGGAGGCTGACCCAGAGAATGGCTCAAAATACCTCGGCATTGTGAGGCTGGGTTCCTTATAATACTATCTGAATGAGCAGCCTCCCTGGGGCTCTCCCGGGAGTGGTGAGTGGTTCTCAACAGTCACAGGTTTAAAATGTGTGCTTCCGACTCTATGCTAGTGCCCCCAGGGGTCTGTGACAGGCAGTCACTGTCAACTCGAGGCACCCGAAGACTGTATCCTAAGTACATTCAAGTCCCGAGGCCCTAGCACAGGACTTAACACCTGTTGGCTTCTACTGCTATTTATTGCATCAGTGAATTCTGGTCAACCAAGTCACCAGGGTTTTCAGTTTTAGAAGAAATACAACCAGAATGTTGCTTAGAAGCAAGGATGGCAGACTTCAACTCACTGACTTTGGATGCATCATCAGGAAAGACCAATCTTTAGAAAAGGACATCATGTTTAGTAAAGTAGAGGATCAGAGAAAATGAGGGAAACCCTTAATGAGATGGATTGACACAAAAGCCGCCACAATGGACTCAAACCCACCAGTGATCATGAAGATGGCGCAGTACCATGCAAAGTTTCATTCTGTTATACATAAGGTTGCCATGAGTCAGAGCCAACTTGACAATAACGACGACAGCCTTGGGCACCAGGAACCCATGGAGAGTTCAGGGTTTCAGGAGATGTCCACAAGCCTGGTATAGCTTTCCTGCACGTTCACACCATCTGGCCCCTGGGACTTATTGGGTCTCATGCTGCGGTCAAAACAACCAAGTCGTTTCAGGATGTTCTAGTGGGTTTTGCTGACTCTTTCCCAAGGGTGACTCACAGCTCCGTGGAGAGAAGCAAGCTGGGACTCAAGAGCCTGTGCTTTCTTTGTCTTCTTTCTGCCTTTCCAGGAAGCCCCTGGAACAGGATGTAAAAGCAGCACTTTCCATCCATTCTGCCATCCTGCTTGCAGATGCAGGCAGCTGAGCGGGCCACCGGGTAGTATTTAAGTGGCCATAGCTGTGACGTTCCAATTTGAAAACTGGAGCCTGGTAACTTCCATGCTCACCACCCCTGCACGGCCCCCATTCAGGCCCTTAAAATGAACTGAATAACATGTTACACACTTACCAGCCTTCCTCACTTCAGGAGGCAGGGACCCTGTCCTATTAATCCTTATGGTCAGGGTGCTGCTCCTGTTTTTGTCGTTAGGTGCCGTCAAGTAGATTTCAACTCATAGCGATCCCGTGTGATAGAGTAGAACTGCCCCATAGGGTTTTCTAGGCTGTAATCTTTACGAGAGCATATCACCAGGTCTTTCTCCTGTGGAATGGCTGAGTGGGTTTGAACCGCCAACCTTTCGGTTAGCAGCTAAGTGCTTAACCATTGTGCCATCAGGGCTTCTTAAGGGTTTCACTCCTTGTAGGAGCTTAACAAATATTTGGTAAAAAGAATTTTTAAAGCAGTTGTTGAGTTGTCAGGTCAATGGTTGGGCAAAAGACACAAAGAAGCCTGCTTAGCTGAGGATTTGTCACCCATTCTAGCAGGCACCTTCTAGCACCACCCTGACCATGACCGTCCTCAACAAGGACTCCACGATTCTGCAGACTCCATGCTCTCTTTTCCCAGGCCCTCAAAGCTCAGACTCCCAGACCAGGAGGCAAGATCTGAAGCTAGCTGATGGCTTTTATGGTGGTTGTGCTTTTAAGTGAAATAGAGGCCAGAGGTTTGGCAGAGTCTCTGAAAGATAAATGCAAAAGGGATTTCTAATGTCCCCAGGGTTCATGGTGGGAGCTAAGTACCCCAGAATGGCAGGATAGGAGTCTGGAGGATCCCAGAACATGAGCAGCCACAGATCAAATCTTGTGGCACAATCTTGTCCTCACATTCAGTCAGTGTTTGGAGAAACCAGTCAGAGTGAGACGGTGCATTAAAAAAAAACACAAACAAAACAAAGCAGTTGCCACTGAGTCAATTCCAACTCGTAGCAACCCTGAGTTGTTCCAACTCATGTGTTTCAGAGTAGAACTGCACTCTGCAGGGTTTTCAATGGCTGTGATCTTTTGGAAGTAGATCACCAGGCCTTTCTTTCAAGGCACCTCTGGGTGGATTCAAATCACCAACTTTTGGGTTAGTGGCCAAGCGCTTAATTGTTTGCATCACCAGGGACTTCATACTCCTCATGAGACTCTCTAAAAAATGAAAGTTCTTCATGCAGTGCCATTTTCTTGGTCTCTCTGTACAGCAGCCGTCCTGCTCAAGCTTGGAAAAAGTTTTACTGTATTTGTATTCGAAAGTGCCATAATCGACTGGTTGAGTGATTGAGTACTGAGCTCAGGGACACAGCACCTGGCACCATTTATGGGTCCGTTATTATGTGCACATCCTGGTGGAGAATCAATGCAAAAGGCATGGTCTCCAGAAGAAGCGCCTGGTTGTAGACTCACGCACTTGGCACAGCACAGTGTAGGTATAGTGGTTGAGGATCAGGCTTTAGAGCTAGGCTGGTTTCAGATCCCAGCTCTGCCACATCTAAGCTCTCTGCCCTGGACGTGTCGCTTAACTTCTCTCTGTCTCAATTTCCTTATATATAAAACGCCCATGGAAGCAGCAGTCAAGAAATCAAAGTACGTATTGCACTGGGCAAATCTGCTGCAAAACACCTCTTAAAGTGTTAAAAAGCAAAGCTGTCACTTTGAGGACTAAGGTACGCCTGACCCAAGCCATGATATTTTCAATCACCTCGTATGCGTGTAAAAGCTAAACAATGAATAAGGAAGGCTGAGGAAGAACTGATGCCTTTGAATTATGGAGTTGGTGAAGAATATTGAATATACCATGAACTGCCAAAAGAATGAACAAATCTGTCTTGGAAGAAGTACAGCCCGAAGGCTCCTTAGAAGCGAGGATGGTGAGACTTCATCTCACATACTTTGGACATATTATCAGGAGAGACCAGTCCCTGGAGAAGGACATCATTCTTGGTAAAGTAAAGGGTCAGCAAAAGAGAAGAAGACTCTCAACGAGATGGATTGATACAGTGGCTGCAGGATGGGCTGAAGCATAGCAACGATTGTGAGGATGGCACAGGACCCGGCGGTGTTTCATTATGTTGTACATGGGGTCTCTATGAGTTGAAACAGACTTAATGGTACCTAACAACAACTACTCTATAGGGTCATTATGAGGATTAAAGGAAATAATATGTGTGAAACACTTATAACAGTTTCTGGCATATTAAAGTATTAGTTACTGCTGTTGTTGTTGTTGAGTACACTGTTCAATGAGATATTATGTATAAAATACCAAGCAGTGCCTGGTATGTGCCAAGCACTGAGTAGTGTTCATTTTTATTATCAACTACTGAGTTAGTTACGTATTGCTGCATTACAAGTTACCCAATAACTTAGCAACTTAAAATAACAATAAAATTTTATTGTTTCACATAGTTTCTGTGGGTCGGGAATTTGGGAGCAGCTTTGCTGGGTGGTTCTGACTCAGAGCCTCTCCGCAATTGCAGATAAGCCCCAAACAAGCTGTTGGCTGGGGCTTGACTAGGATCTGCTTCCAAGATGGCTCACTCACATGGCTGGCAACTTGGTTCTAGCTATTGGCAAGAGGCCTCAGTTGGCCACATGAACTCCTCCATAGGGCTGCTTGAGTGCCCTCACAATATGGCGGTTGGCTTCTCCCCCAGCAAGTGATCCAAGAGAGCAGGCGGAAGCCACACTGTCTTTTATGACCTAGCCTCAGAAGTCACACTCTGTGATACAATATCCTATTGGCTGCACAAGCTATCCCAGTTGGGAGGGGACCACACAAGAGTGCGCCTACCAGAGGCTCACTGGGGGCCATCTTGGAGGCTGGCCACCACAAGTACTAAGTTGTGTGGCAGAGACGATGAGCACTGTAGGAATTGAGATGAAAGGGAGAAAAATGAAGGTAGGAAGGAATGTTTGGAGTGCAGAGGGAATGTTTGGATTTTTTAAAGTTAAGTCTTGAGGGATATCCTTTGCTTGTTATTTTTCTTCCTACCCCTTACTTCAGCAGGAATTGGGAAGAGAGAAGGGTAGCGCTTTCAGAAAGGTCAGAAGGAAGCAGGGAAGGAGGCCCGGTACAAGGAAAAATTTAAAAGAAGAGCTGAGCGGACCTATTTGAGGGGTAGTGGAGGGGAGGCTGTCATTGGGAAGGAAAAAAGTCTAGAAATAAGGTTAAAAAGGCAGCTGGGCCTGCTTAAGAAGGGCCTGGAAAGTCAAGTAAACACGTTTAAACTCACTGAAAGAGAAAGTAAATGTTAAGGATACAGGTCTTGTCTAAAAACATTTTCAAAATTCCTGCAGGCTTGTATGGAGGATTTGAGACTTGGGTAATGAACTTTGGAGTGTGAAAAAAAAACTCTTCTCTCAGGAACATTGGCTTCAACCCGAACGTGTCCCGGTGGGGTCAAGGCAATGCCAGGAAGCGGACTTTAATAGCTTCCTTATATCAGGGTAGGAAGCTCCAGTTGATAAGAAGGTTGACTTGAGTATCCCAGCTGGAGGAGGAGCCACCCCAGAGGAAACATTGGAGGGGGAGATAGTCTGTGTTTACACAGCGCCCGGCAAGCTCTGTGGTTTATACAAACTGCATCCTCAGGACAGGCTGAAGACAGACCAGGCTGACCTAGAAAAGCCTTTCTGGGCCGGGCGCCCAGACAGTGCGAGCAGGAAGTGCCTGCCCAGCCCACCCAGCCAGGGGGACTCGGGCTGCTTGGAAACACGGGAGGCAGGGTCCACTCTGCACACTGCTGACCTGCCGCTAACTTGCAGGGCAGAGCCACGAGGGTCACTCAAGTATCCCCATCCTGTTAGGAACCAACTCTACCACTCTTCTAGCTATTCCAATGCGCTTAAGGGAGTACCTCGTGAAGCCATACTAAGGGACTGTGGTCCCCTCATCATAGCAGTAATAAAACCTGACATCTGCAGATCAGTCTGGGCTCTCTAAGTGCTCCCAGGATGGTGCTGAGTGACTTGCAGATCTTGGAATGCACCATGCTACATCCAGGAGTGGAACAGTCAGGCGTTTCTGGGTCTGAATCAGCACCATCCCTTGAATGTGACCTTGGACGAGTGCCCTTTACCACTTACAGCTTCAGTTTCCCTATCTGGGAAATGAGGAGAAGCTCATAGATGAGAAAACCTGGCACAGGGCCTCGCATGCAGCAAGAGCTCAGTAGATGATGATACCATCATCATCTCATTGTTGATGGTTGCCTTTGCTTTTGACTCATGGCGACCCTGTGTGTTAGAGATTCAAACTGCTCCATAGGATTTTCTTGGCTGTAATCTTAATAGAAGCAGATAGCCAGCCCTTACTTCCTCAGTACTGCTGGGTGGGTTCAAACTGCAAACCATTTGTGCCACCTAGGGACCTTCACCCTCTTGTTATTATCCCACTGTTACTCCACGCCTCCTGGCCTTCACCCTGAGGCTGTTCCCCTAGCCCAGAATGCATTCCTGCCATTGCCCTCATCCTTCCCCTTCTTTCAGATCTCAACTCAAACCCCACCCGCTCCTTTCAGAGACGCCCACACTGAGTTCCCAGGCTGGCCTGGGCTGTAGCTGTCCCTGCTGCTCTCCTAGCACAGAGTGCTTAACGCAGAAGCGGCTGGTTGACCAGTTGGTCTTGTCCACTCTAAACACTTTGTAAACGCATTCTCCTTTGTGCTTCCAGACACCCAGCACAAAGCAAGCCCTCCCCACGTGGCGGGACAAGGCCCTATTAGGCTTCTTTCAGGTACTAGGAAGCAGAGTCCATTGGTCGGTCCCTAACTGTGTGCCGGCAGCGCCTGGAGGCTTGCTTTTGACCTGGATCATCTGCAGTGGAGATTGGGGATGACTGTGACCAACAGCAGTGAGGGAGGATGGTGAGCAGCTCCTCTGCAGAGCCTTTCCCCCTTATTGTTATGGCAAAACCTGGGTTTGCGTCAGAGGCAGTGCTTTTCCCAAGGAAGAGGTCAGTTAGGGGGATAAAGAAGCTGGTGGCCCAGCCCTCTCCCCTGACTTCTGAGAATGGAGGGCCCTTCCTGTGGCTCCAGCCTGATCCAGCGCTCCCGAAGGGTTCCCTGGAACCAAGGAGTGTCTTTCACAATCTCAGAGACTCCGGGCAAAGTTCAGGGTTGCCGTGTGATTCAGAGGGTGGGGTGGTGTTATAAATTATACATTTGCTGAAGAAAGGAAAAAAAAACATAAAAAAATAGGAGACTCCTGGGCCTGGGTTCAGCTGTGTCTGAGGGGAGCCACTTCCCCACTGGCAGAGGCACCCTGGTTCCTTTAGCCTCTCAGTGGGGACCCAGTCTCCCAGGCACGCAGGCCCAAGCCTTCTGCATCTCTGCCTGGTTCCTCACCCTCACTTTGGTTGGTTTCTACCTCCTGCTGAGTCTGGCTTTGTAAAGTCCCCAGATGGTTCCATGGACTCTACACTAAAAACAAAAAGAAAACCCCTTGCCGTTGAG
Organism: Trichechus manatus latirostris; assembly: GCF_000243295.1. Lineage (NCBI taxonomy): Eukaryota > Metazoa > Chordata > Mammalia > Sirenia > Trichechidae > Trichechus > Trichechus manatus. The sequence continues at coordinate 14,108,146 of NW_004443964.1, read as the reverse complement.
TCGATTCCAACTCACAGCAATCCTGTAGGACAGAGTAGAACTGCCCCATAGGGTTTCCAAGGATTCGAACTGCTGACCTTTTGGTGAGCACGTGAGCTCTTAACCACTGCGCCGGGGCTATCTCCGCACACGAGAATTACCACAGCCATCTCCAACCCATCTCCCTGATGGTTGCTAGCCTCTTTCCATCCCCTCAGGGCACTAGTGCCAGGTAAATCAACCTAAAACCAAGCACATGTCGCCCACCTGCTGCTCAAAAATATTCCGCGCTTCCCGTTTAACGGGAGAGTAAATTCCCAACCTCATAATCTACCCGGTATCTAGCCCTTTCAATCTGACTCCACCCTGCCTCTTGAGCTTCAGCTTGTTGGCTCTGATCAAACTGACTTCCGTGTGGTCCTGGGCACGTGCCAGGTGCATGCTTCCTCCTCTGTTCCATCTGCCTGTACTGTCCTTCCCCATACCCTTCCTCATATCCTGTCATTCAAGGTTCCTATCTCACTTTGCATGGATGGGGCCAGGAAATAGTCACTAGCTCAATGTGGCGATTGAGCTCTTGAAATACAGCTTGTGCCACCAAGGAACTGAATTATTTTTAGTTTAATGTTAATTCATTTGAATTTAAAGATATGCTCAACTCAGTTATTGGAAAACTTTTAGGTATGCTTGGAACAACTTAGAATCTCCTTTTCTAACTGTAAATTTTATGAAATGTAAACACAGATCGTGTAGCTCTGATGAAAATTTAGCATCTGAATTGAGATGTCCTATAAGTGTAAAATACACACAGGACTTTGAAGACTCCATACCCCTCCCCCGGCAAAAAAAAGTAAAATATCTCAATAATCTTTACATTGATTACATGTTGAAATGATATCTTAGATACACTGGGTTTAATAAAATATATTATCAAAATCGATTTCACTTTTTTGGTGTGGCTACTAGAAAATTTAAAAGTACATTTGTGGCTTGCCTTGTATTTCTATTAGACAGGCATGCTCTAGACACTAGATTCCTAAAACAATTAGAGTAGCAGATGACAGCATTTTGGGGAAGAAGACCGGGACCTAAAAACTCCAGAACCAAAAAAGTTTTTGACGAGGGAGTTGGCTGAAGCCTTTCATCTCACTGAAGCAAGGATGGCCAAGTTAGAGGAGCAAGATCCTAATACAGAGGGGTTCACCAGAGTTTACTGTACAGTTACCAAGGGCCTCAGCTGCTGCAAGGCCATTTATGACAAGGAAAAGAAAAGCTCTGTGCACACCTCCCTTGATGCCTGCTTCAAGAAATTGACTCCAGTAGTAACCTGCCTCCCTACTCCTGCCTCCAGCAGCGGCATCAAACCCTGACACTCCAGCACCAGGTCCATCCTCTCCGCACCAGGCCCATCATCTTCAACAGTGGCCACTGGGCCATCATTTTCTCCTGCATCATCCAACTGCGAATGTGATCATAATGCTACCTCACAAATGCCCCTTCTGGTACACAAGACGTTAATGGAATGAGAGTAAGTGTTAACCTTTAATCATGATCTTTCGTTTCTTTTTATTTCTATCTAAACTGTTTTATGAACTGTTTCTTTAGTGTTTTTTTATAGTACTGTATATGTACACACATACACACACACAGATTCTCTCTCTCTTCAGTATAGTATCATATGTAGTTAATTTTATTATTACTGTGTTATTATTGTTATTACATACTGTATTATTATGTCTAAGGTGTTTCGGTGTATTTGGAAGTGTTTCTTAAGTGTTTTAGATGGACAGAAAGGTTAAATATATACTACATACAAAGACAGATATTTGACTAAACCCAAAAAAACCAAACCTGTTGCCGTCAAGTCAATTCCGACTCATAGTGACCCTATAGGACAGAGTAGAACTGCCCTACAGGGTTTCCAATGAGCGGCTGGTGGATTTGAACTGCCAACGTTTTGGTTAGCAGCTGGGCCTCCACCAGGGTTCCAAATATTTAACTAACTGATGCTAAATAAGAACTGTAGGTACCTGTTCCAACTTACCTATAAATTCAACTTAAAGACAGACGGGAACGGATCTTGTTCGTAACCCGGGGACTGCCTGTATACATGCTTTGTCTTGATAACTAAATTATTTTGAATGCTTTTAATCCCCAGTACCTAGCAGCAAATACTACTATTTCCTCATACCTAATACAGGCCAAATCTGTCTTGGAAGAAGAACAGCCAGAATGCTCCTCAGAGGCGAAAATAGTGACACTTCATCCCACGTATTTTGAACATGTTAACAGGAGGGACCAGTCCCTGGAGAAGGGCATCATGCTTGGTAAAATAGAGGGTCAGCGAAAGAGGGGAAGACCCTTAATGAGATGGATTGACAGAGTGGCTGCAACAATGGGCTAAAACACAGCAATGATTGTGAGGATGGCGCAGGACCGTGCAGTGTCTCATTCTGTTGTATACAGGGTTGCTATGAGTCGGAACAGACTAGACAGCACATAACAACAATATAGGCCAGGCTCTTTGCTAGGTTCTTTACATATGTTATTGCACTTAATCCTCTCAGATAAGGAAAATGAAGCTCAGAGAGTTTAGATGGTTTATGCCAGGACCCTGACAGATACATGAGGTAGGATTTGAACCCATGTCTGCCTGACTCTCACCCATGCTGTTTCTGACCCCCACGCCCAACCTCATGCCTGATAAAACTAGTTGCCATTAAGTCGATTCTGACTCATGGAGACCCCATGTGTGTCAGAGTAGAACTGCGCTCCATAGGGTTTTCAATGGCTGATTTAATAGAAGTAGATCGCTAGGCCTTTCTTCCGAGGCACTTCTGGGTGGATTCGAACTGTGGACCTTTTTTTGTTAGCAACTGAGTGAGATAACCATTTGCTATGGATAAGGATGGCTCAAGTTCTAGTTTATTCTAACCCACACAGGAAAACTAGACAGTCCTACCTGTTCCATTGTGGGCAGACTACTTGATGTCTGTGCATTTAAGTGTCTGATCCCCCCTCCCAATGCACACATGCATGTGCACAAACACACACACACCCCTTCCAGCTAGTTCAAGGAATTGAATAACCCATAATTCGGCATTATCTAACAAGTCCAAGTTATCATAGTGTGTAGCAAGGTCTGTTCTTGCCACACTTTGTCCCAGACCTGGGTTCTGATAAGTGGGGCTGAGCCAACAGTCTCCTCTCTTGTCTTGCAGTAGGTCACTACAGTCCTGGAGTGCCCAAATCCAGCTCTTAACCCTCAGAAATGCAGGGAACGGGGTTGGCAGTAGGCAGGTGGTACACACTCATTTAAGTTATGTACATTTATTGAGCCTCTACTATATGCCACGCTAGATGCTAGAGATATGTAGGTGAGTTAGCTGTGTCCTTTGCCTCAAAGAGCCCACATTCTGGTGTGGCGGGTGAGTGTCTTAGGCTGGGTTCTCTAGAGAAGTAAAACCAGTAAAGCGTATAAATATATATAGAGAGAGATCTATATCAAGGAAATGGCTCACGTGGTTGTAGAAGCTGGAACATCCCAAGTCTGTGGGTCAGTATAGAGGCTTCTCCTGATTGATGTAGCCAAAGGGGCTGGCAAACCCAAGATCGGCAAGTCAGAGAGCAGGGCTCTTGCTCACAGGCTGCGAAGATCGATGAATCCCAAGGTAGGCAGGCAAGACCGCAGGTAAGCTGCTAGCTCAAGTCCCAAGAACTGGAGGTCAGATGAACAGGAGCCAGCTGCAGGATCCAGCGTGAGCAAAAATCCCAAGGGCCTTACCAGAATGTCTACTTATGTTCAATGCAGGCCACACGCCCGAGGAAATTCCCTTGCAACTGATTGGCTACTCACAGCAGTTCCCATCATGGAGGTGATCACAACATCATACGACTGCCAAACCGCTGAGAATCATGGCCCAGCCAAGTTGACACACAACCTTAACCATCACAGTGAGGGAGGGGACAATTATGACAAGTGCTGTGATGGAAGGATGTGAGGATGCTATAGGACCTCAGAGGCCAGACAACTCAACCAGACTGGGGAGGGAGATGGGTGGGAAGGGCTGGTAGGGATGGGGAAGGAAGAGAAGGGACAGAGGAAGGAAGGAGGAGGGCTGGGAAAGAGGGGGGAACAGGGAGACAAAGGGCTAGGAGGCTGCGGGGCTAGAGAAAGAAGCAGTGGGGGGTCAGAGGACAAAGGACTGAGGGGGCTGGGGAAAGAAGGAGTGGGGAAGATGGACTAGAAAGCAAACAGGAAGGACCTTAGGTGCTTTCTACCACTGCTGGCCAAACGAGAAAAATGGCTGGCATTGTTGGGATGGACATAAAATTGGGCCTATTGGATCAAGTACGTTTGTCCATGGGGAAATTAAATAGCTCCCAAATCTCCATTCCTTAGTTGTTATGACAAATTAACTGAGAATCTCTGTAATCTGCTTGATTCTTAGGGAGAAAACTGTCTAAGGCAGTAATTGTTCATCTTTCTAAAACTGGAGCCCCTTGTGCCTTCTGCCCCTCTAAAGTAGGCATAGCTCATAACGCATGTGGAGGAATCTGCCTGTGGTTTTGCGGGCTTCACACAGTGCCTGAGGCCACCTGCATAACCCCACGCTCCTCTCAGAGCCACGTTTAGCCCCTTGGATGTAACCGTTCCTTCTCTTTCCCTGAGGCCCTCAGCAGAAATCCAGTGTGAAAGAGTCACTGACGCGTGTCCAAAGATGCCATTTACGGGTCTGCTGTTCTAGAAAACATTCTTTGGCTTCCTGCCTGGGGTGGCCTTGGGAAGGGCAGTGACGCCCTGGAGCCTCAGCAGGATCTTACAGGGGCGGCACAAACAGTCCCCAACCAAGGATTGACTAACGAATAATTCAGATGCGATGTTTCAGCCGAACAGTCAGATGTTTTCCCCCTTGGAATTCATTTCAAGAACCTGGGAAGATGGGAGCTTTTGAGGTCTAGTTCAGCCCCCACAAAATGGAGGTAATTTAGTTGTTATTATATCCTCCCAGCTGGTACAGCCCTGAGTTCCAGGCAAGAGAGGCCTCCATCTCAGGTCTGTGGTTTAGAGCGTCCTGCTAGGACCCTCTCCTGGTGCTACCTACCCATGGGCAAGGCCAAGAGACCCACCCAGAGCCTGTGCTCCCCGCTACCCCAGACCAAACTCCAGGTACCAGGGATCCCACAGTTCCTTATTTAAGCAGGGCAAGCCCGCTGCTTTGGGTGTGGGTCTGTCCTGAGGGAACAGACCACTGCAGAGACCTGAGGGGTCAGTAGTGGCTGTTGGGGGAATGGGTGGACACAGCATGTGGGCTGAGGTATCCACATGCATGCCCATGAGCCCCCTATCCCACATTCTAATTGCCCATAACCTTGTGAGACAGATGCCTGTTCATCATCTGGACAGAAGGAAACGTGGTCACATTAACTGGAAGCCTGCCGTGTCATCACATATAACCCCAACAAAAACATGCTGAGGTTATTATACCCATTTTACAGATCAGAAAACAAAGCCCATGCTCTTAATTCACCGTGCCACATCTCCCCTTGAACTTCTGCTCTCTGTTTGAGGAGGTGATTCCTTAGGCTCCTGGTGTTTCACAGTGGGAACAAATAAAATCCTCCCCTCTTCAGAGTTTGGGGGCAACCCCTAATACTCATGTATTTTGCTTGTTATTGTATCAGATGATTTCAGCCAGAAACAGATCCTGTTGACGGACACATCAGCTGCTGTGAGTGAACCTGAGCATAGGAAAGAGAAGAAATATGCTTATACCATAGGAGGGCTTAGGAAAGACACAGGGAGAACGTTCCGACAATGACGATATTGCTAAATATTCAAAGGGCTTTTAAGGAAGTTTGGTTGCTCCACAGAGGAGGAAAGAGAGTCAGGTATAGGAAGAGGATATGGAATGTGTGGCTAATTGCCTCCATGAACAACTGCCTCCGTTGCCATGAGACCAGAACTGGATGGAGCCCAGCTACCATTACTGAATGTTTTCGTCAAAGATTCTTTAGAAGAATCTTGATCAAAAAGGAACTGCAGAACAGAATTTCAAATTCTCATAGAATCCAGACTTTCTGGAGCCATTGAGACTAGATGAACCTCCAAAACTATTGCTCTAAGATAATCTTTAAACCAAAAATATCCCCTGAAGTCATCTAAAAACCAAACAACAGCTTAGCTTAACTAGTAAAGAATGTCTGCCTTGAGCATTGTACTCTTTTAAAATCTATCTATGTGGGATCCAAATTGACACCAGGAACTTGAAAGATTAGATAGAAAACTCAGAGGGCAGGGAATTTATGTAAATGGTGGAAGAACTCAGAAAAAGAGGGTGAGAATGGTTGCACAACTCAAAGAATGTAATCAGTGTCACTGAATCGTACATGTAGAAATTGTTGAATTAGTGTATATCCTGCTGTGTATATTCTCAACAACAATAGTAAAATAATTGGGGGAAAAAAGAAAGAAGTTTGCTTGTTCCTTCCTCAAAGAGTCTAAAACTGAACCTTCCATTTATGGACAGACACTGTGTGCACTTGTTCTATACTTTAATCCTCACAACAAATCTTTACACATAATTACTCCTATTTTACAGAGATGAAAGTCAAGACTCAGATATGTTAATGAAGTTCTCGCCCAAGTTCTCACCACAGTACTATATTCCTTCTCTGGAAAATAAAATGACTAGCAAGCAATCTGATAGGGCTCCTATGGTTTAGACAGAAAAGCTGATTACCTCGCCACTTAAGAAAGCTTTCCCTATTACAGTTCTATTAGAGATCAAAAAAACCAAACCCATTGCTGTCAAGTTGATTCCAACTCATAGCAACCCAATAGGACACAGTGAAACTGCCCCATAGGGTTTCCAAAGAGGAGCTAGTGGATTCGAACTGCCCATCTTTTAGTTAGCAGCCTGAGCTCTTAACCACTGTGTCACCCGGGCTCCAAAAACCAAACGAAAGGGAAAAACAACCACAGGTACAAAACTGCCTGACACATGTTGAGCAGCTCCACCTTGCTTTGATTTCCTTCTCTCATCATCTTCTCGTGTTACCAGTTACCGTCAAGTCAATTCCCACTCATGAGTGTCAGAGTAGAACGGTGCTCCAAAGGGTTTTCCATATCTGTGACCTTTTGGAAGTAGATGGCCAGGTTTTTCTTCCCATGTGTCTCTAGGTGGATTCGAACTTCCAACCTTTCAGTTAGCAGCCAAAACCGCTTGCATCACCCAGGGATTCCCTTCTCGTGTAAAGGCTTGGCATAACCCTCCCATGGCTAGGAGAGAGCTGTAGCAACTAAATCAAGAGAGGGACTTCAGCAACAGCACCTCCAGTTCTGTCATTCTGACCCAGCAGGTACTGCCTTTCCTTGAATCCAACCATGAGCTAGCCTTGCCTTTCCTTAGCTCTTGACAGCAGTTTACCAGTTGCCATGGAGTCAATTCCAACTCATGGCGACCCATGCATGTCAGAGTAGAACCGTGCTCCACAGGGTTTGCAATGGCTGGGTTTTTTTGGAAGTAGATCAGCAGGGCTTCCTTTCAAGGCACCTCTGGGTGAACTCGAACCTCCAGCCTTTCAGTTAATAGTGTAGTGCATTAACTGTTTGTACCACCCAAGGACTCCCCTAGCTGACACAGGAATTTGGAAATGAACATCTGACAAAAACCGTATGCACCCTTTTCTCAATGCTTCCGGGCAAGCCCTTACTGCTTGATGGTAAGTTCAACCAGCTGATGCTTCTACAAAGGGTAGGTCTATAGGTCATAGTATGTGACACTGCCTGTAGAGCGAGCCAGCCAGCCAGGAGTGTGGTTCCTGGAAGCGGCAGGTCCCAGCCTGCTAACCCAGTGTTCTGTGGGAAGGAAAATGTGCTGCTGCCAGCTCGGGAGCAGAGGATTTTAAGGCACGGGAATAAATCCAGAATCTGCAGACTTGAATTTCCCTGGAGAAGCCGAACCAAACCAACCCAACCTGCAGCCGTCAAGCCGATTGTAACTCACAGTGACCCTATAGGACAGAGTAGAACTGCCCCATAGGGTTTCCAAGGAGTGGCGGGCAGATTCCACCTGCTGACCTTTTGGTTAGCAGCTGTAGTCTTAACCACCGCGCCACCAGGGCTCTGGAGAAGTCACATTTATGTTAAAAAGCCTTTACCAGATTCGACCATGAGTCGGATTCGACTTGACAGCAGTGAGTTTAATACCTGTTTCTGGACAGGGGCAGGCCATTTGCAAGCAATAAAAGATAAAAAGTGTTCCTCATCTTTAAAAGCTGTAGGAGAAAATAAAGGGAAGGGACTGGACAGGTTGTTTTGAGTTTCTCAGGAAGAATCTCAGATTTACAGGCAAAGCCTTGCGTTTAATGTTATGTAAACTGATTGCCCATAAATGGGTCCAAACGGTTAAGTGCTTGACTACTAGCCAAAAGGTTGGTGGTTCAAATCCACCCAGAAGTGCTTCAGAAGACAGACCTGGTGATCTGCTTCCGTAAATATTATAGCCAAGAAAACCCTCTGGGGCAATCTTACTCTGTCACATGGGGTCGCTATGAGTCAGAATCAACTTGATGGCACACAACAAAAACAACACCTTCAGAATATAGGAGTCCCTGGGTGGCACAAACTGGTAAGTGCTCGACGACTAGCCAAAAAGTTGGCAGTTCAAACCCACCCAGGGGTGTCTGGGAAGGCAGGCCTAGTGATCTGCTTCCCAAAGGTTATAGCCTTGAAGACACTATGGAGCAGTTCTGTTCTGCACACATGGGGTCGCCAGGAGGTGGGATGGACTCAGCAGCAACTAACAACATCAACAACAAGGGCTGATACGAGCAGACAAGTGGCATGTGCCTTTAAGACAGTACAGGCTTCTGACTTCAAATGAGCTGAGGTCACAGCTGGTCAACAGCAGCTCACAGATTGGAGGCTAAGAAAAATGCAGCCAATAATTAAAGTCATGTTTTCCATTATTAACAACAACAACAAGAAAGAAACCCACCAACAATTCCACATGCCTAGTTTCATAAGAAACCTTCCACATAAAAGGCTTATTCGGGTAAGGGCACCATCAAATTTCATTACAAAAAAACTTACCTTTCCCAATCTACCTCACATTAAGCAAATGTATAGAGCTTACCAAAAACCTGTTGACGTCAAGTCGATTCCAACTCGTAGCAATCCTATAGGACAGAGTGGAACTGGCCCATAGGGTTTCCAAGGCTATATCTCTTTTACGGAAGCAGACTGTCACATCTTTCTCCTACAGAGCGGCTGGTGGGTTTGAACCATGGACCTTTAGATTAGCAGCCAAGCATTTAACCACTGCATCACCAGGGCTCCGTGGAGCTTACCCACCATGTAAATATTGCCGTAAGCCTGGCTCCTCTTTTCTTATTTCTGTATCAGCCACCTGGGAACATTTTACAGAAGCTGAGCTCCAAGTATGAAAATTCTTACCGGAATCAGCCTAAGAGCTGGTGAGCTTCAGCAGAAAGAGGCTGGGAAAACAAACAGGGGGCCCCAGTAGCACAAAGTTAAGTGCTCAGCTGCTAACTGAAAGTTTGGCAGTTAAAACCCACCAGATGCTCTGAGGGAGAAAGACCTGAAGATCTGCTTCCGTAAAGATGACAGCCTAGAAAGCCCTCTACCCAATGGCTGTCAAGTTCATTCCAACTCATAGTAACCCTGTAGGACAGAGTAGAACTGCCCCATAGGGTTTCCAAGGTTGTAATCTTTACAGAAGCAGACTGCCACATCTCTCTCCTGTGGATGGCTGGGGGTTCGAACTGCCCACTTTTCAGTTAGCAGCCAAACACTTAACCACTGCACCAGCAGGGCTTTTGAAAACCCCATGGGACCATTCTACTCTGTCATACAGGGTCACTATGAATCAAACTGACTTGATGGCATCTAACAACAAAACTAAGTAACAAAACCACTGGACTCTGGTTAAGCATGGAGGAGCAGTGGTGGGTCAGTGGTAGAATTCTCACCTTCCATGTGAGAGACGTGGGGTTCGCTTCCCAGTCAGTGCGCCTCATAATGCCGAACAGGTTTCAGCAGAGCTTCCGGACTAAGACAGACTAGGAAGAAAGGCTTGGAGATCTACTTCCTTTCTGAAACCAACCAATGAAATGCTCATGGATCATTCATTGTGCATGGGGCCCCATGAGTTGGGGCTGACCCCACAGCAGCTCACAACAACAATAATGCTTAAGTACAGTTAGCTACTTGTTTCTTATGTTCAAACGTCATACATCTGGGCATTGGTGATTTTTATGGCCATTCTGACACACAGAAAGAGCACTGGATGGGGCTCTAGGCCTGGCTCTGCTACTGGCCAGGGTGAGGCTTTGAGTCTCTTCAACTTTTCTCCTCCTAACTCCCTCTTGTGTCAAATGGGAGTGAGCTTAACACTCCCTGTTCCTCATAGGGCTATTGTGAGCAGAGATTGCGATAAAGTAGGTCAGAGTGCTTCGGGCGTTTAAAACGTTATACCCGTGCATGGGATTTGTAGTATGCCAAGGCTAGGGAATGCTCCTTAGAAAGAAGGATGGCAAGACTACGTCTTACATACTTTGGACATGTTATCAGGAGGGATCAGTCCCTGGAAAAGGACATCATGCTTGGTAAAGTACAGGGTCAGCAAAAAAGAAGACCCTCAATGAGATGGATTGACACAGTGGCTGCAACAATGGGCTCAAGCATAACAACGATTATGAGGATGGCGCAGGACCGGGCAGTGTTTTGTTCCGTGGTGCATAGGGTCGCTATGAGTCGGAACCAACTTGATGGCACCTAACAACAACAGGGAATTCCCTTCCTTTCCCTATCAGGGAAAGGAAGGAATGAGAAGTCCTTACCTGTTTCACCGGTAAGAAAGGTTTAGACTCATCCTATATTATGTTAATGACGAGACAGCAGAGGGTTGCGTAAGAATGCTGAATGTGTCAACATTCTTATTGGAAAATTAACGCGAGGTTTAACCGTCATTACTATTAGATAAACATATCTCACTGGGTGTTGTTCCAGTCTGAGGAGTCACCTTGGCAGGCACAACATTCATTTAAATTATATTTCCCATTCTTCAAAATGTTTGGGTTTTTTTTTTTTTTTTTCTAACTCCTCTTTTGGAATTGTTCCGAGAGCCTCTGGCACATTCTTCTGTACATATCTGAGGGTGACACATTTTTGTCCTTTGTGGATAATCCTAATTTTTGTACACAGCCCAGAGTTATTTGGCAGTAAGATTGGTAAATAGGCTCAGTCATACCATTTTTTAACATTGAAAATAAGCTGAGCCTGCAAGGTAAGGAGCCCCCTCCCCTTTTTTTATGTTTCCAACTACAAATAGGTGTCAAAACTTGGCAGCATTGTTGGAAAGGGTTTGTTCCTTCTTAAAGTAACCACATTAAAGGAGAAAACTCATTTGGAAATGTATTTCTACATTTTTAGTCATACCTTTCATCTCGCAAGACTTTTGCCACTAGACTTTGAGTTTCCAGAAAGAAAAGAGCATTGCAACTAATCACTGTTACAGTCATTTGATCACATCTCCACTGGGCTGCTGAATATCTGCTTTGCATACGAATTGACTGGCTAGCAACAGCACAGATGTTTCTAATGAATTAACATCTGGGTCTTTTGGAAACATAGTACCCAGCAGATTCAATTTTAACCCATATACTCTACACTCCCTTAAAAAGTCTGGATTTTTTTTTTTCAGTTATGAAACAAAACAATTAGAAAATTAAAATGTTACTAGTATCACTGCGATGTAAACTGATGTGATTGCTAAATTGGCTTCTCCTGCAAATAATTTAAATTGTTAGTGTTATTTTAAAAATAAGCATAATGGTCCTTTCATTCACTGAATAATGCACACAGCGGGCACTGCGATGTTAAATGATGCTAATGACTTTTCTTTTATGGAAAATATGTGTTCCCTAACTCATTGTTCTCTATTGTGGCGAAGGTCACATAACATAAAGTTCACCATTTTAACCGTTTTATAAAGTGTACAATTCAGTGGCGTTTAGTATGTTTACAATGCTGTGCGACCATCATCACTGTCTAGATCCAGAACGTATTCACCACCTCGAAAGGAAATCCTGTACCTATTAAGCAAGGAGCCCTGCTGGTGCAGTGCTTAAGCACTCAGCTGCTAACCGAAAGGTTGTTGATTAAACCAACCAGCTGCTTTGTGGGAGAAAGATGTGGCAGTCTGCTTCCGTAAAGAGTACAGCCTTGGAAACCCTATGGGGCAGTTCTACTCTGTCCTAAAGGGTCACTGTGAGTCAGAATCAACTCAAGGACCGCAAGGAGTCTCCCTATTAAGCAGTCACTCTCTAGCTCCCCTCCTCCCCTTCCCCTCCCCCTGGCAACCACGAATCTACCTTTCTTCTCTGTGGATTTTCCTATTCTGAATATTTCATATAAGTGGGATGATTCAATGTGTGGCCTGTTGTGTCTGGCTTTTTTCACTTAAGTTTTCCAGGTTCACCTATGTTGTAGCGTCGGTCAGTACTTCATTCCTTTTACAGCTGAGTAATATTCCCTCATATGTCCCTAGGTGTTGAAAACAGTTAAATGATTAACTGCATTCGAGCTGAAAGATTGGCGGTTGGAACCCACACAGAGGTGCCTCAGAAGACAGACGTGGCGATCTTTTTCCAAAACGTCACAACCTTGAAAACCCAGTAGAGTGCAGTTGTACTCTGCATACATGGGGTCACTATGAATCCGAATTGAATTGACAGCAACCAACAACAGCAACAGTAAGTACATTACCACATTTTGTTCATCCATTCATTAGTTGATGAGGATTTGGGGTGTTTCCACCTTTTGGTTACTGTGAATAATGCTGCTGTGTACATTTCATGTACAAGTTTTGTTTGAATGTCTGTTTTCAATTCTTTGGGGTGTACCTAGGAGTAGAATTGCTAGATCATATGGTAATCCTATGTTTAACTCTTTAAGGAACCACCAAACCCCTCGCTCATTTTTATTTTCACAGTTTACAAGGTGTCTTGATCATTGGACAGTTAGAGGCTGTTGGACAGCTGCAGCCAAACCCCAGGCTGGGCTCAAAGAGGTCTCTTTTCCAGAAACACTGATTCTTGCAGCCAGTCTCGATCGGAGCCAGGCTTGTTCCAAGACTAGGTTACAGGCAGGGCTTTGAACAGCTTTCTCTGCTGCTCTGCATGTCACAACATGAACTGGCTGGGCAGGAATACCCTCTTGCCTTCTAGGCATCCTTGCTTCTCCATTGTGTAGCGCACACTTTTGGAAGAAAAAAAGATGTTAACTACCTAATGTATAGGCTTCCCTCCTCCTGTCTTTGCAGCAGAGTTCAGATTAGCCTGGAATCCGTGTAGGAGCCATGCTTGGGACCAATGCTACGCCCTGTCCTGGACGGAACTTAATCTTTCATGGACTCGCTGAGACTAGAAACTGATCTTTCACCCAGGGTACAGTTTTACCATACATTTTGCCTGATAGCACCACCCAGTCTTCTGACCCTATCAACCCACAGGTACACACGAGTGAGCCCATCCTACTTTGTATATTGTAGATTGTCCACCCGTGGGCTTGGCTGGGCAAAGGAGATAACCCTACTACAGCCGTTGTTTACTGCAAACTTTCTCAGTCATGAGGCTGCTCAGAAATTAACCCAACCCCTAACAGTAACTGATTAGCACCGATTTTTAAATTAAACCTGCTCATGAGTCTCTCCAAGTCCTGACCTCTTGCCCCAATTCCCTAACACACAGGAAGTTTCCACGCTGGAGGAGCCCACAGCAACGAGCATTAGGTTGCACTGCTCCAGACAGACAGATTAAAACGGTTTTTTCCACTTCAAACTGAATACTAAGAATGAAGACGTCGGCTTCCGGGGTCCTTGTTTCACTAGTCTCCCTGCCAACCTAGTTGTCACTTGTCAGGCTTTGTACTCCAGGCAGCCTCTGGCAGCAGGTGTCCTGCTCTGAATCTGCTGTTAGGGCAGAAAAGTCCCTTGGCTGGTCATATCCTCTATAATCCCGCAGGAAACCTAAAGTGTGCCTGCTCCCCTCCTCGGTGTGTTTGCTTATCGCTTCCTTGTAGGGAAATTTGCATCATAGTGTCCGGTTCGGAGATTTTCACCATGACCTCACCCTCTGCCGCTACCATCCCGATTGTAGCGCTGCCGAGCATTACGCAGCTCGGGCGGGGATCCACGTTAGGGAGCTATTAACAAGCCCTCCTAGCACATGTCAGATTAATATCAACTCCAGTTCTTTTTCCCTAAAGGAGGACACTTGCAGGTGTCTGAGAATGCCAACAAGAGCTGGATGGAAGGATTGGCGATCTTTGCTTATCGTCAAGGGTGCCACCGTAAGAAAACGCACCAAAAACCTTTCAGGCTCGCGCGCGCTGTTTAAATCACTTTTGACCCAATGGCTTCGAAATAAGGCGCGGAAACGGTGACAGCAGGCGGAAGGCATGAAACTTGGGAGAAAGGGCGGCGGGAGCGGTTGGGGAGAAGAGGGAGCCCAAAGTGCAAGGTCTAGGACCCGGCAGTCGGCTCCAGGGAGCAGGCCTTCTACCCAAAAATAGGCGCAGTTTATTAAAAGGAAACAAAGTCGCGCTCCGCAGGCGTCCGCCGCGCCCACTGCGTCCCGCCCAGCCCGAGACCACGTGACGGCGACTCCCGGCCTCTTCGCGCGGGCCCGGCGGCGGCCGCTGGCACTTGAGCGAGCGAGCGCGTGATTTGCCGGCCGGCGACGGCCAAGGGACTGAGGCTGCGGGCTCTAGTGTGCGTGCGCGCCCCCGGGAGGCAGCGGGCGCGCGCACGCTGCCGGGGCCACCGCCCCTCCCGGGCCCGCCTCCTTCCCTCCCTCCAGGCTCTCCCGGCCCGCCCTGCCCAGCTCGCCCAACGAGTCAGTTCGCTCGTTCCCTCCCCTCCCCGGGCGCGCTCGGGCCGCCGGAGCGCTCCCCGTCCTCGAGCCGCGGAGTCAGAGCCGCCCGCCGCCCGCGGAGGAGGTGGAGGGAGCCGGAGGGGCCCGCCGAGGCGGCGGCGGCGGCAAGATGGCGGACTTCCTGCCGTCGCGGTCCGTGCTGTCCGTGTGCTTCCCCGGCTGCGTGCTGACGACCGGCGAGGCCGAGCAGCAGCGCAAGTCCAAGGAGATCGACAAATGCCTGTCTCGGGAGAAGACCTATGTGAAGCGGCTCGTGAAGATCCTGCTGCTGGGCGCGGGCGAGAGCGGCAAGTCCACCTTCCTGAAGCAGATGCGGATCATCCACGGGCAGGACTTCGACCAGCGCGCGCGCGAGGAGTTCCGCCCCACCATCTACAGCAACGTGATCAAAGGTGCCGGGTCGGGCTCGGGGCCGGGGACCGAAGACCAGGCTCGGCGGCGCTCGGCGCCGGGCCGGGCACCGCCCTCGCGCACTCCGTGTCTCGCGCAGGAGTTGGGCGGGCGGGAAGGGGGCGCGCCCAGGGCCCTGGCCCTGCCAGTCCCGGGGCGCCCTTGCCCCCTAGGTCAGGGAATGCTCGAGGGCGCCCCGCTTTCCCCTTGCTGCCCCCTTGGGGGTCACGGCCGGTCCCCACCCCCACCCCACCGCCGGCCTTGGCCCTGCCGAGAGGGAAGTTAGGAGAGCCGGGTGCCTCGGGGTGCAGGTGACCTCGCCTGTCTTTCTCTTTCCCGGCGAGCCTAGAGTACCCGAGAGTCGACCCCAGACCTTGCCCCCTTTTCCCCCGCCCTAGAGCTGTCGGCAGAACCTCGCTGCCCGGGGTGGGTGACCTGAGTCGCATGGGGTCAGGCCCACTCCACCTTTCGGCTCCCTTGGCCTCCTCCTGCGCAAGGGAGTTCTGGAACCGTTGGCAATGAGGACACTTTTGCCTGAGACTTGTCAAGGGCGGAGGGGTGACAGCTTCTGGGACTCTCTTGGGAAAGGATGTGAAACTGGAGGGTGTCATTTTCACATTGCTGGCACCAGGAAAGAGTAGACCTATACAGTTACTCTAAAAAAGTCGCGTCAGTGGTTTTTCACCTCGTCACAGTCAGGCAGGATGTTTACCTGTAATGTGTGTGCAGTTCGACTCTCCTTTTTGCTGAATAAGAGGTGGGGGATACGGCTTGTACCACCACTTGCTTCTACTATTTCGGTGCAGTTGCGTAATAATATTAAGAAGTTTTGGCCTAAAGGTGATGCCGCTCCTGTGCAGGTTGGGTCGCTGAATTAGCATGGGGTTGGATCATAGGCTCTGCTCTGCTTCTGTTTGACAGTATTTTTTTTTTTTTAATTAAAAAGTTACACTTTGTTCTTAAGTGAGAAATACACAAGATTTTTATTTCTGGCGTTTCAGAGAATTAGAGACGATAGTTTTTTTTTTTTAATTTTGTAATTGGAATGATAATTAGCATTCATTTTTCTTACTATCAGATATTTTCAACATGAAATACTTCAGATGCATCAGGATTCCCTGTTTTCTCTGGGTAGCAATTGTCTAGGAGTTTGCTACAGATTTCAGATCTTTTCACGCAGTGTTTTTTTTAGTGGGATTTTTGTTCAGGAAGTCGTGAAGTAACTCTTTCAAGTCGCTTTTTTTTTTTTCTCCCAGGGTTTGATAGAGGAAAACTGCCCCAGAGAGGGAGGCCGTGGAGCTTACAGACCCCAGTGAGCTCTTAGCCCTAGTACCTCTCCAGTTAAGCTGTGAAAAACAGTTGTATTTACTCTGCCTTAATGGTTAGCACAAAACCTAATTAAGGTCTGTTTCAAGGCCACTACCTCTGCCTTGCCAGTGCTTAATTGAAGGCACTGATGCAGCTGAACTTAAGAAATGATGCTAATGAAGAGTCAACATTTTAACTGATTATGGGCCCCAGAAACAACTGGTTCTTAATGTATACTGTGTCCTAAATGAGACCCGTTTTTAGCGTTGATTATGAGAAGAAGTCATTAGATATTAGTGTTTTTTTGGGTGTTGGCTTGACCCAAAAATTGACAGCGAGACAATTTTTCAGTTATCCAACAAATGACTTTCTAATAGGCGTGTGACTGTTAAGACGCTGGCGGTTTAGTGATAGAAATATTGGGTTTGAACTAACCTCTGTCAGTTGCAATGCCTGTTTTAATATCATTTTGCTGTTGATCTTGCTTCCTTTTAGGGAAATCTAAGGCCATCCTGTGACTTACATTGATTTAAAGCTTGATCTGGGAGTTTTTGAGTTTTTAATGTGTTCCTAGAAGACTCAGTGTTGGGGTTAGACAGGGTGCTTAGGGAACAAACAGAATGCAGACTGATAGTGCTTAGTTCTTGGCATTTCATAGACGAGCGTCTTTTGGATGGACTCCGAAGATTCGGGCTGCAGCCCTTTCCTTCAGAACCTGAACAGCAGGCTGTGCAGCATACTTTCTTTTTCCTTCAGTGGTTTTAGCTCTCTTGTGACCACTTTCTTCCCCAGAAGTTATTTGGTAAATGAGAACATGCTAAAATCCTTCAGAAAGAGCAAGCGTCTTACAGTATTTGCTCTTCGAGGCTTTCATTTTAGGAGTGTGAGCGACAGTTTTTAACCTCTGAGAGGTTAAGGGTGGATGTTTGACGTTGGTCTCCGTGTTTGGAGGAGGTGAACCTGGAGTAGTTAAGAAGTCTGAGAAAGAAAGAAATACTAGTGTTTTTTAAGGAATAAAACGTATGAGAATATTTAATGACTCCTCATACTTTTTTTTTTTTTTTTTTTTTTAAACAAAGGCATGAGGGTGCTGGTAGATGCTCGAGAGAAGCTGCACATTCCTTGGGGAGATAATTCAAACCAACTCAATGGAGACAAGATGATGGCATTTGACACCCGGGCACCCATGGCGGCCCAGGGAATGGTGGAAACAAGGGTGTTTTTACAGTATCTTCCTGCT
Source organism: Trichechus manatus latirostris (assembly GCF_000243295.1). Taxonomy (NCBI): domain Eukaryota; kingdom Metazoa; phylum Chordata; class Mammalia; order Sirenia; family Trichechidae; genus Trichechus; species Trichechus manatus. Next base: position 14,090,268 of record NW_004443964.1, on the reverse strand, counting down.
ATAAGAGCGTTATGGGCAGATAGCGGCATACAGAATGCCTATGACCGGCGTCGAGAATTTCAACTGGTAAGAGATTTGCTTTTTTTGAAATATTGTAACTTTATTTTAATGACATTTAATAATACTTGATGTTAGCACACTTTATTCAGGGACTTCCACAATACAATGATGTATCTAGAATCATGGCCTAAGAAATTTGGATTGCTATCTATCTTATCTATCTGTAAGCATTTTACTAAGCAAGATAAAAATAAGGTAAACTCCACAAATTTTTGCAGAGCTATTATACTTAGTCATTATTCCTTTTTCAAAGAAATAAGTCTCTTAGGTGCTTTCTTCTAATTTTGTTCTTTTAAAAAATAATTTTCTCCTAATTATAATGACAATATTAAGCCTTCTAAAAAGTTGATCTTTTACTCTTGGAATAAGAGTTCACTAACAGTCTAGTTGTTCAGATGTGCTATATAGTTATCAGAGGTACTCATTTGATGACACAGGTTAGTTTAATATATATTGTTGTTGTTACTGGGTGCCATTGAGTCGATTCCAACTCATAGCGACCGTATAGGACAGAGTAGAGCTGCCCCATAGGGTTTCCAAGGAGCAGCTGGTGGATTAGAACTGCCAACCTTTTGTTTAGCAGCCGAGCTCTTACCCACTATGCCACCAGGGCTCCAGTTTAATGTATAGAGGGATTTAAAATTTGTAATCATATTTAACAGTAAATGTGGTTTTTATATGTTTGCATTTTGTTTTTTTTAGGCTCCTGAGCACACTGTATAAAATGTTTTTCCTTAGAAAACGAAGTAATTTATTTTACATTTATTTTTCCCGCTTTGCCATGAGCAAGACTACCCATAAACACCATGTAGCAGTTACATGGCATTGAAGAGAGGATAGGAAAAAAATCAGATCTAGGTTAAAGATATACAAATAATAATCAGATCGGTTTCTAATGAAGTGATTTTTAATTTAATTGTGAATGCTTTGATTGTATTCTGGGTTTTATTTACCAAAGACTGGAAAGATTCCAGCAGTGATAGCAATCTAGACTCCTATGCAGTTTGGAGGGAGTTCAGATCCTAAATGTTTTACTGTAACGTGATCAAAATAAAGTGACAGTTAAAAGTAAAATCACTTAGAAAGTTGTTTGATGATGTCACCAGCATTAAAGTGATCCACATTATGGGTGTGGTTACAAAATGATGTGCATCCAGCAGTCTAGAAAAGTGTTCATGACAGCTTTTAAAAAAACTGACACCTTAAGCTTTATTTTCTTTGAATTTTGGCCCTTACATGTGCTTGATTAAGTTCTGTCTTACATTGTCCTCTTTTATGTGTATCTTGTCTCCTCTTATTGAGTAATTTGTCCTTTCTGAACCAGAAAACCAAGCCAACTGCTGTTAAGTCGATTCCAGCTCATAGTGACCCTGCAGGACAGGGTAGAATTGTCCCATAGAGTTTCCGAGGCTGTAATCTTTACATCTTTCTCCCGAGGAGCAGCATTGCCTCCTAGTAGAATTCCAACTCATAGTGAAACCATAGGACAGGGTCACTCCCACACAGGGTTTCCAAGGGTGTAATCTTTACATTTTATTTATTTATTTTTATTTATTTATTTATTTAT
>NW_004443964.1:14036769-14088309 GCF_000243295.1 Trichechus manatus latirostris | reverse complement strand
GGTAGCCGGGCACCATCTAGATCTTCTGGTCTCAGGCTGATGAAGTCTCTGGTTTATGTGGCCCATTCTGTCTCTTGGGCCAGTACTTTCCTTGTGTCTTTGGTGTTCTTTGTTCTCCTTTACTCCAAGTGGTTGGGACCAATTGATGCATCTTAGATGGCTGCTTGCAAGCTTTTAAGACCCCAGACGCCAAGGCTGTAATCTTTAGAGAAGCAGACCGCCACATCTTTCTCCTGAGGAGCAGCTGGTGGGTTCACACCACCGACTTTTCAGTTAGCAGCTGAATGCTTTAACTACTGCGCCACCAGGGCTCCTTCCATTTCTGAAAGGCAGGGGCTCTCGCATTATTGTAAAAATTGAGTAGCTGGCAGCATTATATGTTGTAAGTTAAGAATTTAACTTGACAAGTGGCTCCGTGCAATTCGCAGACTTCTGGTTAGTTTCTGTCCTTTGGTCAGTTTTCTTTTCTTTTCAGCTGTCTTGCTTGCGTAAGTCCCCCACACACTCCTTCTCATCTTCCTTTACCCTCCCTCCTGTTTTCTAAGCACTGCTGATTCTTTCTCCTTAGTTCATTTTTTCAAGAAACCACACTTTTCACTGTATGTTTTTTCAGGCCATTATCCATCCTTCTAGGTCAGGGAAGAAGCATCCATCTGTAATAAGTGTACATATTGATTGAAAGAACAAACGAACAGCTGTGTACTGCGAAGTTCACTGTGGGAAAGTTCCATATTTGTGTGAAGTCCATTTAATTGAAGTTGGGTTTCACGGACATTTCTTGAATTTTGATGTTCACATCTTCCAATCTCATATCAAGACTGTCATGTCATCATTATTCAGAAAGCATTAAGAGCAAATAGGTAAAACCACTCAGGATGATGACTCGCAGGTTCTTGACTTGAGCCACCTCATGCTTTAGGAGCAAAAAAAGGCCTCAAGGCTGAGGAAGGACAGGTTCCAAATATATTTTTTCTTCATTAAAAAATACGGACACAAGTAAAAAAGAACAGGGCAACATCTAGATTTTAAGCTCCTAGAGGACGGAATTTTTTCCTGTGTGTGTGTGTGTGTGTGTCCTCGGCATCATTAACAGCACCTGGTACATATAGTAGGTGCTCAATTAATATGTTGAGTAGTAACTTTTATACTTTGGGATGCTCTATGGTGCCTAGTATAGTGTTGAGCATTGGGAAGACACTTGGCTTATTACAGTTTCTCTCAAAGTCATCTTCAGTTCCTTCTATTTGTCCACATACAGCAAGTCTCCAAGTCCTGTCCTCCCTTTCTCCTTTTTATTATTGTCTTGGTACCTCTTGGCATGTGTTTACTCAGCAAGCTTTGATCATTCTCTGTTGCCTCCAGAAGAGAGTTCAACTTCTTTGTGTGAGTCAAGATCCTAGCTAGCCTATGCACCATTCCAGCATTATATTTCATTAGGCCATTGGGCCCATCCTATAACCTCTTAATTCCCACACACCCTGATTTTCTGCATCCGCGACTCTCTTCATGTAGTCCATCTGCCAGGATTTGTCGTTACCACATGTTAGTTGAAGTCTTACCCTTACTTAGAGCAGTGGTAGTCAAATTTTGATGTGACTAAATGTGGTCCATGAACCCCTTGCATCAGATTCACCTGGGATGCATGTTTAAAAATAAGTAAATAAAATTTAAAAAGCAGATTCCCAGACACTATCACTGAGGATCTGATTCAGGAATCTAGGATGGGGCCCAGTGATCTGTATTTTTGACAAACATCTCTAGGTGATTTGGTTTCTCTGTGCCCTGTGCTCTTTTTAGTGTGTTTGCTTTTGACCTCTCATCATAGTCTGCTGTGATTTAGAGTTATTTACATTTGCGTTTGGCTCTCCCACTAAATGAGACGCTGCTTTGGCATGCCTTGTTTGTTTTTTTCTCTCTTGATAGCATAGGGCCTGGCACTTACTTTATCTCCTCAATTCTTGACCCCCTGAGTTACAAGGTTCTCCTAGAAAAAAGGAATATTCTGCATTCAGTTCCTTCTGGGAAATAGGAATTATTTCTGTCTAGTTTGTTAATTTTCTAGGAGATGGGTAGTCCTTGTATTATCGAATCATAATTTTTCTTTTTTATTATGTCTAACAATGCATATTCTTGAATCATGGATAGAAAAATACTGGAACGAGAGGAGTTGACAGATAAAGTAACTAAAATTAGCCTTGTTATTTTAGTTAATCATTGATTATTAAATTCATTAATGTAAATTGAAATGTAGAAATAAATGCTGACAGTTTTTAAGGCCCTTCTTGATTTACATTTTGCTTACGGCGAATGACTGCCCTTTAATCAGTCTTTCAGACAAGGGATGTAGGGTATTGACATCACAGATTAAGTTTTTAGCAGGCCACTCATGTTGGTAATACTTTTGGGTGCAAACGTGAATGTTTTCTTTCCCCAGTTCCCAAACATTTCCTTTTCTCATTAGTACTACTATGAGTAAGCTAAACAGCTTACTGTAGAAAAAGAAAAACCTAAGATTCACGTTCTGGGTATAGTTTAAGGTATCTTTCTAGCTATTATAAACTAGAACATTGAGGAGAATATGCCCTAAGAACTGTGGTTTCTTTTAATACTAGATTAAATATGTAGAATATTTTGCTTTGGCAGTACAGTTTGTATAGCCTGCCACTGCACTAAGGAGATACTCTGTCTTTAGAGAAACTTATGTGCCAACAGTTAGGGAATTTGGTAACTTAAATGACTAAAGAGATGAGGGGTCACGGGTTGGCTGGAAAATGATATAATTGGAGGAATATAGCAAAACTAACAAAATGCTAGGAACCACTGCTAGTGAATTTTGCTTTGAATCTGAATTTACATTTAGATATTTACAAGTATAAGCAAAATTTGTAGAACTGATATATAGGACAGGAAAGTACGTGTGACACTGGGAGGAACACCCCATAACTTTCTAGTTTCTGTAAACAATTCAGCAGTGTCAGCATTAGTACAATTTCTCGTAATGACCAGTCTGTCTTTGCAATTCCTGAAACCAAAACTGTTTTTCTTTGTTATCGTGGTTCCTTTGGTTAGACTTAATTTTTCTCACTCAAATAGTACAGTTTGTGCTTGACGGTTGCACCTCTTCAAAGCTGGTAGTGTATTTATTAAGATAGAGATTCTTCCCTCAATCTGAGTTACAGAGTACCTGTTTAGCTTCAGGAATTGGCTTATAAAGAAGAGCTAAGTGCCAATGAGGTCATCGGAGACCAGATAAATATTTCTTTATTTGTATTGTGGCGCGTATTTGAAATATGATGGAATGAGAGACATTTGTTTCTTCTTTAACGTTAATTTGGATTTACTTTAAAAAAAAAAAAGAATCAGTTACTACTTTCATTTGTAAAATATTATCATGTTTCCATTGGAGAAGGATTTGGTCAGTATTCTGTATGAATAAAATCAACTAAGGACTTTGACCTTGAGTTGCTAATACCCTAGTGAGTGTCTACTGATTCTAGGGTGAAGGTAAAACATTTTAGCCTGTATAACTTAGCCACATTGCCATTAAATTGGTTTTGATTCATAATGACCCTATAAGACAGAGTAGAAGTGCCCCCACAGGATTTCCAAGGCCGTAAATCTTTACGGAAGCAGAGTGCCACATCTTTTTCCCTCAGAGTGGGTGGTGGGTTCAAATAACGGATCTTTTGATTAACAGCCAAGTGTTTTGCCACTGTGCTACCAGGGCTTCTCCTATATTACATAGGGATCATATATAACATTAGAGATGGTAGAGATTTTAAAATTTAGGTCTATATAGGTAGAATTTCCCTTTGTTGAATTTGATCAGATGTCAAGGTGGTTATATTTTTTCCAAACCCTGGGAACCCAAAGCTATAGTATTGTTTACACTTTAAAAAAGAGAATGTTTTGGCATTTGTTTATAGTTTTAATACAGCTTTGTGAGGTAGATATGTGTGTATGCATACATATACACAGATAATATCACTTGATGTGTTGTATTATGTTGATGTTTTCATATGTGTGTATAATTTTCGGGACGCGGGTAGAAACTTGACTGGCTGTGGGATGTCTGAGCCCTGGGCTCAGAATTGTAAAATATTGTGCTGCTTTCTGTATTAGCATTTATTGCCAACCCAGGCTAGTGGTACAGTAACTTATGCTGCTCTGACAGTGTGTACCAAATCGCTAAGAGATGGATCAAGCTTTTTTATGAAAACTAGACATTAGTTTCAGAACTCTTAAGAGTGTGGGCCTGACTCAGGAACAAGGTTTGTAAACTCACCTTTCAAAAAGGCAAAGTGGCCAAAAGGACTTCCGGGATTGATGTTCCCTGTGGTTCTTTCACACACAGGCCGCAGCCCCACCAAGTTGGGAATTTAGTCGTATTAACGCAAAATAGGTGCAAGTTTCTTTCTCCAGAAAATTAATTCACAGTGCTGATAAGCATATCCTCATTTAACACCTTATGTTTTATAAAAATTGCTGTGTACTTTTTAAAGCTCTATGACATACATTATCATATTAAAAAACAAAACAAAACCTGTGAGAGAAACAGGAGATGTGGCATTGTTCCCATTTCTCAGACTAAAAAATCGAGATGCAGAGAGGTTCACTGAGGTGCTTCAAATCACAGAGCTAGTAATGATAATAGACCCTCTTCCGCACCTCTGGCCACTAAACCGTTTTGCAAGTTCTGAAGCATTATATCCGTGGAACACTCCTCTCTCCTTTCGTTCCCCGTCTCTTCTGACCACCACTCATACACACAAATGAACAACACTCCATCTGTTAAGTTACTAGCACGTTATTTTAAGTATGTGTAAGATTTTATTAATAATATGTAACATTACACTGATAGTCACATAGTTCTTTTTACATTTTGAACTTACATGATATCTTTGTGCCCTTTCATTTTTACTTAGGTTGTAGTTATGCTTGAATACTTTTCAGTGACATTTTGTGGTATATTTACTGAGTGTTACGGTTCACGTTAACCACCATTCACCATGGTGCAGGCTCAGTTGAAATCTTCACCTCCTGGAAGACTAACTGTCCTGGCGATCCTCACCTGGTGTTCCATCAGTGAACACAGTTTTCAGTGTGCTGTGGAAAACAAGTTTAGTGGTGACCAGTTCTGTGAAAGAGGCGGCCACACATTTTTCTAGGAAACATCATTTACCAAATTAGCACATATCTGGCTTGCAGTTGCCCAGATTTGCTTTTTGTGTAGAGAAGGGGATATCAAAACACGTGTTTTCTGTTCTTTTCATGAATCCCTTTGAAATGTCTCTCGTGTATTTGTCAGTTTTCATTCTGCTGCTGAGCACCCTAGATTGCACTTTGTCACAAATTATTGGTCCAGTAAGAAACTACCTTTTTTTTTTTCTTTTAAGTGCACCTTTCTGGAAATTAGCAGTGATTTTTATTTTCTTGCTTGAAAGTACCTCATTTTTTCTAGCTACATAATATAAGTCACCTTTGTCTATATCGTGAACGTATCTTTTCTACAAAATGCCTTTTTTTCAAGAGAGTGTGTTGTATTCTCATAGCGACGTTATAGGACAGAGTAGAAATGCCCCATAAGGTTTCCAAGAAGCAAATGGTGGGTTCAAACTGCTGGCCTTTTGGTTAGCAGCTGTAGCTCTTAACCACTGTGCCACCAGGGCTCTAACATATCCACATTATCCACATCAGCAGCGCAGTATTCAAACGGGCTGATGTGGATCAAGGAAGTAGTTTTGTTTTAAAAACTGGACTTTAGTGGCCTTGGCTGAAGTTACCAATTACTGTTATGGTGGTTGTTTATCTTAATCTTTCAAATTTTCTCTCTCTTCCTTTGGCAAAACAAACCAAAGAGATGTTTAAATCAGTGCAGTGGGTGGATTTTTTCATCCCTATTTACTCTGCAGTAGAGGCAGATTGTTTAGTAGAATTACGGTCCATTGACTGATGTTGTATTTTGACCTAAGTAGTGAGACCTGTGTGCTCGGTTGTGCTATGTATGACTTCCTTTATTTTTTATCTTCCAAACAAATTAGAAAAAACCTCGTTCAGTTTTTTTTACTTATTTCTACACATTGTAAAACATTTTAATGTGAAAATCTTAAAATTCAATGTGGTTTTCTGCTGTAACACAGACGGTGGAACAAGATGGCCCGCCAGAGCTGGTGTCCTGGCTCTGCCCCTCACTGTGTGGGCTTGGGCAAGTCCCTCAGCCTCTTGGTTTCACTTTCTGCAACTGTAAAGTGGGAAGATCACAGGACCTGCTATTACTAGTTGTTGTATTATATAACATAATCCATGTAAAGCCCTTGGCACAGTGATGATGTATTAACTGTATTATTAACGTTAGTCATTCATGTATCCAATGTACCATACATACATAAACGATTAATAGCTTTTGAAAAAATAAGCACTTGTAAGCTTTGATTTGTTTCACTCTCTGAATTTGATGACCAATATAAAAAGTTTGAATTTTAAATACTGCGGAATATCTGCGCTCCTGATACTCCAGACCAGTGTCCATCTGGAAACTGGCTCTGTGCTGATTTTATGCGGACTGCTTTTTTCTTACATAAATCATCATGCTGACTCAGATTAGCTAATTTTATTTTACTTTGGATTATATTGACTGCATGTTTTACATCTCCTTGAACAATATATAAACTTAAAAAAAAATTGCTTGATCTGCTTCCTAACACTCATGATGATGTCATTTCTGGAAGTCCTTTGCTTATATTTTCATTTTGAACAAACATTTTCTAAATGATGGGTCTGTATCTTTATGGCTAGTCCTTATATATAATTGTAAGTGATTGACAAATCATGAACAGTTGTAAGGAATCAAATGTAACAGTAATAAGAGTGCTTGGAAAATAAGAAAGCATAACATAGATGTGTGGTGAAACTAACCAGTTTTGACCTTTCCCATTTTCACTCTGAAGTTTATAGGCAGAATTATTTAATCATCTGGGGAACGTGTGCCTGAAACCACAGCTTCAGGTACGTAGGCAGAATTAGCCTACTTCTTACCTTCGGCTTGAGGCTGGTGAGATGACCTTTGGCCTAGGTGCCACTCCCACCAAGGTGCTTCTTGCCTTCTTTCTGTTTCTCTCCCCTCCTTAGTCTCTCCTGCGCACCCTCACCTCCACTCCACCCCACCCCCACTTCTCTGCCATTTCCTGAGCTTATACTTTTGAGTGTTCAGTTAACGGGGTATTTTGCCTTCTTTTCTAAGGTAAAAAATTCCTTCTACTTATAAAATACAGAGTAATTTTTTAAGGTTTCATCTTGCTTTTTGTGAGATCTTAGAACTTCTGACCATTTTGTATAAAAAAAACAACTACCAATGTTTGTTTATATAGAGAATTCCTACTTTTTCTCACGGAACAGAATAAACTGGTTTCACATATGCTCCCCTGTCCCTAAAGGGTGGAAAATCATTTTATTGGTTTTGGCATTTAAAAATATTATTGGCCAACAAGCACAACTATTCTATACCTCCCCCCTCCGAAAATAAAGGTAAAGATGTCTTTCAGTTCTTTAGCCTGTTAGGAGAACATTCTCTTTTAACCCTTCTAGAAAGGTTAAGGTATATCCTCTTTAGTATACTGGTGAATATCCCCACCTGTCACGTGGGAGACTGGGGTTCGATTCCCTGGCGGGGAGGCTGGTGTATATTTGGGGCCCTGGTGGTGCAGTGGTTAAGCATTTGACTGCTAACCAAAAGGTCGGCAGTTCGAATCCACCAGGCGCTCCTCGGAAACCTCATGGGACAGTTCTGCTCTGTCCTGTAGGGTCACTATGAGTTGAAATCGACTCCATGGCAGTGGGTTTGGTTTTGGGGTTTTTTAGAAAGGTTAAGGGGAGTCCTTGTGGCACAGTGGTTAAGTGCTCGGCTGCTAACTGAAAGATTGGCTTTTTGAACCCATGGGCTGCTTTTTAGAAAGATATGTCAGTCTGCTTCCTTAAAGATTACAGCGTTGGAAACCCTATGGGACAGTTCTACTCTGTCCTGTAGTTTCGCTATGAGTCGGAATGCTACTGGAAGGCAGTGGGTTTAGGAAGGTTAAAGAAAAGCTGGAGTAATTGAGGTGAGAGACTTTTCACTTTCCTTTTCAACTCCTAGTTACTGTTTTTCTATTCTCGGGATAACTTTGTTTTAAATTCTTTGTTCATGAAGTAAGATGAAATAGGTATTATGTAGAGGGTCTGTGGTAGCGTGTGATTTTCATTTAGGCTACACGATGTGAACTATGGTTGTATCCATTTATTGACATTAGTCAAAAGAAAAACTCGTGGAAGCTGCTACTAATGAGCAGCTGCACCAGATTTCCTGTGTTGCTGGAGGATCGCTCACAGGTTATTGCCTGCCACCTCCTTGTACACTGGGCCTAACAAATGAGTGCATGAATATGCTTAGACAAAGAAATGCCAATTCAAATGTAAGATGCTCTCCAAATTTAGGTATAGATTTTTTTAAAAACCTAAATAATACAATGGTATATATTCACAAAACTGCAAATACTGTTTACCCTAGTTGAAATTTTAAACAAGAAGAATATGAGTTAAGGTAATTCAGTTAAGAAAAATATTGCAATGCAAATTATTTGCTATTTTTAACTGTTACTAACTTGCCACATTTGCAGTAGAACTACCTTTGTTTTATTAGCTGCAGCTTCAAAAATAGTAGGGACTTTATAAACTATTACCATACAAATTATATACATTTCAACTCTATACTAGGGCAAGGAGAGTTATACTTGCTAAATTTTTCCTTCACTTTTTAAATTATGTTGTTAATGATCAAATGTTGCAACCAATTTTAAGGTTTGAGTTACATTAGTAAGAGAACCAAGGTCCCCACCTGTTGTATAGTATCTTGCACATTTAACCTGGATGTAAGATATCTTTCTTTTGAAAAAGAAGAAAGCTTTTGATTAAAAAATTTTATTCTGTAGAATACATTCCTTTTTATAAGAATAGGTATATGTCTATCTGATATTTTTACATAGTTATGTTTTTATTCTATATGCAAGTATTAAGAACATTATTTTAAGAGTATCCAGTTTTTTTAATCCAGTTTCATTAAGATAATCTGAATTCTCCTATCCTTAAATATGAAAAGTAAAGAGCAAATATAAAAGATGATGAGCGCAAGAAAGCCGTCAGTAGCTTTGTAGGGGAAATCATTGGGATTCTGGTAGATTGGATATGGGGTGAGGAGGAGAGGCATGTGTTAAGAATGACTGGTTTTGGGTTTAACAACTAGGTGGATGGAGGTGTTTTTTTCCTGAAATGAAAAAACTGTGGGAGAAAGAGATTTGAGTAGGAAGATGAAGAGTTTACTTTGGACATATTAGGTTGAGGTCTGCAAGACATAAAGGTGAAGATACCAAGTAGGTGGTTTGAAGGTCTGGAATCCAGAACAGAGTTTTGAGCTAGAAGCAGAAATTTAGAAGTTGTTTGTATTCAGCTGAAATTTAAAGTCTGTAGGATGCACAGTTTACCCAAAGGGTGTAAAAAGAGAAGCAGTGGGGGCATGTGTTACTGAGGAAGCTCCCAACCTTTTGAGAATGTTCAGAGGAGAGGATGCTAGAAGAAATGGCCAGAACGGTAGGAGAACTCAGGATCATGTCATGTGATGGAAGGCAGGAAAGTGTTTCACGAAGAAAAAAGTGGTCAGTGACATCACATGCCACTGAGAGATCTAGAAAGGTGAAGACTGATGTGTCCGTTGATCTTGGCAAGAGGAGGCTGTTGCTGACGTGGCAGATGACACGGTGAGGGAGAAGCCGTTCTGGAAGGCCTTGAAGAGGGAAGAAATGGGAGGAAGTGGAGAGGGTTCACTTGAAATCAGCTGACTGTTTTCATATCACTTATGCAGTACTTTCCACCACCTGGCTTAGTAGGTTGTGGTTTTTTGTTGTTGTTAGGTGCCGTTGAGTCGGTTCCAACCCACAGCGACCTTATGTACAACAGGACAAAACACTGCCCAGTCCTGTGCCATTCTTACAGTCATTGCTGTGCTTGAGCCCATCATTGCAGCCACTGTGTCAATCCATCTCATGGACGGTCTTCCTCTCTTTCGCTGACCGTCTGCTTTACCAGGCATGATGTCCTTCTCCAGGGACTGATCCCTCCTGGTAACATGTCCAAAGTACATGAAATGAAGTCTTGCCATCCTCGTTTTTAAGGAGCATTCTGGCTGTACTTCTTCCAAGACAGATTTGTTCGCTCTTCTTGGCAGTCCATGGTATATTCAATATTCTTCACCAGCGCCATAATTCAAAGGCATTAATTCTTCTTCAGTTTTCGTTATTTATTGTCCAGCTTTTGCACCCAAATGAGACAATTGAAAATACCATGGCTTGGGTCAGGTGCACCTTAGTCCTTAAAGTGACATCTTTGCTTTTTAACACTTTAAAGAGGTCTTTTGCATCGTTATTTGCTTATTGTGATTTTTTTTAGGCCTTTTTAAAGTTCAGGAGGGCAATAACATTTATATTTACCAATTTCTTTGAATCCCATTTTCAGAAGAGTTAACTAATAATAGTATTGTTAATTTGTTAGGCCAGGCAAACACAGAAGCATTTTTCACTTTGTACTTGATTATTTTACTTTTGATCATTTCCTATTTAACAAGAGCAGTAACTTGGTCTTTTATACACAGGGTATTCATTCATTTGTTCCTTCAGCAAACATGTATTGACTGCCTGCCCATTCTACGTTCTGGGCCCAGACTAGTCCCTGGAGAACTCAAGCAGGGTGCCTTATGGGGGCTACCAATCCAGTGGGGAACAGAGACGTGAACGCTAGTTGCCAATGATTGATAAATGCTACAATATACTGCATTTATAGTTTTTCTGCCAGGACTATGCAGAATCACTTAAGTGTTTACTAACCTAGAAAGGAGCTAAGACAACATGTGGTTCTTCAATTCACTTCATTTTGTAGATAAAACATAGGTCCATGGAGGTTAAGAACTAGGTCAGGGTCATAGCTAGTTTTGGTGATAGAGCCAAGATTCAAACTCAGGACTGTGGGACTCTGAGGCCTGCATTTGATATTCACTACCATGCTTTCCTGTGTCCCTAATAACAAAATTAACTGAAAGCTGGTTTGGCAACAGGCGCTGATTTGCCAGCATACATTTTGAGCTATTTCTCACATTCATCAGTACTTAGAAACATTTGCAGGTTGCATAGCTTTATTGTGTGACATGATTGATTGGGGGTGAGGGGCGGATTGTTAGTGCTTCTTGTAGGCTGTTTGGAGCCTCTCTGCTGGCAAGAGAGTTTGGGACCATGGATTAAGCACTAAACTGGCAATAGAGACTTGGGTTTTCCTCTCCCCTGCTGTGTCATCTTAGCATAGAATTATTAATAAATCAGTTTTGATTATCGTGTAATATTTGAGTTAATGAGGATTTCAAGATACATTGTAGCCCTTCATCACAGAGCAGAACTTTCTATCTGGTGTGCATTCGTAAGGACGTCTGGGTATCATGAAGTGCTCCTCTATTTGGATAGGAGGGGAATTGAAACTGTATTTAGGAAGTATGTCTTATATTGGAAAACTCCTTTTTTTGTTTGTTTTTAAACAATCGAGGTTATTTTCTTTTTGGAAATCAAAAAAAAAAAAAATTATTTACTGCTGAAAGGTTCTGGTTCTGGCAAAATTAAATATTCCTTTATATATTGTTGGGATTGAATATGCTTGGCCTTTTTCAAAAAGTATTTTAACTTCGAGGAATTTTTCAAGACTCAAAATTCTAAGGTTTTTGGTGTTATCATTATTGTGAAAACTGAAAATAGGGAAGTTGGTTTTTGTTTTTGAGGGAATGACTTAAGGCTCCAGAATCCAGACTGGCTTTTGTAAAAGTTTAAATTTTAAAACATATGTATTCATTGTAGAAAATCATCCAGTTAGCCATTATACTACCACCGCAAGGCATCTTTGTTGACATTTTGGTGTATTTCCTTCTGGTATTTGAATACAATATTGAATGTTGAGATAAGCTTTTCTGTACTTTCTGGACAATTTTATATCCTGTTCATTTAATGCTGCAACATTAGCGCTTCCTGGAGGAGGTGATTTTCTCAGAGGACCAGCAGGACATTCTTCTAGAAATGGATGTGAACATACTAAGTGGAACACTCTTGCCTGTTTTTATGTTATGGACAGAAGATGGTGCTAAGTGGTAACATATGGAATAAACGGGATAAACGTCCCACGCTGCTGCATAGACAGCATTATACGTTTTGTCAGAGCTAGCCCAGCTCTGCAGTAGTAAACTCCTTTCTTACGTTTAACATTTGTCCTTAGTTTTTAAGTGAGGATAATTTTTAAAAACTCTGACCTCCGCTTTGAAACCAGTATTATTTCGAAGAGAGGTCTGTAATTCTTAAGTAGGGCTTTCAGAATAATTAGTACTTTAAGCTATAACAAAATTAAACAGCTTAGATGTATAAGGTACATATGTACCTATAAATGCTTATTGGATATATGACTAAAACGTTTTTCAGTATTTCTCCAGGATGAAGCATTTTAATAAAATAAGGTCTTTTTTGTGATTTCTGTAGGAGGAAGATTACTAATCTGCATTGTATGCCTTGTGTTATGTGTAAGGTGGAATTTGGTGGGACTACAGGAATACTCTTTGAAAACTAAGATCATCAGCCTTATAAGATTTGGGTGATAAGTCTAACTAAAAAATTTGATATTAAGAGGAATTTATTAATTTGTTAACGATGGTGAAAAAAGGGCAATTTACAGAGTAAGTGGTACTGTATGCTTTAATGATAATGGTGACAATATCACCCTTATTAAAAGCATGTGATATGGGCCACGTCAAATACTTTGTTTTTTCCAGAGAAAAATGAATAGAGAAAAGTCATTTAAAAAAAAAAAAAAAAGTCTCAAAGATAAGGAGCGATAAAATAGGTCCTTTGTGAAGATCAGGCAAAATGAGAATGCTGGAAGGGCAATAAATGAAAGAAGTGGAACTGTTCAGTGGCAAGCTCGGAGAACCAGCAGGAGAGTTTTGTATGCCTACGCTGTAAAGCTAGCTTAGTGTAAAGCCAGCCTCTGGCCCAGGAAGACCTTCTCGAGTAGTTTCTTTTTAATTTTGAAATGAAAAGGTGAGGAAAAATGACAGAGAACCCCAATGAAAATATCTGTATAATTTCAGAACATTGTAGTGGTGGTATAGTTCAAATATTTGAAATAGGATGGTTTCAAGATCTTTTCACATTAAGAGTTATTTTCAAGCTATGAACAAACTCTTAAAAAATAATCAGGCCCAGTTTTATGTTTACTGTCTTTCAGGAAGTTTCTACATTAGAATCTTAGATTTCAGATATATAGTGTGGGCAGAGTAGTACCATGGTACATTTCATGTTTTCATGTGACTGTGTGGAGAGACAACAGAGAAGGGACTGATGGGATGGGAAATTGAGTCTTTAAATAATAGGAAATATCACCTTCTGTGTTTGTTATCAAGTCACATACTTAGATTGAAATGAAGAGTCTTGATTCATGAACCAGTTTTAATCCAAAATGTTTCCATTTTGTACCTTACTTATATTTGGTGTTTGATAATTGCTGAAAGCCATATTACCAGAGTCTGTTCTTAGAGTATTGTCCCAAAGGTGCCTTATTTAGATGTGACTTCATCAAGACATTTGCAGAGCTGAAGTTATTAATGTATACAAATGTGAATTATTGATGAAAACCTATGTCTTGGTCAAATTTAGCAAGTTAGTAAGTTTTTTATAGAATAGATTTCTCCAACCGTATACTTAATGAAGCTCACCTGATGAATAGTCAGAAAACTTTCTGACCTGGATTTGTTTGGGATTATAAGACTGATGGTAATTAAAGGTATATTATGGGTCTAAAACAAAACCAAACCCACTGCTGTCAAGGCAAATCCGACTGACTCATAGTGACCCTAAAGGACAGGGTAGAACTGCCCCATAGGGTTTCCAAGGCTGTAATCTTTACAGAAGCAAACTGCCGTGTCTTTAACCACTGTGCCACCAGGGCTCCTTTATTATGGGTATACAAAAACGTTATTATATAGGTAGAGGTGATTCACAGTTGTGATCAATTTAAGGAGTAAATGCAGATTTCTAGCTTTCTCTCATTTCTCTACATTCTTTTTCTGCTTTGAAATATCCCAGACTTGCAAAAGGAAGGACTTAAATATGCTCAGAAAGTGATATGCTTTAAACCATTGGGCTTAGCCATTTTAGGACACAAATATCTATTTTGTAGTATACCAGTACTTCTTCAGGAAACGTCTTGCTGTTTATAGCACTGGGTTAGTTGTAGGTTCTCTACATAAAGAGAAGCTGGATATTAGCTTTGAGTTATGTTGTCATTTTCAGAATCACATGTATACTTAGGTTCCAAAAGAAAATTTCTCACTAGTTATCTTGGTGATATCGATTTTCTTAGAATGTTAATATTTCTTGAACTATTATATTTACTTTTAGACAAAAGACTATTTTATATTTTAGGTGATGCTAGTCTTAATTAAAAGGGTCTCAACATGTAAAAATGGGATGCTTTTTAATTTACTTCTATGTTCTGTCCCTTATAATTGAGTTTTTTTTTTAATTGAATTTTCTTCCGTTTACAGACACACTTAATTGGCCTGTAGTTAAATTCTAGACACCTTTAAAGATTAAGCAATGGTAGTTCATTTTAGTAGCAAACAGACTTTTTTAAAAAATTGTGGTAAATGTATGTAACAAAACATTTGACATTTCAACAATCTTCACATGTACAGTGATATTAATTATGTTCGGTATGTTGTCCAGCAGTCACCCTTATCTTTCCCAAATGACACCATCGCCCTTAACAGAAGTTAAGTGGCAGACACACTTGCATGGCCCGCTTCAGTGCAGTGTTCTTCTGACTTTCATTAGATTGTTTGTCTGTGAAACAATCCTGTAAAATATGATGCATATTACCTAAAATTGTCATTGGCGGAATTTGACATTTGTCAGATTTCCTAATAGTAGTAATTACTTGTATCACGTATGACAAAAACAAAAGCCTTTTAAATTCTGAGTGATGTGTGGCTCTTCACTTCCACCTGGAGATCTAGTCCAATAGCATATTACCCCAGCTGGATCATTACTTTGAATTTGGATTTGGGGAAACTTTAGGATTAGAAGTATATTTTGAAAATTTCTAAGTCTGCTTAGAGAAAAAGCAGTCCTCAAGATTTACATCATCTTTGCCCTTTCCAAATTGTATTCAGAATATTACTCCCTTTGAAGTACCAGGATACTTTATATCACATTTAGTGACTTTTAAAAAAATTGATGTCAACATTTAGTGGTTACTTTTAGGGAGTAGGATCTTCCCCTTTTATCTTAACACACTCCCCATACCACTGCCCACAGTGCTTTTCAAATAAAAAGTGTTCAGACAATATTGGGAAAAGTAATGCATTTCATGCTTCTAAAGAACTTAGCCGTGTAAGTTTGAGTTGATCTCTCAGTATTCTAATATTCTACCTTTGGTTACTAGATGTATTTATGTCTTTATAAATAAGTGGGCTTCAGTGATAGAAGGTTACTTAACAAAAAACTTTCCTGCTCAATATATTATGCTTGTAATGATGCTGACATTTGCAGAAATAATAAGATGGAAACAGGATGTCATAAAGAGGAAGTTCTAATACAAGAAATTCAACAGATGCTCATGTAGCTATTGCTATGTGCAAGGTCGTATTCCTATTCTGGGATACAGAGAGGTCTAAGACAGTGTACTGATGGATCTTGCAGTCTAGATTTTTACATGTAGGACAGTTGTTGTTGGTGTTAGGTGCCATCGAGTTGGTTTCGACTCATAGCGACCCTATAGGACAGGGTAGAACTGACCCATAGGGTTTCCAAGAAGTGGCTGGTGGATTTGAACTGCCGACCTTTTGGTTAGCAGCCGAGCTCTTAACCACTACGCCACCAGGACTCCATATATAGGACTACATATGAAAATAAGTTCTAAACCATTAGTGCAATAGATACTCAGTGAAGAGTATCATTTTTGAGAGCTGGGAAGTTGTAATGGAAGTGGGAAAACACCCACGGTATAAACCACTGCCGTCAAGTCGATTCTGACTCATAGCAACCCTATAGGACAGAGTAGAACTGCCCCATAGGGTTTGTAAGACTGTAATCTTTACGGAAGCAGACTGCCACATCTTTCTTCCTCAGAGTGGCTTGTGGGTTCGAACCACTGACCTTTCATTTAGCAGCCAAGCAAGCGTTTAACCACTACACCACCATGATACAATGGGGGGGAAAACTAGGCAAAGAATCAGAATTTTTGCATTCAGGTCTTGATTCTGCCACTAAAATAGATGAGTGAGTTGGCTAAGCCACCTAACTTCCCTATCAAGCTTCTTATCTGTAAAATGGAGAATAAAGTTAGGTGGTCTCCAAGCTCCCTTACAACTCAGAATCTGTCTTTGTCTCTGCCTGTATGTGTGTAACAGTAAGATCTAGGGTTTGAACCTTATCTGAAAGAAAAGTCAGATGAGGAGGTTGGGGTGGGGAAAGGTATAGAGGGAATGGTGTTAGGAACATGCACAACATTTTCAAGGAGTATGGGGAGATTCCTTTTGATTGGAGCACTTTTTTATAGAGAAAAGTGGGAGATAGATTGGTGACATCAGTAGGGCTAGCTGGAGAGTTTGAACATGAAATGCTAACTATATGTAATTAATTCGGCTTTTATCTTTCTCCCATTTAGGTAGTTCTTGGCAATTACTTTTTAACTGAACAACACAACTGAATTGTATCTTTGATCCTTCAGTTATGACCCTGTTTTCCCACCATCCCTAATGTTTCTCAGTCACATGAACTTCCCAATATTATACCAGTAACAACTCCTTCTCCCCTTTTTAAAACAAAAACTATATTTGTTTCTCTTTAAGGAACAACTATATTTGTTTCTCCCCCCTGGTGGGGGAGGCTAGACTCTAGAGACTATATGTAAAGATGGTAGCTCTTTGGAAAGTGTGTGTGTGTATGAGAGAGTGGGAGATGGAGAGAGAGAGAGAAGGGTGCTTATTGAAAGAATAGGGTGTGGGTGGAAAAGCCAGTGGGAGGGAAGGGAATTAGAAATGGCTGGATTCCTTGGGGAATCCCTGGGTGGTGCAAACAGTTAAGTAAGTACTCAGCTACTAATCAAAGGCTGTCAGTAGCTCAGCTACTATTCAAAAGGTTGAATCCACCCAGAAGCACTTAGACGTGTATTAAACACTTAATATATGCAAAGGGTAGGGGTACAACAAGGAATAATATTCCTACTCCCAAAGAGTGCATTCGTTTTTTCAAACATAGATACTGAACACTTCCTATAGGCAAGTGGTAGGAGGGATGCAGCTACAAATACCACGTGAACTCTGTCCCCAGGAGCAATGCCTTGTAGAAAGGGAGATAAGACAAGCACACAGATGATTGGGTGGGTGCCAGGTAGAAAGTGACTCATGCCAGAAGAGAAGTACTGATGGAAATGATGTGGAAATTTAAGCAAAAGAGTCTCTTCCGTTTTTAAAGGACCCTGAAGTAGAAATTTGATTTTACTACATAAATAGACATGGCTGATTTATGTACTTTGAATTTCTGAGGCAAGAGGAAAGACACAGAAGTGTTAACATCAGAACAAGGAAAAGTGTTTAGGATGTCAGTAAGCTGAATTTTCATAAAATAGTTTCTTTCCTTCTGCACCAGAGAATGGTGAATCTTATTTATAGTTACAACCACTATTAAATTTTGATGAGTCTTCTTTTTCTATGTGTTATTTTTAAATGGGACAGGAGGTCATACTATATCAGGTCTTGAATGCTTATTACTCTGAAGTTCTTAATCTTCAATTTTCCCCTCAGATTCATATTTTTGGCATAATTGTGATTCTTTAGTGTTAGATTCATTTGCCTGAAGTTATTTCCTTAATTGTGCTTTCTCTGTGGAAATGGCTTTATTTTACATACTATGAATTTGTTTTCTGCTTTAATGAGGTGTTTTTTTTTTTTTTTTTAATGGAAAGCTTACATTCAAGTTGTAGATTATTTTCTAATCATGGCTTTCTGAAACTGGTGCTATTTAGAAATCACTATTACTCCCTTTGGGGATAAAATGGTACAGTGATGCAATGCAGTGTAGTGTGAATTATTGTTACCCTGGTGTGGTCTTGATTTGAAAGGTTGAAGATTTGTTTAGGGGTTAGGTGTGGTTTTGGTTTTTGTTATGGGTTTTTGTTTTTTTTTGGTAGTGATTTTATCATGATTTGTGATTATGGAATATGGAAAATGCTATAGTTTTTGGTTTTGCTGTGATGTTTAACAACTCTAGCATTTATAAAATAATTGTTTGACAGAGTAAGCCTCTCATTTCAACTCTGAAAATTCAAAAGCTGATACATTACTTATTTATATTGGATTTGCTGTTTTCATCTCACAGTGCAGTTTTTAGCTGTTTACCACATAAAAATAATGGAGACTTTTCTTATTGAAGCCCTTTGAATTGCTTTATTCACCTGCCATGCAAGGTGGTTGTTCCTGTTAGGTGCCTTGCAGTCGGTTCCGACTCACGGTGACCCTGTGTACAACACGGCGAAACCCTGCCCTGTGCTGCGCCATCCTCACAGTCGCTGACTGTGTTTGAGCCCTTTGTTGCAGCCGCTGTGTCATTCCATCTTGTTAAGGCCCTTCCTCTCTTCTGTTGACCCTCTGCTTTACCAAGCATAATGTCCTTCTCGAGGGACTGGTCCCTCCTGAGAACACGTCCCAAAGTAAGTGAGATGAAGTCTTGCCATCCTTGCTTCTAAGGAGCATTCTAGCTCTACTTCTTCCAAGATAGATTTGTTCCTTCTTCGGACATGGTAATATATTCAGTATTCTTTGCCAGCAGTGTAATTCAAATGCATCAGTCTTTCTTCGGTCTTCCTTGTTCATTGTCCAACTTTCACATGCATATGAGGCGATTGAAAATACCGTGGCTTGGGCCAGGCGCATCTTAGCCCTCAGAGTGACACCTTTGCTTTTTAGCATGTTAAAGAGGTATTTTGCAAAGTTTTAGGTGTCTGTTACAGAAGCAAATCAATTTTGTAAGTTTAATTGAGGCTTCGAGTTTCGCAGCATCCTATTGCTAAAGTAGGAGTAGCATTTCTAATCGTCTTCTCACTTGTGCTTTTTTTTTTTTTTTTAGCAGCTTAACAGTGTTATATCTGGCGTGCCAGATTCATTAATTTTTAATTACGAAAATCTCAGGGAAGTAACTTGAAGGCTGTGGACTGTGGTGGACCTTTGAAACTAAGCTCTAGGGCTGTGGAGAGGTAGGCAGCTAGAAGTGTAGTAAAGTCAGTAAAGTATGTCTGAATAGCCAAATCAGTTAAAGGAAAGAGAAAGCTCTGATTGTCGACTTAATTCTATTTATGTCACAATTCACATATACCAAACGAAGGTCTAATGTTTTTCTTGTGAGTCTCTAGTTTAATTATGAAGAAAGTAACTGTTAACTTGAAACCTGTTTTGCAGTAAGATAAAACTAAGTTTTTAATTAGTTCCTTAATGTCCTTGGCATTTTTACAAGGCTTAAAAAAAAAAAAACTAAACAGCTGATTTAGTATAATTAATCCTAAAAGATTAAATTAACTTAAAATTTAGTTTTGAGTAAAATGTATGTCCAAATCTGAACGGACATCAGGGAAGCTACATCAGACTCACTCTTTTCGGAGCTTGCTAAGATTTTGATTTACTAGATTTGGGGTAGACCTGAGAATCTGTATTTTTAACACGCACATTAGACAATCCTGATGCACTGCCAGGATTAAGAACCGTTGGTCTGATTGTCATAGGGCAACATTTGTAGTAACTGTTAAATGAGAAACTATTTTGTTCTATAAGCCTTCATCTTCAGTGAGAATAACAGCACGTTTGGAAGAGCGTAGTCAATGTCACTGAACTGTGTATGTAGAAATTTTTGAAACGGTGTATCTTTGGCTATGTGTATTTTCACCAAAAAAAAAAGGTTGAGAAGTTAGAGGGTTAATATGTCGTGGGGTTGTTAACCAGTGTCATAAAACAACATGTGTACTACTGTTTCATGGGAAACTATTTGTTCTGTAAGCCTTCACCTGAAGTACAATAAAATATTAAAATTAAAAAAAAAAAGTGAGAATAGAAGCATAAAAAAAAAAAAGAACCATTGGTCTAGAACAGGAGTAGTAAAGGGTCAGACAGTATAATATTTTAGGCTTGCAGGCCAAGAGGCAAAATCTAGGACATTATATAAATATTTATATAACAAGATAAAACAAATTTCCACAAATTTTTATTGATAAAATTGAAAATATAATAAATTGTATACAATATTTTTGTAATATTAGTCTACTAATGAGTAGAATGAGATTGTTGCTTGGGGGTATAACATTTTGCATAATTGGGCTTTAAAGTTGTAGTATCCCTGTCATCCAAATCGATTGCCAGTCAGCATCCATTAGTGCTGATCTGTAAAGAGATTTTTGTATTTCATCCTTGCCAAATGAGCATGCGATTTTAATTGAGCTGTCCGTTGCTTGGAAGATATTTACAGAATTTTGTTAGACTCTTCAATGTTTGTCTCATAGCGTGTTATTACATTGCAGATTAACCACATCCAGTTCAAGGTTAGATGGAAGCACCTCAGTTATACAGATAAATGGATTTTGAAATATGGACGTTTCCTTTGCACTTGCATTCGAGTCTGAAATATGCTTCTGAAACTATTGTTTCAGTTTGGAAAATACACCCACTGCAAATTTGTATGAGAATAGAGGTCTCACTTCTTGTTTTAACTTTTGACAGCAAAGAAAGTATATAAAGCAGTTTGACATTGCTTGTGATTGAGGCAGTACTAGTTGTAGTTGAAACGACTTTACCACAGTATAAGTTTCACCAGAAATGCTGTTTTACCTTTTAATATGGGGGCTGGATTCATTAAGAAATACTGTCAAGTCTGCAGCAAAAGCTAATTTCCATAGCCAGTCAGTGTTCCACAATAGTGGTTGAGGATGATGATTCTTCTCATTCAGAAAAAAGTTAATTTCAGCCCTGAGCTCAATAAATCTCAATCAGATTTCCACTGCTAAACCATCAAACTGTGTAGTAGTATAAGTCAGGATATTCAGCTTCAATTTCTGACAAAAATTCACATACTCACAGTCCTTAAGCCCATAAGATCCAGTAGATTCATTGTTGACACTACTGGTTCAATAACACAATTGATTCAAATATTTCCCACAGAGTACCTGCTGATGAATAATACACTGAATACCCATTTTCTCAAGCTTTGTGAATTTGTCCAGCTCAGCCCTTTTTTTGGTTTTGTTTTGTTTTTTGGTGCCCTATTGGTGCAGTGGTTAAGAGCTTGGCTGCTAACCAAAAGGTCAGCAGTTCGAGTCTACCAGTCGCTTCTTGGAAACTCTATGTTGCAGTTCTCGTCTGTCCTATAGGGTCACTGTGAATTGGAATCAACTCGACAGCATTGGGTAGTAGGAGGTAGTAAGCCCTTTTTTGCCTCACGCATATTTTTACCTCCATCAGTTGTAACACATCCTGGCATATTTTAATTCAGGGTATACTCATTTAGGATTTTCTCAACAAATTTGAAAATACTCTCACCTGTAGTTCTTCCACAGAGACTATTCAGACAGGCTGGCTCTTCAGTCACTTCACACTTGACACTGACTGCTCAAATAAACAGCAACTAAGCAGTATCAGTAACATCTGTCAACTCAACCAAGAGCCAAGGAAAACCATTGCAGTCACTTGCCTTATTTTATAATTGACTGTTGATGTTTCTGAATAATGTCCTCAACTCTTCGAGCAGCTCTTCTCACTGAAAGGCTCATAGTCTTAGACAAGTTTGTTTTCTCTGGACACGTTTGTTTGGCTGCTGCATTCAAACATGAGTTAATCATCTCACTGTTGGTGAGCAGCATGCCTTGCTTGACTAACAAGTGAACCACTTAGAAACTTAACTTTGATTGCTGTCTTATTTTCATTTTTGTGAAGACTGCTTAGTCTGGTAATGTGTCGTGGTATGGCAGTATTGATGGCACTTGAAATGTTGTCGAGTTACAGCTGCATCACCGTGAGTCGTGTGCCCAACAGCAGTGCAAAGTGAGGGGAGAGCCACCTGCAGCCTCTGTCGAAACTACTCAGCTCTCTGCCAATGTAACATGAAAGCAGCCATAGACAACACATGGCCAAATGAGCATGGCCGTGTTCCAGAACACCTTTATTTATGGAGACTGACATTTGAATTTCATATAGTTTTCACATGTCATGAAATATTCTTTTAATTTTTTTTCAATCATTTAGAAATATAAAAACCATTCTTAAGTTATGGGTCATGCAAAAACAGATGGTGGGCTGGATTTGGCCAGTAGGCCATAGTTTGCCGACCCCTGCTCTAGAATCTAGGTACCTAAAAGGAATAACCCACTGGCTCCCAACCAGCCTCTTCTGCCACAGTAGTGATTCATGACAACTTTTGTAGTTGTATATCATTTTTCTGTAGTACTGTGGGCTATAGTACTAAGGTGCTTCCTAGAATATGTATTCTTGCTTTTTTTAAAAAATATACTTTATCATCATCTCTACAGACACTGCCATAATATCCTTTAGTCATGGATCAGACTTTGAAGCTAAAATCTCTACTTTGTACTATTTTCTGTAAGTTGAGTTGCACCTTTTCTATTGAAACAAAGCTGCCTGTATTTGATTATGTCCTTTTGAAAATGCAAGTAATTTCTTCTCGTTTATTCTTTGGCTGTCTAGCTTAAATTCCACAGCTTTTTAAAGTGGTACGTTCTGAATCTTTTGTGTATTTTAGCTGATGCTGATGAGAACATTGACTAAATTTGTCACTTGTTCAGTAACTGGAGAAATAAACTGCTAAGTCTCTGTAATTATGAATTTGTTTAATAGAAATTATTTTCTTCTTTGCGTTATCAGCTTTTCTGTTACCTTCAGATTTAGGACCCCTGACCCATTTTGTCTTTGTAGGCAGAGAGACTATTTATAACATGATTTTTTGTGAATGGGAGACAACATTAAAGTCATTCTTAGCTTAGATATGACTTTACAAAGCTGATATTAAATATAGTTTATTGAACTTAATAGAATTTAAAAGTCGAAAGAACCCTGGAGCTAATCTCATCTGTCATCATTTGATACTTGAGGAAACTTAAGCTTACCCTGTGTTCACTTCTTGTCCTTGAGTGATAGCAAAGTCTTTGTTGTGACTAGAGCCCAGGTTGACTGATTGCCGTGCCATTGTCTAGATGGTGCCTGAATATCCACAGAGCTAAAGAAATATTGCAGGACTTTTCAGAGTGCTGTGCTACTTTACATTGTTCAGGCTTACTGCAATAATCTGGAAGGTTCCTTCAGTGTTCTAAAGTGAGGAAAAAACTAAATGACATAAAACATCTTAAATGAAAAAAAGTCACACAGGTGAAGTGAATTTTCTTTGGAATTTTATTACAAATTCCCTTCAGTAACATAAAATGGACTGGGAAAATTTTATAAGAGAGTCTCAAATCAGAATCTTCTGATAAAATAGCCAACAAAAAGCGAGTCTTAAAACCCAGGATAGTTCTTGCCCAAGACATAAAATCATTTACTTCTTTTTTAGCAAGAGACTAAGCAACTTAACTTGAATGATGAGTCACAACAAAAGCGAAGATTGATAGGCACGTGGCGTATAATGAAAAGAGAACTTAAATCAGCGGTCCAAACTGACATTGTTGAGCAGGACAGAACTTCAGTGATTATCCACTGAACTTCCTCATTTTACTGATGGGGAAACTAAGGCAGCCTGGACAAGTTGAGAGACTTGGTTAGAAACTCAGTGTTAGAGAAAAGACTGAAATTCACGTCTTTTCCCGAATACTAATATTAGACAGAGACGGCTGGGTGACACAAACAGTTAAGCACTTGACTGCTACCAGCTGAAAGGTTGGTGGTTCCAGCCTACCCAGAGACAACTTGGAAGAAAGGCCTGGTGATCTACTTCTGAACGGTCACAGCCTCGAAGCCCTGTGAAGCAGTTGTCTACACACAAGAGGCTGCCATGAGTCGGAATCAGCTCAGTGGCAACTAACAACAACACAGTATTAGATGACGAGAGGACTTTTGGTCACTTCTTTTGAAATTGTTAGGGAAAAAAAATATTTGGGGGAAATTTCCTGCCAGTAATTCATACTTTATTCACCAAACACTTTTGAGGGAAGGGGCTACTGATGGCAGGCAGTGAGCTAGATATAAGATTTTCGTAGGGACACTAAAGCACAGACAGAAGGAGCTGATCAGAAGCTCTTGGGCTTACTGATGACAGACCATTCATTTCTGTGTCCTTCATGATTGAACTGTTTGTAATGTGTGTTTTTTAAATATTTCATTTGGAATTTTCGTTGCAATAGTGGAAAGACAGGCTTTTTCTCTTGGAGTTTTATCAGTAAAACTCTTAAAAGCTATTGTGAGAAATTTCCACCAGGTTGTCTAATTCAGCAAAGTATTCATCCTTTTAAAGTGTGTGTGTGTGTGTGTGTGTGTGTGTGTGTGTGTGTGAGAAATAATTTTTTTCAGAGTACTAGTTCAATTGGGGGGAACTTGATTTTTTTTTTTTTAAATTGGAACCCTTATGGTAAATTGTAGAAAATTTAATTTTTTTTTCTTAACAGTATTAAGGCTTTAGTTTACAACTACACATTTTAAAAGATTAATCTGTTCTTATGTCTTCTACTCTCAGTTCTTACTAGTAGAAGTATCAGTATCGTCTATGATAAAAAATGGTACATTAACATATCCTTTTTTGATGGTGGAATTATTTTAAACCAAAAGGTATTTTTCATAGAAATAACTTTCAAAAGTATTTATAGTCCTTGAATAGATATGGGCTGAGTGAGGGAGAGGGCAAAGTATAGTTAATTGACAGTAGTGCACCTAATTCAGGGTTTAAAATATTCAAGATAATCCACACATTGAAATGTGAAAATGAGTTATAAATATTTTTATTTATAGTTTATACAGTCTCAAGTGCACAGAGGGCTTTGGAAATTTTCCTGATGTAACTTCTTCACTAGAAGTTGACATTTAATAATAGGAGCACATGCATTTTTCTCTAATTATCGTTTGATTTTGGTGAGATTATGAATTCCTAATAAATGAAGGCACAAAGTAATTTGAACCCAAAAAATCTAAATCAGCTAAACCCAGCTAAATCAGGAAGCTTCAGTGAAAAGACCTTTCAAGGTTTATATATATACATATATATATTTGTAATGCAAGAGAAGAACAAGTCAAGGATGATTTCTCTTTTTTA
This sequence comes from Trichechus manatus latirostris, assembly GCF_000243295.1. Classification (NCBI taxonomy): domain Eukaryota; kingdom Metazoa; phylum Chordata; class Mammalia; order Sirenia; family Trichechidae; genus Trichechus; species Trichechus manatus. The sequence continues at coordinate 14,062,915 of NW_004443964.1, read as the reverse complement.
AGAGAATATACTTCCTATAATGCCACCAGTTACCTTTGTCCAGACTTCAAATGATTCAAACAAAGCATACATAATAACAAGTACATAGTCTTATCATAAATCCTTGAGTCCAGATGTGTTATGGAATTAAGAATTTTTCAATTTCAGAAAGAGAATACAGTAGTGCATATATGGTCTGTGATGTAATACTGACTTTTTTTTGCAGCAAAACGTTTGAATAGTTTCACTAGGAGCATAAGTAAAGACTGTAAAGAACCTTGCATCAATTCAGGTCAGATTTAACTGCCAAATGAGTGTTGGTGCCATGCTTGCAAAAGACTTTTTACCCTTTTTAAATTTTAGAATTGTAGATGAGGGATTGTGAACCTGCATTTTGTCATCTGTTAAATATTTTAATTTAACATTTAATGGCATATATATCCCGTGTGTAGCAATTATATAAAATATAATTGTTATTTGATGATTTATAGTCATCAAATAACCATAATTAAATCGTTCCTGTAATGCTAAGTGGAAAAATGAGCTTCTAAATCTTGACATCTTTTTGTATATATCATTGTTTATGTTGAACAAATTCCTTAAAATGGGTTCAGGGATTACAATTTTTATACAGTATGCTACTCGTAACTTTCCGGAAGGTTTGTGTGAGTTTACAAGGTCACTAGGATGAATATGCCAATTTCCCTGTACCCTCACAAGGAATGGGTTGGGTATAATCATTTATCTTAAAAAAAAAAGCAGGGCGGGGGAGTTGGTGCTGCTTTAGATAATACTAGTACGTTCATCTTAAGGTTACTTTATCTTTCATTTATTTGGCCATTAGTTAACAATATGTGGATTTTTGTGTAGTTGAACTTCTGTTGTTGACTTGGATGTAGAAGGTGTTATTTTCTCTGAAGCAGAGCTCCCTTGACCTAGGGTCCCTAAAAAGATAAGTGTCAGTCACCACAGCGTGGCCCCTCGGGGTCTGCACCTTAGCCAATTGTAGAAGTATCTACAAAACATTTGTTCTTACATGGTCTTGGCTTAGTTTATCTTCATCATAGATTCGCTATTAAAGAATAAACTCAGTGTTTGCCTGTAGAGGGTAAGAGAAAATTGGTAGAATGCCTGTGGTAGCGAATATTAGAAGTCTTAAAAATGTGTATACTCTTTGCCTTAGTAATTCTGAGATCACTAAGACATAATCCAAAAACATATAAAGCTGTATGTTCAAAACTGTTTATCACAACATTACTTCAATGCTTTTTTGTGACAAAAAGGAAATAACTCAAATACCCAACATTAAATTAATGGTTGTATTTAAATCTTCTGCGTATAAATACGAGGGATTATTATGTGACCATTAAAATTAAAATTTACTTAAATAGAAAAAATCAGTGTGCAAAGTTGTCTCTAACTTCAACGATGTTAAATATACAAAAAAAGAATTATTGGAAGGAAGTATCCTCAGATGTTGACTGGTTATCTGTGAGTGGTAGAATTAATGATCATTGCCTGTTTCCTTCTTTGTACTTTTTTCTAATTTTCAAATTTCCTTAAGTAAATTTATATTCTAAATTCAGTAAAAAAAAAAAAAAAAAAGCCATAAATGCAGTGCATAATACTACCAGTCAAAAACATTTTTGAGATGTGTTAAATTTCATTTAAAATATTTAACATTACATAAATATTCAAATATACACATTACCCAAAGCTTAACGGTTTTGTTAGTCTGACTCATACGTAACTAGAGTAGACTGTCTTTTATCTTGTATTTGTCCAGGCGATTCTTACGTGTATACTTTAGTGTAACAGAATTGGTGATGTGTATTTGGATTTTATTTTTTAAGTGCTTTAAATGTAGAACTTCATTTAGGTTGTACAAACAACCCTATAAGTAAATATTGATGTCATTATTTAATGATGAATCCTAGTATCCCTTTTACCTGTGATGTTATCCATCAAAAAATGAAAATATTTTTTGACTAAAGTGGGTGATACATGTACAATATCCATACAGATTTGACCAAAATAATCCCTTCATTTATCCTTTTCCTTTCTCGTAAAAATCGTCTTTGATACTAGGCATATCTTAATACTGTACCAATATTCCAGGTCCAGAAAAAAAGCAAAATCATTTTACTGTTACGATCATGAGGAAATCACAGACACTCCCACTCATCGTCACTACCACATAGATGCACACATATGTACCCCTCCATGATATACTTTAAGGCAGCAGTTTTCAAAGTGTGGTCCACGGACCCCGGGGATCTGGGTGCCCTTTCTAGGGGCTCTTTCAGTTCAGAACGTGTCATAGTGATACCGAGATGGTATTTCCCTTTTCCCTGTGTTGGCACCTGGAGTGGTGGTGCAGAACCACAGTGGGTGAAAGTAGATGAGTGCATTGGCCCCAGACTCTACTCCTTGTATTCTTCACTGCCCTGCATTTGTAATAAAAAAAAATTAAAAATACATCCAGCTTCACTTAACAGTAGCCTTGATTAAGCAGTGAAAATTATTAATTATATTAAATCTCAACCCTTGAGTACTCATCTCTTTAATAGTAGTCAAATGACAAAATGGGAGGTACGCTAAGAACCCTCCTGCAGCATACTGAACGGGATGATTGTCTTGAGGGAAAGAAGGCACTTGAGCAGCTGGTTGTGTTCTGAGCTATGCTAGCCACATTTTTCGTGGAACACCATTTTTACTTGAAAGAACAACTGACTTATTTAGACTTGGGCAATTGGCAGATATTTTTTAGAAAATAAATGAAGTGAGCCTGTCACTTCAAGGAAAACAACAGTGTTTGTTGTCAGTAATAAAATTTGAACTTTCAAGTAAAAGTTAGACTTTAGGAAAACTTTCAGTTTGACAGTTTCCCAATACTCAAGATTTCTGATAATGTCGATGGGGATATTAATGGAATATGATTGTTTATTTTGTATAAAGAAATGTGTGGATATTTGAGAAATCTGCATAACTCAGTGACCCAGTATGTTCCAGATGATCAGTGTTTAATGTTACAAAATCACACGTGGGTAAAAGAGCCATTCAAAGGTCAGGATAGAACAGTGGATTTTTTTAATAGAACAGTATGAAAATTTATTGATAAGGTTTCAGATTTCACAGTGTAACTAGCCTTTAAGAAACTACCACTTGTCAAGTTTTGATGTAGTAACAAAGAAGAATATTTACAACTATCTGAATAGGCTATTAAAATATTCCTCCCTTTTCCAACTACATTCCTGTGTGAGACCATATTTTCTTCATATACTTCAACCAGAATAACCTATTGTAGCACTTTGAATGGTGAAGCGGACATGAAAATTCAGCTGTCTTCTCTTAAGCCATACAAAAATATTGATGTTAACAAGTACTGGGTTTATTATTGATATTTTTTAATGAATTGATTAATTTTTTTTTTAAAGTCTCAGTTTTACTTTCATTAGCAAAAACTGGTAAGTATCCGTAGCCATAACCTACATAAATGAACAGGAATCCTGGTGGTGCAGCGGTTTAGCACTTGGCTGCAGATGAAAGGTTGATGGTTCAAACCCACTGGCAGCTCCGTGGGAGAAATACCTGGCAGTCTGCTTCCGTAAAGATTACAGTTTAGGAAACCCAATGGGGCAGTTCTACTCTTATCGCCATGGGGTCCCTGTGAGTCAGAATCAACTGACGACACCCAGCAACAACATAAATAAAAGTTCTTTGTGATCCTCAAGAATCTGAAGAATAAAGGGGCCCTGAGGCCAAAAAGTTTGAAAACTGCTTCTTTAAGGTCTTGTGACTCAGAGTATGGTCCTAGGCCTCACCTGAATTTCAGAAGCTGGCCCCACCCCAGACCTACTGAATGAGAACCTGCAGTTGTAAAAGATCTTCAGGTAACTCTTGCTATGCATAAAGAAGCACTGCCTGCAGGAACTTGTGGCGGCAGCTCCAGGAATGGGAAATGCAGCTTGTAGTAGCAATCTAGCAGGGAAAGTGAAAACGTAGGGAGAGAATTGGGAAACTAAGACGGGAAGCCCTTCTTTCCCCAGATGGCTCCCCTCCAACCTGTCTGTCCTCTGGTCGAGTATTTCCTTTTAGGAATGTTTTCCCATATAGTTGAGGTGTTTGGAATTGTCTGGAGGTCTAACAGATAGAAATCAGGATCTCGGCTAGAATGGGCCACTGAGGAAGGAAGACCATCTCCCAGACGTGAAGCCTGCAGCGTTATCCAAACACCTTCCAAGCAAGGCATGTCTGTCCGGGTTATACTTGTTACTGGGATATTTTATACGGTGTTCTCACCTCATTTCTGCTTTGTTTCTAGTCTCTGAAGATAATCACCGTTTGCTATAAAGTTGATAGAAGAATGTAGACAAAAAAGAATCCCACTTAAATTTGGGTATAGATTTTATGTTTGTCTCAACACCAGTTTTCACCTTTTAATTGTATCTTCCCTTTGGTCCATAGTTACATGAAAATGCATGCATTTGTGAAATTCACTGGGCTTTTCAGATTGAGCATTTCATGGCAGAGGCAGAGTTCTTATGTTTTTACAAGAGTTTGCTCTTCAGTCTGAAATTGGTGACTAAGCAAGTATGTTTGGATTAAGTGTTCAACCAGACAGTATAATATAAACTGTTGTAACAAGAGCTTCTATTTCTAAGCCCTAATATGTATTCTTTTTTTTTCTTGTTTTTAGGGCGAATCTGTAAAATATTTCCTGGATAACTTGGATAAACTTGGAGAGCAAGTAAGTTTGTAAACTGAATGTTTATATGTTTATTGCCATTTGAAAGCAGCGCTCAGGATACTGATGTTTTTACTGTAGGGCAGCTTGTCAGAATATTTAGGAAAATCATGTATTAAGCTGTCTGCTTTCTCCTTTTTTCTAGTTGTAGTATCCTGTCTTTTTCTGCTTTCTGATTAATAGCTAAAAATATTTAATGATTTTTTTTTTCCCCAAAATGAAAAAATATGTTTATTTTTCAGTTGGGAGCCTGTCCTTTTTTTTCTGTCCGCTGTTCAGGTCACTGCAGTTTCCTTCAGAAATGCCCCAACCACTGTTTCATGAAAGTAAAACCGTTTATGAAAGAAGTTTGTGTTTGAAAATGAGATTGCACATTATCTGTTATACTTCAGTGTCTTTTTTTTCCTTGCAAGTAGAAACAGAAGGAACACAGTGGGTTGGATGATTTCAAAATGTTGGCAACAACATTTTCCAGTTCAAGACCCTTCGTGTTGACAGTGTAGGAGGGCTAGATTCTGCAGAGCAGCTGAAGCGACTTCACGACGTAGGGGAAGGAGTCGCCGTTGGAGAGTTTACTGTTTTCCTGTAGGGTGTTCCTCAGAGCCAGCAACTCTGGTGATGTGGCTGCCGCTGGTTTCCGGGTCCTGCGGCCGGGGAGCAGCTCCCTTTGTCTGTTCTACAGATTGGACTTCTGCGGAAGAGTTTGTTGGAAGAAAGGTTTTCGCTGCGTAGGAAATATTTGAAAGCCATTGCCCTAGAGTCATTTGTTACCTCCTAAATCTGTCAGAGTTGTTTGCTTCCCCTTAAAGCACATTTCTGTTATAAATTTTAATATGGTCTTTGAAGAGGTTTAATATGTTTTTTAACTTTCTATATACACGTAACTGAGGGAAGGCACAAAGTGAAACCTATTGCAGGTAGAAAAGTAGCCTAATAGTGTATCTAGGACATGTGGAGAAAGTACCTTCTTTTTGCTTTGCTAGGTTCATCTTTGCATTTTCCTTTACTTTTCAAAACTACATTTGCCTGCCTTTAAACCAGTATGTTTCCTAGACTCAGGATCCCTCAGATACGGAGATCTCCCAATTTATATATTTTTTCTCATTTGGTCCACATCAGTAAAACTTTTTATTAAGGCCTATTTCATTAGCATTTTTCCCTCTTTTCGGATTCTAAGCCTTAAAAAGTAAATTTAGGCCAAATGGAGAGACATCTTAGTGAATAAACTCTAATTTTATAACAGTTATTTCATATTTTCCAATCCAAACCATGCTGACGTGACCTCTTCTCAATTCACCCCTCCAGACAGACCTTCCCTGAGCACACCATTCAAAGTAGGTCCTCTCGACTCTTAATCTCAGCTCTTGCTTTTTTTCTTCATTGCACTCATAAAGTGGTGATTACTACTTTATTTATAGGTTTACTTGTTTTTTACCCACCTCTTTCTACGAGGACTTTACCTCTTGATTGTGAACAGTTGAGTTCCTGCTGCCTAGTGACAATGCCTGGCACACAGTAGACCCTCCACAAATAGTGTCGACATTGAAGCTACTCCTGGAGTGGCTTTTAGCCAAATAATAGATTAGCTTATAAAATAAACAGTATCACCTGTGCGTAATGCGTCCCTTACACAAGCAATTATATGAGACCAAATGGTCAGCATTTACCAAAGGCAAAGATAAGAAGGCAAGAAGGGGAAGGGAAGTTAGATCAATGGAAACAGAACAAACAGTGGAAATAATGAGAATGCTGACACAGTTGTGAACATTGTAACGAATGTCACGGAACAATTAGTATAAAAATTGTGAAGTGGGAACCTAATTTGCTGCGTAAACCTTCACCTAAAACACTAAAATATTTTTTTAAAAAGTTCTGTATACCTTTCACTCCGCTTCTCTTAAATGCAAAATTTTACGTAACCGTAATGCATTATCAAAACTCATAAAAAAGAAGCAGCAGCTTTTGATTGAGTGGTTCTAGGCCAACTCCAGTCAATTCATAGTAGCTGCTTAGAGTGCTGTGTTGAGAACAATTCTTAGGCCACACCTGGGATGAAAAGGAAAAAGTGCTGTGCTCAGTAAGTAGTTACAAAGGAGGGAAAAACAAGCCTGAGTTGGAGTCCATGGGTGGGGCAGATGTTTAAGGGATGGCCTGCTAACCAAGAGGTTGGCAGTTTGAACCCATCAAAAGATGCCTTGGAAGAAAGGCCTGGCAGTCTGCTTCCGAAAGGTCATAGCCTTGAAAACCCCGTGGGGTGTGGTTCTTGGCACTCATGGGACCGTCATGAGTGGTAATCAACTCGACAGCAACTGGTTTGATTTGATTTGGTTTTGTGCTGTGTGTCTGCCATCCATTTTGTGCATGTTGGACAAGTGATATGACTACATTCGCTGCTCCATATCTTAGTGTACTACCAGGGCCATTGAATCCTCGCTTGTGCTGAGCCCCGTGACCCTCTGGGAGGAGAGCAGCTCAGGGGTCAAGGACGTGGACTCTGCAGCCAGACCTCCTGGGTTCAGATCCCAGCTCCATCATAGACTGGCTCTGTGCGACCTTGTTGTTGTTGTTACTTGCCATCAAGTCATTTCTGACTCTCTAAACCTTTGTTTCTTCATCCATAACGTGAGTAGAGAAAGAGAACCGGCCTCATAGGGTTTTGAAATAAACCTGTCTGATGTTTAGAATGGTGCCTTGCACATAGTAAATGCTCAGTGTTAGCTGTTTGGGTCTTTGATCACTGTATTTAAGGATCCAGTCTAGTCAGAGAGACAAAACCGACATACATAAAATAAGCAGAGGACAATTAAATGATACTGATCATGAAGATAATATTAGTTCATAAAATGGAGAGAGATGCTTTGGCTGGAGAAATTGGAGGTGCTCAGTAAGAGGAAATGAACCTGAACTGCCCGCGATGGGTTGGATTTAGATATATAAAGAGAAGGTGCAGCACACCGAGATGAGAGACCCTGCATGTGTTTAGTTTTAGGAAGCACATCTGTCTGATGAAGGATACATGAAGTTCTGAGCTCTAACTGATAACAAACAGATTTTTAGAAGGCAGTAGCATGGGTTTTTATACATTGTTCATTGTACTTGCACTGTTGGGTAAGTGAGGGAATGCGTAAGGTATCAAGAAGTGAAGCTCTGTGCAGGCCTTGATGCGAGGCCTTGTGGTGAGCTTGCTCGTGCAGAGCAGAGGCTGTCAATTCCAGAAAACGGGGTAAGGAGGGCCCTGAAAGCCAGTCAGCAGCGTTTGGATCTGATGCATTGAAACCCCACTGTAAGTTCTGGAGCCAAGACACAGTAGCTTAGCCTGGGAGAGGCTGAGAGTGGCTTGGAGGTGGATCCAAGAGGTGTGAGATCTTGGGGCAAAGAAACTAGTGAGGAGATGGTGGTCCACACCAAAGATGATAAAAACTGGGGGCACTGGGGATAAGGACGAGAGGGGAAGGGGAAGGGAGAGAGTCAAAGGAGTGACAGGATATGATACAACAGAAGATGACAGGGAGGGGGCTGCCCCAGGGGATTGGGAGACTTCAAGAAGCTGGTGTTGGTGCTGGGGCCGGAACCAGAAAGGAAAGGAAATTGATTGGACTTAGGGGGCTTGGTGAGGAAGAAAATGAGTTTTCTTATTGACTGTGTTGTGCTTGAATGTCAATAGGCATGTCGAGGGCAAACAGCTGGTGAGCATTTAAAAGTGAGAGATTCGAATGGAATTTCACCTGCTATCCCAGCCTTACGTTTCCCCTCTCTCCTCGGGCAGTGGCTGCGGGCAGGAGCAGTCATGGTAGACGCAATAGCAACAGCTGACACGTAGACTTTGTAGACTCAGTTCTTAAGCAGTTTACTCATTTAACTCATTTCACCCCGACAGGAACCCTATGGATGTTAATCTATATTTTATAAGTGAGCAGATTGAGACAGAGAGGTGAAGTGAATTGCCCAACGTCATACAACTAGTATGCAGTGAGCTGGCTGTAGAATTCACACTCATGATCACTACACTATACTCTGCCAGCCCATTCATCACTTGGTCACATTGTCCTAGTCCTGTGCTTCATGTATGTTAGTCTTCAGCTCCCTAACTAGATTGTTAGACAAAAAAAAACTTTTTTTTTTTTTTTGAACTATAGAATTAGGAAATGAAAAAACAAGAAAGAAATAGCCCAGTGCTGGCATGTTTCTGGCGAGTGGCACACGTGTGTGGTGCTGCGGTGCCGCCTTTCTGGAAAGCAGTTTGGCACTGAGTGTCCAGTGTCATCAAAATGTTCACAGACTTTGACCTTATAATCCTGTTCCTGGTTATTTAGTCTCAGAAAATAGTGCAGAAGAAGAATGTCACATGCATGAGAATTTTGCTTGTAGCAAAAAAACTGGAAACAACCTAAATCCTATTATTAACAGCACTCCTGTTCAGTGTTGCCAGAAAGCTGTGGTAGAAAGAATACTAGGCTGGGAAGACAGCGCCGGTTCCATTGCACACGGAAGTGTACTGTCGGGGTAGCCGGTGACTCGTGAGAACAGCATCTTCCATTTGCCAGGGTCCTAGTTCACTGATCCCATTCGCAGAGAAGAGCTTACTTGATGTTTGCCACAACCCTCCGAGGCAGGCTGGCCAGGCGTCACCATCTCCGTTTCACAGGCAAAGGGATGGCGTTCGGAGGAAGCGACTAGTGGTGAGCTCCTGGGTCAGTAAATGAGAAAGCGGAACATAGCTGCTCAGTCTGTACCTGGAAACCAACCTAAGAAGTGCCCTGAAGTAAGTCTGGTTCGTTAGTTAGAGTGGAGTCTTTCCCACATGTCATACAGCAGCAGTGATGACACAGAGTGACCCAGTGTACAAGTTCCGAGTCATTAAGGGGGATCCACTGTAAAGGGACATTTAGGATGGACTGGAGAGAGGTGGGCAGAACCTTGAACCGGGAAGTGATCCTCATGAATTGGCATGTCAGATCCTGTTGGTTTTAACAGAGGACCAAGGAGCAGGTATGGAAAAGGTGACTGTGTGACCAGTAAGGAGATCACTCTGGCTGGAGCGCAGAGTAGGTAAAGTGAGGTGTGGTATTGAAGATGGACATACAACGGGGTGGGGGGAGACAGCAAATTTGATTGGTATTCCAGGGTTGAGGAAAATCGTAGATGCTGTCATTTGTGTGAACTTTGAACCAGACTTTGGACACTACCATTTTAATGTATCTTGGCATTTTATAACGAGGATATTAATAGTATTGACGCTTTAATGTTATCAGGAAATGTTAAAAAGATTATTTTGTTGACATACCATTCACCAGACCAGTTAATATTACATTAAAATCTCTAATAATTACTTAAATTACTAAGAATAAAACAATGTTTTTCTTTTCTAGGATTACATTCCATCACAGCAAGATATTCTGCTTGCCAGAAGACCCACCAAAGGCATTCATGAGTATGACTTCGAAATTAAAAATGTTCCTTTCAAAATGGTTGATGTAGGGGGTCAAAGGTCAGAAAGGAAACGTTGGTTTGAGTGCTTCGACAGTGTGACATCAATACTGTTCCTTGTTTCCTCGAGTGAATTTGACCAGGTGCTTATGGAAGACCGACTGACCAATCGCCTTACAGAATCTCTGAACATTTTTGAAACAATCGTCAATAACCGGGTTTTCAGCAATGTCTCCATAATTCTTTTCTTAAACAAGACAGACTTGCTTGAGGAGAAAGTGCAAATTGTGAGCATCAAAGACTATTTCTTAGAATTTGAAGGGGATCCCCACTGCTTAAGAGACGTCCAAAAATTCCTGGTGGAATGTTTCCGTAACAAACGCCGGGACCAGCAGCAGAAGCCCTTATACCACCACTTCACCACTGCTATCAACACGGAAAACATCCGCCTTGTTTTCCGTGATGTGAAGGATACAATTCTTCATGACAACCTCAAGCAGCTTATGCTACAGTGATATACAGAAGACTTGCTATTTTAATATCTTTTTTGTGTTTTTGATTGTTTTCTGTTTGTTTTATTTTGTTTTTTAAAATAGCTGTTTACAACAGGAATTAGAAAAATCTTGATTCTTTGTTTAACTTTTTGGAAATCGTAGTCCCTCTTCTGTGGACTTTGGTTTGTGGCTGAGAGCTGCTGAATAACGCATCGCCAGTATCTGCTGAAGTTTTAGGCTTGGATCTGTCTCAGTACGGCTTCCACTTGAGTCGAGTTGTAATTTCCTGGCAGACCTCAGACTATAGGTGTATTTCAGGCTTTCCATTCTTCCGCTTTCCAAACTGACTTCTCCTGTAGTGCCAAGTATAGAAGGTGTCCTTAAATATTTGCAGGTATGAGGTTAAGAACAAGCAGAGTAAGTAAACTGTCTTTTGTCTGCCTTACACATAGCAGTCACACGTGTTGCCTATCTTTATGGTGACCTCCTGTTTTGAAAGGGCTATTGAAAGAAGTTTGATCTAAGGACTGTCGTTCTGTAGGTTTACACAGATTTAGCCTTCATCTTTTTTTAATTGCTTGTACACCCAGTGGTTATTTTGTTTCTGAAATTTCTGTGGTTTCTGAAGGTGATGTTCATAGTGTTTTAAAGTTTACATACGGATTTCTGGTCTGATGCTAAGTGAGTTCACAGATGGTACGGGGCAGCAAAAGGCAAGCAAAGCTATATAGTGTTTTGATCAAAAGTAAAGAGGGAAATGTAATTTGCCTTTTGTCTATTTAATTATCCTGTCGTTAATGTGCCATATGTGAAACATTCCGGCCCTAGCAGCAACTGAACACTGCAAGCAACTCGGTAGCAGAACTTTCTGAATAAACATACCCCTTCCTAGACTATCTGTTCTGTAAGCCTTCACCTGAAGTACAATAAAATATTTAAAAAAACAAAACAAAACAAAAACATACCCCTTCCAGAGTATCGTGTGTCTTACCGTCAAACGTTTAAATCCTGTCTCAGATATTTGGGTCTTTACTGTAGGAAATCATGTCACCATCACAAACGTCTCTCTCTTGCTCTCCTGTCCATTCCTGTCAACTCCAGACTGACATTTATGGGATTTTTTTCCCCCTCCTTTATTTGGAGCTTGGCAGGGGCAGTATTTTCCTGTCGAATGTTCCAGAAGGCATCATTGTCATTCTTGGTGTCTCTAAAAGATACAGTACATGCATGTTTGTATAGTTATTGTTCATGAAATGCCAGGTTTCTTGAGGTACATTTTAAATGTTTTAAGGATGCTTCTAAGGATAGGTAGTAATTTTTTAGTTCACACCTAAAGGTGATTACATTTGGCCACCCCTCACTGCTTACCAAGTTGGAACGTACCCATGAAGTAACTTCATGATTACAGATACATTTATGGTGAACTCATCAGAATGGCTGGTTTGCAGTTGTAAAAATACTATCTTGTAGGTTGTATGTAGTGTTAGAATTGGGTTTAGAGAAACAGATGTTCAAGGCTGGTGACAGTTTGAAGAGTGTGACAGCTTTTCTCCTTTTCCTGAAAATTGTGATTAAGACTGTGATATCTGCCACTTTACTGTATAGCTGACTGTTCTCAGGTATTTTATTGGTTAGAAAGTCCTTGAAAGATTGGTTAACATTATGGATCACCCAGCCTTTCCAAGACAAGTTGTGTTTGGACTGTTCTACTGCTGGGTATATGGCTAGGGCTTTTCAGTGAGCTAACCAGGGGTTGTTCCTAACATACCTTCTTTTCTTGCGTTTTAAGTTCCATCATCATCACATACATAGGAACGTCCAGTGTTTTATGCATCGGTAATACATGAGCTCCGAACATGTAGCCCACATCATAATGCAAGTGTGAATAGTATAGTTGATGCATGTTTGAATAATCAAGTGCTTCTTGCCAAAAAGAATACACTGTTGAAATTCTTAGGTTTAGCATCATTTCTGTGCTAATGAATATCACTGAATATGTACACAGTAACATTGGACTTTTCAGTGAAGAGTCTACATGTAAATTTAGCCAGTAGTTTTATCAAATTTTCAAACATTATTTAACTCCAGTGAAGGCTAAAGTAAATTCCCTATATAAAAAAGAAACTCAGTCTTATTTAAATTATATTTAATATCTGTAGCATGAACCGTACATACTGCCGGACAAAGCGGAAATCACCAAGTTTCTCATTTTGACTCCCACTAAGAAATGTTAAACCAAATACATGTGGTATTATTTTTGGACTTTGTGTTTCTCTTCCTTGATGTGTGTGATGTCCGAGTCAATATTCTTTTAAAATAAAATCTGGAAAATATTTTGAGGCAGTAAATTACATATATTTACTGCCGGATGTGTTTAGATATCCAGTAGAATGGTAAGGTTCAGTATAAAGGCTTTAGACCACATTTTTATATACTGTATTTTTAAAACATTTGAAGGCGTCTTATACCTATAGCATGAAAATCAGATCTGTCTGAAATACCACAGAATAAGGAGGGAGATGAAATTTAGGAACAGAATTGAAAGGGTGCTTACAATTTTCACTATGCCAGTCCCCCCGCCCCCATCTGTAAAAAAGTAATTTAAATGTAGTAGTCTTTTGGTATGTTCAGTTTTCTAAATTTTCATGGTTATGTTTTAGAATAAAATGTGCCTAATTCTATACTACATTCTGTTCTTAAGCCTGAATGCCTTCTCTCTTAATTCTCAAGAAATATCACTTAAGTGTCTTCATTGACCTTGAAAAAATTTATACCAGACAGAGTTGCCTTATAAATCAAAGAACAACACAAATTTAGGCCTTGATTTTTTAGGGGAAAGGGTTTTGTCGAATGTTTTCTGAAGATCTAAGTAATTCAAGGTATGTCTTTGACACTTAAGCATTAATTTTTAGTAACTCTAGAACTGTTGCTCTCTACCAAGTATTTTATTAAATTTAAATCTTCATTTCCGTTTTATTGTCTGGAAAGGACACTTGAGAGCTAGAGAGTAACTGCAGCCAAAGAAGGCAAAGTGGAGTGAAAAAGATCCTTATTTTTGGTTTTCTTTTAAGAAGTTACATTGGCATGTACCTTACATAGAGAAGGACTTCTGGTTCACCTTTGAAATCCTGTTCAGTTCGGTGGCTGTGGATGGTTTAAAGTAGAAGCTTTAAAGTTACCTTAATCCAGAAATGAGTATAAGTATTGATTTAGATTCAGTCAAAATCCTATGCCCTATAGTTTTTTGTAAGCAAGAATGGATAAACCTTAACTTCCAATGTATACCCAAATATTTGTATTTATGCTTTTGATAAAATGTATTTTCAGCGTTAATACACATATCTGGTTATGCCTTATTTATATGAAGAATAAAGTTACCAAGATACGCTCTATTATTATGTCCAAACAGTCACATCACATTTAAGAAGCCCTCAAATTGGTGTTTTCGTTATATAATGATACATTTGAAGCAAAATTCTCTCCATTGCAATTTGTACTAATGTTATTTCTGTATATGTGAGTAACGAGAAGGCTAAATACCAGTGTTAACTCTTAATTTCTTGTTTGAATCCATGAAGTCATGTCTATAAAGCCAATGAGACATTTGTAACAAACCCCCTAATAAATCTAGAGAAAGGCACTCTGTTACTTTTTCATTTATTAGAGTTTTATCTGAGGAATCACTGACAGAAATTTTGCACGTCTTTTTCAGTTGGAAATCTGGCTTAAAACTGGGTCACTTTGCCTCTCTTTCCTGTCATTTCAAGAGGTTAGACTAATCCCATTTGCTACAGATGATCCACCCATGTTTTGTACTGCTTTACTAGAAGTACTGATTTTTTTTTAATGATAGAATACAGGTTGGCTTCCCAATCTAGTAACCATGAGGAAGAGAGAGATTGTGAGTGGGTGTGTATATGTCTTCACGTCCTGAATAAAGCAAATGATACAGTACATACCCATTATTTAATGGTACGAGGTTAGGGCTTAATAAATTTATACTAGAGATTAAAGGATAAATCTAAACCTGAACATTTTAAGCAAGTTGGACTTGAGGACTTTTTCACGTACCATCAAGTAGATAGTAGCCGTAGGGTGGTGAATGTTCGCATCACTTGAAGTTCAGTGTTTGTACCACTAGTATTCTCATGTCTCCTTGGATGTGTAGTTAGCATTTAAATAAATGTGTTTACCTTGTGGCATTCAAGCCTAGCCGTCTTGGTTCTGATACCAGAGCTTATGTGGAACATGGATTGTTTTTAAAGCATTAATGATAGGGCAGTATTTTCTGGGTTAATAGGGGTTTTGTAACCCATCCAAATCCGCTGTTGATAACAATGGAAATTTCCAGACGGACTGAAGCACGCTAGGGCCCACTGTGCATAAATTTTCAGTCAGCGTAGTGAGTGTCACAATAGCAATGTGCTGCTTACGTGGAATGTGATTTTGGTTTGTATTTAGAAAGCTTGTTTATAATGTTTCTTGCCATAGTAAGTGATGAATTTGTCCTCAATCATGTCTATTTGATGGTACCAAGAAAAAAAGGGGTGGGGGCAAGTAGGGATTAATTCTTGGAAAATATATGTAACAATGCAACAAACTATGCCATTTACCTTTTCTTCACCTCTGACTTGAAGCAGAATCACAGTATGTTTTTAATGGCTTTTCTATACTGCTGTACTGTGGTGAGAGCTCATTTACCCCAAGAATCCTCATCAAAAAGTGTATTTTCTAACAACCTCATACTGTACCTAACATAACATGATTTGTATTAGCTCTGTTTAAAAGTATTGTGGCTTAGGTTTTTTTTTTTATACATGTCTTTTTATAACTTTCCAGGAACTAAGCACATTATCTGATCCTGTAAATTTCTTTTCTGTCAGTGCTTCAGTTCAGGATCGGCAATAAATTATTTCTAAAGGAGGTCTAAAAGTGGAAAGAACGGTTTGATTTTATAAAACGAGTTGCTTGTTCATTAAGCCTTTTTACTCTTGTACATAGTTCGCGAACATTTTGCCTCTTGCTATTAATATTTGCTTTGTAAAAAATTATTGACGTTTAATAAACATTTATAAACTGTTCAATCCTATGACATTATTTAAACTCACAGTTTGATAAATATAAAGTGTAAAGCCGATGGTTTAAAAGTTTGAAAGGAAAAATCTCATCTAGTGACTTAAGGCACAGAAATCTCTATTCTGACAGACCTCCGACAATACTTCACCTTACTATTAGCCTATAAACTTCCCCTTAGTAAAGATGGAGATGTGGACTTCTTCCAAGAAAGTTCATAGACACTTCATATGTTTTGACGTGAGAATAGGGAAAGGGGAACCGTTTCTCTTTCTGTCTGCTCCTCTTAAAATAGCTGAAACCATTAGGATGTATCTGGGCTCCTGTTTCCTGGCAGAAGTAATGCTATTTTGTCTATTGTAATTGAAATCGTGTTCACAAAACAAACCATGTTACCACTCATCTATACACTTTTTATTTTAAAATATTATTTACAGAAAAATTGCAAAGATAGTACAGAGTTCCCAATATTCCACACCCATTGTAATGATTTCTCCTGTTAACCTCTTAGCGTGGTACATTTGGCACAGTTAATGAACCAATATTGATACTTATATTATTAAGTCAATACGTTATTCAGATTTCCTTAGTTTCTCCTTTTCTGTTCCAGCATTTTATCGAGGACACTGTATTACATTTCATCATCGTGTCTCCTTAGGCACGCCTTGGCTATGACAGATTTGCACAGACTGTCCTTGTTTTTGATGACCTTGACAGTTTTGAGGAGTACTGGTCAAATATTTTGTAGACTGCCCCTCTATTGGGATTTGATGTTTTTCTCACGAGTAGACTGGGGCTAGGGGATGTCGAGACCACAGAGGTAAGGTACCAACCCCATCATAGCCCGTAGCCCACTCATCTTTTCCCTTGAAAGCTTCAGCTACATTAGCAGCTGTTAAGTAACTCCTAGCGTGTTTATCCCTTTTTTTAACTGGCATGTATGCATGTACTGAAAGATGTGCATCTACTTTTCTCCCCTCCCCCAAAGCAGAGGGAAGGGTTGTCTTCCCTGCAGTTGGAATTGCAAAGCAGATGTAAATGTCCGGAGGCCGGCGGGCTCCCTGGTTAGGTGACAGTAAGAGCTCCCTGCCTCTGTGGCAAAGGAAGATTCTGTTCTGGGCCTCGCCTTTAACATGACATTTCACTGTTGGTCCAAGAAAAATTAAGGCAGAAAAATTCGGACTTCATGTCTAAATACCTAAAAATCTGATTCTGGAAACCAGTCATTAAAGACTTTTTGGGCGAGATCTAGATCCGTTTAAGTTGTGGCTCAAATGGTTAAGCGCTGGACCGCTACCACGGTTCAAACCCACCCAGAGGCACCTCTGAAGACAGGCCTGGCAATCTGCTTCCAAAAAGTCACAGTCTTGAAAACCCTATGGAGCGCAGTTCTACTCTGCACACAGGGAGTCGTCATGAGGTGGATGGAATCAGCTTGAGTTCACCTGGACAAGTTGAAACTAAACTCACTTGAGCATTTGAATCCCCAAAACAAACTAAGAACCCCCTTAAAAAAATTTTTTTTTTCTTATGCTAGCCATGAGTCAGAATCTGTTCAAAGACAACTAACATCTTCATTATTAGAAACAAGGGAATATTCATCATTGTAAAAGGAAACAGTTAAAACTCATAACTATTGTCTAGCAAAGTATTTTGGCACAATCATGGTTAGTTAACAATCACATATCCTTGGCATAGGATGCTGTCTGAAGATGACCTGTTGCTGCTCACAATGTGGGTTGTTTTAAAAAGAGAGACTTTCTCGTCTCTTGGGAATGCATGAAACTGAAGGCTTATAGATTAAACCAAAGGTTCATTTTGGGGAAATTTGGAAAGCATCAAAAAACCAATGACCTCGGGCAGTGTTTTCAAATACCTGCTATAGTTTTTCCTCAGAAATTAGCAGGGCACCTGAAACACAGTATTGTGGTTGCAGTAAGGAGTATCTGTGAAAACAGTGTGCCACTGTATTTCCCAAGAGTTCCTTTTTAAATACACCAAGAAAACAAAAGGCTCAAACAAGTATTTGACATAAGCTAACTATTCAAGGCAGCTGTGTTAAGCTTCTGTGTTCACCACAAGAATACTGAGGGAAGTTGTGGCCAGAATTAACATTTATACTGAGTGGAGGAGTGTGTTGATTTTTCTTTGCCCCGTGAAGGTACATGGAAGGAAAACAAAAGCAGCGAAAACTTTTGAAAAGTTGATAATCCTGTTGTCATTAGTTCCATAGCAACTTGAGACTTAAGCTTGTTTTCCTGTCCCTGTTCAGCATTGAAGAATGGAGGGAACAAGCATGTAAGCTGAAAACTTTGAGGGCCAAACAATGTTGACCTTGGGAGAGAAAAAGTATAGTTGTTTCATTTTATCTTCCTGGTATCTTACATGGAAAAGCCCAGTTCTAGCAAGCTTTGTAAGACACAGCAAGATGGTTTATTTTATCGTCAGAGTGGTTACTCGAAAACTTTATCCTGGCGGGGGAGAAATAATCATAGCACCCATAGTTCAGCTGTATTGTTGAAATTACAGATAAAAACTGATTTTGTACAAGCACTCTCTTGACTCTTAGCAGGGTATAGTTTGAGAAAGAAGCCTTGGTGGTGCATCGGTTAAGCGCTTGGCTGCTAACCATAAGGTCGGTGGTTCGAACCCACTGGTGGCTCTGCGGGAGAAAAAACCTGGTAATCTGCTCCCATAAAGATTACAGCGTAGGAAACCCCATGGGACAGTTCTACTCTGTCACGTGGGATTGCTAAGAGTCAGAATGGATTCAATGGCACAAAACGACATCATTTGGGAAAGATGCTATAAGTCAATGTAAAAGGGGAATACATTCCAAATATGGGCTGGATGCCCGACTTTATGGAAATAATGGGCATAAAACTAGCTGAGGTATTCTATGCAGCCTAAAACCTTTCTAAAGGACGTAGGACAAAGCTCCAGTTCCCTTGCTTGGCAATCAAGGCATTCAGGTTCTAGCATCAAGTCCCCTTTCCAGCCAGCCTTCACTTCCTATTTCCTTCCTTCCAGCTTAACTGCTGGTTGCTATGGAGCCAGTTCAGACTCGTGGTGACCCCATGTGTGTCAGAGTAGGACTGCACTCCGTAGGGTCTTCAATGGCTGATTTTTTGGAAGTAGATTGCCAGGCCTTTCTTCCGAGGCGATTCTGGATGGACTCAAACCTCCAGCCTTTAGGTTAGCAGGTGAGTATTATTTCCCCCATGCCTCTTCTCACTGGTTCTCTTTGCCATTATTTCTTTAAGAAGAGAATATAGGATACTCCTGTGATTTTGTGGATAGGAACGTGGGTTTTGTATAATCTAGGATAATCCCCCATCTCAAGATACTCAATCATATCTGCAAAAACCTTTTTTCCAGGGATTAGGACACGGATCTGTTTTGACGGGCCATCTTTGAGCTGATACAGCCAGTAATGAAGGGAATGTTCCAGTAGCTGTGATTTTGTTCCTCCACTGCCTGTTTACTCTGCAGATGTGCCTGTCTCACCTTCACACTTCCCTGACAGCAAACACGTCATCTTTCCTTCCCAGCTCAGTTCTCCCGGCTGACTTCCTATTTCTGCCCACAATCCACATCATTTTCTCCATAGCCCACCTAAGAGCCATCTGTGACCTTCTAGCTCCTTCCCCTCCCTGACACCACCCCACCCACACTTTATATTAGTCACCAAATCTCTGAGCAGAGGGGAACTTATCTATCGTCTTCAATTCCCAGAGATGGAGCTCAGCCCTAGAGAGAGACAGTGACTTGCGATTCCATGGCAAGGCTGATAAAATTCTTCCTGAGGATGATGCTCCTTCCACCCTTTTATCTCCACCCTGCTGCCCCTGTCTTTGGCCCTGTCCTTGTCTCCTCTCATAAGACGAGAGACTACAGAAGCCTCACTGGCCTTCTCTGTCCAGTCTCCTCTTGGGCCAATCCAACCAGCGTCTCTTTCACTGCTTTTACTTACGTTGTTAGCAGCCATCAACTAACAACAAGTTGACCCTCAGCTCGTGGCGACCCCATGCAGAACGGAACAAAACACTGCCCAGTCCTGCTCCATCCCCGTGATCTGTTACCGATCAAACTGTTGTGATCCATAGGGTTTACAATGGCTGATTTTTGGAAGCAGATCACCCAGCCTTTCTTCCTAGTCCATCTTAGTCCGGAAGCTCCACGGAAACCTGTTCAGCATCATAGCAACACACAAGCCTCCGCTGACAGATGGGTGGTGGCTGCTCATGAGATGCATTGGGCCAAAATCGAACCTAGGTCTCCTGCACGGAAGGTGAGAATTCTACCACTGAACCACTGATGCCCCGCCAACTTTTATTTTTGGCTTGTATTACCCCTGCAGAAACAGCTTCAGTGTCTCGCCACAACCTAGAGGCCAAGTCCATCCATTCAGCAAACATTTACGGGGCATCTACTCTGCTAGCTGCTGGAAGGGCAGGGGCACACAATGAACCAGACACAGGCTCTGCCCGCAATGACAGTCCGTCCGTATACTGCGTGGGCCTGGCATTCACGGTTCTTGCCTGCCTCTGCTGCCCCACACCTCCCCCCCACTGCCCCCAACAGTCTGCCTCCACAGCCAGAGGCCTGCACTCCTGCTTCTGCTCGTTCAGGGAGGAGAGTCTCCTGTGTGCAGAGTACCCTGAGCGTGTGTCCCTGTCCCTGCCCATGAAGGCTTCCCTGCAGCCCTGTCCAGTCCTCTGAATGTTGTCACCCTCCTCATGTGTGCCATTCTGTGGCCTGCGATCCTCTACGGTCAGTGGAGGATCTGCTTTCTGTCCTGGGTGGATGGAGGGAGATACTGGCAGCTGCCTTTGCTGCCTCATGGGGTGACTTTCTGTCTCCCTCCCCGCTCCACCATCCCTTTTGCTAGTGTCGGGCTCTTTCAGTTTTTGCCACCGCGTGGAAGGTGGGCGCCTGACAGTGGTCTGCCCAATGGAGGCACCACTTTCACTCCAGGACGCCCAACCCGCCCTCTCCAAGGCAGCTCTCACTAGATTGCTTCTGGTGGGGAGGCACAGCTGTGGCTGAACGAAGTCTGGGGCAGACCCCTCTGCTCAGGGTTCTGAGCAAGAGCTGAGAAGCCTGTCAGCCCTCTCCCACTTGGGTCCAGAACACTGGGGTCGGTCCTCACAGGGAATTCCGTTCAGCCTCCCACAGTAAATGCTTCTGCCTATGGTTAAGCTGGGCACGTCCCTTTCTTTTAACCCAGAGGAACCCGACCAGCCGGACGGCACAGATTCCTGACATTTTTCTGGACATGTTACTTGTTTCACTACCTATTGCTGTGTAACAAACTACCCAGAATCTTAGTGACTTAAAACAACAGCGATGCTATTTGCTCTCAGTTCTGTGGATCAGGAATCTAAACAGGGCCCAATCTGGAACATCCCAGATGGCGCTTCCACTCCCCTGTGAGGTATCTCAGCTACTTTGGCTTACAAGTGTGGGGGCTGCCTGGATAGCTCCCCCAAGGGAAACAAGTCTGGCTTTGTTCCTTGGTTCTCCTCTGTAGAGCCTCAGGGCCTCCTCCTCTCCACATGGTCCCTCCAGCAGGATAGCCAGCTTATGACATGATGGTTCAGGGCTCCCAAGAATCCAAACGTGGAATCCACAGGGCTTGCTGAAGGCATTGGCCTAAACTGGGACGGTGTCTCTTCTGTCCCATTCTGTTGGTTTCAGCAGCCCAGATTCAAGAGGAGGAGTCTACAGAGGTATCAATACGAGGAGGCCTGGCTCATTGGGGCCACTGATGTAACAAACTGTATATCTTATCTTTCCAGGTGGAGTCTAAATCTTGAGGTACCCCTCATGATGGCTCATTCCTAGGAGTTGCTTGATCAATGTTTGTTTTATCGAGAAAGGACTGAGGACACCTCAGGTGCCATGAGGCCACCTGAGAGGGCCTGTCATACTGACAACCCCTTTATCACCAAGAGCTATCCTTGGGATCGGTTGAAAGAAAAAGTAGCAATTCCTACCACTGTCTCATTTTACAGGTGATAAAACTGAGTCTCATTCAAGTTTTTAGTTTATAACACTTGCTAAAGGCCACACACCAGGAGCCCTGGTACCACAGTGGTTAAGGACTCGCTGCTAACCAAAAGGTCAGCAGGTTGAATTCACTAGCTGCTCCTTGGAAACTCTATGGGGCAGTTCTACTCTGTCCTATACGGTCGCTATGAGGCAGAATCGACTCTATGGCAATGGGAAAGGCCACACAGTAAATAAGGAGGTTAGGCTTGAAACTCCAGGACTCTCATTTTTTATTGAAAAACAGGGAAATAATGTACTTTTTGGAAATTCATTTCCTGGTCAGCTTCTCTGGATGGGATTTAATCTATAAAACAAGAGATATCTGTATTTCCTTCCACAGGCCACCTTCGCCTAGACGGTCACTGCTTTGCTTGAACATGTCTGATTCTTTCTCCTACCCTCTACTTGCACCCAAGAGTCAGTTAAATTGTGGCAGCATCTATTTGTGAATGCAATTTACTCTAGATATGATAAAACCAAGTCCTAGGGGGAATAAGGTTAAACTTCACCTCCTCTCCCAAGAGAATATTAGGGGACGTTTCAATGTTTGAAAATTGTGTTTACAAAAAGTTTCGGTGACTCTGAGTTCTTTTTTGGTTTGTTTCTGTTTGTATGTTTACTTAATCTAACCTACTTTTACTAGCTTTATTTTCCTTTTTGCCTCTTCATGTGGTACAAATGGTTGACACGCTCAGCTATTAACCGAATGTTGGTAGTTCAAGTCCACCCATGGATGACTCAGAAGAAAGACCCGGTGATCCACTTCCAAAAAATCAGCCATTGAAAACCATATGGAGTGCCTCCACGAACAACTGCCTTCTTTGCCATGAGACCAGAAGAACTGGATGGTGCCCGACTACCGTTACTGAACATTTTTGGTTAGCAGCTGAGCTCTTAACCACTGCACCACCCAGGGACTCCTATTACTGAACATTTTGATCAAAGATTCTGTAAAAGAATCCTGATCAAAAGGGGAAAAATACAGAACAGAATTTAAAATTCTCATGGAATCCAGACTTTCTGGATCCACAGAGGCTGGATGAATACCTAAAACAATTGCTCTGATGTGGGGATATAAGCCATTTAAACATGGCTGCACTATTAACAACTGCAGCCCCCACAGGCCTCTATGCTGCACAGCATGTTGAGACCTGGCTCCAGCATGTCGAGACTTATCCGGATGTGTTTTCCCAAACCTATTGTCCCTTTACTGATAAACTTGTTTACCTGAATTCCTTCTCCCTTGCCCACTCCCAAAGCCCATTTGTTGTGTTAATTGCTTTATCGCTTGCTGTATTGACTATAAAATAAACTCCTGGGACTGAAGTGGGGGTCGACTCCTCAGAGTGACCCTCCTGGCCCCACTTCTCTGTAAGAGTTGTGTAGTTGGTTACTGTCTTCGCCGTCCCGATTACCGTCGCCGCTGCGACACTCTGAGATAATCTTTAAACCTTAAACCAAAAAAAGTCCCCTGAAGTCTTCTTAAAACCAAACAATAGTTTGACTTAATTAGTAAAAAATATCTGCCTTGAGCATTGTGCTGTTTTAAGATCCATCTATGTGGGATCAAATTACCAAGGGCAACTTGAAGGATTAGATAGGAAACTTAGGGGCCAGTGAGTTTATATGAATGGGGGAGGAACAACTCAGAAAAGAAGGGTGAGAATCGTTGCACAACTCAAAGAATGTAATCAATGTCACTGAATTGCATACATAAAAATTGTTGAATTGGTATATGTTCTGCTATGTATATTCTTAACAACAAAAATAAATAAAATTATTTAAAATAAAGCACCTGCACATTCCAGGTAAACCAATAGTTATTAATATAATTATCAATAATTTTTAAAAAAACACCCTATGGGGCACAGTTCTACTCTGACACAAATGGTGTCTCCATGAGGTGGAATCAACTCAATGGCAACTGGTAGCAGCTCTGACCAGAAGAAACCACCAAACGTGCCTGAAATTTCCTAAATGTGCTCAAATCATTCCTTCTCCCAGGAATGCTGGACTCAGTCTTCCCCTGTTGACATTTTTTAAGGTGCTTCTCAAATCCACCCCTACAAGAAACCTTTCTTCACCCGGCCCCTCTAAGAGAATGTAATCTCCTCTCCCTCAAATACCCATAGTGCTTAGAGATCCTCCCTATGGCTCTTGCGTTCTGCCCTGTATTGGAGTTACTTTTATACGTCACACTCTACACTCCCTAGGGGCAAGGTTTGTGTTTTCCCAGACTTTATTCTCCCTGAGTCACCAGTACCATACCTCACCTGGGGAGATATTTACTATTTGTGTGGATGTGTCTTTGTGCATATAGCATTAACTTTCTCGCCTTCCCAGAACTGTGTATAGATTGTGTGTGACACTGAGGTCACTACCACCTCCAATAATTTGGAAATAGGGAAATCAGATTTCCCTTGGGGGTGGGGTTGCCAGATTTAACAAATAAAAATACAGGATGCCCAGTTAGTTAGAATTTCAGGTAAGCAACATGCAATTTTTCAGTATAAGTATATCCCAGGCACTACTTGGGATGTGCTTCTACTAAAAAAATATGTGTTGCTTATCTGAAATACAAATTTAACTGGGCATCTTGTGTTTATCCAGCAATTCCACTTGGAGTGTTAAAACTTAAAACTAACACATGGTAGATTATAACAGATTTATGTAAAATCATCTTAATAAGTCAGAATGGATCCCTTAGCAAGACTTGATTGTAATTGAAGTACATAAGAAAAGTATATTTACAAAAACACTTCTAACCTCCTCTTGTAACATATCTTAAGAATGTGCCAGTCAGAAAGGGGTCAGTCAACAACAGAAAATGGAGACCAAAGAGAAAAAAAATGGAGGCCAAAGAGACAAACGTTGGTCATTCTCTCCCAATATTGTCCCAGGAGCACTGTCTTCCAGGTCAGAGACACTCTGACCTTAGTGTGGAGGTGGATTTACCAGGCTTTTGAACGACACGGGCTACAAGGCTCACCGTAATTCCCATGTGACTTGTTACAAGTTGGCTTCTCATGCCTCTGGGAGTGAACCTGCTTGGTTTTGAGCATATGTATTCAGCCCTCTGAGGGTGATGATTAAATAAAATGGCACTGGAGCTTTTCTAGACCATTCTCTCTATGAGCGTGGATAGTGTGAGGGTGATCCATTCTTGCTGTGCTGGATCACCCTAGGTAACATCAGTCAGTTATGTTTTCTTTCATTCACTGCACTCTTTTTCTGAGTTTCTACGACTGCAAATGGCACGATCCATTCATTTAGGGTGTAAGTGCACAGAAGTAATAATAAGTAGCATTAACTGAGTCCCTGGGTGGTGCAAACGATTAATGTGCTTGGCTACTAACTGAAAAGTTGGAGGTTTGAGTCCACCCAGAGGTGCCTCTGAAGAAAGGCCTGGCAATCTACTTCTGAAACAGCCATTGAAAACCCTGTGGAGCACAGTTCTACTCTGACACACTTGGGGTTGCCATAAGTCAGAATAGATTCCACAGCAACTGATGTTTTTGGTTTTCAGCATTTTTTGAGGGCTTCATATGTACTTAGAACAACCCTCTGTCCCAGTTTTAGAGATAAAGAAATAGACTTAGAGAGATTTAGTAATCCCTGTCCAAGGCCATAGTCAGTAGGTGGCACAGCTGAGAGGCAAAGCCACAGCTTCCTGAAACCAACGTCTGTGCTTCTAACAGCCACGCCCTAGGCTCACGTGGAGAAGAGCTTTAAATGTTAATGACTACCTTGATGATTCAGAAAAGGAGCTCAAGAAGACTCCAGATAGGGACTTCTGGCAACATGGCACTCCAGGCAGAAGCACCAAGCAGTCCCTCCACTGCAAAGATCTGAAAAACTAAGCCAAACAGAGAAAACAGCAATCCTGAAACCCTAAACATCAAATCAAGAGATAAAGAACTCAGGCAAGCACCAAATGGAATAAGAAACTAACAGAGAACAGAGAGTGAGGAGACATACATGGAGAGGTCCCCTATCACCTAATGCAGTACTGACCCGCCATCTTGGACTCCTATCAGAGACCAGCAAATAGGGGATACGAGAAAGCAGCTCCACTGAGCTTCCAGCAGGAGACAGAACAACTGGTAACTGGCGATACACACTTTCCCACCCCCCACCCTTCTTCACCCCCACTCGGCCTCATCTGCTTCCCGCGGCCACAGTCTCTTGTCCAGGAAGCACCAGCTGCTTGGATTCCACCCGCCAGCACTGGCTGACTCCCTGAGTGCCATTTGTTGGCTGCTGGTGTTGCTTTTTTCCGCTTCTTTTGATTTCTTCCTTACCTCTCACCACCTCCCCCTCCTTTTGCTCAAGTGCCTGGCTCCGTGCGCCATCTTTGCTTCTTCCTAAGGGG
>NW_004443964.1:14002356-14033324 GCF_000243295.1 Trichechus manatus latirostris | reverse complement strand
GTGATGGAATAATTTGGAAAAGTTTAG
Source organism: Trichechus manatus latirostris (assembly GCF_000243295.1). Lineage (NCBI taxonomy): Eukaryota > Metazoa > Chordata > Mammalia > Sirenia > Trichechidae > Trichechus > Trichechus manatus. Next base: position 14,033,297 of record NW_004443964.1, on the reverse strand, counting down.
TGAGAATAACAGCACAACTGGAAGAATGTAATCGATGTCACTGACTTGTAGAAACTTTCAAAATGGTGTAACTTTGGCTATGTATATTTTCACCAAAAAAAGATCCTCAAGGTCAAGAAGAGAGAGTGTTGACATGTCATGGGGTTGTTAAGCAATGTCATAAAACAATATGTGTACTGACTGTTTAATGAGAAACTATTTGTTCTGCAAACCTCCATCTAAAGTACAATAAAAAAAATAAAAATAAAAATACTCCAGATAAGAAATCCAAACATTAAGGAGGAAGAAATATTCACCCTTGAAAGAAAGTAATGTCATGATCCCCTTTCACACCCGGGTTTGTGTTTTACGAGAGGATGAAACCTATCTGAATTACCGTTTAAAGTATTTTACACAGGCTACCAGGCCGGACCCTGAATCAACAGAGGTGTGTATGTGAAATGAGGGAAGCTAAATAGAGGCAAATTTCAAGAGGAGGAGCTGCAAGGAAGTCAAAGGAGGAGACTCTGGCAAGTTATTTTTACCACCTGCTGTTTCAGAAAGGAGTCCTGGTGGCACAGTGGTTAAAACTCTCGGCTGCTAACCAAAGGTTGGCAGTTTGAATCCACCAGCCAGAGAAAAATGTGGCAGTCATTTCAATAAAGGTTAAACCCTATGGGGCAGTTCTTCTGTTCCTATAAGGTCGTTATCAGTTGGAATTGACTTAATGGCACACAACAAAAACTATATATATATATGTTTAAAAATATATATGTCTAAAAATATATATTATATATATTATATATGTATATATGTACGTATGTGTACACACACACGTATTTATATACATATATAAATATGTTGTTGTTAGGCACTGCCGAGTTGGTTCTGACTCATAGAGACCCTATGTACAACAGAACAAAACACTGCCTGGTCCCGTGCCATCCTCTCTGTGATGGTTAAGATTGTATGTCAACTTGGCTAGACCATTATTCTCAGTGTTTTAGTAGTCGTATAATGCTGTGATCACCCCCATGATGGAATCTGCTGATGGTACTGGTGGAGGCGGGGCCCGTGGCAGCTCACTGCCCTCTCAGTTCATCTCTCTGCCTTCCGCCGGGTACCTTCTGCCTGCTCGCCTTGCCAACGTTTTTGGCTTGTTCCAGACTCAGCAGCTGCCTCTTGTTGTCTCACCTCCGGTTCGTGGGACTTGAGCTAGCAGCTTACCTGTTGATCTCGGAATTCGTCGAACTTCTCAGCCTGCAAGCAAGAGTCCGGTTCCCCCACCTGCCGACCTTGGGTTCGCCAGCCCCTGCAGCTATGTGAATCAGGAGAAACCTTGTGGTCTTGTCTGCTGATCTTGGAATTCACTGACCTTCACAATCTGTGAGCAGGAGCCCCTCTCTGACCTGCCGACCTTGGGTTCACCAGCTTCTGCGGCTACCTGAACGGGAGAGGCCTCTACCCTGATCTGTGGACTAGGGAGGTTTTAGCCTCTATAACTGGGTGAGCTATTTCCTTGATATAACTCTCTCTCTATGTATATTTACATGCTTTACTGGTTTTGCTTCTCTAGAGAACCCAGCCTAAGACAGAATTTGGTACCGAGAGTGGGGTGCTGCTCTAACAGATACCTAAAATGTGGAAGCAGTTTTAAAACTGTGAATGGATAGACGTGCGGCAGTGACAGAGGACCAGCAGCAGCAGAGAACCTAGAGCAGCAGAGAAGCAGCGGCAGCAGAACCAGGAGACCAGTGCGAGACGGCACTGGAGCCGACCCACGGAGCGAGAGAGCTGAGTGCCTGTGCGCGGGAGGCTTCCTGGCGGAGTGGGGTGCCTCCAGGCACTTATCGGTGGAGCTAGGCTTGCCGACCCACGGAGCAAGGGAGTTGAGTGCCTGTGTAGAGCTACAGAGCTTTGGAACACTTGCCCCAGCAGGGTAGATGCGGGCATGAGGCCCGAGGGCCAAGAGGCCACAGGAAACAGAAGCAGTAGCTGAAGAAACAAGGGACACAAGAAGCCGAGCTGCCTCAGTCTCAAAAGGTATGGCCATGACCTCAGGGGTTTCAAAGGGTGGAGCCATGGCCTCTGGTGCTTCTAAGGGTGGAGTCGCCACTCAGATGGACTGGGAGAAGGGTGAGCCTAAAGTCAAGGAAGCAGAGTTGCTGTCCCAGTGGGCCTGGAAGGCAGAGCTGAAGCCCAGGGCCAAGGGGCCTCCACTCAAAATCTGGAGAGTGTGGCCAATACCTAGAGTCTGGAGGGCGGGGCTATTGTGTAAATCGTCTCAGAGAACAGAAGATTATTTTCAAAGCCTTGAGGGCTAATGTAATGTGTTCTGCTAACTTGCTTGGTGCCTGTTATGCCTTCTTTCCCTGCAATTTCTCCCATTTGTAATGGAGATGTCTAGCTTGTGCCTGTTCTGCCATTGTACCTTTGAAAGTAGATAACTTGTATTCTAGATTTCACAGATGAAGAGGAATTTTTGGATTTTGGACTTGGAGTTAAGACTTTTGCTATGTTACGATGGGGTGAATATGTTTTCCATGTTGCAAGGATGTGATTTTTTGGGGGCCAAAGGGTAGAATGTCGTGGTTTGAATTATGTCCCCCCAAAAATGTGTGTATCAATTTGGCTGGGCCGTGATTCCCAGAATCGTGTGGTTGGCCTTCATTTTGTGATTGTAATTTTATGTTAAAGAGGATTAGGGTGGGATTGTAACACCACCTTTACCCAGGTCACATCCAATGTAAAGGGAGTTTCCCTGGGGTGTGCCTGCACCACCTTTTATCTCTCAAGAGATAAAAGGAAAGGGAAGCAGACACAGAATTGGGGGACCTCATACCACCAAGAAAGCAGTGCCGGGAGCAGAGGGCGTCCTTTGGACCGGGGTCCCTGCGCAGAGAAGCTCCTAGTCTGGGGGAACACTGAAGAGAAGTCCGACAGAGAGTAAAAGCCTTCCCCTGGAGCTGGTGCCCTGAATTTGGACTTTCAGCCTACTTTAACTGTGAGGAAATAAACTTCTTTTCCTTAAAACTATTCACTTGTGGTGTTTCTGTTACAGCAGCACTAGATGACTAAGACACTCTCAATCATTGTCGTGTGTGAGCCCATTGTTGTAGCCACTGTGTCAATTCATCTCTTGAGGGTCTTCCTCTTTTTCGCTAACCCTCTACTTTACTAAGCATGATGTCCTTCTCCAGGGACTGGTCCCTCCTGATAACATGTCCAAAGTATGTGAGATGAAGTCTTGCCATCTTTGCTTCTAAGGAGCATTCTGGCTGTGCTTCTTTCAAGATAGATTTGTCCATGGTGTATTCAGTACTCTTCACCAACACCATAATTCAAAGATACCAATTCTTTAGTCTTCCTTATTTATTATATATAATATATATATAATGAATGTATGTATTATAAACACATATATAAACAGCAAACAACAACCCTTTGCCGTTGAGTCAATTCCGTCTCATAGTGACCCTATAGGACAGAGTAGAACTGCCCCACAGGGTTTCCAAGGAGCAGCTTGTGGATTTGAACTGCTAACCTTTTGGTTAGCCGCCGTAGCTCTTAACCACTGTGCAACCAGGGCTCCAAAAAAATATATATATAATGAATATATAGACATATAAATATATACAATAAATACATATATATTATTCCATATATATATAAATCTCCAACTCCTTCATAGGAGAGTCCCATGGTCTAGAGAGTTAAACCACTTCCAGTGACTCATCTCAGGAGACTGTTTCGTCAGACAGCATTTCTGTAATTAGAACTTGTGACCAACATGTCAAATCATGAGGCTATATCACAAGTATTTGTCGTGAGCACTGGTTTCTTAGCAAAAGACAACCTGTTAAGATGTCAGGGCTTTGCACTTTTCCCTGTGGTTATTACTGTAGTTGGCACCCGGTAATTATGAACAGTTTGTTGTAAGCGGCTTTTCCTGTGTTATTTAATCTTCTCAATAACCCAGTAGAGTAGAAATTCTTATTGTCCCCATTTTGTGGATAAAGTCACGGAGTCTCAGAGAGGTAACTTTTCTTGTTCAAGATGGTGCCATTGAGAAAATGGTGGTGCCTCAACTTGAACCCAAATCCACTGTTGATAGATTCTGTATTTTCCCCACTGTGGTGTACAGGCCTGAGCCTCTGTAATATTGTGAAATAGGTCAGTTTGATCTTCATAATCTCCACGGACCCCTCCCCCCAACAAAACCACAGTGGCTAGTCCGTGCCTCATTGTCTCAAGGCCCCCTGCAGGGGTCTGCCCGGCTGACTGATGCCACCGAGGAGCCCTGAGAGAACAGTGACCCAGAAACGCAAGAAGGAGTGCTCCCCGGAGGGAGTGCTTGTGGTGTCAGCTGCCAGGTGTGATAAGTTCTGACAAACAGGCCATGTTTTGTTGGGACTTTGTGCCTTTGGTACATGCTGTTCCCTCAGCCAAGACTGTCCAGCCCCTGCTTTTTGGACTGCTCAATCCCTACTCCTTCAATACTCAGCCCAAAGTATTTCTTTTTTTTCTTCTCTGCAATGGAAAGATCATTATTATTTAAAGTATAATAGTCTTTATAAAAACAAAACACAAGCTAACAAGTTTTTTAAAAAGAAGACTCAACATTCTCACACCCTCCAAAGCGAACTTATGCAACATTAATTTAGGAAATGGTATCATACCATGTATATGTCCTGTTACTCTCATTTTCACTCACTGCGAGCACTCTGCTGCTTTAACTGAAAGGTCTGCGGTTAGAACCCACCAGCCGCTCCATGGCAGAAAAGACCATGGCAACCTACTCCCGTAAAGAGTTCAGCTTAGGAAACCCTATGGGCCAGTTGTACCCTGTCCTATAGAGTTGCTATGAGTGGAATCGACACAGCAACAACACCAACACATATACTTATGAAATTCCTGGGTGGTGCAAACGGGTAACACACTCAGCTGCTCACCAAAAGGTTGGAGGTTCAAGTCCACCCAGAGATGCCTTGGAAGAAAGGCCTGTTGATCTACTTCTGATAAATCAGCCATTGAAAACTCCACCGAGCACAGTTCTGCTCTGACACACATGGGATTGCCATGAGTCAGAATCGACTCAACAGCAACTGGTTGCTGGTTTATACGTACTTCTATATCAGTAAGTATAGGTTTATATAACATTTTATTCAAAATAAATATTTTTTAAACATATACAACAGATAAATCCTCACCGCAGAAAGATTAATATAAGGAAAAAAGTAAACAGCACAGAAAGCCATCTTAGAGAGTATCATTATTAACGTTTTGGCACACATCCTTCTTCATACCCATGTACTCCCACTCCCCCTCCCCCATGTTTTTCTATAAACACACTCAAATTATTTATAATCTTTTGAAACCTAATTTTCAAAAATTCAGCAAGATCTTGGGGATATCCTGCCACGTTAATAAATATGCCATGAGATCAATCTTATTAATGACTTCATAGTGTCGATGTCAAGCAGCAGTCAAGAAATCAAACGATGTGTTGCCTTGGGCAAATCTGCTGCAAAAGACCTCTTTAAAGTGTGAAAAAGCAAAGATGTCACTTTAAGACTAAGGTGCACCTGATCCAAACCACGGTGTTTTCAATTGCCTCATATGCATTCGAAAGCTAGACAATGAATAAGGAAGACCGAACAAGAATTGATGCCTTTGAATTATGGTGTTGGTGAAGAATATTGAAGATACTATGGACTCTCAGAAGAAGGAACAAATCTGTCCTGGAAGAAGTACAGCCAGAATGCTCCTTAGAAGCGAGGATGGCGAAACTTTGTCTCACGTACTTTGGACATGTTATCAGGAGGGACCAGTTCCTGGAGAAGGACATCATGCTTGGTAAAGTAGATGGTCAGCGAAAAAGGGTTTTCCCTCAACCAGATGGATTGACACAGCGGCTGCAACAATGGATTCAAACAGCAATGATTGTGAGGATGGTGCAGGACCGGGCAGTGTTTCCCTCTGTTTTACATATGGTTGCTATCAGTTGGAACCGACTCATCGGCACCTAACAACAACGTTTTATTGTGAGATTATAACTTTATTTAGTTGACCGAATTGCTAGCGGCAAATGTTTATTTTCAGGTTTTCTGTATTATAGACAATGCTGTGATGAACATCCTTATACGTAGAGTGTTAATTTTGGAGTAAGAAAGAAATAGACTAAAAAATCAGAATGTAAAATTTTGGAGATCCCACAGGATCACAGTTGTTTAAAAAAAAAAAGCACCACAAATAAAAAATCTAAAAGTTCAGCCATGTTCACACGGGTTATTTCTGGGCAGAGGGACCGGGGTGATTTTGTTCTTTTGCTTACTCTTCTGTCCTTCATTATGTTGACTCAAGCAGAAATGTATTTTACCTCTGGAGGACTCTCTCTTTCCAGTTTCCTTGGCACCAGACTTGCCTCCATCTCTTTCCAGTTTCCTTGGCACCACACTTGCCTCCATCACTTGCAACTCTCTATCATTAGTTTGTCATGTCCTATCCCTCAAAGAGCTGTCATCCTCTCCAGGTCTCCCAGGGACCTGTCCTTAAGTTAGCACCAACGAGGCCCCACAGATGCTCAGTGGGTAGTTGTGGGCTGACTTGGAGTGTGAATTTGAGGCAAGGCGTTAATGGCTCCTGGGCTATGATAATCCCCTCAGGTGTCATCTGCATTTAACACAACCTCTCCCCGAGTTGTCCGCTTGTGGGGGAAGAAGCCTTGAAGGACACACAGGTGCATGAAGGCCTTTCCTGCCTCAGATCAGCAGCCCCGGGCAGCCCTCCAGATAGGTGCCCACCTGTCTCTGTCGGCTCCCTGAACTGACCTGGCCAGAGGGAAGATGGTTTCTTTGGGCAGCAGCCATCCCCTCCCCTAAAAAGTCTAAACGAATGCAGAGGATGTCCTCAGTATTTCCACAGAGGTCACCACGTTGAGTGGGTTGCTGTTTTATGTTTGGTTAGCGCCGAGACACTTCCTCTTTTCATTTATGTGTCTAATCCAGGCTCACCCCTCCCCTTGGAGACTGAAAAAGGGGAACGTGAAAGAAAAACTGAAAATTTCAGATCTAGCTACAGCACAGGAGACCCTGCTGTCATCCACAGGCAGGGGCTGGGGAAGCCACCCTGGAAATCACGACTCCTCCGTTGGTCCGAGACACCCTTGACCTGGGCCCTTCCCCTACCCTCATGCTAACTTGCTCAGCGCCCACCGAAGAATTCTTAAATGCTACAGGGGATCCTTGGCACCCCTAACACCTATTTTTCAGAAAGCATCATTCTTAAGGTCAAAAATAAAGTCTGTTTTGGTGCAGTGGTTAAACATTTGGCTGCTAACCGAAAGGTCGGCTGTTTGGAACCCACCAGCAGCTTCGCAGGAGAAAGATGCGGCAGTCTCCTTCTGTAAAGATCACAGCCTTGGAGACCCTACGAGTTAGTTCCACTCTGTCCTATAGGGTCACTATGAGTCAGAATCAACTTGATGGCAACAGCTATTGAGATTATTGTATACCTTATATATAAGTAAATCTGCGTATATATATGTACACATGGATGTACATGTGTACCTATATAATAAATGCGTGTATATGTAAATGTAAATCAGATTGTGACAGCTTTTGGAAACTGCCTGAGGCATAAAAAATAACTCGCCTGATAAGACATCAAAGAATTGCAAAAGAAGCCACAGCACCAAGGGCCTTAGTGACTGCTTAGCAATTTGTAGCATGATTGATGATAAGCATCTATTTGCTCCAGTAAGTTGAAGCAGAACTGTAACATTCTGTTTGTTTCCGGAAACAGTAACTGAAGTCACAAATCATAAATAATAAAAGATAGAAAAATCCTCTTTTAACCTGATGGACTAAGAGATTTCTTGCTTTTCATATCTGCTATCTGATAATGGCTTCTCTCTTGAGGCACTGCCAGAGCTGGCCCATTCCAGGCAAATCAAGCCTTGGTTTGCAAGCAGCACAGGGTCCAAGAGATTATTTCTAAGTTGGCTGTTTGGAATGTAGAATGTGGCTGGGTTCTCAGGTTTGCTCGTACAGTGCTCTTCCACCTAGTGTACCTGAGCTGGGTGTTGGAGGGCAGAGTTCTCTGCAGTGCAGGAGGAAGAAAGAGCCAACTCCTGCTCCTCTGCATGTAGCCTTGAATCTGAGCACAATTTAAACAGAACTTTCATTTCCATCTTGCCACTTCCCTTTTGGCATCCAGGTCCCAGCGCCCGAAATCCTTTGGATTGCAGCACCCTCCCCCAAGCCACCTCACCTCCTCTGGGCTGCTCTCCCACGTCAGGATCCCAAATTACCAGAATCAGAATCTGCACCCTCATTAGTGGGACCCTCAGGCTCCTTACTGAACTCTGCTTCCAGAACACTGACAGTGAGTTACTAAATGACCTTTCCTTGGAAAAAAGGCCACAGCTCCAGAGAAGAAACTTCCAGTTACAACTTTTCTGTAAGTCTGAAATTATTTTAAGAAAACCTGGTACTTCTTAAGAACCAAAGAGTGATGCATTAGTACTCTCAATTTGAACAGGCACAACATGGATGCCATATTATTGAAGAATGGGTTCAGGTAAGAGTAAGTACGGGCACTGGGGTCAAAGAATGAATTCTGAGATTTCAAGATCCAGGAGAGGAACAAATAACATGAGAGAGGCTGAGGTGATCATTGGCGTTGAAAAGACTGAACACCTATAAAATTACAGTCCTCTAAGGAGAGTCAGGGGCCCTGATGGCACAGGGGTTAAGAACTCAGCCGCTAACCAAAAGGCCGCAGTTCCAATCCACCAGCCGCTTCTTGGAAACCCGATGGGGCAGCTCTACTCTGTCCTATGGGGTCACTAGGAGTTGGACTACATGGCAGCGGGTCCCCCAACCCCCTTCCAAGTTGAGTCAACAAGGGGTCAGGGTGAAGACAGCAATGAGACAAGTGCTGAAAGTCATCAGGAAAAGTGTGCGAGGTGTTATCTGTGCTGGAGATTGGGAAGGAGTTCGGATGAGGAAAAACCAGAGTACGGTAAAATGAACGGAGTGGACTTCAACAGAGGTTGCCTCGTAGTGACAGGACAACCGCTTGGAAAGGAAAAAACGAAGGCTTCAGAAAATTCTGGAGGAAACATTGAGAGGGTTGGGAGGGAAGAGGTGGTGTCCAAGGAGAAAAGCTGGTCACTTAAGGTGAGGTCTTGAAAAAGAAATCAGTGGAAAAGGTGGTGGTTTTGAGGAAAAATGTTTTATCATCGAATAGGGCTTACGCAGCGTCCCTTTGTAGGAACTTGCTAGGAGAAAAGAGGTGGAGGGCATGGGACAGATCTTGGGAAGAATGACTTGTGTTGGATAAGGATGACGGGATGGGCAGGGGGGGAGGGGGCTTGTTTGGAAGGTGGCTGGAGGGCCATACATAACCTCAAAGGGACAGGGGATGCTAATTGGGTAGTGATTTGTAACTGAAAGTACCCAGTGGCATTAACCAGCTATCCGATGACCCTGTCCTAACGTCTGCTGGGCGCTGTGATGCATGAGGGGTGGATCAGGGATTCCTGCGCTTTGATACACTCAGCTTCCCAGGGCTGATGGAGGCCTTAGGGATCAGAGCCCTACGTTCTCATTTCCAGATGAGAACAGCGGGGCCTGGGGAGTTTAAAAGGCCATTTGGCGCCTTTTCTGCTTCACAGTCTCTCTCTGGACTTTTAACATCTGTGAGATGCATCCCCGGGTGGAACTGAGAAACCCTGTAACGTCAGCCTCATTGCCTCGGACGCCGCGTGCTCCACCTGCGCGTCTTGGTTTCCCCGGCGCCCGCGCAGCTGACACCCGCTCTAACCAAATGAAGGGAAAGTCCCGCGGCTGACGCCACCCGGGGAGCGCTCCCGGGAGGTGAGTCACCCTGCGACGACGGCCGGCTTTTTTTGGACGCGGCGGGTTAGTCAAACCAAGCGCGCTTCTCAAGCCCACGGCCCACCAAGCACGTTCACAAACATGCAAACCCGGCGACGCTGGCGCGGCCGCACGAAGCCGCCCCCGCCACGGGCCGCCTCGCCCCATCTTCCCCGAAACCCGCCCAGCCCGAGGATGGCCCTTGCATCTGGGCCGCGGCGTCCCCCCCCAGGGCGAGAGGAAAAGAGACGTAGGCTGGGGCGAATTTCGACGCCTCCTCGTCCCCTCGTGATCCTCAAGGCGACCTACACCGCAGGCGCCACTGGACCATGAGTTCTCCGCCCCTCAGGCCGCCTCGCGCGAGAAGGCGTGGCGTTACGCATCGGGGCGTGGCGTCGCGCTACGGGGCGGGGCATGAGGCGGGGCGCGGTCGTTGCGCGCCGGGTTGTGGCGTGGCGCGAGCTGCGACGGGGCGGAACGCGCACGCGCGCAGGGGTCGCCGGGGGAAGGTGGGCGGGCGGCGCCTGGGCCTGTGGGAGTATGGACCGCGTTGTGTTGCGGTCAGAGCTGGGCGGGTTCTCCTGGGCTGGGCAGTCTGGTAGTAGAGGCGGGGAGGGTCGATGTCCGTTGTAGGAGGGGAGGCCGCGGCGAGGACACAGGGGTATCTCAGGGAGCGAGTCCTGGCCTTTCAGGACGCTCTGCTCCCTAGGGAGAAAAGGCGAGGCGAGAGTTCGGGGGGACCCCCCACTCCATCCCCAGCCTACGGCAGGGTCTTTTCTACTGGGTCTGAGCCCAAAGTGCGAGTTGCTATGGGCAGCCAGCTAGGGTGACCAATGCCTCCTGGTTTTCCCCCTAAGAATGTTTTGGTTTTAGCAATGAAGCGTCCTTGGTCTCAGGCCTGTTGAAGTGACTCTGCCTACCCCTCTGCCCGTCTTGTCCCTGGGCTGTACCCAGATCAGGCCTGGGAGGCCAGAGAAGGCCGCCTGACCTTCCACTCTGCCTTGTTTGTATTAGGGTGAAGACACCCCGAATACCACTTCCACGGTCAGGCCCCGACATGCCAGTCCTTGCAAGGTAAAAACCAATGGGAGCCTCGTCTTCTACAGGTAGGCCGGATGCAGGAGGACACAGCTCACTTTATAGTTTGTCCTGTAGGAGAGGTCATATTGCACCCATCTGTGTGGTAAGGATGATTCTATGTTCCTGTCACGACTACAGAGATCACAGATCTGGAATTCCTGATACATTCTTCAATTCTAGGATTCAGATGTTCAATCAGAATAGCCATTAGCTAAGCTTTCCCATCAATTGCCTATCATTAAACCGGAAAATCTAGATAATTAGAGAGTATGATAGGATCCAGACGGATGTTCAGTTTTTTCCTTTTCTAACTCAGCCTCGTGGTGGAACAACTGTTTGACCCATTCAAAGGGAAGGATGAAAGTTCTGCGTAGGAACACGGCGTGAATGGAAGAGGCTTGTCATTGTGAGTCTGGCTTTTGTCACCTGATGCCTTCCCCAGTTGACATGACTTTCAGGCATTAAACTTCAGTGGCTGTGATGTATCTTGTTAGCTTGCCCTTAAAGTACAGAACTGTCAGAACTTAGGTCTCTTTTTGTTTGTTATTGAGCATCATTGAGTCACATTGAAAGGGATCAGTGTTTTTCATGTGGCCCTAATGAGTCAGTTCATAATACTGTTTTTATTACCCAAATGACAGAGGGAAATTGGATATCAGGTCATGCTGTTAAACAGTCATCACTAGTTATTATAGTGGGAGCAAGTTCCATGTGAAATGGAGGAATGAATGTTGGGATTTTAGTTTCTCAGACACCCTTCCCAAGAAATTGATTGGAAATAGGGAAACCCACAGCATTAGCAATTAGTAATTTACTTTCTATTCCAGGGAAAAATTAGAGATATATATATAGAAGGCAGGTAGATGAAAGTGATTTGTGCTCGACTACTAATCTAAAGGCTGGCACTTTGAACCTGCCCAGCAGCACTGTGGAAGAAAGACCTGGCAGTCTGCTTTCCTAAAGATTACAGCCACAAGAACCCTCTGGAGCAGTTCTAATCTCTAACACATGGGGTTGCCATGGATCAAAGTTGACGCACTAGCAACAGGTTTGGTTTTTTGATTTGATGGAGAGCAGGTAGATTAGAGAGACCAGTATGGCTATGAATATTCATCTTATATTTGATGATTTGTGTCTCTTTGATAGATGCAAACCATACGGCACTCTGAACAGACACTGAGAACAGCTCTCATCTCAAAGACCCCAGCGCTTGTGTTGCAGTATGAGAACTTAGATGCTGGGGAACGGCGCTTGATGAACGAAGCCTTTCAGCCAAACAGTGCTCTCTTTGAACCTATTACCTTGCATTCGCAGTCAGATTGGATTACCTCCCATCCCGAGGCCCCTCAGGACTTTGAACAGTTTTTCAATGATGCTAAAAGAAAGACACCATCTCCAGAGAAATGCAATATCTATATACAGTCTATTGGTATATATTTGTGATATACTGGTTTTGGTTTGGTTTTGTAGTGGTGCCATTGTTGGGGAGAGTTTGAGATATTGGTCTGATTCAAGTGGGCAGTTTTTATGGTCTTACGTAACTACGCTGTATGATCATTTTTGACATTCATTGCAGTGGTAGAGGTTTTGTAGCTAAACTGCCTTTAGAGAGGATATTCTGTTTCTCTTTAATTCATATTAACATCAGTGAATGATGCCATTCATTGATGATATGTTAAGGGTGTATTGAAAAATAAGAGTTGGTTTTATTTCTAATTTATAGACTCAGGTGCAAAGACCAAATATTTTAATCATCTTAAAGTCTGTTTTAAAATTTTCTTTGATATTATAGGCTCTCTTGGGAACACCAGAATTATCAGTGAAGAATATATTAAATGGCTTAAGGGCTACTGTGAAGCATTTTTCTATGGCTTGACAGTAAAACTCCTAGAACCCATTCCTGTTTCTGCAACGAGATGTTCCTTCAGGGTCAATGATAACACAAAAAACCTACAAATTCATGCAGGTGAGTTAAACAGTTTTACACTTTGAATTGAGGAAAGAAAGTATACCTATATTAAATATATATATTATATGTACACATTTCTTTTTAAACAGGGGACATCCTGAATTTCTTAAAAAGGAAGAAGCCAGAAAATGCCTTCTGTGTTGTGGGGATAACAATGATTGATCTTTACCCAAGAGACTCCTGGAATTTTGTCTTTGGACAAGCCTCTTTGACAGATGGTACTTTTTTTTTAAAATAATAATTATTGTGTTTTCAGTGAAAGTTTACACAGCGAATTTGACAATTTCTATACAAATTGTTCAGTGACTTTAGTTATGTTTTTCACTCTGTGTCGACATTTCTCTAATTGCGTTCTGGTTGTTCCATTCCCAGTGCTCTAGTTTCCCTGCCCCCTTATCTTCTCATCTTTGCTTTTGAGTAATTGTTGACCTCCTGGTCTCATATAGATGTTTTTTTTTTAAGGATGTGTAATGAAAAGTAGAAGCTTATTTTTACTGATTTACCACAGTGTTGTTGTTGTTATGTGCTGTCAAGTCTATTCTGACTCATAGTGATCCTATATGACAGAGTACAACTGTCCAGTAGGGTATAATCCTTACGGAAGGAGATGGCCAGGTCTTTTCTCCCGTGGAGCTACTGGTGGTTTCAAACAACAGCCAAGCACTTATCCATTGTACCACCGGAGATCCTTATATCGAAGAACCCAAAATGTTTTTTATTAAACTCCGTAATACATATTAGGATATAAATTCTTTAGTTAGCAGTCAGCTCAGGACAAAGTAGGTAGACTTTTTTTTCCTCTTTATATGAATGCTTCAGTTTTTATATTTTCTTTGGCAGTTATTTGGTGATAATAATTTTACATTTGAATATTTGTCATGAAAAATACACTTAATTCTCTTTTTTTTTTTTTTGAATGTACTAGTTGTTTATTTTATTTTGTTTTTTAACAAATCCAGCTCAATATCATAGAAGGCAGTAACTTTCACAAAGTTCTGGCCCTTAATTGTGACAGTTATGTCCAATATTAGATGGAGAATGGAATAGGGAGGGAGAGATTTTTATTTTCACCATTAACTATTCAGAAGTTTGGCTTATGTAATTATTTTCTAATTAGACTTTATTTGTGGCTGGCCATTCCCATTCATTTGGTTTTAGAAAACGTTTAACGTTTGCTTGCTGTTTGCCTGGTGCTGTGCTAGTTGCTTTTACGTGCAGTGTTTCCTTTGGACCTTACGACAGGGCAAGCGTGAGGTCAGAATGGTTTTGCCCATTTTACAAATGAAGAAGCTGAGGCTTTAAGAGTGAAGTTATTTGTTAAAGTCTATCTAGCCAACTACAGCAGGTCAAGGATTTGCCTGTGTGTGCGCGTGCACCCTTGCAGACACACATACATATGTACACGCTTGAAATTCTAACTCTAGTATTTTTTTGTTTTTTCCTTTTAATGCAATTGCTGTTTCTTTCTTTTTTTTCTTTTTATTGTACTTTAGATGGTTTACGGAACAAACTAGCTTCTCATTGAACAGTTAGTACACATATTGTTTTATGACATTGGTTAACAACCTCATGACGTGTCAACACTTTCCCTTCTCAACCTTGGGTTCCCTTACCAGCTTTCCTGTGCCCTCCTGCCTTCTAGTCCTTGATCCTGGGCTGGTGTGCCCCTTTAGTCTCCTATCTTTGGCTAAAGGGTGAACCTCGGGAGCGACCATTACTGAGCTAAAACGGTGTCTGGGGGCCATACTCTCAGGGTTTCTCCAATCTCTGTCAGGCCAGTAAATCTGGTCTTTTTTGTGAGTTAGAATTTGATTCTACATTTTTTTCCATCTCTGTCCGGGACTCTCTACTATGATCCCTGTCAGAGCAGTCAGTGGTGGTAGCCGGGCACCATCTAGTTGTACTGGACTCAGTCTGGTGGAGGCCGTGGTAGTTGTGGTGCGTTAGTCCTTTGGACTAATCTTTCCCTTGCATCTTCGGTTTTCTTCATTCTCCTTTGCTCCAGATGGGGTAAGACCAATGGAGTATTTTAGATGGCCACTCACAAGCTTTTAAGACCCCAGACGCTACTCACCAAAGTATCATATAGATGGTTTTTTTTTAAAAAAAAATTTTTAATTTTTATTTTATTGTTGTAGTTTAAGTGAAAGTTTACAATTCAGGTTAGTCTCTCATACAGAAATGTATGCATACATTGTTACGTGATTCTAGTTGCTCTCCCTATACTGATAGCACATTGCTCCTTTCTACCCCTGATTTCCCATGTCCATTCAGCTAGCTCCTGACCCTCTCTGCCTTCTCATCTCACCTCCGGACAGGAGCTGCCCATTTAGTCTCATGTATCTACCTGAGCTAAGAAGCACCCTCTTCACAAGTATCATTTTATGTCCCACAGTCCAGTCTAATCTTTGACTGAAGAGTTGGCTTCAGGAATGGTTTTAGTGCTGGGTTGACAGAGAGTCCAGGGGCCACACTTTCTGGGATTCCTCCAGTCTCAGTCAGAGCATTAAGTCTGGTCTTTTTACTAGAATTTGAGTTCTGCACCCCACTTTTCTCCTGCTCCGTCAGGGACTCTCTGTTGTGTTCCCTGTCAGGGCTGTCATTGGTGGTAGCCGGGTACCATCTAGTTCTTCTAGATGCAGTCTCTGGTTTATGTGGCCCCTTCTGTCTCTTGGACTAGTACTTTCCTTGTGTCTTTGGTGTTCTTCATTCTCCTTTATTCCAGATGGGTTGGGACCAACTGATGCATCTTAGATGGCTGCTCACTAGCTTTTAAGATCCTAGACAAACTCACCAAGGTAGGATGCAGAACATTTTCTTAATAAACTTTGATATGCCAGTTGTTATATAGATGGTTTTTTAATGGAGCACCGCACACACCGGTAATAGCTTTTATTTTGTGTACCGACCTGTTATTTTATTAAAAGGTGATCTTGGGATAGTTTCAGTTCAGGGTTTAAAGATATCTCAGGGCACTAGTCTCAGGGAGTCTTCTAGTCTCAAGTGGTACAGTAAGTCTGGACTTTTTTAAAAATTTGAGTTTTGTTCCACAGTTTTCTCCCATTCTGTCAGGGTCCAACTGTTGTGCCCCTGATCAGAATGATCGGTAGTAGTACATGGGCACCGTCTAGTTCTTCTGGTCTCAGGGTGGATAAGGCCATCGCTCATGTAGGCTCTTAGCCCTGTAGACTAATTTTGTCTCTGAGACTGTGGTTTCCTTCTTTCTCTTTCACTTCTGGTGAGTAGAGACCAGTAGTTGTATCTTAGATGGCTGCTTGCAAGCTTTTAAAACCCTAGGCACTGCTTACCTCACTAGGATGCAGAACATGAACTTTGTGAATTATATTATGCCAATTGACTGAGTTGTCCCATGAGACTAAGATCCTAAGTCTTCAAATGCAGAAAACCAGTTTCTCAAGGTGTTGTCTGATAAGTATGTGACTGTCTCCTCTATGAATATATATGCATGCACACACATCTCTCTGTTCACATACATGTAGATACTTCTGTCTGTGCACCCATATGTATACATCTGTACCTAACCATGCACATACATGCTTATACAAATACATATGTGACCATACACTCGTTTTTTTGGTTATTGTTGGTGCAATGGTATTTCTTTTTGACATTGTTGGTAGAAACATTCTCAACTTGAGAATATTTGAAAATGTTAAAAGAGGGACAAAATTCCAACAGCTATAATTTTGATATTTAAAACTGTATGGTATTCAATAAAATTGACAAACCTTTAGCTAGACAGACAAAGAAATTAACCAAACTTAAAAATAAAAGAGGGGACATTACAACTGACCTGATATAAATGGACAGACTATTATGAACAACTGTATGGTAAGAAACTGGATAACCTAGATGAACTGGACAGATTCTTAAAAGCAATTCTTCAGTAGCACACAACCTACCCAAACTGACTCATGAAAATAGAAAGTCTCAGCAGACCCATAAAAGTGAAGAGTTTGAATCAGTGATCAAAAACCTCCCAACCAAAAAAAGTACTGGATCAGATGGCTTCACTGGGGAATTCTACCAAACATTTAGAGAAGAATTGACACCAATACTGTTTAAACTCTTCCAAAAGATAGAGAAGGAAGGAATACTCCGTAATTCATTCTGCGAAGCAAACATAACCCTGATTCTCAAACAAGACAAAGACACCACCAGAAAAAAAAAAAAAGGCGGATGTCTCTTATGGATATAGATGCAAAATTCCTCAACAAAATACTAGCAAACAGAATCCGACAGCATTTTACAAAAGTCATACACCATGACCAAGTGGAATTTATTCCAGGAATGCAGCGATGGTCCAACATTAGAAAATCAGTCGATGTAATACACCACATCAGTAGAACAAAGGAAAGAACCACATTATCATTTCTATGGATGCAGAAAAATCGTTTGATAAAATCCAACACCGTTTCTTGATGGAAAACCCTAAAGAAGATTGGAATAGAAGGGAAGTTTCTCAGTATGATTCAAAGTATATAGGAAAAGCCAACAGCCAACATTATACTTAATGGAGAAAGACTGAGAACTTTCCCCTTGAAATCGGGAACAAGACAAGCATGCCCAGTCTTACCGCTTCTGTTTAATATTGTATTAGAAGTCCTAGCCAGAGCAATAAGACAAGAAAAGAAATAAAAGGTATCCAGATTAGAAAAGAAGAAGTAAAATTATCTCTATTCGTGGATGATATGAATCCTATATATAGAAAATCCCAAAGAGTGCACAAGAAAACTTTGATAGCTAATAGAGGAATTTAGCAAAGTTGCAGGGTACAAGGTCAGCAAAATCAGTTGGGTTTCTATACACCAGCAATGAGAAATCTGAAAGGAAAATTAAGGAAACAATTCCATTTACAATAATATCTAAGAGAAATAAAATGCATAGGAATAATTTAACCAGAGAAATGAAGGACTTATACAATGAAAACTATAAAACTGCTAAAAGAGATTAAAAAAGAGTTAAATAAATGGAAAGATGTTCCATGTTCATGGACTGGAAGACTTAATATTGTTAAAATGTCAGTACTACCTGTCTTAGTTATCTAGTGCTGCAATAACAGAAATATCACAAGTGGATGGCTTTAACAAACAAGGTTATTCTCTCACAGTCTAGTAGGTTAGAAATCCAAATTCAGGGTGCCAGCTCCAGGGGAAAACATTCCTCTCTTGGCTCTGGGGAAGGGTCCTTGTCATCAGCTTTCTTCTGGTCTAGGGGCTTATCAGTGCAGGAACTCCAGGTCCAAAGGACACACCTGTTCCTGTCACTACTTTCTTGGTGGTATGAGGTCCCTCTGTCTCTCTGCTTCCTTCTCTTATATTTCAAAAGAGGATGACTAATCTTGTAGATTGAGTCCTGCCTGATTAACGTAACTGCCTCTAATCTTGCCTTATTAACTTAATAGAGTTAGGATTTACAACACATAGGAAAAACACATCAGATGACAAAATGGTGGACAGTTACACAATACTGGGAATTATGGCTTAGCTAAGTTGACATACATTTTTGGGGGACACAGTTTAATCCATGACACTACCTGGAGCGATCTGTAGATTCAACACAATCCCAATCAAAATTCCAACAGCCGCCTTTACAAAAATAGAAAAACCAGTCCTCAACTTTATATGGAATGCAAAGAGGCCCCAAATAGCTAAAACAATATTGAAAGAGAATAACAAAGCAGGAGGACTCACATTCCTGATTTTAACACACAGTATACAGCTACAGTAATCAAAACAGCCTGGTACTGGTATAATAATAGACACATAGACAAATGGAATAAAATTGAGAGACCAGAAATAAACCTATGCATCTGTGTTCAACGGATTTTTGACAAGGGTGCTAAGTCCATTCGATGGGGAAAGAAGAGTCTCTTCAATAAATGGTACTGGGAAAATTTGATTTCCATATGCAGAAAAGTGAAACAGGATCCATGCCTTATACTATCCATAAAAACAAAAATGGATTAAGGACCGAAATGTACAAACTAAAACCATAAAATTTTTAGAAGAACAAGCAAGGGCAATGCTGTCAGGCCTAGCTTTTAACAATGGATCATCTAATATAATAACAAAAGCACAAACAGCAAAAGACAAAATAAATAAATGGAACTTCATAAAAATGAAAAACTTCTGTTCATCAAAAGATGTTACCAAAAAAGTGAAAAGACGAGCTACCAATTAGAAGGATATCTTCGGAAGCCATGTATCTGACAAGAATCTAATAACCCAAATATATATAAGACTATGACAAGTTAACAACAAAAAGACAAATAATCCAGTCATAAAATGGGCAAAGGACTTGAATAGACATTTCACCAAAGAGGACATTCAAATGGCCACCAAATACATGAAAAGATGCTCAGCATCATTAGCCATCAGAGAGATGCAAATCAAAACCACAGTGAGATACCATTTCACTTCCACTAGGATGGCTAAGATTAAAAAAAAACAAAATAACAAATATTGGCCAGGATGTGGGAAAATTGGAACCCTTATTCTTTACTGATGGGAATGCAAAATGGTACAGCCATTGTGGAAAACATCGTGGCGGTTCCTCAAAAAAAACTAAAACTAAAACTAGAACTCCCACTCCCGGGGTATACTCAAAAGACTTGAAAAGAGACACAGACAAAGACTTGTGCACCAGTGTTCATTGCAGCAGTATTCACAGTAACCAAAAGGTGGAAACAACCTAAATGCCCATCAGCAGATGAATCGAGAAACAAAATGTGGTACATGCATACAGTGGAATACTACTCAGTAGGAGAAAGGAAGTCTTGATACATGCTACATTATGGATGGAGCTTGAAGACATCCACTGAGCGAAGTAATCCAACCACAAAAGGACAAATATTGTATTACCTCACTTATATGAAAAGACAAGAATGGACAAATGTATAGAGACCAAAGTTTATTAGTGGTTACCAGTGGTTATAAAGGGGGATTAATGGTGATGGAAAAATCACATTAAGGGTAGCGTTGCACAGCCAATTATTGTAATTGCTGTCAATAAGTTGTGCACCTGTAAAAAGCTGAATTGGCAAAAGTTGTGTAATAGATATATTTACAACAATGACAAAAAAAAAAAAAAAGCTGCTGAGGCTGCTTATGTACAACCAAACGCCTCATGGGATTTGTCTCCTTGGTTTGGAGGTTTAGGGTCATGGTTTCATGGGACATCCCAGTTAATTGGCCTAATAACATGTTCAGTGCTTCTGTTCTACCTCCTTGATCGTTGCTTAGTGCCTGGGGTTTTAAAATCTTGCAAGTGGCCATCCAAGGCACAACAGTTGGTCTCTATTCACCTGGAGCAACAGTGGAAGAAGGAGAGTCAGCAACAGGAGGAGGATATGGAATATGTGGCTAATTGCCTCCATGAACAGATGCCTCCTTTGCCATGAGACCAGAAGAACTGGATGGTGCCTGGCTACTATTACTGAACATTTTGGTGATCAGAGATTCCATAGAAGAATCCTCATCAAAAGAGGGAAAATGTAGTGCAGAATTTCAAATTCTTGTGGTCTGTAGACTTTCTGGAGCCATGGAGGGTGGATGAATCCCTGTAACTATTGCCATTGATAATCTTTAAACCAAAAATAATCCCCTGAAGTCATCTTAAAACAGAACAGTAGTTTAGCTTAACTAGTAAAAAAGGTCTACCTTGAGCATTGTGCTCTTTTAAGAACTATCTATATGGGATTAAACTGACAACAGCAACTGGAAGGATTAGATAGGAACCTTAGGGGGCAGTGAGTTTATGTTAATGAGGGAAGAGCAATTCAGAAAAGAAGGGTGAGAATGGTTGCACACTCAATGTAATCGATGTCACTAAATTGTACATGTAGAAACTGTTGAATTGATGGAGCCCTGGTGGTGCAGTGGTTAAGAGCTCAGCTGCTAACCAAAAAGGTTGGTAGTTTGAATCCACCAGCTGCTCCTTGGAAATCCTGTGGGGCAGTTCTACTCTGTCCTATAGGGTCGCTATGAGTCAGAATCAACTTGATGGCGATAGTTTTTTTTTGCTCTGTATATTCTCAACAACAACAAACTAAATTTAGGGAAAAAAGAACCATACTTAAAAAGAAAAACAGAACTGTGTAGTAGTTTCAGTTTGGTGTCCTGCCATAGTGGGTAGTGCGCTGTGATAGATTCTCACAGTCTAGGTTCCTACCCAGGATGGCCATTCACTACCTACATGATCGTGAAGATAATAATGCCTATTTCACAGAGTCGTTTTGAGGTAAATTACATAAAATTGCCTAACACTAGGCCTGGTACACATGTAGGCATTCAGCACAACAAATGTTGAATGTAAGTAATTTAGTAGCAAAGTGAATTAAAGAAATTAGTGGTATTTGAGCTGTCATTTACATAAGTGAAAATCTTCCTAATTATTTTTTAACTCTTGACTTTTTGTAGTCATTTTGCATCAGTGGAATAGCCATTGACTGACTGATAAATGGTTCTCATCCTGTGGCTTATGACATATATTTTTTAACCTAAAAAAGTCAGCTTCAGTCTTTGACCTAGAGATATAATAAACTGACTGATTAGGAACCTTGTGTGGTAATATTGGAAGTGGGAAAGGATCTATAAGTAAATCATATGTTTATCTTTTTTTCTTCTTCTTCTTTTTGCCCCTTCTCTACTTCTCTCCTTCTGCCCACTTTTCCATTTTTACTTTTTCTCTACCCTCATCCTCCAGGACCTAGGACAGGCTTAAAGGGGAAAAGACCAATGAACTAAGGGTTGTCCATTAGCATTCTAAGGAGCCCTGGTGGTGCAGTGGTTAAGCTCTCGGCTGCTAACAGAGAGGTTGTGGGTTTTAATCCACCCAACAGCTACACGGGACAAAGGACCTGGTGATATGCTCTCGTCAAGATAACAGCCTAGGAAACCCTGTGGGGCAGTTCTGTTCTGTCATATAAGGCCGTGAGTTGGGATGACTCAGCTGGCACACAACATTAGCTTCCTGGGGATAGGGAGTAAGTAGCAGAGACTGTATTGAGAGTTTATGATGTGTCTGGATGTTACATTAGCCTCAAGGTTTGGGTGGGAGTAGGGGGATCTCCCTGACAGATATTTCTTTCTACCGGTTGGAACCCCTGCTGAGAATTTGCATTTCTAACAAGTTCCCAGGCAATGCTACTGCTGCTGGTTAGGGACCAATTCTGAGAACCACTAGTAGAGCCAAACCAAAAACCAAACCGTTACTGACTCATAGTGATCTTATAGGACAGAGTAGAACTGCTCCATAAGGTTTCCAAGGAGCAGCTGGTGGATTAGAACTGCCGACTTTTTGGTTAGTAGCCTGAGCTTTTAACCTCTGTGCCACCAGGGCTTCTCTAGTACAGCAGTGGCTCTCAAAATTTTTCATACATAAGAATCGCCTGGGGATCTTGTTAAAAGGTAAACTCTGATTCAGTATATCTGGGGTGGAAATGCAGATTCTCAGCAGGGGTTCGAACCAGAACAAACTGATTCGAAGCCCTACTTTCTACTAGATATCTTCCTCTCTTAGCCACTGAGGGGACAGGAAAGTTATAGAGCCTCTTCTTCCCACCTACTCCTTTTTACATGGCCCCTGTAGACCCTGTCAGCTCACTCTCTCTGAGACTTAGGTCACTGCTGTCTTCCTGAGTTCTGTGGTGTGAGCTAGCTTTTTATCAGAAGCTCTCTCCTTTTATTATTAATCTGGTAGAGATGGAAACATTACAAGTAATCTTAAAACAATTTATTCACTTACCCAGATAGTTAAAAAATTATCTTATGCATTGGAGTAGATCAGGAAACATTCCCCAGAACTGTTTCTACTTTCATCCCTTCCCTTTAAAATAAATGTCATAAATATTGCATGCCATAAAGAAAGATGTCGTAAGATTGATCTGCCATGCAATAAGACAGTATCACCATATGTAACCTGTTTTCTCCTCGTTTATATAGGTTGGCATTTTAAAATTGGGGAATACTTAATTTCTAAAGAAAATAAACTTCTGTTTGTAGGATTGTTTGAATAAAATGTTCTTGTCAAAGGTATGGCAGTGAAATCTTTCCAGCCTTGTTTGGCCAGAGGAGGTCACTTGTGGTACATGGATAGGTTTTGTTTTTTCTTAACTGCAAGAATGCCGTCTTTCCTGAAGTTTCCAGTATCAGTCAGCGGTTTCCAAAGGAGGGCTGAGGAGCACTCTTTTTGGGGTCAAGTTGTCTTGCACAAACTTACAAGGAGTTCGTTTGTACACATCTTCCCCCTACCCCCCCAAAAAAATGCTTTAATTACTTGCAGATAGCAGCTGACAGCAAGACGAAGTAAAAGTGATTATGTAAACAGGTTGAGTTCTAAAGCAACCCCTTCTACTGTGGAGTGAGTTGTGCATTAGATTGTGTTCTCCATGTATGCAAAGATGGTTGATAGAACGCTGAATGTAACACAGAAGTCAGTTACAGGGGTATTTATTCTGGTTGCTAGATGCCAGCCACATAGTAGAGGGGGGTGGGAAGGGGGAAGAGGTTCACATGCCTGAAGGCCTTTGTAAAACTGGAGCACAGAAGCAGCTCACCTAAGTTGGGCAGTATCACTCTTTCCAAGCATCTCTGTCCTGAGCTTGAGGCTTGTTCACCGAGGTGACTGTTAACTTAATGGAAGGAAGGAGGTGCTGTTTGTGTTTCTCATTCTTTGTGTAGTGGAATGTTCTGTAGCCACTGCTCCTTGATTCAGCAGTATTTACATGGACAGACAGAACGCAGTACAGCCGTGTGTTTGCTCCTTTATATGTATACACACATGGGATTCCTAGTCTTTTTTTTTTTTTAAATTGTACTTCAGGTGAAGGTTGTTTACGGAACAAATAGTTTCTCATTAAACAGTAGTACACATATTGTTTTATGACACTGGTTAACAATCCCGTGACATGTCAACCCTCTCTCTTCTTGACTTTTTTTTTTTTTTTTTGGTGAAAATATACATGCTAGTCTTTTCTTAAAGTGCTGTTTGACCCAGGGGAGTTAGCTATTAGACTAATTCAGCATTACTCAGCAAGCTTTGAGAGTATCAGTAAAAATCTAAAGCCAAACCCACTGCCGTTGAGTCGATTCTGACTCATAGCGACCCCATAGGACAGAGTAGAACTGCCAAGGCTGTAATCTTTACAGAAGCCGACTGCCACATCTTTCTCCCGCAGAGCGTCTAGTGGGTTTGAACCACCAACCTTTCGGTTAGCAGCCGAACACTTAACCACTGTGCCACCAGGGCTCCTCCAGTAGCTCAAATTATGTGGCTAAAAGGCAGTTTTTCTTTCTCCATTTTTGAGCTCTTTCTTCAGTGTTGGCTCCATTCTTTGCAAGGTATCCCCCTCATGGTTGCAAGACAGCTGCTAGCAGTTCCTGGGTCGATATTTCCAGGTTCCAGTTAGCAGAAAAGAGGAAATTCTCTTCCACAGCCAGCAATTCAAAAATGAAATGGTGTGTGTGTGTATAAGAATGTTTAGATAAGAATGTAAAGACAAGAATGAGTATTACTCAGCTATATCTATAGAAATATATTCCCTCTGCATAGAGGATATGTAGATCTGAAACAAAAGACTAGCAAAGCAACATTCAACATGTACTGTGTGCAATTAACTCATATTTTCTAGTTGGTTACATTTTTTTAAATCTTCTAAATTGATTTTGTGACCCACTTGTTAGTCACCAGAGGACAGTGGTGGTTCAGTGGTAGAATTCTCACACTCCATACAGAAGATCCAGGTTCGATTCTCAGCCAGTGCACCTCCTGCGTAGCCACCACCTGTCAGTGGAGGCTTGCTTGTTGCTGTGATGTTGAACAGGTTTCAGCGGAGCTTCCAGACTAAGGAAGACTAGGAAGAATGGCCTGGCAGATCTACTTGTCAAAATCAGCCCGTGAAAATCCCATGGATCACAGTGATCACATATGCAAAAGGTCACGGGGATGGCGCAGGACGGCCATGGATTTGGTTTTGGTTTAGTCACTGTCTGCCTTATGGAAAACACTGCTCCCCTGTAGTTTCTCAGTATATAGTGTGAAGAGTTCTAACATCAAAATTACTTTGAGAAATTTGTTAAAAAGGGAGATTACTGGGTCTACCTCGGAACTACCTTCATCAAAAACTCTGGAGATGGTGCCCAGATACCTGCATTTCCTCATAATTGCTTGGAATTTGCTTAAAATGCAGATTGCGGGGCCCTCCCTCAGAAGGAACCAGAAATTGTGAGGCTAGGACTCAACTGGATGCATTTTAAGCAAGAATCACCTGTTCACTAGATGATCTTGGTCGCTGAAGCTTGAGAACCATAGCTGTTGAAGTTGGTGAGGCTCTGCATGTTAGTATATGAACTGGATGGTGAGTTAACATTGAAGGGGATTTCTAGAAAACTCATTTGATATATTTTCTTAATATAGTGGTCATATATGTGAAGAATTAACCCCTTTACATTACAGAAGTAATAGAACAGCATTTTGAGGGAATCTTCAAATTGCTTTTAATTAGAGGCAGTAGAGTCTACATTTGTAAGTGATTGTGCTGTGCTTTTGTTTGTTAGGATCTGAAGCCATACCATGTGTGTATCTAAGTATATGGATTATGTTACAGTAAAAAGAGTCTTCTCTCTCTCCCCCTTCACTTTTCATTTGAGCTGGACTTAGTTGTATGACTCTCTGGTTGTAGCAATACTGTAGATAAGTTAGGCGTCCTGAACTTGACCATTTTTACCCTACGTGACCCTGGGCTCCACCATTTACACCCTACGTGACCCTCGGTGAGTTTCTCAGCATCAGTTTCTTCATTCTTAAAATGAGATAGTACCCATTCTTCAGCCAAAGGTTAGACAGGCCCATAAAACAAAACAAGACTAAATGGGCACATCAGCTCAGGGACAAGGATGAGAAGACAGAAGGGGACAGAAAGCTGGTAATGGGGAATCCAAGGTCGAGAAGGTGAGAGTGTTGACATGTTATGGGGTTGGTAACCGATGTCACAAAACAATATGTGTATTAATTGTTTAATGAGAAACTAATTTGCTCTGTAAACCTTCATCTAAAGTACAGTGAGAGAAAAATAACAAAGGCAGGTGAAAAAAAAAGAGGTAGTACCAATCTCATAATCTCATGTATGTAAGGCAGCACACATCACATCATCTTTGGTACTTGGTAAGAGCTTGATAAAGCCTAGCTATTATAATTCTATTAATCAAGAAAAAAGGTGGCTTATTGTAAAGATACCCATAAAATGAACCTAGAAATGGAAAGCTGTTAGGAGCCAAGGTAGTTTGAGGGATGGCTGCTTTGTTCATCCCTCTTAGGGGCCTCATGGTTTCTCTGTCTTATGGGATCTCTGTTTCTTTGTTCCCTTTGCTATGCTGTCCTCTACTAACTGCCTATAGTTTCATATGAATTTGGCCCTTTTGGTTTTATCTTCTCACCTACCCCCCTTACCTAGCAATTTGTTTTTCGATTTCTTGGTTCAAGTTTCCAAGACAGTCTGATTGGTCCAGCTCATCTTTTTTAATCAGCCACATAAATTATAGCTCATTGGTCAACATATATATTGATTGCTTTGGGATCAAATGCCGTGACTATCTAGTGATTTATGGCTCAGGAGGGGACAGCATCACATGGCCCAAAACATCATCTCCAAGACGTCAGGGACAGGCAGGGCAGTATTCCTTACTGACTCTGCATGAGGCAAGGTCAGGAACCCTCCCTGATACAGATGAAACCGAGATCTGCTTCTTGTGTTTCTTAAGGAGTAGAATCAGGGCTGCGTGTTATTCACGTGATTATTTTCCATTGCTCCTTTGGAGCACTTGATTTGGACTATTTAAGAAAAAGATTTCTTTGTTTTTTTTTGGAGGGGGGAGGAACTCTCTGGAACTTTTGGTGTCTGAAGAATTTAACCTCAATCCATTGAATGTTACAGGCCAGGGCAAATGGGATAGCAGAAAAAGGAGATTTGACAGGGATATAGGGGGCAGAAGTCCTCCTTTATGTTGGCAGACCTGAACCATATTAGACTGTGTGAACACAGTAGCACAGAATGTGTCCTCACTCACCAGAAGCTCTTGCAGGCTTTTTGTCTTTTCCTTCAGACATTTTACCCTCATTCTGTTGTTGCTTTTCCTGTTTTTATAGGTGTGGGGATATTCAGCTTTGCCAGGTATGGCAGTGATTTTTATAGCTCCCACTACGAAGGCAAAGTGAAGAAGCTGGAGAAATCATCTTCAAGTGAATATTCAGTTTTTGATAACTATTATATTCCTGAAATCACTAGTATTTTTCTGCTTCGATCCTGTAAGGTACGTTGTTTCAAAAACCCTACAGGGACTTTTTTTTTTTTAACAGAGACCTTAATTCCCTACGTCGTGTATAAACAGGCCTTAAAATAATATTGGAGTCTTGGTGGCGCAGTGGTTAAAGTGATTGACTGCTAACTGAAAGGTCGGTGGTTCGAAACCACCAGGGGCTCAACGGGAGAAAGATGTGGCAGTCTGCTTCTGCAAAGATTTACAGCCTTCGAAACTCCCATGGGGTCACTATGAGTTGGAATCGACTTGATGGCAGTGGGTTTAAGATAATATTATAAATGAGTTTTATTATTTGCATACTTTTCATGGATATTGCTTGACTGAAATAATAAAAATGAAATTAATATGGGTACTTTAATATTGAAATTAATAATATCCATGCCAGTTTTTTGTCCTGTTAGTTACACGTGGTCTCTGCTGTACCTACAGCCTCACCGTTATTTTAACTCCAGAGTTTAAAGAATAGGTAGCTTACTCTTTACATTCCATGATGGACATGATGGGTTGTTCTTGGTAATAAGATGCCCAGAAGTAGTCGTAGAAGTGATTGCCTACATAGGGAGGTCAGTGTCATTGAATACCTAAGGTTGAATTTTGTTTTCTTTTCAGTCTTATAATTGTCATATGTGTTATTTTAATTCTTAACATAATTTTTGAGATAATTCTTAACATAATTTAGAATATTGTTAATTGATTTAGCTTTTATGACAGTGAAAATTCATTACCCAGTTTTCAAACTGCATGTCTTCAAACGCAAATATGTCTGAGAGAATTTAGAATTCTAGAACACTGGGTGATTTTTATTTATTTAGAAAAACTGTAATCAAAATGATAGAAGCTCATTAAGTTTTTTCCTCCTGGGCTATGTTAACTCATTGTTATATAATTAGTATCATTACTGTTGTTAAGTGCCGTTGAGTCGATCCCAACTCATATTGACCCTGTGTGCAACAGAACGAAACACTGCCTGGTTATGTGCCATACTCACGATTGTTGCTGTGCTTGAGCCCACCACTGGGCTCAAGCATAATTAATATAGAAATTTTTTTTTTTAATCTTGCTTGCTTTTGACACATTAGGCAGTCTTTTGTTTTAATAGTTCTTTTGATTGTATCTTCTAAATTAGGGGTTGGCAAACTTTTCCTATAAAGAGCCAGATAGTAAATATTTTAGGCTTGGCTGGAGGAGAGGATCAGATAGTAAATATTTTAGGCTTTGTGGGGCATAGATCTCTGCTGCAACTACTCAGCTCTGCTGTTGTAGCGTGAAAGTAGCCAGACAATATATAAATGAATGAATATAGTTGTGTGTTAATAAAACTTTATTTGTAGACACTGAAATTTGAATTTTATATAATTTTCACTTGTCATAAAATATTATTCTTTTGATTTTTTTCCAAACATTTAAAAATGGAAAATCATTCTTAACTCATGGGCCTTACAAAATAGGTGGTGGGCTGGATTGGCCTGAAGGCTGTAGTTCTCTGACCACTGTTCTGAATAAATCAAACTGTATCAGGCTCTGTGAGGGGTACAGATAAAGTAAGAGATGTATTTCCATCCTAAGGTGCTTGCTTGAAGGAGACAACAGTCACATAAGTGCTCAAAGAACAATTAAATGCAGATTCTCTGGGACTAATTATAAATGCATTTACTGAGCACCTGTTGTTTTGTTGTTGTTGTTTTCACCAGGCATTGTACTAAGTGCTAGGGATGCAAAAACAAGTCAGATACAGCCCTTGCCGTCAAAGTGTATGGCCTAGTAGGGGAGACAGATATATAGATAGTTAAGTACAGTAGTGTGGCAAAAATGCAGTGTGATATATACAGGGGATAGTGGGCTCCAAGTCAGGGGTCTTGTTAATTAGAAGGTCAGGAATGGTGTTCATAGAGGGAGTATTGCTTTGAGCCAAGTCTGGAAAGTTGAGTAGATATAAACCAGCTCAGTGGACAAGAGGTAGAGCAAAGAAAATGCTCTTCCCAGCAGAGAGGTAGCAGACACGAAGGTACAAGGATCAGATACTGCTTGGCATGTATACCAGGGTAAGGAGTTTAGGTTAGCTGCCATTGAAGGACCCATCGAAGTTGATCAGTGTGGACTGGAGAAGGTTGGATCCGCAGGGTTCTTTCTCCTCACATGAGCAACAACTGCTGCTTTCCCTTGTTCTCCCAGAAACCTCAAGTACTCACCTTTTATATCTTGGGTTTCTTAGCAGTCCAGCTGCTACTGCCCCTGAGGGTTTGGGATCCACTACTTCAGGATGATAGCTACTCCCTTTAATTTCTGTACTCCATTTGTAAGGCAACCACTATCAGTTAATTCCAGGGCAGAAACTTGTTAGTGAGGAGGGTAGGGAGTTTTGGTGTGCATTGTCCTCATGGTAAGGTGTATTAGCATCAGTTCAGGGAGCTCCCCGATGATCCAAGAATCTGCCATGATTGTCATCCTGAGGCCTTTGAAGGACCTGTCAGCCCTTTCAGGGAGAACGAGCCTTCCTGCTTGGGCTTCAGTCTACCTTCAAGATGAAATCTCAGACTGCAGCTCTGTCAGAAGCTTCCGGTGTCTTCCCCACGCCTGCTCTTTAGAAAGCCTATCTCCCCATTTTCCCTTTTCTTCATAGCCATAGACAAAGGCTTCTCCTTCAGCCAGAGAAGCTCTGCTTTCACCAGGATTATTTGTTGGGGTTTGAGAACGACTAGTCCTAGAACAGTGTTTTCAAACTATGTTTCCTGGGTCTTCTGCATCAGCATCACTTGGGGTGTTTGTTAAAAATACAAACTGAGCCCCCTCCCCAGACTTACTGAATCAGCATGTCTGGGGGAGGGCTCCCAGAATCGGAATTGTAACAAGTGCCCCACTGGTCTAGAGCTATAGTTCACAGCTAGGGACTGTTTTGCCTCTCCCTGCTCCCAAGGACATTTGGCTGTCTGGAGACGTTTTTTGTTGTCACAACTGGGGAGGGCATCTAGTGAGTAGAGGCCAGGGATGCCATTAAACATTCTGCAGTGCACAGGACCGCCCCTGCAACAAAGATTTATGCCACCCAATGTGTCAGTGGTACTGAGGTTGAGGAACCCTGGTCCAGGGAAAGTAGGGCTTCCAATGGGTTTGTTTTGGCTTGAATTCCTGCTGAGTATTTGCGTTTCCAGCAAGTTCCCAAGCAATGCAAATATTGCTAGTTAGGGAACAATTCTAAGAACCATTAGCAGAGCAGTGGTTTTCAAAATTTATTTATTTTTGTAGTCTAAATGAAGTTTACATTTCAAGTTAGTCTCCCATACAAAAATTTATATATACATTGTTATGTGACCCTAATTGCTTTCCCCATACTGTGACAGCACACTCCTCCTTTCCACCCCTGATCCCCCGTGTCCATTCAGCCAGCTCCTAGCCCTCTCTGCCTTCCCATCTCACCTCCAGACAGAAGCTGCCCGTTTAGTCTCTTGTATCTACTTGAGCTAACAGGCACACTCCTCATGAGTATCACTTTGTGTCCCACAGTCTAGTCCAATCCCTGTCTGAAGAGTTGGCCTCAGAAATTGTTTTAGTTCTGAGCTGATAGAGAATTCAGGGTCCATGCTTTCTGGGGTTCCTCCAGTTGTATTCAGACCATTAAGTCTGGTCTTCTTACTAGAATTTGAGTTCTGCACCCCACCTTTCTCCTGCTCCATCAGGGACTCTCTGTTGTGTTCC
>NW_004443964.1:13965936-14000607 GCF_000243295.1 Trichechus manatus latirostris | reverse complement strand
ACTCCCTTTAGTATTTCTTGTAATTTTGGTTTGGTTTTTGCAAATTCCCTAAACTTCTGTTTATCTGGAAATGCCCTAATTTCATCATCATATTTCAGAGACAGTTTTGCTGGATATATAATTCTTGGCTGGCAATTTTTTTTCTTCAAGGCTTTATATATGTTATCCCATTGCCTTCCTGCCTGCACGGTTTCTGCTGAGTAGTCCGAGCTTATTCTTACTGACTCTCCTTTGTAGATGACTTTTTGTTTATCCCTAGCTGATCTTAAAATTCTCTCTTTGTCTTTGGTTTTGGCAAGTGTGATTATAGTATTTCTTGGTGACTTTCTCTTGGGATCTGCCTTATGTGGGGTTCGATGAGCATCTTGGATAGATACCTTGTCATCTTTCACGACATCAGGGAAGTTTTCTGCCAACAAATCTTCAACAATTCTCTGTGTATTTTCTGTTATCCCCCCTGTTCTGGTACTCCGGTCACTTGTAGGTTATTCCTCTTGATAGAATCCCACATAATTCTTAGGGTTTCTTCATTTTTTTAATCCTTTTATCTGATTTTTCCTCAAGTAAGTTGGTGTCAAGTGCTTTTTCTTCAATCAGCCTAATTCTGACTTCCATTGCCTCAGTTCTGCTCCTATGACTTTCTGTTGAGTTGTCTGATTCTGACATTTTATTGTTAATCTTCTGGATTTCTGATTGCTGTCTCTCTATGGATTCTTGCAGCCTGTTAAATTTGTCATTATGCTTTTCTCTAATCTTTTTAATTTCCTTTATTGTGTGTTCTGCGTTTTGATTAATTTCCTTCCTAATCTCTTGAAGAGTTCTGTATAGCAGTCTTTTGTATTCTACCTCTGGTAATTCCAAGAAATTTTCCTCCTTTGGAAAATTTCTAGATTCTTTATTTTGGGGGCGTGCTGAAGCTATCATGGACTGCCTCTTTATGTGATTTGATATTGACTGTTGTCTCCGAGCCATCGGTAAGTTGTTACATTTATTTATTTATGTTGGCTTACTGTGTCCTAGCTTCTTGTTTTGTTTTGATACGCCCAAATAGGCTGCTCGTGTGAGCTAGTTTGATTATTGGCACCTTTGAAGCTCTAATGTCCTGTCACCTGGTGGTTAGATCTGTTACTAGGTATGTGAGCTCGGGAGTCCACCCACTCCTCCTGTATGGATTCAGCTCAGGTGCCCAGGTACATAGCCACCAAGTGTGTGGTGTAGGCTCTCACTTACCATCCTAGACAGGCATGGGTGATG
Source organism: Trichechus manatus latirostris (assembly GCF_000243295.1). Lineage (NCBI taxonomy): Eukaryota > Metazoa > Chordata > Mammalia > Sirenia > Trichechidae > Trichechus > Trichechus manatus. The sequence goes on along the minus strand of NW_004443964.1, from coordinate 13,999,353 downwards.
GGTATATGCACAGGCATCTGGCTACAACAGGGGGCACACTCTGAGCAAGGCAGGGGGCTGACGGCTGCCCCCAAGTATCCAGGAGGAAGGCGTGTCCCTGTTCCCTAGAGCACGTAGATGGGTGCGTTTTGCAGCCGGACTATGAGCAGCCAGTGTTGTTGGCTGTAAGGACTGGGGGACACCTCTTATTCTTGGCCCCTATCACAGGTAGCTGGGTGGCATGGGTGGAGCCACCAGTCCTCAGGCCCATCATGTGGGTAGGTGAAGACCCTGCTTAATGGCAGAGCAGAGTCAAATGTCACGGACCTGCCACTTCACAGCTGAAACAGTTGAAGTTAGACTTCAGGTATATAACCTGTTATATACTGCGGTAATGAGGGCCTACTCTGTTGAAATGGGCCAATACAAGTCTATGCAGTGGGAAAAGCACTCAAAGTCCATGGATCCCTTATGCCTGAGTCTAGGCAAAGGAGCTGTGCCTATCCTAAGTTCCTGGGTCAGGGGAGCTGGCAGTTTATTTTTTCCTATGTTTGTTAATTTGTTCATTCTCCAAGGCTGGGAGAATGGCTTAGGACGTGTGACAGATCCTACTTCCGGCTCAGGGGACTTGGCAGTTGCTGAAGCCAGTCCGGGACCCAGTGCAGAGCAGGGAGGTAAATGGGAGAGAGGTTTTTCCCTGAGGTGGGTGTTTTTGATCCGTGCAGTAGGCTGGATGCAAATACTTACCTTTCGGCGATTGAGGGCTGCTTCTCACTGGTTCTGCGTGGCCGAGTAGACTCTCAGCAGCTGGGTCTCTCCTGTTGCAGAAAATGCGCCTCCCAAGCACGGCTACTTGCCTGCCTCACTGCTCACCTCCGAGCCAATCAGGCCTGAAGGGCTTAGGCTCTTGCCGGGTGAGATCTGGCAACTCCTCGCTGCTTCTGAACCGTCTCTCCCTCCCCCTGCCCCTCAGTCTGGTTCGTCAACTTTGCCTTTAGTGTTCAGGGCCCTTAGATTGTCATATATAATCGAATCACTTGTTTTTCCAGGTCTTTGTTGTGAGAGGTTCCACTGGAAGCATCTGACTACTCTGCCATCTTGGCCCTGCCCCCTCAAAATTTATTATACATAAGAATCACCTGGGGATCTTGTTAAAATGTAGATTTGGATTCAGTATATCTGGGAGTGGAAATGCAAATTTTCAGCAGGTGTTCAAACCAGAATGAATCTGAACAAAGCCCTGAGGGAAAGGAATTTAGTAAGGAAAAGGTTGGCAGTTCAAATCCACCGGACGCCCCTTAGAAACCCTATGGGGCAGTTAGTTCTACTCTGTCCTGTAGGGTTGCTTTGAGTCGGAATAGACTTGTTGACAATGGTTTGGTTCTTGGTAAGGAAAGAAGTGGTGGCACAGTGGTTAAGGTATTTGTCTGCTAACCAAGAGGTTGTGTCATTCCTCAGGGGAAAGATGTGGCAGTCTGCTTCCATAAAGATTTAGAGCCTTGGAAATCTTACGAGGCAGTTCTCCTCTGTCCTGTAGGGTCGCTATGGGTTGGAATTGGCTTTATGGCAGTGGGTAAGGAAGGCAGTAAGACATTTAGGGAAACGAGGTATTAAAGCTTTGACAGTCCTCATCTGGGCAGATTGAAGTTTGGGTGCCGATGCTGAGGGAGATGATTCCTGTAAATTAGTTTCTTGGAAATGCAAGAAACTGAGGGAACGTGTAACTCAATGATGGTGGCGTATAAAGCCTCACAACGTGAATGTCTTGCAGACTTTAACCCATGAGATTGGACACATCTTTGGAATGCGACACTGCCAGTGGCTCTCATGCCTGATGCAAGGCTCCAACCACCTGGAAGAAGCTGACCGGCGCCCTCCAAACCTTTGTCCCATCTGTTTACGCAAGTTGCAGTGCGCCATTGGCTTCAACATAGTAGAAAGATACAAAGTAAATGGAGGGAGTGGACAGAGAGGAGGGAAGTGGTTGTCTAAGGAGCAAGCTGCCATTTTCTGTTAGGCCCTTCTCTAGAGCTGTCATTTATCAGAAGAAATTAGTGCAAAGATAAGCAGGAAACTGTGGTTAAAAACAAAACAAAACAAAACAAAAAAAACACACATGCAAAGACATGCCGTTTTTACAAACTTGAACTAGTACTTAACTCATATAGTTCAGTGAGAAATGCTGGAAGAAATTTCTGTATTTCCCGTCTGTTTAGGGCAAGAGAGCTTTACTCTGAGGAACAGAATAAATACTGATATGTGTGGCAAAGTTCTTTTTTTTTTTAAACTATATGAATGTGTGGAGGTGATTTATTTTTCCAAATACGATACAGAAAGCATGATGTTTAATAGGACGAAAGGATGATTTTCTTGAAGAAGGAAGAAGGACAGTACCTTACCTCAGTATGTGTGTGCCCCTGCCTGCCCACACATCAATCAATCAGACATCCATACGACTGCATGACTGCACGTGCACATGGCCACCACACGTCTTCACATCCATGTGTCTGCCTGTAAAGTGTGTGTGCGCTTCGTGTGGATACACATTCATTCCAGATTACAAGTGCAGTGTATCTGCCTTGTGGAATGTTTAGCTAGTTAAGAAAATAATATCATCTCGCCACCTTAAAAACCAGTGTGAGAACTAGTGTATGTCTTTCTCATCTTCTCCTGTGCGTACTTTCGACCACAATTTGTAATCACGGTTTGTGTATTTTTTTAATACGCTTTTTCACTCTCTGTATCATTGTGTTATTTCATATTCATAACCACCTCCATGAAATACAACATCTTCATAGAGGAATACAATTTACTGACCTAGATACGCTAATCTGGAAGCCCGTATTTTTCTCTTGCCTAAAACCGGTTTGCTGTGGTCTGTTAAAATACGTCTGTGTTCTGTTTTTCCAGGCGTTGTTGAGGTGGATCGATGATGAATCTTCTGACATACCTGGAATAACGTCGAAACATAGTCGCGAGGGGAATGTGCATTTGCCAAAACGTGCGGAAGCCTTTAAGGAGTGGAAAGAGTGGATAATTAAATGCCTTGCTGTTCTCCAAAAATAAGGACCTTCAAATAGGAGTAATTAAAATAAAATACTTGCATATTATGCTTTCATTTTGGTGGAGTACCTCATTGGAATAAACTAAGTGCCTACTGATAGTGCACTGTCAAAGTAACAGAATAGAGCCCTCTGTAAAGCACCTGAACTTTGAAATGGGGGCTTATTTTGAATAATTAAAACTATATATGCTTTATCCTCTCTGTGGTAGTAGGCTGGTCTGTGACAGCCAGTACTTCATTTCCTTTCTTCAGGCATGTTTATGTCTCACAAGAGAATTGGACTAACAATAACTAATAAGGAAATATTTACCTTAAAAAAGCTATAAATGTCCTCCAAAAGGTCAGCAGTTTGAATCCACCAGCCACTCCTTGGAAACCCTATGGGTCGGTTCTACTCTGTCCTATAGGGTCGCTATGAATCAGAATCGCCTTGATGGCAATGGGATATATGTCCCAGGGCAAGATTTCCAGCCAACATAATTCCCAGGGGGTGGTTTTAAGTTCAGTTTTGAGAAGAGCTGCTCCCCCTCTGTTAGGTCCAGCCAGGTCACGTGGTGAACTGTCTTGGACTCTGACCTTCTCCATTCACATCGTGTCTTCTCTGCTGTGAACATTCCCTACTCCCTGGGGTGCCTTACCTCCTCTTTTTCATTGCCAGCTGTCAGCTTATCCCTGAAAGAAGCAACAGCTAATTTCAGGTTTTAACAGCTTAAAACGTGACAGCCTTTCAGGAATATTTATATTTGAAAATAACAGTGGTACTCATACCACAGCAACCTTTGGGGCGGGGTGGGTGGGGGTGGGTGCATTTGGCGATTCTCAGTTATAACAGAAATACATAGTCATTTGGGAGGGGTCTTGCCAATAATTTGTTATAATGGTACTTAATGTTTGTGAGAGTTTTGCTTTTAGGACAGGTTTTAGGTTTATTCCTATAATAATTTCTTTTTCACTTTTTTGCATTGTGAAGTTATTTGAATGGGGGGAGAGTGTGATGGAGTTACCTGTTGGAGGCCAAGAATCCCACTTAGCGAACATCATCCCAACTGCCATGAGGTTGAAAACCTCAGGCTTGGCAACTTCGTCTGCTAGGTCAGTGTATCCTGGCATACATAGTACACTAGAAATCTAGAAATCAAGATTTCACATTTTACTGAATTTTACTCAGTGCTGGTGAGCAGACTGCATTCCCCACTAACCCATCTTACCTTGACATAATTATTTTCTTAGTATTAAAAAAAGGTAATTTTTTTTTTTTTGGTACTTTAAATTCTTTCATTTGTTTCATTGTTATCATGCTGTGTGATTTGAAGCACAGTTTATAACTGAATCACTCATCTCCCTTAGATTCACTTTCCTGCTTGATTAAACCTCTTTAAGTCATCTTAGGAGATGGTGGTTTGCCATTAAAATTAATTGGAGAGAGAATACTTGGTTGTTCTAATACTGAAAAGAGAACCTGATGGAGCATGGAATTCTATGGATTCTGTTACGGGTTTTAATTCATCTTTGAATAACGTACTTCTAATTATTGTCAAGTCTATCCACTTTTATTTTCCTACAAGATAAGCACAGTTTCAGTCCTGTAGGTCAGTGTCACACGCAGATTTGGCTAGGTATAGAAGTTGGAGGTTCAGGTGTTTGGATAAGATAGTCCATTTGTGCCTACTCTGAACCAGGAGACTAGGAAGAACAAACTGACATTAAACAACTCATTTATTCTTGTTAAAAGTTGGACTAAATGTGACATGAGGACAGTGGGGCTTAGTGGTAGAATTCTCACCATCCAGGCGGGAGACCCAAGTTTGATTCCCAGCCAGTGCACCTCCTGTGTAGCCATCACCCGTCTGTCAGTGGAGGTTTGCATGTTGCTCTGATGCTAAATAGGTTTCAGTGGAGCTTCTAGACTAAGGAAGAAAGGCCTGGCGATCTACTTGCGAAAATCAGTCAATGGAAACTGTGCATCACAATGGTCTGATACCCAGCTGATCATGGGGATGGTGCAGGACCAGGGTCCCGATGACTTAGGTGCTAACTGAATGGTAGCTAACAACAAACATGACTCAAGTTTTATGTGATAGGCGTTTATTCAGCAATTATCACTTAAGTTGAACTGTTTATAATCATTGTATTTACTTTTGGACAGTTTCTTAGGGTTTAAGTTGGATAAAAATATAATTTGTCTACTGCAACCAAATTTTATGTACTATAGTTAAAACTTGGTAGTTAAAAAAAATAATTTCCACTCAATAACAAGCAAACAAAAATCAAAGCAGATTTTGCCCTGCAATGCTGAGTGAAGAAAGTTTTTTAAATAATAAAGAGCATAATTTTTATTTTTTCCCATACAAAAATTTATACATACATTGTTATGTGACTAATTGCTCTCCCCATACTGTGACAGCACACTCCTTTCAACCCTGGTTCCCCATGTCCATTCAGCCAGCTCCTAACCCTCTCTACCTTCCCATCTCACCTTCTGACAGAAGCTGCCCGTTTAGTCTCTTGTATCTAGTTGAGCTAAGAGGCACACTCCTCACAGTATGACTTTATGTCCCACAGTCCAGTCCAATCTCTGTCTGAACAGTTGGCCTGGAAATTGTTTTAGTTCTGGGCTGATAGAGAATCCAGGGGCCATGCTTTCTGGTGTTCCTCCAGTCTCAGACCATTAAGTCTGGTCTTCTTACTAGAATTTGAGTTCTGTACCCCACCTTTTTCCTGCTCCATCAGGGACTCTCTGTTGTGTTCCCTGTCAGGGCAGTCATTGGTGGTAGCTGGGCACCATCTAGTTCTTCTTGTCTCGGGCTGATGAAGTCTCTGATTTATGTGGACCTTTCTGTAAGAGAATAATTTTTAAAACACTTTTAGAAATAAATGAATGTGAAATGCTACTCGTACATGTCATAGTTGCTGTTCCCTGGTGCCCATGGAATCAGAAGTATCCTTCCAGTCAAAGAATTAAGCGTTAGCATTTCCGTTCACAAAGGCTTTTAATGGTGAGAGACTTTTGTAAAGGATTATCCATCAGTTTTTAGAGTCCTGGTTGGTGCAGTGGTTAAGAAGTCACCTGCTTACTAAAAGGTCGGCAGTTGGAATACACCAGCTGCTCCTTGGAAACCCTATGGGGCCGTACTACTCTGTCCTATAGGGTCACTGTGAGTTGGAATCGACTGGACAGCAACGGGTTTGGTTTTGGTTGGTGCAAATGGCTAAACCTTCACTACTGGTGAAAGGTTGGTGATTCAAACCCACCCAGAGGCACCTGGAAGACTGGCCTGGAGATCTGCTTTTGATAGGTCACAGCTTTGGAAACCCTATGGAGCACAGTTCTACTCTGCACACCTGTGGTTGCCAAGAGTGGGGACCGACTCCGTGGCAACTAACAACACTCACTGGATCTTATCCAGCGTGCTTTTTGAAGCACACGTTTCCCCCTCGGAGCCCAAGCGCTAAATCGGAGCAGGCAGCGGGAACGCTGTAGCGGCCCTGCCACCTTCCCGACTGGAAACGGTGTGGTCCGGGCTCGGTCAGGTCCGCGGGCGCCGGGGACGCGCAGCCGGACGCTGCCGCGCGTCGCTGCTTCCGGCTGCCCCGGGCTTCCCCTGCGGTCCAGGCAGTGTAGTGCCGACGGCCGGGCCCCTGGGGCGTCAGAGACCCGCGCCAGGGACCCACGGGGACCGCCTCCACCGCTCTCAGGTGTGCGGCGCTCTCAGGAAGCACAGCACGGCCCTCTCTCGGACTCAGGATGGCGACGCCTCGCAGAGCAGTGAGTGACACCGGCTCTGAGCAGAGCGCCTAACTAACAAGGGTTTACTTTAGAATTTAACTTCGGCACTTCCTAGGCCTTGGAACCTAGAGCAGCACGGTCCAATAGGAATATAACACGCGCCACACCGGACATTTTAAGTTTTCTAGTAGTCACAGGGAGCCCTGCTGACGCAGTGGTTAAAGCGGCGGGCTGCTAACCAAAAAGGTCGGTTGTTCAACCCACCAGCCGCTGAGCGGGAGAGCTTCCGTAAAGACTTAGAGCCTTGGAAACTCTGTTGGGTCGCTATGAGTTGGAATCCACTGGAAGGCAGTGGGTTTGGTTTTGGGGTTAGTAGCCACATTAAAAAAACCAAACCATTTGCTGTGGTGTCAGTTCCGACGCATGGCGACCCCATGTGTGTCAGAGCAGAACTGTGCTCCACAGGGTCTACAATGTCTGATTTTTTGGAAACAGTTCGCCAGGCCGTTCTTCTCAGGAGCCTCTGGGTGAGCTCAAACTTCCAACGTTTCAGTTTACACACCCTGGGACGTCAGAAAATGCAAGAAGAAGCAGATGAAGTTAATGATAATATATTTTACTTAACCCAATAATCCATGATGTCATTTTTAATATGTAATTAATATAAAAAATTATTGAGATATTTTGCATTTTTTTTGTACTAAGTTTTCAAATCCCAATGTGTATTTCACACTTACAGCTCATCTCCATTGGAACTGGCTACATTTCAAGCACTCAATAGTCCCACGTGGATCACGAGCACAGTATCGGACAGTGCAGCTCTAGATGAGTACAAATTTCTTGTTTATGTGGAAAGATATACCAGTGAAATTGAGTTAATAGCAGGGAAAAGGCTTATTTAAGGAAAAAGCCACGCAGATCTTCTGTCAGTACAGTGAGGGTTGACATTTAAGCTGAAAGGGTGTGGAGACCGAGGGCCTCTGTCTTCCATATAGATTGCACTTTGGATCTTGCTATTATTCTCTGTGGCTGATTGTTTTTCACCTCTGTCTCATTGTCAAGGGCCTGGTATCCCCTGTAAATGTGCTTTCTGTTTTGGAAGGCAGAATTGTGAAGTGTTAACGATGTGGAGACAGCTTGATTCATTTGAATCTATGTGATTGCCATGGATTGAATTATGTCCCCCGAAAAATTTATGTTATCAATTTGGCTGGGCCATGATTCCCAGTATTGTGTGGTTGTCCTCCATTTTGTGATTGTAATTTTATTTTAAAGAGGATTTGGGTGGGATTGTAACACCCTTACCCAGGTCACATCCCTGATCCAATGTGAAGGGAGTTTCCCTGGAGAGTGGCCTGCACCACCTTTTATCTCTTAAGAGATAAAAAGGAAAGGGAAGCAAGGAGAGAGGGAGGGACCTTATACATACCACCAAGAAAGCAGGCGGGGAGCAGAGCACATCCTTTGGACCTGGGGTGCCTGCGTGCAGAAGCTCCTAGTCCAGGGGAAGATTGACGACAAAGACCTCCCTCCAGAGCTGACAGAGAAAGCCTTCGCCTGGAGTTGATACCCTAAATTTGGACTTCTAGCCTACTAGACTGTGAAAAAAAAAAAGCCATCCACTTGTGGTATTTCTGTTGTAGCAGCACTGGATGACTAAGACAGTGACCTATAGGACAGAGTAGAACTGCCATAGGGTTTTCAAGGAACGGCTGGTGGATTTGAACTGCTGACCTTTTGGTTAGCAGCCGAGCTCTTAACCACCGTGCCACCAGGGCTCCCACCCAAGGTTAGTTTACATTAAAATAATCTGCTCTGGTACTGTGTGAAAACTCATAGCCCTGCACTTGAATACCTGCCCTAGTGTTTATTTCTTCCCACAGTTCAGTCTCTTCTCATGGATCAGTGTTTTCTTCCTTACAGCTGACCCACACCACACAGGACACTACTGCTGGGTGCTCTAAGACCCACCCTCAGGTGCTGGGACCAGAGGTTCTGAGCACAACGCGTTCAGTGTCCTGCGGCCACCCAGCTATTCATAGCAGCACTACTCTCTTGAGCTGTAACTGTAAATAGGTAACCATGTTTTCCTTTTGTGTAGTTAAAAAATATATAGTTATAAAGTATATATCCTGGTCAGGGATAAATAAAGAACTCATTCATTCTCAAATTCATCATTCAACAACGTTGTGCCGGGCCCTGCTCGAAGCCTTGGGGATATAGCAGTAAACAAAAAACTGCTCCCCTAATATACTAGTGGACGAGATAGATAATAAATGAGTAAACAGATATTTTTCTAACACAGAGTCAGAGTTTTTCCAGTTGCCGTCAAGTCGATGCCAACTCATGGAGAACCCATGTGTGCAGAGTAGAACTGCACTTCATAGAGTTTTCAAGGCTGTGATGTTTCCGAAGCAGATTGCCAGGCCTTTCTTCCGAGGCACCTCTGGATAGGTTCGAAACGTCAGCCTTTCTGTTAGTAGTCAGATGCTTATCCATTTGCACCACCCAAGGACTTCGAGGTTAGGGTACACGGATAGAAAAAGATAGTCTTTTGGGTAGGATGATCAGGAATGCCCCCTCAGGAAGGTGACTTTTGGAGGTGACCTGTTTGAAGGATTGATCACACCATGCACATATCTAAGGGAACGGTGTGCCAGGCCAAGGGAACCACAGTGCTAAAGCTTGAGGCTTGGTGTTTTCAGGGAACAGTAAGAAGGCCAGTGTGGCTAGAGTAGCGAGAGCAAGAGGGAAAGTAACAGATGAGATACTTCAGCAGCAGTCACTTTACGCAGGGCCCACTGATAAGAATTTCAGCTTTTAAATGGGATTGGGCCTGACTTGTGTTTTCAAAGGATCATTGTGGCTGCTGTATGGAAGATGAAGGTGGAGGGACGGGGCGGGGTGGCGGGGTGGTGTGTAGCAAGAGTGGCCACTAGCAGTTGCTTCTAGTGGGCAAACCAACTAGATGATTATTGCAGTAATCCAGCTAAGATGATATTAGCTTGGATCAGGGGTAGTGGTGGAGGTGGCAGAAGCAGTGAGATTCTGGATCTATTTAGAAAAGAGCCACTTGGATTTGTGGAGGAACAGGTTTGGGGAGGAGCATCCGGAGTTCTGCTGAGGGCATCTTAAATTGGAGATGCTAGCTGGCACCCATGTGTGGTCATACCGGGACTGGATATGTTAAGTCTAGCACTCAGGGGCAAGGTTGGGACTTCAAACACATATCGTCCGTGTAGAGAAGATGTTTAAAGTTTTGGGTTGAATTCTAGGGTAGTAAGTTGGGAAGGTGGGAGTCCTTGGGTGCAGATGGTTAATGCACTTGGCTACTAACCGAAAGGCGGGTGGTTCGAGTCCACCCAGAGGCACCTCAGAAGAAAGCCCTGGAGATCTACTTCTGAAAAATCAGCCATGGAAAATCCTATGGAACGTAGTTCTACTCTGACACACGTGGGGTTGCCATGAGTCAGAATTGACTTGACAGTGACTGATGAAGTTGCTAGGGCAATTAGTGTACTTGTTCTGGAGTTGCTGGAGAGGTACATAAATGATATAAATACATGGCCACAGTTTGTCTTTTCTCTCAGTAACCTTTGGTGAGCTATATTTAAAAAGCCATTATAGATCAGGTGTTTTGGGATATCGATTTCCTATGTAATTTCCCCTCTAGGAATCGATAGTTACTGAAGTAATCTTGATTTGGGTATAAGAGTGTTTTTACATGAAAAGCAAAGTTGCAAGTCCCTGAATTTGCTTGCCACTTTTCTTATTCTGCAACCTCAGGGAGTCATTATGGAAACTGAACACTAGGGGGACCTAGAGTCCTTACTTTTGCAGGAGTGGTTGGTCTGCCTGTTGGAGGCTGTAGTCCTCGCTTAGGACGTGTTAGTTTCTGTGGAGTCAGCCTCTGACTCAGCGACCAATGGAAAGTGCACAATGGAAAGAAATGCTGCCCAGTCCTTTGCCATCCCCATGATCTGTTGCGGATCGGACTGTTGTAATCCATAGGGTTTTCGTTGGCTGACTTTAGGAAGTAGATCGCCAGGCTTTTCTTCCTAGTCCATCTTAGTGGCGAAGCTCCGCTGAAACCTGTTCAGCGTCATAGCAACACGCAAGCCTCCACTGACGGATGGGTGGTGGCTGTGCATGAGGTACACGGGCCAGGAATCAAACCTGGGTTTCCTTCACGAAAGGCGAGAGTTCTTCCACTGAGCCAACACTGCCCTCATTTAGGGCATCGAAAAGCCAAACCAAACCCGTTGTCATCAAGTTGATTCCAACTCATAGTGACCCTGTCAGACAGGGTAGAACTGCCCCATAGGGTTTCCAAGGAGCAGCTGGTGGATTTGAACTGCCGACCTTTTGGTTAGCAACCGAGCTCTTAACCACTACACCACCAGGGCTTCTCATTAAAAGACAAATCTAAAAACAAGGACAGCTTCTCTATTCTCAGTGCAGTGTATATTTTACATGCGTGACTTGTTAGCATGAGACACTTGTAAACTGTCTTTAAATTGGTCATTCTAAGAAATGCTCATAAGCAAATGGCCTCTACGTGATGGGTCCCTATTAGTGAGCCCTGTTATCTGGAAGCTTTTTAAAATAAGGATTCATGATGATTTCTGATTCAGAACATTTGGGATGGAGTATGCATATTTAAGTGTAATAAACATCTCCAGGTAACTTGAATGGCTAGGTGGGCCACAAGAGCCCTTAGAATCCATTTTCTATTTTATCACCAGGCATTAAGCTAAAGTAAAGGAAAATAAATGCACAGAAGCTACATTACACATTGTGTTGTTGTGTGCTGTCAAGTCAATTCCGACACATAGTGACCCTATTGGACAGAGTAGAACTACCCCATAGGGTTTCCTGGGCTGTAATCTTTTATTTAATTTTTTAAATTTTATTGTTGTACTTTAAGTGAAAGTTTACAATTCAAGTTAGTCTCTCATACAAAAGTGTATACATACATTGTTATGTGACCCTAATTGCTCTCCCTATACTGTGATAGCACACTCCTCCTTTCCACCCGATTTTCCATGTCCATTCAACCAGCTCCTGACCCTCTCTGCCTTCTCATCTCACCTCTGGACAGAAGCGCCCATTTAGTCTCATGTATCTACTTGAGCTAAGAAGCACACTCTTCACGAGTATCATTTTATGTCCCATAGTCCGGTCTAATCTTTGTCTGAAGAGTTGGCCTCGGGAATGGTTTTAGTTCTGGGGTTGACAGAGAGTCCAGGGGCCATGCTTTCTGGGGTTCCTCCAGTTTCCGTCAGACCATTAAGTCTGGTCTTTTTACTAGAATTTGAGTTCTGCATGCCACTTTTTTCCTGCTCCATCAGGGACTCTGTTGTGTTCCCTGTCAGGGCGGTCATTGGTGGTAGCCAGGCACCATTTAGTTCTTCTGGTCTCAGGCTGATGCAGTCTCTGGTTTATGTGGCCCTTTCTGTCTCTTGGACTAATACTTTCCTTGTGTCCTTGGTATTTTTCATTCTCCTTTATTCCAGGTGGGTTGGGACCAATTGATGCATCTTGGATGGCTGCTCTTCCAGCTTTTAAGACCCCAGATGCCACTCACCAAAGTGGGATGCAGAACATTTTCTTGGTAAACTTTGTTATGCCAGTTGACTTACATGTCCCCTGAAAGCATGGCCCTCAGCCCCCAACCCCTGCTAGTCTGTCCCTCGAAGTGTTTGGTTGTATTCAGGAAACTTCTTAGCTTTGGTTTAGTCCAGTTGTGCTGACTTCCCCTGTAGTGCGTGCTGTCCTTCTCTTCACCTAAGATAATTCTTGTCTACTATCTAGTTGGTGAATAACCCTCTCCCTCCCTCCCCACCCTCATAACCAAAGAATGTTTTCTTCTGTGTTTAAACCTTTTCTTGAGTCCTTATAATAATGGTCTTATACAATATTTGTCCTTTTGTGACTGACTAAATTCACTCTGGGCTGTAGTCTTTATGTGAGCAGATCACCAGCTTTTTTCTTCCATGGAGCCACTGGTGGGTTCGAACCACCAACCTTCCGGTTAGCAGCTGAGTGCATAACCATTGCACTGCCAGGGCTTTTACATTACGTATCATTGGAGTATAAAACAGATAACATTAAATGTCTAGAGACCTTGTATCAAGTAAGGATGCATTTGTCTTAAAAGAACATAGGATCTTAACTCATTTTTACAGCTGGGATAATTTCATTTTGGGGGAGGAAACAGTTCACATTTATACTGTGATATTAAGTCCAAAAGGTTAAAGTAGAATCTTCTCAGTCACAGGAAGTGAAAAGTGATCATTGATAAGTGTGCTATCCACTTTTGATACCTGTGATCTAAGAATTACTTTGACCACAGTGATCCTTTCATATCTGTCAGGACTGTTAGCGTTACTGGACTGTTGTGATCCATAGGGTTTTAATTGGCTGATTTTGGGAAGTAGATTGCCAGGCCTTTCTTCCTAGTTTGTCTTAGTCTGGAAGCTCCACTGAAACCTGTTCAGCATCACAGCAACAAGCAAGTTGTGCTACTACAGAGGTGTGCTATTGGTGGTTCTGACCCATTCTAGTGCCACAGCTGCGTAGAGCAGGGGTGAAGAATTTATGGCCCATGGATCAAATCCAGCCTGCTGCCTGTTTTTTTTAATGGACTGCAAGCTAAGAATAGTTTTGACATTTTTCAGTGGTTGAAAAAACATTGAAAGACTAGTATTTAATTATGTAGGAAAATTTTATAAAATACAAATGTCAGTATCTGTAAATAAAGTTTTATTGAAACACAGCCATGCTCATTCATTTACATAGTGTCTATGGCTGTTTTCATGCTACAATGGGCAGGGCAGCGTTGAGTAGTTGTGACAGAGACTATCTGGCCTGCAAAGCCTAAAATATTTACTATCTGGACCTTTACAAAAGAGCCCTGGTGGCACAGTGGTTGAAGTACCCAGCTGCTAACCAAAAGGTCGGAGGTTTGAACCCGCCAGCGACTCCAAGAGAAAAAAGGTAGCAGTCAGCTTCTGTAAAGATTACAGCCTTGGAAGACCCTATGAGGCAGTTCTACTCTGTCCTACAGTGTAGCTATGAGTCGGGACTGACTTGATGGCAGTGGGTTTGGTTTTGGTTTGGACCTTTACGTAACGTTTTGCCAATCCCTGGCGTAGAGTCTGTGCTATTTATTCAGAGGTTAGAACAGTTCTTAGGACTATTCTGTAACTGAGTATGATGTTAGTTGCTGTCAAGTCATTGCTGACTCATGATGACCCCATGTGTGCAGAGTAGAACTGCTCCATAGGGTTTTCAAGGCTATGACCTTTTGGAAGCAGATCGCCAGGCTTGTTTTCTAAGGTGCCTCTGGGCAGGTTTGAACTGCCCTTTCAGCCAGCAGCCAAGTGCTTAACCTTTTACGCCAACTGAATATAGTTTTAACTGTTTGCACTTACAGCTTTTGATAGGCTTAGCCTATTACTTTCTGTGGCTACTATGATATCATTTCGTTTATGTATTTTGCATTAAGGAATAATTAAGTTCAACAAGCACTTGTTGGAAACCTTTATGCGTCTCTAAAAACAACAACAAACAAATCCATTGCCACTGAGTCGATTCCAGCTCATAGCAACCCTATAGGACAAGTAGAACTGCCCCGTAGGGTTTTTAAGGGTGTAATCTTTATGGAAGCAGACTGCCACATCTTTCTCCCACAGAGCCACTGGTGAATTTGAACCACCGACCTTTCAGTTAACAACTAAGTACTTAACCACTGCGCCACCAGGCCTCCTGTATGCGTCTCTAGTAGAGCTAAAAGATTTTGCAGAAGAGAAAAGTTACAAAAAAGTTATGAATCTTCCTTGGGCTTCTTTTAACTTTTACTGGATCAGACAATGAACGTTGATAAGATTATAATTCAGTTAAAAACAAAAACACCCAAGTTTATAGCAGGAGAAATCAGTCTCTTTAAATAAAAAAGCTGTAAGTTTATTGCAAATCTAGAAGTACCAGAAAGTCACTAACACAGAACAAATCAGCAATCCTGTTTTTTGTTTTCTTCCAAACATGTAAAACCTTGATAATTGGCATACTGAAATTGGCATACTTTTTTTTTTCATGCAGTTAATAGAATGGACACAGAGCAGATCCCTCAGAAATCAGTTATAAATATTAAATTGTATTTGAACATTCATAGTAAAAAACACGTAAAGTGCTGAAGTCATGTAAGTCTGCAAAACTGCCACAAGCTCAAAGTCCTTCTCGAGTAGTGACAGAAGAATTGCTACATCCACCTTGCTTTAGGTGTGCCTGTGTTTTCGACACTTTGTCATCTCCCTCCCACCCACCAAAGTTTTACAGATTGTCCTATCTCTATGGCTGATAAAATGTTGTACAAAATGTAGGAGGTGACGGTGAGCTATGCCACTTTCATTTCAGTGCAGAAAAATATTCAAGCTTGTGTGTACCTGTAACCAAACTAGGCTGTTAGATTTTTCCCCCTGAGTTGTCACAAAGTAACAGTGAAGATGAATAAAGATGAAGCAATGAACACTAACCACACCTGTAAGGTGAGAGTCAGGACAAATAAGCAGGTAGCCCACCTGTTATCCTTCAACTTGCCCTCTTTACAGAAAAATGTTATAATGAGAAAGACTATACATGTAGTGTAACTCCAAAAAAAACAATGACCGATAACCTGTGGCAGCTTGGTACAATCACGTCACGTTTTCTGTAAGATGTAAATCATAACTTCTAGCTTGTGATGGCAAAATAAATGTCTCTGCTACCCCATGTGAAATACAGAAATGCTTTAACAGTTTGATGCTTTTTAAAAAAATCAGAAATGCTTCAACAATTCAATGAAATATTCTGATCAAAGAAGATCCTCAAGTGTTCTTAGGTGATGAAATAAAATTACTTTAAAAAGCTCAGGCGACTTGCTATTCATTATATTCCCCCTTTAAATAGCACACATTGCCTTTAATCAAATAGAAGAATCATTATACCTTGGCCTTTTTATGAGAGTAACTTTATAAGACAAGAAGTATTCTTTGAGGCATTTAAAGGATTGCAGAAAGGAGGTAAAAATGCTGACTATGTCTCAGATTTTACTTCTTTTGATTACTCATCCTAGAATAACTTAATAATAAATAGTGGTTTAAATTAAAGATACTATAATCACATATTTCTGAATAATTAAAAGCAACAGGAAACACAATTTTGAACGTCATTCTGTCTATTCTGTATTGAAATACTTGTGGTAATGACTAGCCATAAAAAGAAGTGGTAATCTTCACATTTATGAAGTTCAAGTTTCTATATATTTTAAAAAGTTCTGCTCATTAGCCAAATGTTTGGTCTTAAAACTGTATTTCAATCTCCACGAAGTATTTGGAAAATTAAGAGGCCATAATTTTCAAATGGAAACCTCAGTGTTTTCCAAGGGGTATTTAATTTTGAAAATTAGCAATTTAAAAAATGATCTTAACGATTTTTTTGGTACGGCCAATTTCATTTCAGTGACCTGGGCTATGTGTCATTTTACAAGACAGTAGTTCATCACATGTGAGAGTTCTTAAAACCACTTTGCCAATTCATGTCACTATTTTAAAACCGGAATGTGAATGGAAGAGTCCTTCTGTGTATCTTTGTATTGCTACTGAATATAGCCACATTTATATACGGAAGAGTGTTTGGTTGTTTATGTTTTGGCTTTAAAAAACAAGCAAAAAGGAAAACTTAAAAAGAAACAAAGGGATGTTGGTGGTGGTGTTCACATATACATTCCCTTCAAAATGGACTTTGAAAGTGGAGTAGAGTGGTTAGCTCCTCTCCCTCCCTAGCTCCCTCCCACACCACCCTCCACTCCCCACCCCTCACCAACCAACATAATGGCTGATGTTACAGGAAAGCAAGTCATACTGGCTCTGTTTTCATATGAACTCTATGCTCATTTTTCCCAAGATCCATTTCAAGAAAGTCTTCGGGGATGTCTTGTAAAGCTTGCCTGGGACAACCTTCTGTCTTTGTTTCATCTGAATGATGCCACTGGCACAGTCCCTTTTTACAGGGTCTCACAAGTGCAAGGCACACAGCTGCCATGGTCATCCCCGCCGCGCAGGAGTAGAAGGCTCTGCTGTATATTTTGCTTTGGTCCACCAGCAGACCTGGGAGGAAGCAGGAGCATTTGTTAACAGCCAACCTACTGGACACAAACTTTCTCACCCAGGTTCCCATCAAATTCAGAAACTTCTGTCTCTTTGCCTTCCTTTATTTTTTTTTCTTAAAGAAAAAAAGGTGTTGATGGTAAGAATCTTTTCTAGCCCAGTGAGAAAAAATAAATAAACCATGCAAGTATACAAAATACTCAGCACCTCAGAAAATAAGCTGCTAATGTGTTCTTCGTCGGCTAAGTCTGTCCTCGCAGAGAAGCTAACACGTGGGACAGCTAGATGCATGCTTTTTTGAAAATGTAATGTTCTGAAGTAAGGAAAAAGCTATTATTTTCATTTGTGTTCACTCCAGGTATCTTTTAATCTAATCACAGTAACTTTAAGGACCTATTTCAGATCTAGGATATGAAACCTATTTATGTCCCTCCTACAAGGAAATAGTCTATAGTAATCAATTACCTATTTGCTGAGGGCTGCTATGTGTTTAGTTTCCTAACACCTTCCCTAGGAAGGAAGGATGACTTACAGAAGTCCCTTATTTCCACTATTCCACTGTCATGGTTTATAAGGTCATAAATCCATGGGTTCCCCTCTAACATTAGACAAGGCAAGATGGCAGAAAGATCGTGGGGCAGCTTAGACGGAAGATAACAGGTTTTAATCCTGACTTGGTCACAAATTTATCATATGACTTTTGGCTTAAATCTGGCTTCAGTTTCCTCACATTTAAACCAAAAGGGTTAGCTCCTGTAATCTCTCATTTCTATTGTTGTGTTAGCTGCTATCAAGTCAGCCACCAAATCATGATGACCCAAAGCACAACATAAAGAAACACTGCCCAGTCCTGCGCTGTCCCTACAATGGTTTAGAGATCAGACCGTTGTATTCCATAGGGTTTTTACTGACTGATTTTCTCAAGTAGACCACCAGGCCTTTCCTCCTAGTCCATCTTAGTGTAGAAACTCTGCTGAAACCTTTTCAGCATCACAGCAACACAAAAACCTTAAGACAGATGGGTGGTGGCTGTGCATGAGGCACACTGGCTGGAAATCAAACTCAGGCCTCCCCTGTGGAAGGTGAGAATTCTACCACTGAGCCACCGATGCCTTTCTCCCTACCAGTTCTAAAAATTCATGGAAGTATAAAAATCAGTAGATTTGTTACTAGACTGGGACAGGATGCTAGCACAACTAATAAGGGGATAGGAGACAAGGGTTTGTATTTCATGTATTTCAATTACCTGCAAGGGGTGGTCCAGCCAGTCCTGCTGTGCTCTGAATGAAGACATAGACTCCAGCTGCAGAAGACATCCTCTCGATTCCCACCACATCCTCTTCAGCCAGCAGTGGAATGTGGGTACCTCCTACTGTTCCAACCATAAAACCAAAAAATATGCTACACAACATAAGACCCCAGAATTCAGTCGCAAAAGTAAAGGCAAACAGAGACACAGTCAATAAGATGACACAGATGAGCTCGATGTAGATCTTACGAATGGGCTGTCTGTTGAAGACCAAGCCAGCTGCGATTCTTCCAAACACTTCAGCAATTGCCATTGCCGATAACAGGAAAGCAGCGCGATCCTGATCAATGCCCAGACTGATGCCCAAAGGAATGATGTACAACGGAGGTGCAAAGAATCCCAGTGTAGCAAAGAGACCAAATAATGCATAACAAATAAAACTCTTCTCTTTCAAAATCGAGAAGTCTAAGAGCGCGACTTCCTTATCGCTTTGCCTGGCGCTGGTTTTCGCCAGGGTCTGTTGTATGTCAGCCTTGGGCTCCAGCTCCATGTTCGTGTGACTAGGCACATTTTTAGGTGAGGTAGGTAGTTCTACTCCTGAGTCAATGGAGTCGATTGAGGTCCGTGTTTTCTCATTTTCAAGCATATATTGCACTTCTTTCCGATTTTCCTGGGTAGTGGTTTTTGGTGACCCTGGTGCTCTGATGATAATCGGTCTTAGCAGTGATCCACAGACGACAATGTTTAACTGCAGCAGGCCCACAAAGAGGAGGCTGTTTCTCCAGCCAACGTTCTCCTTCAGAGCTGTGATTGCTAGAATAGGCAGGAGTGAAGGAGAAACACAACTGAAGGTCAATAATGGACTTGGGACCCAGAAGATAGTATCAATAAGAACTATGGATTCACATTTGGTAATAATTTTTTGTAAAAATTTACTCAGCAGTGTGAATGCAGTCAACCTGTTCTATCCTATATTCTAGGTTTTCCTGCTTTTCTGAATCCATAAGGAGAAAATGTGCATTATGATTATTATCTACAAAGCAAAAATTTACAGCCCAGGTCTCAAAAAGAGTTCTGGAGGGTACGTTTTGCCAAGTAGAGGCACAAGAAGTGAAGTATGTTTGTGAGCCACATGAGGGTTCAGCAGACTGCAGTTTGAGGGCCAAATCCGGCCCAAGGCCTGTTTTTATTAATAAAGTTTAACTGGAACACAGCAATGCTCATTCACTTGCATAGTCTACGGCTGCTTTTGGGCCGTAACAGCAGAGTTGAGTAGTTGCGACAGAGACCCCATAATCCGCAAAGCCTAAAATACTTACTACCTGGTCTTTTACAAAAAGAGTGTGTGGATCTCTGATCTGTATCATTATACACCCACTTATTCAATCCTTAGGAGTAACGGATTAAATAAAAAAATGGACTAAGAGTCTAAAAATGCACATGATTATCCCAGAATTAAATCATCCTCCAGTTTCTCCCTGGTGCTGTGTCTTTAACTACCTGAGCTCTCCTCCGGCCACTGAGTTGGAACCTAGGCTGCTGATGAGAGGCGGCCTGGAAGGTGGGCTGGACACAGCAATGTGAGATGGAGGATACGCCAAACCAAAAGCAAACAAACCAAAAAAACCAGTTGCTGTCGAACTGATTCATTTTCATAGCAACTGTATAGGGCAGAGTAGACTGTCCCATAGCGTTTCCAAGGAACGGCTAGTGGATTCGAACCGTGACCTTTCCGTTAGCAGTCGAGCTCTTAACCACTGTGCCACCGGGGCTCCAAGGACATGGCCAGAGAGAGCATAAAGCTCCACAGTTACAATGGGATAATGTAGGCCCCACAAGATCTTAAAGTATCTTCTTCATCATCCCAGAAGATTGTGTTCATTATAATTTCATGTTACTATCTTCTGATTCTCTGAGCACTAACAGTCCAGTATGACAGAGTAACTCAGTTAACCAGAATATACACTTAGCAGGAAAAGAGGCCCCATCCCTTGGCTGAGGTGCCCGTTACTTCTGTAGCATGTTGTGCTCACCCCTCTTGTTCCCCCCATTATAATGGAAAATGTAGAATTGCAAAATATCTGCTAATAGGTGACTCCCACTGTATGTCTAATGAAAGGTTATTTGCCCTCGGTTTTCCTGGGTATTTCAAAGTGCTTTATACCCATCTGGCAATAATCAGTCTACTTTTTCCTTCTCCACTAAACATTTCTTGAGTGCCTACCGGGTGCCAGGTCCTGTGCCAAGTGCCAGGGGAACAAAGCTGACCAAGACGGGTCTCTCCCTTGAGGGCACTCACAGGCTACCTAGTCTGTCTCCCCTCAACATTTTCTTTTGAAAAATTTCAAACCGCCAGAAAAGCAGAAAGAATGACACCTGTATGCCTGCCCATCACCAAAATTCAACAACGAACATTTTCCTCAGTCTCTGTCTGCCTGTCTCTCTATATATACTGTCTCTCTATATTTATTGGAGCCCTGGTAGCACAGTGGGTTAAGCGCTACGGCTGCTAACCAAAAGGTGAGCAGTTCGAATCCACCAGCTGCTTCTTGGAAGCCCAATGGGGCAGTTCTACTCTGTCTTATAGGATCGCTATGAGTCAGAATTGACTCGATGGCAAGGAGTTGGGGTTTTATATGTTTATTAACACATACATACATTGTTCCAAACCATTTAAAAAGCTGTAGACATTATGACATGTCATGCCTAAACATCTGCACATGTATCTCCTTAGGACAAAATGCAGTCCACTGGCACATTCATCAAGAAAGGGCAGGGTACAAAATGCGCTGGGTCTCCAGGGCCGTCTGTCTCCTCCTTGTGAGAGTGTAATTCGATGGCAACAAGTATTATATATGGGTAGACTATTATTAAAATAGTTCGAATTCCTAAAATGGGAGCTCCAAAAAAACCCAGACCTGTTGCTATCTAGTTGATTCCAACTCATAGCAACCCTACAGGACAGAGTAGAATTGCCTCATAGGGTTTCCAAGGAGTGGCTGGTGGATTTGAGCTGCCGACCTTTTGGTTAGCAGCTGAGCTCTTTCTTACCCACTGTGCCGTTAGGGAGGATATATCCTTAAGATGTGCTGGAAAACAGAAGGCCAAAACCCTTTTATTGTTGTTGTTTGGTGCTGTTGAGTCGATTCAGATTCAGAGCGACCCTACAGGACAGAGTAGAACTGCCCCATAGGGTTTCCTAGGCTGTAATCTTTATGGGATTATGGCTCTTTCTCCCGCAGAGCCACTGGGTAGGTTCGAACCGCCAACCTTGTCGGTTAGCAGCTGGGCGCTTAACCGTTGAACCACCAGGGCTCATTAACCTTTGATTAGACATACAGTTAAAGTCATCCATTAGCTGATCATTGGCAAAAGTTAGTGTGGCAAGAATAGCTAAGTGGGTTCCCCTATTCCACGTGACTACGTAGACTACGGTGGTCCACGTACCTGGTGCAAAAGCAAACACGGCGAAACATTCTCCCGTAGAAGCAACTGCAGTAACCACGGAGCGCTTCTTGTCAAAGTACTGTGATAGAATGGTGACAGTTGGCAGAAAGCTAAAGCAATATCCCAAACCTGTGAAAAGAAAGTAAAAATGAACTGTGAGAATCACACACTGATGCTAGAAGGATGCATTCAAATATCTGGGTTTTCTGTGTCTGTTTTTTAAATAAGTTCTGACAGCCATATAATTTATTCTGGAGAAAAGTGATGTAGCAAGGGTCTGGAGAAGCCGTAACTGTTGTTTTGGGGTGCTCGTTGCTATTAGCTGCGGTTGCATCAGCTGCATTCATGGTAACTGTGATGTTGGCATGGTATAACAGAACGTTGCCCAGTCCTCTGCCGTCTTCATGATTGTTGGTACATCTGAGTCCACTGTTGTGGCTATTGTGTCAATCCATCTCATTGAGGGTTTCCCTCATTTTTGCTGACCCCTAAGTTACCAAGGAGCCCTGGAAGCGCAGTGGTTAAGCGCTCAGCTGCTAACCAAAATGGTCAACAGTTGGAATCCACCAGCTGCTCCTTGGAAACCCTGTGGGGCAGTTCTGTGCTGTCCTATAGGGCCACAATAAGTTGGAATCGACTCCATGGCAATGAGTTTGGTTTGGTTTTGGTTTAAGTTACCAAACAAGAGTGTAAAAAATGTTCTCTGGCTTCTTCTAAAATTCTACATTCCTTTTTCAAATTTATATTAATTCACAACGAACACAACTATTACTGAATATAGTTTTTGTCTAAGACTTCTACTTGGAAAGAAATGAGTCTTTTGATATTCGAGGAAATATATGAAAAATTTAGTGTGTGCAAATCTTAACTAAGTATCTATATCATCTGTGAGTAGGTATGGATGCGTTTTAAAGGGAAAAAAGTTTCTCGAACCCCCAAGAATAATCCAGCACACTGTGCCCTCCCCCACAGCCCAAGATCTTCAGACCCTCGATTAGAGAAATACCCGCTAAAGAAATTCAAGGCTTTGGTTGTAAGATGATGTCTTTTGGTTGTAAAATAAAGCAACAGGGAAGTTATCATTGGTGAATTTTAAAAAATATATCAAACAAAAACTCCTGGGCACTTGAGAATAGATTCTTATATCCCCCGGAGTCCATAAAACCCAGTTCAAAAGCCATAATCTGAAACATATTAATTTTAGAGAAAAAAATAAGAGAAAGAAATACAATCTGGTGGTGGTTGCTGTCAAGTTCATTCTGACTCATGGCGACCCCATGTGTGTGGAGCAGAATGGCTTCATAGGGTTTTCAAGGCTATGATCTTTCTGAAGTCGATCCCCAGGCCTGTCTTCCAAGGTGCCTCTGGGTGGGTTTGAACCGCCAACCTTTGGGCTTGTAGTTGAGCACTTAACCATTCACACCACCCAGGGACTCCAATCTTGACAAGTGTTTAATCCCTCCTTCTTTCTCCTTGTTCTTCAAACCCAGAAACTAAGTATCTAGAGAACTTTTGAGTTGAGGAGAAACACTTACCAGAAATGATCCCGACGGTGATGTACATGTGGTAAACAGCCTGTGAAAAGGAGGCTGTCACCATTCCTGTGGTGACAAGCAGCCCTCCAACTATCACCACCAGCCGGTGTCCAAAACGGTTGCTCAGGACTGTGGTGAGGGGAGCTGCATTACAAGACAATAAAACAGTATTTTAACTCATAAAGGCTGCAGCGTCAGCCTCAATAAAATCTCTTCTTTCAAGTCTTGAATATGGAGAGACAGTGTAAAATATATAATAAATTTTATGCAATGGTTATTTAAGTCATTTGAGGAATTATTTTAGCATTTGTTCAAATTGGACAATATTCTCCAGGCTCCTTAAAGAGAAAGCCAGAGTAACCGTGTAAAACTTATATCCATCTTTTTAGATGAAAGATTTTGACTTACCATGCAGTGACTGAAAAATTAAGTATGCATTTAATTTGTTATTCTGTGATAACAATTGGATTTACTATGAATAAATTGTTTTAGTATGAAAAAATTGGTTCCCTATGAGTTTACTATGAGGCAAAAACGATTGCTTGAATTGTTTTCTTTCTATACTCATTGCTTTGGATTCTTTTTAAAAAGCTCCATTTAGGGTCAAATTCTAGCTTCATTTCATTTGAAACTTCTTCTGAAAATGAGTATGGTCATTTCTCAGTTACACCTAAAGGAGAAGAGCTATGGCATAGATATGTTAAAGTGGCTGATGAATTATTCTTTGCTTAGCTTAGTTCTAGATTCTATAATGCTCTGTTGTTGTTAACTGCTGTTGAGTAGGTCCCCTACTCATGGCAACCTCATGCACAACAGAATGAAATGCTGCCTGGTCCTGCACCATCCCCATGATCACTCGCAGATCGGATTATTGTGACCCATAGGGTTTTCATTGGCTGATTTTCAGAAGTAGATCGCCAGGCCTTTCTTCCTAGTCCATCTTAGTCTGGAAGCTCTGCTGAATCCTGTTCAGCATCATAGCAACACGCAAGCCTACATGGATAGACGGGTGGTGGCTGCGCATGAGAGGCGCTGTCTGGGAGTCAAACCTGAGACTCCCGCACAGAAGGCAAGAATTCTGCCACTGAACAACAATGCCCCCCATTCTGCCCGGTACATTTCAATCTGGCAAAACAGTTTTCTAGTTATATGCTACTTAAGCTAATATTAATACTGTCTTGAATATACTCAGATATGTGGCCAGCTGAGAGTCGGGGCAAACACAGAACATGCTGGTACAGTTCCAGTTCCAGTGGAGTTGATTCTGACTCACGGCAACCTATGTGTGAAAGGGCAGAAAACTTCAATTTTGCTGGGGTTGTCCACACATACTATTATATTTGTTAGCAGAATGTAAACTAATATTGAATATAGCTAATAATGCAATTATTGTTATGATTTTTAGGCAGTATGTTGGTTCAGAGCATTAGTTACTAAAATACATGACTTCTAAAAGAAACAGTATTAAACAGAAACTTCTTATTGACTACATTGTTATCTTTGGTTATAAAAATAGCTAAAACTAAAAAAAAAAAAAAGCTAAAACTTAAGCTTTTGGACTGTCTTTTTATTTAGACTACCAAATATAAAATGCTAGTTCTAGTTTATTTAAATTCTCTGAGAAGGCAAACGTTCCACAACTTAAAAATTAAATATTGTTATACTTAAAATGGAGGGCAGTGGTGGTTCAGTGGTAGGATTCTTGCCTTCCATGCTGGAGACCCGGGTTTG
Source organism: Trichechus manatus latirostris (assembly GCF_000243295.1). NCBI lineage: Eukaryota > Metazoa > Chordata > Mammalia > Sirenia > Trichechidae > Trichechus > Trichechus manatus. Next base: position 13,974,473 of record NW_004443964.1, on the reverse strand, counting down.
ATTCCCTGCCAACACACCTCTTGCATAGCTCCACCTGTCAGTGGAGGCTTGCGTGTTGCTATGATGCTGAACAGCTTTCAGTGGAGCTTCCAGACTAAGATGGACTAGGAAGAAAGGCCTGGTGGTCTACTTCCAAAAATCAGCCAATGAAAACCCTACGGATCACAATGGTCCGACCTGCAAACGATCATGGAGATGACGCAGGACCCGGCAGCGTTTCATTCCGTTGCACATGGGGTCTCTGTGAATTGGGGGCCATCTGGACAGCAGCTAACAACAACAATAACCAATTAAAATGGAAGTAGGAGCTTTTCTATGAAACTTGTAGGAGGCGGTATTAGGATTAATACAAGAAATTCCTACCCTACCCAATAGGTAAAAACAGATGGAGCTGCTTCTTTAAGATATTATATGGCTGAAAACTAATTGGTGAGGCAGTGGTTAAGAGCTTGGCTGCTAACCAAAAGTTGGCAGTTCAAATCCACCAGCTGCTCCTTGGAGACCCTATGGGGCAGTTCTACTCTGTCCTATAGGATTGCTATGACTTGGAATCGACTCAACAGCAATGGGTTTGGTTTTTATTTTTTTAGTTAATGTCAGAGATAACAGTTCTGTGACAGGATGTTAGGATAAAGTTAGGGGTGTTTAAGGTCAACCGGTTAACTTTCTGAGGTAAGTTCAACAGCCTTGTCATCTCAGAAAACTGTCAGTGTTGCCGCTGACGGAGAGATGAGCCGACATGTGACCTAGTACCCATGTTCCAGTTAGGCCTGAATGACATTATACTAAAAACCCCATTTTATTTTATCCTGTTGGGTGTGGGAGGATTGCACGATGGTTAATCAGTGAAGTCCTTTAGGGAGTGCAGAGTGTCACCTCTGGACAATAGCTGTAATTTTACGTTATGTCCTTTTCTGTATCTCACCTTTCCTCTTCTCGGGTCTACACTGACGTATTTCCAACCTGCTTTCCTAAGCGTGTTTTTGTGACACCAGGGACTAGTATGCCCTGTACCTTAGCTGTTGCTTTAGAAAATGATTACATCCCCACAGACCTGGGGTTGACCGCTATCCTTACAGTAATCTACAGTATCTCAAGACCACGCACGCAGTAGGTGTTTATATACATGTGTTAAATTGAACGCAGGTAAGGCTGGCAAATAAGACTTTTTCTTCAGTGCTTCTTGTCCCTTGCCACCCGTCCCTGCCAAAAAACCGTATCACTTAACTGAGGCTAGAAAGGGCCAACAGGTCATATAAGGAAACACATCATAAACACACCAAGTACCATGATGTCCACAGGGAAAGTCAAAGGGGCTTGCGCTTATATTGTGTTGAAGCTGAAAGATGTGCTAACCTGTGAACGTTAAGACGAACACACATATCGATACTATCCATGAGATCTTGCTATTCGATTCATCAAAACTGTCGATTAAGTCATTAAAGAAGACACCAAACGATTTGATGATGCCATAGGTAAAGACTTCGACAAAGAAAAAAGAAACGGCTACTGCCCAGCCCCATCCTCCATCAGGCACTTGAGTGTAAACATTGGCTCTGGAACAAAGCTTTGATTTCTTCTGGGTCATTCTTAATCTGAAAAAAAAAAAAAAAAAATGTAGACCAGCAACAGTGTGAGGGCTGATGATTCTAATACTCTTTAGCAAAATAACAGATATGAACTACTTACCAGATTTCTTACGTTGTTGAATATTTAAATCATGTCCCTTAACATTTACTGAAAGGAGCCTTGGTGGCACAATAGTTAAGATGCTCGGCTGCTAACTGGAAGGTTGGCGGTTGGAACCCACCAGCCCTCTGCGGGAGAAAGATGTGGCAGTCTGCTTCTGTAAAGATTTACAGCCTAGGAAACCCTATGGGGCAGTTCTAGGGTCGCTATGAGTTGGAATCAGCTTGATGGCAGTAGGGTTTTAATTTTTTTTTTTTTATGAGTTGGAATCGACTCGAGGGCACACACCAACAAGATGCTTTAAGAAGCTTATGCTCTCTGCAGCAGAGGCCTTTGCATTTTGATGTATGTTGATGTGTCATGCTTGAGAGTACATGAAAAGGTTGTGAAGGACAGTGAAATAGTTCAAGATGTAGACTGAGCAGCAACAGAATAGTGTGTCATCAGTGATCCCGACATGGAAAGCAACTGATTTAAGATGACAGCCAGGAGCCTGCCCTCCAGCAATTGAGGTTCCCACAACCTCCCTCTTGCCTTCATCAGCCTTTCAAAAGTCACTCTCGGGATGAGGCAGCTGTGGCCCGAGGAGTGAAAACAACACTAGGGTTTTAAGATTCGGCATACAAAAGAACAAAAACAAAAAACTCAGTAATACCTAAGTAATACCCAGTGTTGGCTTCAGAATCATGTTTAATCCTGGGACGTGGAGAGGAGGGGAAGTGGTGGTGGCTGGCCTGCGGCTGTTGGGTCCTTAGCCTTTAGGGACCTTTTCCATTTCATTCCTTTATCAGGCCACTGGGGAGGCCTGGTGGTGCAACGGTTAAGCACTTGGCTATTAATCAAAAGGTTGGCAGTTCGAACCAACCCAGCAGCTCTGAGGGAGAAAGATCTAGAAGACTATGGGGCAGTTCTACTCTGTCACATGGGATCACTGTTAAATCGAAATGAACTCGATGGATCCTAATTAACAACAAATCAGGCCATTCGTTTGAGCTTTTCCTTGTGAGGCCTTTTAAGAGCTTCCTGACCAGCTCTGTGTGTCTAGCACGGTGAATCTTTTTGAAATGCTGCATTGTCATGAAATTTTTCTGCTCAGATTTTTTTCAACGCCTTCCCTCTTCCTGAAGGATAAAATCTACTAATTAGTGTGACTTTCGGTGTCCTTCATAATTGGATCCCAACCTATCTTTGTAGCCTTATTTCTCCCTGACCTCAGACTTGACTCAGCCACCATGGCCAAACTGGGCTCCTCCTTGCTCTCTAGTTTCGAACCACTGTGCCCTTGGCCATGCCCTTGCCCCACCTGGATGCCTTCTCTACAGCTGCCACATTGTTGTTGTTGTTATGGGGAAAGGAGCGGTTAAGCAATTGGCTTGAACCCACTCCGCAAGAGAAAGATGTGGCGATCTGCTTCCCGAAAGATTACAGCTTTGGAAACCCCATGAGGCAGTTCTACTCTGTCTTACAGAGTCACTATGAGTCAGGATCAACTCAACAGAAACAGGTTTACGGGTAGTCTTTATGGGAGCAGATCACCAGGTCTTTCTCCCGCAGAGCCATTGGGTGGCTTTGAACCGACAACCTTTTGGTTAGTTCTGAGCCCTTAACCATTGCACCACCAGGGCTCCTTAGCTGGCACAGTATGACCCTGCTCCATCAAATCATCCCTCTATAATGCTTTCTCCAACCAACTCAACCTAAGGGGCTCTCTTCTTCATGTGGCAGACATCATTTAAAGATGGGGTATTGTTTACTTTTATGCATACCTCTTATTTCCTCAATTAAATTATTTGCTCCTGGAAAACAAAGTCTGGGGCCTACATCTCTGTATTCCCCACAGTATCTTGCACACAGCTTTTATTTATATATTCAACAAAGTATCTACTAAGTGCCAGGCCCTATGGCAGGACTGGGGATACTACAGTGAAAAGACAGTTGGTCTCTGCCTCCTGGACTTAAGTATTTGCTGATGATAATGATAAAGAACCTCAAGACTGAACCCATCATATTTAAGACTATTCAGCCCCATCCTTCCAGAGTTCAGCACATTCCTGGTAAGTCGTCAGGATGATGTGGTTAAGTACAAGATCATATGGGCACGATTGTTCTGTCCCAGAGGGTGCCCATAGGGTCTCTGAGTCTTAATGGAGCGCTCAGGACCCACTTGAATGAAAATAGATGGGGATAAAATTGATAAGGGTCTCAGAGAGATAAGCTGAATCTCTCTGTAGCCTAAAATCACTGCAGGATCAAGAGACAGAATCTTTTTGTTGGACTGCATTTAGATGAGTAGTACTGGATTGCTGTTTTTTATGTCGGGCTGATTTTTCACCTTGCTTCCATTCTCATCAGTGCTTTGCACTTGGACAGTACCTGGAGTTAGGATCAAACCGTGGCCACAGAATGGAGTTAGAATTACATAATGTTAAAGCCGAAAGGGAACGTCAGCTCTAACGTCTTGTTCAATTCCTGTTTGTAAAATGAGGCTGCCAAGCCCCAGAGAGGTCAACTGGCTTGTCCAAAATGGCCCAGAATCAGATCTCTTGCCTGCCAGGTGCTGCTGTATCAGCCTGCAGGTCAGCATTTTAAAGAGCTGACAGGGAAGTGTTTTATGGGGAGATGGTGGGGAAACAATTTTAAAATATAAAACCATCTTGACCTCTAGGTATAAAGAGGTCTGTGAACTGTTTTGCCACTCAACTGTGTGACCTTGGCAAAGTGACTTCACCTCCCTAGGCCTGAGTTCCTCACTAGTCAAACGAGAAGGCTGGACAAGATAATCTTCAAAGTTCCATCCAACTATGTTGACACTTTTGTATTCAGCACCGAGTTCTATTAATCAGGAGTCCCTGGGTGGTATAAATGGTTAACATACCAGCCTGCTAACCAAAAGGTTGGAGGGTCAAGTCCACCAAAGGTGCTTCAGAAGAAAGGCCTGCTGATCTGCTTCCAAAAAACCAGCCATTGAAAAGCCTGTGGAGCACACTTCCACTTTGACACACATGGGGTCACCACGAATTGGAATTGACTCAGTGGCAACTAGTTACTGGTTCTATTAATCAGTTGATTCCTCAGGCCAAACCCGAGGGCCCAAGCAACCTGAGCTGCAAGGAATGTGCAAATGCTGTGTAATTCTTGCAAATATGGGTGTAAAGTACCTGGCCACTGGTTAGAGATGATCCATGACAGACCTAGGAGAAGACAATGGACTTCTGACGGCTCTACTTCCCTTACCTTCACTTTCTCAGCCCCTTCTGAGTGACTGATTCCTTTAACTTTTTTTAAAAAACTTTGCTTTACAGCTATACTACTCTACTGAAGATAGATCCAAATATAACTTTTTATCTACACTCTCAGCTTTTTGGAGGGCAGAAGCTGTCTTACTACTGGGACCATCATAAAGGAAAGCTGATGCCCAAAGTTGATGCCATCATCTTCCTAAAGCATCCTATGTCCTATTGTATTTAGCTTTGAAAATAAGAAGTTATTTTCAGTAAGAAATATAAGAGTATTACAGATGTTTATTATCTGATATAGAATTCTGAAACAGAATAACCTGGTTCCTAAAATTTGCTGGACGATAACTTCTGCCTTTCAAATATATGGCCCTACAGGGCAGGCACCAGCTCTTTCCAGACCCAGTGTCTGGCATAGCGTTTGGTATGTAGTATGTGCTCAGTAAACATTTAATAAGCAGAGTAGGAGTCTTATCCTTTTAAAACCAGGTCACAAAGTGAGGAAGTCCCTGGTTGCAGAATACATCCTTTCGTGAGCTCTCGTTCTTTCTCTGCTTCATTCAGGAGGAGGCCGACTGGCTTAAGCCCGTCTGCCTCTGCAAAGCCTCTGCAAACAAAGCAAGTAACGGAGGCCTGAATTTTGAACTCAGTTGCTTGGAACCAAAAAAACCCATTGCGGTCGATTCCAACTCACAGGGACCCTACAGGATAGAACCGTCCCATAGGGTTTCCAAGGAGTGGCTGGTGGATTGGAACTGCCGACCTTTTGGTTAGCAGCCAAACTCTTAACCATTGCACCACCAGGGCTGCAGCTGCCTGGAAGCCTCTGTGAATTCCAGAATATGGAAGTTATCTGTCCCACTTTGGCTTTATGGGCGCGTGGATTTATCTGCTGGGAAGGAGTATGAGTTCACTGTGTGGGGATCGAACTGGTGGGGTGAGCTGAGTGACCCTATGCCTTGGTGAATCACTTCACCCTTCATTTTCAGTGTCCTCTGCTGGTCACTGAGGGAGCTGAACTAGACTCTGAAGATCTCAGCTCTCGTCCTACCCTAAGAATTTACATTTCTTTGACACTAATTTGCTCTACATGCCTCTCATCCTTTTCAACTCACTGAAGTTTTTAGAACGCAAGGCCCATGACTTTGTCTTCATGAGGCCCCCCGAGCAATATCTGTTGAATTTGTTTACTACTAACTGGATTGAAAGCACTTAATCCCCCAATTTCATCCTCTGTAAAACTAGAGGATTAGAGAAAGCTTTCTCTCAGGTCTTCCAGCTCTAAAATCCACAATTCTGAACCTCAGCAGCCATCTTCCCTTCAGCCCAATGTTCTTCAGAAGGCAGCAGAATGACAAATACATGCTGAGCAAACTGGATTACCTTCTATTAGCATTTGATTGCTTAAACCATCACCTCAGATAAATGTATTTTGTCAAGGCTTAGAAATCTGCTCTACCTCAGAGTTTCAATGTGATGAGATTTGTTGAGAAAAGATTTGAACTGAAAGCATAAAGGAGCCGCGGTGGTGCATGATTTAGCACTTGGCTTCTAGCCTGAAGGTTGGTGGTTTTTCAACCCACCAGCCGCGTGGGAGAAAGATGTGGCCATTTGCTTCCATAAAGATTACGGACTTGGAAACCCTATGGGGCAGTTCTACTTTGTCCTGTAGGATCCCTATGAGTTGGAACAGACTGAATGGCAATGGGTTTGGTTTTTTGGTTTTGAAGGCATGAACAATGCAAAATATCAGGTTATTATAGACCATACAGATATGTTAGTCCAGAGTCAGCTCAGAGCAAAACTAAAAATGCAGGCTTGGATGGAAAGGGCAAAGGCTAAGGGGGAGGGTAGGAACAGAGCCTCTGCAAAAGTACTGTGAATCTCCATTCTTCTTAAAGGTGTAGCCTGGAGAACGGCTTTGGACAAGTTGTTTCCGGCCCAGGTTGTCAAAACCAGTCTGTATTTAGGTGAAGTTCATTTGAATTCTCCATTTAAAAAAAAAAAAAAATCCCAAACTTGCCCTGAGCAGTTTTGAATCATTTGATACAACTGATTCACCCGTTTTACAAGACCATGATGTTGAAACCTGAACGCCTAATTTAAGGGTCCTCCTCAGGAGTTCCACTGAGGAGAGTCCCATTTTGGACACCACAGAAGGAAAGCTCAGGGTTAGTGGTACTCTAAGATAGAAGGAGCTTTCTCAGTTGCCTGCACTGGCCCTTAAGCCTGAGAAGAGGGATTTCTATACCCCCGGGGAGGATGTGTTTTTGACACAAAAAATGTCACATAATGGTGCTTTGGACATGAGGTGATGCATCACTTCCAGAGATTTCAGGGCAAGCACTTGGCATTTTTTGCAAACAAGACACCCATCTTACGTGATTTGCAAAAACCGTAAGATCGCTGAGAAATCTCATTCCCAGGTTAGAAGCCGCCTCCTGTGAGCAAGAGCCGGCACTGGCTTCCAGGCTGAGAAGTTCTAACTGCTCTTCCCCAGTTAGCTCCGGGCAGCTTTTTCTCAGGCTGATGCCCCGTGTTGGGTGACATTTTACATGTCATCTAACAAAGTTCTATCACCTGTCTGTTGGGGTTAGTTAGGAAAAAAAAAGAAACAACATCCCAGAAGGAAATAGCCCATTTCCTCTACAGACCCACCCTCCCTCGCTACAGAACTGCTCGCCTGCGCCGGCGCTTCCAGGCAGCTGGCAGCCCCGGGAACCTTGGAAGTTGCGCGGGACCAGCCGTCAGCGGCTGACAGCTCTGACGGTCAAGGTGTAGGACCTGAACTCTGCTGGGAAATCCCGGCCTTCCCCTGGGGGGTTCACCTGGGCTGCCCCGGGGAGCATGGGGACGGGGGAGACAGGGAGCCCCACTTTGCCTCGCGCTGCCTCAGTGGCCGCCCGCCGTGCGCGCGCGAGCCTGGGGAAGGTACCTCTGACATTTCGCTCTTGTGACGCGCCGGCAACTTCATGCGGGAAATCCTCGTAGAGGCTGAGCCCGCCGCTCGCACCTCGTCCGGCGGCCCGGAGCACCCAATCCAGGGCCAGGGGCACCCAAAAGCCTGCCCTTTATTTAAGGATTTCCCGTCCCCAAACTGTACCAGGGCCCCAGACTGCCAACTCTTCGGCTGCCCACACCGGAGAGCGCGTCATCTTGGTAGCCTTGAGCATTCCCAACTGTCAAAGAGAATATTTTTCGGAATAACCGCTCCAAAATGTTAAGATGTTAAGTGATTTCCTCCGCCTCCCCCACAAAAAGAAAAAAGGGACAAAATCAAAACATTAACTACAAAAAACACACAAATAGAAAGAGTACAAAAAAAAAAAAAGCCCCCAACACAGATTTAAAAAAAAAAAACCCACACCCCACAATCAAACTTTTAAACGTGTAAAATAATAAAACCAACTCACCAAGTTAGAAGGGAAGAGAATAAACCCAAAAAGGCTCCCCAATAAGGCGGAGGCTTGGCCTCCCCCTCCTTATAAGCCGCTCGGTAACATGAGAACGCGTTTAACCCCTTAAGGCGCGGGCCCGAGCCTATCACAAGTTGGTCCCGGCCGGTGACCCTAGCGCGCAGGGTCTGCCGCGCCCCGGCCCCGGCCCCTTGCC
>NW_004443964.1:13946301-13965824 GCF_000243295.1 Trichechus manatus latirostris | reverse complement strand
CTGGGGGTCACGGAAGGTAACGGCATCCGCGTCCCCGGGATCCCGCAGGGCCGCCCCCGCCAGCGCCGCCGGGGTCCTAGGCTTGGCGTTCGCCCACAGCCCCCGGGCGCCGTTGTGCGCGCGGGGCCTGGCCAGCCCTGGGCGCTTTACTGCAATGCAAGTGGGGAGCGCGGGCATGGGGGAGTGTTCGGGGGTGCCTGCCACCCTCCCTCCGGGTATTCCAAGCTGGGCTCGCGCGCGCGGGGCCCTCGGGCTGCCCCCTACCCGCAGCCCCCTGGCGCGCCCACCGCCCAGCCCTAAGGATTTGGGGGTTAGAGGGCGCGCGCGCGCCGGGGCTGGCCCTGCGCGCTGCTCGCGGCTGCGGCGGCTCCGCGCCCGCCCCGGGCAGAACAGGTTCCTTCCAGTTTGGGTGTGAGCTGCGCGCGCGGCGCCGTGGACCCCGAGTTCCTCCTCCAGTGCCCACTTCCCTCAATTTCGTCAACTCGCGCACCCTTCCGGGGGAGGGAGGCGGCAGTGTCGCAGAGGGCCCTAGGGAGCGAGGGGCCGGGCTGCTCCGGGTGCCTTGTTTCCTCCCCCCACTTTGCAGCAGCAGGCAGCAGCTATAGCATCCGCGTTGCGCGAGAGGGATGTGAGCCGCCGGGCTGAGTCAGCATCCTGGGCTGGGTCGCGCGCGTACCGTCCCTTCCAGGCAGGAGGCCACTTCCACACAGGTGCATGGCTGCCCTACCCTCGGGCAGCTGCCCCATGGGGGAGCCGGAGGTTTGGGGAGTACGTGGCCTTCATCCCGAAGTCCCTGACCCCAGGGTCCCTGTGAACTAAGCAGATAATGCCCAGGAAACCACAGTTACGAGCACGTCGTGGGGACAAAGCAATGTAGGATCCCAGACATTTCGGAGACGGTGAGGGCACAGACTTGGCTTGCTGGCCTCCACCTCACCCCCAGGGCCACTTTGGGACCTGCTCCGAAGCAAAGCCTTTTTCTCCGCATTCCCTCGCGGACTTTGGCACCGGCTGCTCCCTTCATTGGGATTCGGGGGAATGTTTCGGATGTCAGTAGCTCAACAGAGCCTAGTTTGGGAGTGTATGCCAGGAAAGCCATCACCGGGAGGAGTCGGCTGCCTGAGTTCTCATTATTTTAGGATAGGATCTGCTCGGTTAAATGACACAGCGTTTAAAGCGATGGACTGCTAACAGAAGGGTCTGCGGTTGGAAACCACCAGCGGCTCAGCGGGAGAAAGATGTGGCAGTCTGCTTCTGTAGAGATGGACAGCCTCAGATACCCTACGGGGTTGCTATGAGTTGACTTGACTGGATGGCAGTGGGTGGGTGGTTCAGTGGTTAAGCATTGGGCTGCTAACTAAAAGGTCAATGGTTGGAACCCACCAGCTGCTCCCTGGGAGAAAAATGGAGCAGTCTGCTTCTGTAAAGATTATAGCCTTGGAAACTCTATGGGGCGGTTCTACCCTGTTCTATAGGCCTACGATGAGTGGGAACCCACTGGATGGCAATGAGTTTTTCTGCTGGATTAAATGCCATCCATTGGTGTTACCAAGCTCTGAAGTAGGTTAGGTGGGGAGTAGGTATGCTGGTACAAAGTGCCCTGTTTTGGCCAGTACTGTAGAGGCAGGGAAACCCTGGTTGCACAGTTGTTTAAGTACTACGGTTGCTAACCACAAAGCTCAGCAGTTTGAATCCACCAGGCAGTCCTTAGAAACTCTGTGAGGTAGTTCTGCTCTGTCCTATAGGGTTGTTACGAGTTGAAATCGACTCGACGGCAATGAGTTTGGTTTTTTTGGTAGAGGCAGAGTGCTACTGGGTACCTTTGTGACTTTGTAGGAGTAACTTATCTTCTTGGAGCATCAGTTTTCAAATCTGTAAAATGGGGATAATGGCACAACTCCCCAGAGTTGAATAATATCATTTATGATATTTGTAAAGTGCAGAGTATATGGTGACCTATGGTAAGTCCTCAATAACTATTAGCTCTTATTGTTATTATTTATGGCTTACCCAGTCTCATTGCTGACTCACACAAACCGTCCTTTTATGACTTGTTCTTCAGAGAGTTAACTTGCAGTGATATTTAGAAACTGATTTTACTCACTAATGTGAAAACCAAACGAAAAAAAATTAGTTGCCATTGAGCCAATTCCGACTCATGGTGACCCCGTGTGTTGCAGAGTGGAACTGCACTCCATAGGGTTTTCAGGGCTGTGACCTTTTGGAAGCAGACCTTTCTTCTGAGGTGCCTTTGGGAGGGTTCGAAACTACCAACTTCTTGGTTAGTAGCCTCACGCTTCAACTTTTACAATACCCAGGGACTCCTAGAGTGAAAACACTTAATGCTGAAACAGAACTGACTGTAAACGTAACCTTTGACGTTTTGGATCTTGCAATGCATTAGGAGTGTCATGATGGAAATGTTCTGTTTAATACGACACACGGCGTGTACTGTACTGAGTCCTGCTTAGGAACCTAGGGGGGCAGCCCATCATTTATAACTGGGTGATTCCAAGGAAGTTACATAAGAGCTTGGTGCTTCAGCTTCTTGATTTAAAAAACAGACAAATAATGCCAAAAGCCCTGGAGGTGAATGAATGATTCGATAAGTCACATCTGAATATTGGAGCAAGTGAAACTCTTGGCTGTTGGGGGATGTAATCATATTACTCATTGTTGCAGTTAGCTGCTGTCAAGTTGGCCCCTGACTCATGGTGACCCCACGCACACTGGAATGAAATACTACCCGGTCCTACACCATCTCCATGAGTGGTTCTGGATCAGACCGTTGTGATCCATAGGATTTCATTAGCTGATTTTCGGAAGTAGATCTCTAGGCCTTTCTTCCTAGTCCCTCCAATCTGGAAGCTCCACTGAAACGTGTTCAGTATCAACACACAGTCCACCACTGACAGTTGGGTGGTGGCTACGCATGAGGTATATTGGCCAAAAATGGAACCCACGTCTCCGTAATACATTCTATTGTTGTTGTTTGCGTGCTCACATTTTTCCTGACACCGTATTAAGTGCCATACATACATGATCTAATTTTAACCCCGTCAGCAACCTTCTGAACTGGACACTGTCATCACCCTCACTCTACAGATGGGAAAAGAGAGGTCCAGAGTCCTGGAGGGATTTGCCCAAGGTTACACAAGTGGCCCTTTTTGCAACTGGAGTCCCTGTACGCTCATCCAACGAGGACATTTACCTTCTGCCTTTAGGTCATGGACAGGTGGCCAGAAACCCAGTCTCCACCCAGCCCTGCCATCTACAAACACTGACTTCTGCCCTCCCTGGTTAAAGGCAGGCTTCACTTTGTCTCCTCAATCCTGGTGAGACCAAGCGTGAAAACCCCTGCTTTTTTCACCCCTTCAGGGAAAGCAAAGGGAGGGAAAGCACTGCTTGTTTACCATGCTAATCAAACCCCCCCCAAACAACACTCTGTTTAGTTCTAAATAAGAACAAAAGAACCTTTGGAATCTGGAGCGCAGAACCAGAAAAATCAGGGAGGTAAGGAAGGGCCCCCAGTCCCGTTAGCCTCTGCTGTGGTGTCTGTCTCAAGCCAAGTGGCAGGCAGAGCCCCTCTGGCCCTTCGTTTACAGTGGGCAAGGCTAGGATGATGCCCTGAAAAAGTCCCTAAACATCTTAGGAAGTGAATTGGCTCCTCAGAGCTGTCCCCACTGTTCTCTTTTCCAGCCCTCTTGCTTAGGCCCATTTGCATGAGAACAGATCCTTTTATGCAGAGTTGGCCTGCCTGTTCTCTGTCCATGTTTATAGTCTCTTAAAGTCTGCATGTTGGGTTGCTAGGCAGATATGACCCTGGCCTGCAAATAAGCTCACTGCATTTAGCATCCTGTGAGAACTCCAGCTTGGGGTAAGTAGATGGACAGGAGTCTCACATGGAGCCCTGAGGGAGGGTCCTGCAGGCCTGCGTTCAGGGCTGGGTCTTCAGGGCAGCCAATGAAGAGGGCGTATGTAACCCTTCAACTCTCCCCTTCTTGTACCTGTGGCTCCCCCATCCCCGTTATCTCACCTGAGGGCCTGTGTTTTGGGTGCCCTAGACTTGAACTAGATTGAAGCAAAGTCTTGTTTTAAAATGTTAATATCTGTTTCTCCAGGCAGTGAAGTCCCTGGGTAGTGCAAAAGGTTAATGCGCTCAGCTGCTAACTAAAAGGTTAGTGATTCAAGTCCACCCAGAGGTGCCTCAGAGAAAGGCCTGGTGATCTACTGAAAAATCAGCCGTCGAAAACCCTATGGGGTGCAGTTCTGCTCAGACACACATGGGGTCACCATGAGTCGGAGTCAACTCATGGCAACTGTTTTTTTTTTCCTCCAGGCAGCAGAGAGCCTCTCAAACTTTTTTATCCAGGAACTCCAGGTCAGTATGCTGGGTTTACCTTAGGTGTGTGGGCCCTCCATCCCACCTCCAACATTTGACAGTTTGTAGGAATGTATGTTCTCAGGGGAGGGGGGATTTGAAAATTTGCCAGGGGAGTCTTGGGCATAGATAGTTTTAGGAGAATCTGTTTTTAGAACATCACCTCTTTCCTAAAATGCAGCTGAGAACTCGCCTGCGGTGGAGGCTAAGTGCTCCATATTCTTCCTGCACAGTTGGCCTACCCTGGCAGAGCAAGGGTGTCTTAGGCTGGGTTCTCTACAGAAGCAAAATCAGTGAAGCGTATATATATAGACACTAAAAACCAAACCCATTGTCGTCAAGTCGATGCCAACTCGTAGTGACCCTGTAGGACAGAGTAGAACTGCCCCATAGGATTTCCAAGGAGCACCTGGTAGATTCAAACTGCCGACCTTTTGGTTAGCAGCTGTAGCTCTCAACCACCCAGCCACCAGGGTTTCCACATATATATATAGAGAGAGAGAGATTTATATTAAGGAAATGACTTAGGTGGTTGTAGAGGCTGGAAAGTCCCAGGATGGAGGCTTCTCCTGACTCACGTAGCTGCAGGGACTGACGAACCCAACATTAGCAGGTTAGATAGCAGGCTGTTGGCTCTGAACCCAAGATCAGCAGGTAAGATGGCAGGCTGCTGGCTCAAGTCCCAACACCCGGAGGTCAGATGATGAGCTGAATGCAAGATCCAGAGCAGAGCAAAAGCCAGTGAGCTTTGCTAGAAAGTCTGTATATATTGGAAGCAGGCCACACTCCCAAGGAAACTTTCAACTGATTGGCTGCCCATAGCAGATCTCATCACAGAGTTGATTACATTATATCAGATCTCATCATGGAGGTGATTACATTATTACATAACTGCCAGACCACTGAGAATCATGGCCCAGCCAAGTTGGCACACAACTTTAACCATCACAGAGCTCTCACCATGGTACGTTGCACTAGCTGTAAAAGCCTCTGGAGGGGAGATTGAAATATTGATGTCGGGGAAACCACCTTTCTCCAAGTCAATATACCCCATCTTCCAGGCCGTCTTGCTAAAGATGTGTTTCCAATAAAATTTACCTTTATGCTTAATAATAATTTGTCAGGATTTATAATGTACGTTGGTTTATTGTAAATTATTACTTGCAGTAATAATTGCGATAGTAACTCGATTCCAGAAGGGAATTGCTTATACTTGGAAGAAAGTAATACATTAAATTTCAATTTATAGACAAAGTTTGTATTGCAGGGAAGTAGGATAAAGTAACTAATAAAGTACTTTTGAACATAGAAGTTTATTACTTGTTAGCTGCCATTGAGTTGGCACCTGCCTGACTCATGGCGACCCTCATGCGCGGTGGATCTAAGCACTGCACGGTCCCACACCATCCCCATGATCAGTTGTGGAGTGTTGTGAAGTGCCGTCGAGTCGGTTCTGATTCATAGCGACCCTGTGTACAATAGAACAAAACGCTGCCCGGTCCTCCACCATCCTCACAATCATTATGCTTGAGCCCATGGTTGCAGCTACTTTGTCAATCCATCTAGTGAGGGTCTTCCTTTTTTTCAGCAACCCCCTACTTTACCAAGCATGATGCCCTTCTCCAGAGACTGGTCCCTCCTGATAACATGTCCAAAGCATGTGAGACGTAGTCTCGCCAACCTTGCTTCTAAGGAGCGTTCTGGCTGTCCCTCTTCCAAGACAGACTTGTTCATTCTTTTGGCCGTCCATGGTATATTCGGTATTCTTTGCCGACATCACAATTCAGAGGCATCAATTCTTCTGTCTTATTCGTTTTACACTTTTGCATGCATATGAGGTGACTGAAAATACCATGGCTTGGGTTAGGCGCACCTTAGTCCTTAAAGTGACATTGTTGCTTTTTAACATTTTAGAGAGGTCTTTTGCAGCAGATTTGTCCAATGCAATGCATCGTTTGATTTCTTGACTGCTGTTTTCTACGGGTGTTGATTATGGATCCATGTAAAATGAAATCCTTGACAACAGTTGTGGATGGGACTGTTGTAATCCACAGGGTTTTCATTGACTGATTTATGGAAGTAGATCGCCAGGCCTTTCTTCCTAGTCTGTCTTAGTCTGGAAGCTCCGCTGGAACCTGTTCAGCATCATAGCAACACACGAACCTCCACTGACAGATGGGTGGTGGCTGTGCATGAAGTGCATTGGCTGGGAATTGACCCATGTGTCCTGCATGAAAGGCAAGAATTCTGCCACAACCGCCAGTGCCTCAAAAGTATGTTATACTGGGATAGAATTCTGTGGGGCAAGTTGAATAGAAATACAGTTTTGAGCAGAAGAAAAAGAAATGATGTAAAATCTCTGACAGTGAGAAATCTTCTCATGTCATTTTTAAATGGATAGTGGTGGACAGCAAATTGTTACAGTATATTACACTGGACTAATTTAAAAGAGTAGTTTAATAGTTTTATTTAAAAGTCAACATTTACAAGTACAATAGAAGTTATATCTTTTGCATCTATTTAAAGTTACAATGAAACATTTGAGATACCAAATTAAAACTGTGTAAGGAGGTTTATTGTTTTTCAAAATTCTCTTAAGGAATTCTCAAGCAAAAAAATTGAAAGCCACTGAGTATGGTCCATATTAATATGAGCACAAGAAAGTTGTGGTCCCCACCTGTCACGAATTGACTAGTGACCCCCAAAATATATCTCAGCTTGGCTAGGCCACGATTCCCAGTATTGTGTGGTTGTCCTCCATTTTGTGATCTGAGGTGATTATCCTATATGTTGGAAATCCTAACCTCTATGATATTAATGAAGCAAGATTAGGTTCTGTTAAAGAGGATTAGGGTGGGATGCAACACCCTTACTCAGGTCACAGCCCTGATCCCATGTAAGTGGGTTTTCCCTGGGGTGTGGCCTGCATCACCTTTTATCTTACAAGAGATAACAGGAGAGAGAAGCAAGCAGAGAGATAGGGACATCATACCACCAAGACAGAAACTCCAGGAGTGGAGGACCTCCTTTGGACTCGTGGTCCCTGCTTCTAGAGAAGCTTCTAGACCAGAGGAAGATTGATGACAAGGACCTTCCCCCAGAACTGACAGAGAAAGTCTTCACCTGGAGCTGGCGCCTGGATTCAAACTTCTAGCTTCCTAGACTGTGAGAGAATACATTTCTGTTAAAGCCATCTGCTTGTGGTATTTCTGTTGTAGCAGCACTAAATAACTAAGACATGGAGGAATTGAAGGATGGGGGTCAGTGAGGCCTCAAACAGGCAGGAAAGACCTGGGAAGGCCTGGCAAGGGAGGAGAGGTTGAGCTAAGGGAGGGGCGGGTGGTTAACAGCAAGGGAGAGAGGCAGGTGGGAAAGGGCATGCTGTGTTCGTGGACAGTGAGGGCACTTCCTCACCCAGGCGATGGGTGCCTCTAATGATCTGTCTGCTGTCACGCCTGGCTGCCATTCTGTGCTATTGGTGACGTATCACTGGGTGTGTCTCCTTCACTGCGGAGCACGTTTCTTTGCCGTCAGCACTGAATTCTGTTCCCGGACTGCTCAGTCTGCATCGTTTATTGCTCCCCTAGTTTTGTCATCCTCTCACTACTCAGAAAGAAAAATACATAAATAAATAGAGCACCTCATCTTGGGGAGGCCTCTATAAACTCTCTCAAGCCTATTGCAAAAGTTGTGAGAAAAAAACTTAGAACAAAATTATTTTTAATCATGTTGCTTTGAGGAATAAATATAGGTCCTATTAAACTTTTACGACACAGTTGTGAGTCACGAAATCTGACTGGAAATGTTGGAGAGTGCTGTTTGAGATTCGTGCTGTGCATGGGACCATGTGTTTTGCCCAATGAAATCAGGCGTTCTTTACGCCCTTGTGGGAGCTGCCCCACCCGCCATGTTACCCAAGGCCCAAGGAATGGAAACCTGCTCTCCTGCTCTATTTCTTACCTAAAGGGAGATGCTGGCTTTCCACGTCTTGTCTAAACATGCACCACGGTCCTCCTCCTGCCTAACCTTCCATCGTTTGTGCTCCTGGAACAATATGCAAAGTTAAGCTTCCATTTTAACCCTTTAGGGACATGCATCCATGCCTTTCCAGATTGCTGGAGGGACAACAGTGGGGTCATTGGTGGTCCGGTGGTATAATTCTCACCTTTCATGTGAGAGACCAGGGTTTGATTCCCGGCCAGGGCACCTCATTTGCAGCCACCACCTGTCTATGTCAGTGGAGGCTTGTGTGTCGCTATGATGCTGAATAGATTTCTGTGGAGCTTCCCTTAGATGAAATAGGAAGAAAGGCCTGGCGATCTACTGAAAATCAGCCAGTGAAAACCCTATGGCTCATAGTAGTCTGATCTGCAACCGATTACGGGGATGAAGCACAACCAGGTAGCGTTTTGTCCGTTGTACATGGGGTCACCACAAGTCAGGGCCGTCTGGATGTCAGCTGACAATGACAACAGGGCAGTCACACACAAGCTAGCAAGGGTCTCTGGGACTGTGTTGTGGACAAGAGGCAAGGAGAGGCCCTTCCCTGGTGTGGTCGGTGAAATTCAGGGATTCATGCGGGGCTGGGCGTAGGGAGTGTCAATCCTTCCATTCCACTTTATTCTTCCTCTCCCCAAGAAGCCCCTGCCTGTCCACAGCCCACTTGTGAGCAGTGATGAATGCGGTCCCCTCCCAGACCACAAAACCTCACCCTGGAGGATGTGGTCCCTTCTCGCAAAGTGTTAACTATCTAGTTCAGAAGGCAGGACCCATGTGTAATTATTACTTAAAGCGGCATTTCAACAAGTGCAATTTTACAAGTGAGACAAGTACAACTGAGCATCTCAGAAGAAGGGGAACTTGGAAAGGCCATCTGAGGTTAGGGAAATGATGAAATAAAGCTGGGTTTTCCAGGCAGTGGAGAGCCTGCTTGGCCGTAGTTGTCATGTTAGATGCCTTCATTCAGCAAGGATCTACTGAACACCCTCTGTGCTAGGCGGCGTCCCTGGGCGCTGCAGTTAACACGGTTGGCTGCTAACCCAAAGGTTGGAGGTTCGAGTCCCTCCAGAGCCATCTCAGAAGAAAGGCCTAGTGATGCACTTCTAAAAAATCTGCCACTGAAAGCCCTATGGAGCACAGTTCTACTCTGACACACATGGGGTTGCCATGAGTTGGAGTTGACTCAGTGACAAATATATATGTATATTTATATTTTTTTACATGCTAGATACCGAGATGAACAAAACAGCCAAACCTGTTGGTGGCGTCAGTTCCAACTCATAGCGACCCTACAGGACAGAGTAGAACTGCCCCATAGTGTTTCCAAGGCTGTAATCTTTACAGAAGCAGACTGTGGCATCTGTCTCCCTCGGAGAGGCTGGTGGGTTCAAACCACCGACCTTTCGGTTAGCAGCTTAGTGCTTAACCACTGCGCCACTAGGGCTCCTGGTACCAGGATCATGCAGTACGTAAAACAGGCAAATGTCCCTGCCCTCATGGAGCTTACATCCTAGATTTAATGTTTCTGATATTGAAGTGTAATCCCCACTTTCAACTGATTACAGCAAAGAGGGATCCCCACACCCCCACTCTACACCTTGACTTGACCTCATATGGTTATATGGTCCAAATTTGCTGGTAGGTAGTGTCCTCCAAGCAGCATGCCAGCTGCAGCAGGGTCTGCCAGCCAAGGGTACCTGGGTCAGGTTTCGTCCAAATGGCAGAGGCGGCCAAGGCATTGGGCGATAAGGAACCATCCTTTGAAGCTTTGAAAGTGCAAGCTGGAATGACTCGTTTTCTCGTCATTGTGACGGTGTTCGCAGCTTCTGCTTTCTCTGGGGGTGAGAATTAAACAGCAGAGCACGCTGACAAAGATTCAGCCGACAGATGCAGGGAGCCCAGGTTTTACCGTCTCCACTCAGAACACTTTTGTTTATTAATTTTAGTAATGCTCTGGGCTGGCATAGTACTTTTCTTTAGTGCTCTCATGTCTGTTTTTGCTTTGTCCTCAAAACAATCCAGAGGTGTAATGACAATAGCCAACAGGTCTGAGCACTTTCTGAGCACAGGCGCTGTGTTCAGGCTTTCCATGCATTGGGTCATTTTACTGTCACATTGTGTTTGAGGTTGGGAAGTTTACGGTGTAGTTAGGCAAGTGAGGAAACTGAGCACAGAGAGGTTCAGTAACTTGTCCAAGATCACACAGCTAGTGAATGAATCCTGGGCACATTCTTCTGGAAGCAGGCCAAAACATCCTCAGAATCAACCCCCTGAGAGGCAAATGTGTCCAGTAACAGCGTCACTGAATTGAGTATTTTTTTTCCCTCACATTTTTGTTTTACTTCTACCCCTACTTTGGCCTGGGCCTCAATCTCAGCCTCAGAGGTTCTCAGATAAACTTAGAAGGATTCCAAGACATTTCATTGAAGTTAACCAATTCCTGTCATGTTGATCCAGACTTGTGGCGATCCCGTGTGTGTCAGAGTAGAACTGTGCTCCACAGGGTTTTCAATGGCTGGTTTTTCAGAAGTAGGCAACCAGGCCTTTCTTCCGAGGGGCCTCTGGGTGGACTCGAATTCCAACCTTTTGGTTAGCAGCCCAGTCCATTAACCATTTTACACCACCTAGGAGGCAGAACAAATCCAGGGGGCAAGAATACATCTGCAAAAATAGAAAAGATAGTACATCACATTTAAGAGAAAGTTCCCTGCTTGCATGCAGAAATCGCAAAGGTGCAAATGGTAGTGTTGACACGTGAACCCGTTGATTAATCTGGACATGACAAAGACAAAGATAAGATGCATGAGGTGGGTCTGCTAAAACACTTGAGCCTGAATCTGACCTCACCTCTAGATCAACAGACCAGTTTGCAGGGAAAACGGGGGCCAGAGGAACCTTTTGAATGACATCATGGGGATGCAATCAGCCAAATCCAACATTTGAGCCATTTTATAAGACAAACAACCCAATTGATTTAACAAGTTTATTGAAGGGAAAAAGGGAGAGGGGAATCTTACAGATGAAAAGAGAAAGACACGTGAACCAAATGCAATGTGTAGACCTTGTTTCGATCCTGATTTGAACAAACCAACTATAAAAAAAAAAAGAAAAAAGAAAAAAAATTGATGAGACAAGAGGGGGTGTTTGAACACTGACTGAGCCTTTTATAATGCTAAACAATGAGTTCAGCTGCTAGCCGAAAAGCTGGAGGTTCAAGTCCACACTGAGGTGCCAGAGGAAAGACCTGGCAATCTGCTTCTGAAGAACCAGCCACTGAAAACCCTATGGAGGACGTTTCTGCTCTGACGCATGGTGTTGCCATGAGTCGGAATCCATTCAATGGTCAATGGGTTTAAAAGAATTATTGTTAATTTTTAAAGGGATATTAATGCCATTGTAGTTATACTTAAATATTTCAGAGAACTGCAGAGCAACATTTATGTACGAAATGATATGGTATCTGGGGTTTGCTTAAAAATAATTCTGTGACGTGGAGGGTGAGGGGAAGGGAAGTCAAGGGGAGCCGGAGGAAATAAGACAGGCCATATGTTGATGATTGTTGAACCTGGATGTTAGGTAGGTACAGGGGAGTTTCTCAACATTTGTATACGTTGTTTAACATATTACTTGTTAAACAATGTTGTTTAACAAATAGTATGTTAAACATAAACCCGTATATTGAGTTGATTCTTACTCATAGCGACCCTGTAGGATGGAGTAGAACCGTCCCATAGGGTTTCCAAGGCTGTAATCTTTACGGAAGCAGACTACCACATTTTTTTCCTGTGGAGCAGCTGGTGGGTTTGAACTGCCGATTTTTTGGTTAGCAGCCAAATGCTTAACCACTGTGCCACCAGGGCTCCTTGTTAAGCATAAAATGTTTAACAAATAATTAGTAAATACAGCTGTTATGGATTGACTTGTGTCCCCCAAAAATGTATTTTAACTTGGGTAGGCCATGATCCCCAGTATTATGTGGGTGTTCTCCATTTTGTGACCTGATGTGATTATCCTATGTGTTGTAAATCCTAACCTCTGTGATGTTAATGAGGCAGGATTAGGTTCTGTTAAAGAAGATAAGGGTGGGATGCAACACCCTTACTCAGGTCACAGCACTGATCCCGTGTAAGGGGAGTTTCCTTGGGGTGCGGCCTGCGTCACCTTTTGTCTTACAAGAGATAAAAGGGAAGAGAAGCAAGCAGAGAGATAAGGACATCATACCACCAAGACAGAAATACCAGGAGTGGGTCCGTTTGATCCAGGGTCCCTGCATTGAGAAGCTCCTAGACCAGGGGAAGATTGATGACAAGGAACTTTCCCCAGGACCACAAAGAGCCAAAGCCTTCGCCGGGAGCTGGTGCCCTGAATTCGAGCTCCTAGCCTCCTAAACTGTGAGAGAATAAATTTCTGTTTGTTAAAGTCATCCACCTGTATTTCTGCCATAGTAGCACTAGATAACTAAGACAAGAGCTTTTCGAAAAGTCCTCGATAATTTGGCAAACAGGCTTTCAGGGAGCTGTTTTCAGGTAATTGACCTTGAGCCCTTTCTCCTTGAACACCCCTCGGGATTTTTCTGACGGAGAACAGCGTATTAGAGAAAGCGTGTTCAGAGGCCCATCCACTCTCTGGTTTTTTCTGACCTGTGCTCGAAGACTCCAGCATCGTTTCCCCAGGGCCACTGGGTTTTTAGATGCATGACCTGACGCAGCTGCTGCCCTCCCGATTGGCTCGGGCCACGTGACTTCGTTCTGTGATAGCCCCAATAGGAGGCCAGCCGAACAGTAGGCAGGACGTCATAAGCCCCTTGGGGGTGGGCTTCCTGGCATCGTCCAGGTCACAGAAGTAACATTCCCAACAACAAAGTCTGGCTTGAAGTCTTAGAGCTAAAAAAAAAAAAAAAAATTTAAATGCATTTCGATTAACTGAAGGAGCCCTGGTTAAGCACTAGGCTGCTAACCAAAAGGTTGGTGGTTCAAACCTACCCAGCAGCTCCAAGGGAGAAAGAGCTGGTGATCTGCTTCTGTGCAGATTACAGCCAAGAAATCTCTATGGGGCAGCTCTACTCTGTCACATGGGGTTGCTATGAGTTGAAATCGACGGCACCCAAGAACAACAAGGATCCGATGCCAATTCTAGAGTTATATAGAGGCTCCATTACTTTGCAATTCCAAAACTCATTTCAATTAGCTGCTTATTGTCTAAGTGGAATTGCTCTTCCAGCCAGGATAAAGGTTTTGATCAAGAATGTCCTCTGCAATCTCTATTGTAGCTAAAACAGCCTCCCAGATACACTCTAATCAGCGATCTTTCAAGATTAGGCGAGCCCCAAACTGACATGTTGGGGTCTAGGGCTAAAAAAGGGGCCACGAGAATGTTTATTATATTTTGACATTAAATAGTCATTTGTTCAACTACTGAGGTAGCTGGGTTTTTCTGTCCACTTGGGCCTACACTTTGTTCTTAGTTGCTATTGAGTCGACTCCAACTCATGACAACCTTATGTATAATGGAGCAGAATGTTGCCTGGTCCTGCACTGTCTTAATGGTCTTTGCTATATTTGAGCCCATTGTTGCAGCTATTGTGCCAGTCCATCTCATTGAGGGTTTCCCTAGTTTTTGCTGACCCTCTCCTTTACCAACCATGATGCCCTTTTCTGGTGTTGGTCTTCCCTAATGACGTGTCCATAGTAAGCAAGATGAAGTCTCGCCACCCTACACTGTTGTTGTTGGGTGCCATTGAGCTGATTCCAACTCATAGTGATGTCACATAACAGGGTATAACTGCCCCATAGGGTTCCTAGGCCATGGAGTAATTAAGCGTTTGGCTGCCAGCCAACAGGTTAGCAGTTCAAATCCACCAGCTGCTCCTTTGGAAACCCCATGGGGCAGTTCTACTCTGTCCTGTAGGGTTGCTATGAGTTGGAATCGACTCGATGGCCATGGGTTTTTGGTTTAATCTTTACAGGAGCAGATCGCCAAGTCTTTCTCCCACAGAGCGGCTGGTGGGTTCAAACTGCTGACCTTTCAGTTAGCAGCTGAGTGCTTAGCCACTGCACCACCGGAGCTCCCATCCTAGACTAGCGTGAGGCAAATGAGGTGCCCAAGGTGCAGAATTTAAGGAGATCGCACTTACTCTCAGGGTCGTGCAAGTGCAGGGTCGCCGCTTTGAGGGAGTGCTGCTTTCATAGATTTTGTTCCCTCTGTGTTTAGCTGCCTCACCCTAGCATTGCCTCTCACCTGGACTCACGTGGACTGATGCAGTGGGCTCCTGAGAACTCTCTTGGCTTTTCCCCTTGCCACCGTGCAATGCCTTTGTTCGTTCACAACAGAGTAGCCAGAGGGATTCTGTTACAGTGTAAGTCAGGTCTTGCACTCTTGCCCAAACCCTTCTCTGGGGTCCAATCAGTAAAAGTCTGTCTGACCTCCACTTTCAGTTCCTCTCTGGAACTCCTCTAATACTTGCGTTTCCTCCTCCACTGCTCCTACAGCAAGTGGCTTCCTTGTTGCTCCTCAAACCTGCCAGACCTTTGCCCTTGTTGGTTGCTCTGCCTGAGCTATGTTTCCCGGACAGCTGCAAAGCTGACTCTCTTACCTCCTGTCTTAGTCATCTAGTGCTGCTTTAACAGAAATACCACAAGTGGATGGCTTTAACAAAGAGAAGTTTATTCTCTCACAGTCCAGTGGCTACAAGTCCAATTCAGGGCGTCAGCTCCAGGGGAATGCTTTCTCTGTCAACTCTGGAGGAAGGTCCGTGTCATCAATTTTCCCTTGGTCTGGGAGCTTCTCTGCACAGGAACCTCAGGTCCAAGGACACGCTGTGCTCCCGGCACTGCTTTCTTGGTGGTACGAGGTTCCCATGTGTCTCTGTTCGCTCCTCTCTTTTATATATAAAAAGAGATTGGCTTAAGACACCATCTAATCTTGTAGATCTCATCATTATAACTGCCGCTAATCCATTTTATTACATCATAATGATAGAGTTTACAACACATAAGGAAACCACATCAGATTGCAGAATGGTACACAATCATACAATACTGGGAATCATGACCCAGCCAAGTTGACAGATATTTTGGGGGGACACAGTTCAATCCATGACACTGCCTATGGATTGTTATACAAATACAGGTAGTCCCTCATTTATGAATGTCCTGTTGATGTACAACCCATAGTTTCGAACCAGCTCCCCAAAAGCCTATTATATTAAAAAATCAAGGTACATACTATGATTCACAAATGGGCACTACTTTGTGATGCACATCAAAACATTATTATTAATGTTACTGTATTATTATGTTAAAGATGTTTTAGTGTATCTGGAAGTGTTTTAATATTTTTTATGCATAGAAAGGTACCCTATATACTATATACTGAGACAAACATTTGACTAACTGGTTTTAGGTCTGAACCATACCTAACTGTTCCAACTTATGTACAAATTCGAATTAAAAGCAGATTTAGGAATGGAACTTGTTCATAATCTGGGGTCTGCTGGTACCACCTCTTCAATGAGGTCCTCACTGACCATGCTCTTTAACTTTGCACCTACCAACCCTCACACTCTGGGTCTCCTTCCTGCTTTGATTTTCTGCATAGTGCTTACGTTTTCCTTATTGTATTAATTTTATTTCTTGGCCCAGGACTTTTGTTTGTTTTGTTCACTGCTGTGTGCCCAGCGCCTAGATTAAGATCTGTCACTCAGTACACCTTTGATGGATGAATGACTGAATGTATGAGTTCAGCCATCATTTCAAACTACACTTCAGCAGTTGGTGCCCAGGGCCCCACCTGGCAGAGCCAGAGTGACTTCTGGCCCCACAGCCAGCCTACAAGAGCATGCTGTGACTTTGTGGGTAAAACAACAGCACTCTGCAAGCAGAGGACCCCACCCCCACCCCCCTTTGTCTCTTTTGGCTTTAGCTCATCAGAAGCTTTTGTCTCTGGAAAACCAACAGAGCCCTCTGCCAGAAAGGTCTGCCGATCTTGTTGTTATTTCAGCTGTTTTCAAGGCTCTCTAGGAGGATGCTTGGCCACAGGGGGCCCTGGGGAGCCAGGGTCAGGTGATGGAGTGAACTGCTCAGGAAACCCAAGGACTTCCGCTCTGGGGTATTCAGGCGCTGCTCATCTGATCTTCAGGTTGCCTCACCCCTGTGCTGTCCAGTCCTTCTGGCCTACAGCCTGCGTGCTGGTCATTTCACTGTTCATTGGTACCTCCCTCATAAGTGAGCCCAGAAACTGAAGGGAGGTCAAAGTCCAGCACATCCAGCAGCCCTGCTCTAAAATGGGAGTCATTGAGAAGGATGCAGAGGGCAGTGGTAGTTCAGTGGTAGAATTCTTGCCTTCCATGCAGGAGATCCGGGTTCGATTGCTGGCCAGTGTATCTCTTGCACTGCCACCACCCATCTGTCAGTGGAGGCTTGCATGTTGCTATGATGCTGAGCAGTTTCAGTGGAGCTTCCTGAGTAAGAAGGACTAGGAAGAAAGGCCTGTTGATCTACTTCCGAAAATCGGCCAGTGAAAACCCTATGGATCACAACAGTCAGATCTGCAACCAGTCATAGGGATGGCGCGTTTTGTTCCATTTGTATGGGGTCACCATGAGTCAGGGGCCAACTGGACTGCACCTGACAGCAGAGAAGGCTGCAAATTATCAGTAAAGTGGATGGGCAACTAAAGTTCAGTCTACTCCTGAGTGTTTTAGGCTGGGTTTTCTAGAAGAGCAAAACCAGGGAAGAGTATATATAAATATGTATAAAGAGAGATTTACTTCAAGGAAATGGCTCACACAATTGTGGGGGCTGGCAAGTCCTAAATCCGTGGGTCAGGTGGCAGGCTGAATATTTCTCCTAATTCACATGGTTGCAGGGGCTGACAAATCCAAAATATGTAGGTCACGTGGCAGACTCCAGGCTCATGGGGTTGCAGGAACTGGCACATCCATAATCTGAAGGTCAGGGGCTGGCTAAAGGCTTCTCCAAGAACCGGAGGTCAGAACAGGAGATGAGTGCAGGATCAAGAGAGGACAAGCTTTGCCAGAACATCCATATATATTGGATGCAGGCCACACCCTCTAGGAAATTCCCTTTCCAACGGATTGGCTGCTCACATCAGATTACAAAATGGAGATGATTACAAAATGTCTTCCAAACCACTGAGAATCATGGCCTAGCCAAGTTGACGCATAACATTAACCATCACAGCACCCTAGGGCTCAGAAAAGAGCTACTGGTTGATTATGTGCTGATGAAATAGATGGGCCTTCATTATGGGATTTGTTGAGTAAGGTGGTCAAGTAAGGGGTGAATGTTTTATTTGCTAGACTCCCCGTTTCTTCTTTAGTCCAGAGGAGTCCTCTTTGCCTATGCCTACTCTTCCTTCTGAAAATCAGAGGGTGATGCATATAGAAACAGTTGATCTACCTACTAGTTTGGTGAGTAGTGCCAGGGGTCTTAAAATCTTGTGAGTGGCCACCCAAAATACAAAAATTCGTCTCTATTCACCTGGGAAAGCAGAGGAAGAAGGAGATCCAGGAATTGGAGAAGGAAATAGAGTGCAGGTTTGGTTACCTCCATGAACTACTACCACCTCTGCCATGAGATCAGAAGAAGTGGATGGTGCCCAGCTACTGTTACTGAACGTTTTGATCAAGGACCCAGTAGATGGTTCCTGACCAAAAGGAGGAACATTGGGGTACAGAACTACAAATTCATATGGAAACCAGACTTTTTGGATCCATTAAGACTGGGGCAACCCTTGAATCTATTGCCCAGAAATAATCTTTAAACTTTGCATCAGAACTGTCCTACGAAGCCATTGTTAAACTATAGTTTAGCTCAATTAATAAAGAAAGTTTGCCTTGGAAAAAGAAAAAGTTGAGAAAGTAACAGCAGATAAGATCAGAGGGCAGCAACTGGGGCCATTTTCTTCAGGGCACCTGAGCTCACAGTCTCAGCTTGGACCTTAATCAAAGTCCATGGCTTGGAGTCCATTCTTTGAATGCCTGGTTTGCCCTTTCCTCTAGTTAAAAAAAAATGTGGGAAGGATTAAATGTTTCCCTGGAGGTGTGAGCATGAAGGCTAATGCTATGACGTACTGGCTAGATTAGGCTATTTCCATCTTATGAAAATTTTAAGTAGTAATGATTCTCTTTGAAAATCCTCAAAGGAATGTTTTATCACAGAACTCTAAAGAAAAACAAAGTCTGTTTAGTTATGTTCCCACCTTAAATTTAGCTTCCTTCTTAAGTAAATTTTTTTGCCTGAAGTCTTCTGCATTGGGTCATTGCAAAATGGATTATTGATGAGGAATGAGGGCACTCTAGTGTTCCAAGCTAAGTAGCTTTAAGAAGAAAAGCCTCCTGTGACTGTTGCTCATGGTCAGAAGCCAGGAGAAGGAGGCTGGGAATCAACCAGCCTATCAACAAGTGTTGATTAAGCACCCTCCTTATGCATGGGCTCTTTCTTCTAGAAAGGGAGAAGCCTTTGGGGCCTCAAGATCAACAAATACCAGTTGAATCTGATTGAATTTAAAATAATAACTCTTCTTTTGGAAAATGCAAAAATTTGCATTTCTGAACAATTGATTCATTGGCCTTCAGATGACCATGACTGTTTACTTGGATTTCCTTTTATTTTGATTAAATGTGTATCTGCCCTTTGAGTTTATCTGGGTCTTCCAGAATTTACATACCTCCGGCCACTCCCATCCGCTTCAGTTGACCATTGAATTGTCTGACTGGCTTAGTCAGCCGGGCATTTCTTCCTCAAGGGCTAGGCTACACAATTGGAAATAACAGGTGTTGTAAACCCAGCCCTAGCGACATTGTTATATATCATAAATTGGTTCTCCTCTAATGCTTTCCATGGGTGGGGTGTTCAACTGAGGTTCGTATTTGGTCCAGAATGTCAACTCTCGTGTCTCCTTAGTTGTCATTGGATGCCATTGAGTTGATTCCAACTCATAGGGAACCCATGTGACATAGTAGAACTGCGCCATAGGGATTTCTTTTCTTTTTTTTTTTTTTTTTGCTGGGTACAGCAAGTTTATTTTATTTTTTAATTTTTTCCATACAAAAATTTATACATACATTGTTATATGACTCTAATTGCTCTCCCCATACTGTGACAGCACACTCCTCCTTTCC
>NW_004443964.1:13857816-13940195 GCF_000243295.1 Trichechus manatus latirostris | reverse complement strand
TTGATTTTGTGTTTGCTGAGTCTTTATATTTTTCTAGTTTTTTATTTTAACTTGTAGGATTGTTAGTTTCCTTTGTGGTTACCTTAATACTTACCCCTATTTTTCTTAGTTGATACCAGTCTTTCATTTCTTTATATCGCCTTGACTTCCTCTCCATATGAAAAATCTAAGTCTACATTTTTTAAGTCCCTCTTTTTTTGTTTTAATGTTGTCACCTTTTACATATTGACATCTGTTTCGCTATGTTTAGTGTTTTAGCTTTGATTTACTTTTGTGACTTCCCTATCTGGGTTGATATCTGGGGGCTCTGTCCTGTGTTCTAGTCTTGGGTTGTTATCTGATGTTATTGGTTTTCTAACCAGAGGACTCCCTTTATTATTTCTTGTCATTTTGGTTTGGTTTTTGCAAATTCCCTGAAATTCTGTTTATCTGGAAATGCCCTAATTTTGCCATTATATTTGAGAGACAAGTTTTGCTGGATATATAATTCTTGGCTGGCAGTGTTTTTCCTTCAAGGCTTTATAATATGTCATCCCATTGCCTTCTTGCCTGCATGGTTTCTACTGAGTAGTCTGAGCTTATTCTTATTGACTCTCCTTTGTAGATGACTTTTTGTTTATCCCTAGTCGCTCTTAAAATTATCTCTTTATCTTTGGTTTTGGCGAGTTTGATTATAATATATCTTGGTGACCTTCTTTTGGGATCTACCTCATGTGGGGTTCGATGAGCATCTTGGGTAGATATCTTGTCATCTTTCACAATATCAGGGAAGTTTTCTGCCAACAAATCTTCAACAATTGTCTCTGTAGTTTCTTTTATCCCGCTCTGTTTTGGTACTCCAATCACTTGTAGGTTATTCCTCTTGATAGAGTCCCATATAATTCTTAGGGTTTCTTCATTTTTCTTAATGCTTTTATCTGATTTTTCCTCAAATTGGTTGGTGTCAAGTGCTGTATCTTCAATCCACCTAATTCTGACTTCCATTGCCTCAATTCTGCTCCTATGACTTTCTATTGAGTTGTCTAATTCTGGAAATTTATTGTTAATCTTCTGGGTTTCTGATTGCTGTCTATGGATTCTTGCAGCCTGTTAAATTTGCCATTATTCTCTTCTCTAATCTTTTTGATTTCCTCTATTGCATGTTCTGCTTTTTCATTAATTTCCTTCCTAATCTCTTGAAGAGTTCTGTATGTTAATCTTTTGTATTCTGCGTCCGGTAATTCCAAGAAATTTTCCTCCTCTGGAAAATTTCTAGATTCTTTATTTTGGGAGCTTGCTGAAGCCATCATGGATTGCCTGTTTATGTGATTTGATGTTGACTGTTGTCTTTGAGCCATCAATAAGTTATTATATTTATTTATTTTATGTTGGCTTACTGTGTCCTAGCTTCTTATTTTTGTTTTGATATGCCCAAATAGGTTGCTTGTATGAGCTAGTTTGATTATTGGCAGCTTTGAAGCTCTAATGTTCTGTCACCAGGTGGTTAGATCTGTTACTAGGTATGTGAGCTCCGGAGTCTGCCCACTCCTCCTGTATGGATTCAGCTCAGGTGCCCAGGTAGATAGCCAGCAAGTGTGTAGTGTAGGCTCTCACTTACCGTCCTAGACAGGCATGGGTGATTGGTGTAGGCACAGGCTTCTGGCTGCAGCAGGGGGACACACTCTGAGCAAGGCAAGGGGCTGATGGCCACCCCTGAGTGTCCAGGAGGAAGGTGTGTCCCTGTACCCTAGAGTTGGTAGGTGGGTGGGTTTTGCAGCCAGACTCTGAGCACCTAATGCTGTTGTCTGTTAGGACTGGGGGGCACCTCTTATTCATGGGGCCCTATCACAGGTGGCCAGGTGGCGTGGGTGGAGCCACCAGTCCTCAGGCCCCTGATGAGAGTAGGTGAAGACCCTGCTTAATGGGCAGAGCAGTGTCAAATGTCACGAACCTGCCACATCACAGCTGAAACAGTTGAAGTTAGACTTCAGGTATATACCCTGTTGTATTGCAGTAATGAGGGCCTATGCTGTTGAGATGGGCCCACACAAGTCTATGCAGGGGAAGAGGCACTCAAAGTCTGTGGATCCCTTCTGCTTGTGTCTAGGCAAAGGACCTGTGCCTACTCTGAGTTCCTGGCTTAGGGGAGCCAGCAGTTTATTTTTTCCCCTGTTTGTTAATTTGTTCACTCTTCAAGGCTGGGAAAATGGCTCCGGGCATGTAACAGATCCTACTTCCAGCCCAGGGGACTCGGCAATTGCTGAGCCAGTCCGGGACCCAGTGCAGAGCAGGGAGCAGGGAGGTAACTTGGAGAGAGGTTTTTCCCTAAGGGGGATGTTTTTGACCCGTGTGGTAGGCCATACACAATTACTTATCTTTCGCCGGATCAGGGGCTGCTTCTCGCTGGTTCTTGGTGGCCATGTAGACTCTCTGGCGCTGGGTCTCTACTGGTGCAGAAAACACGCCTCCGGAGCATGACTGCTTGCCTTCCTCACTGCTCACCCCCAAGCTGCTCATTCCTGAAGGGCTCAGGCTCTTGCCTGGTCAGGTCTGGCAACTCCTCACTGCTTCTGAACTGTCTCTCCCACCCACTGCCACTCAGTCTGGTTCCTCAACTCTGCCTTTGATGTTCAGGGCTCCCAGATTGCCATATATAATTGAATCACTTGTTTTTTTTTGGTCTTTGTTGTAAGAGGGTCCACCAGAAGCATCTGACTACTCTGCCATCTTGGCCTCACCTCTCCGCATAGAAATTTCTTGACTGTAATCTTTAAGGAGCCCTGTTGGCGCAATGGTTAAGTGCTTGGCTGTTAACCAAAATGTCTGTGGTTCGAACCCACCAGCCGCTCTGCAGGAGAAAGATGTGGCAGTCTGCTTCCATAGAGATTACACCTAAGAAAACCCTGTGGGGCAGCTTTACTGTGTCTGATAGTGTCATTATGAGTCTGACTTGACTCGACGGCACACAACAAGAGCAACAACAGTCTTTACAGAAGCAAATTGCCAGGTCTTTCTCCCATGGAGCAACTGGGTGGGTTTGAACCACCGACCTTTCTGTTAGCGGCTGAGTGCTTAACAGTTTGCACCGCCAGTGTTCCTGTCTCCTTAGTAACCTTGTAAATTTAGGGCTTTGAAGTGAACTAGGAGTAATATGGTTTTATCCTCTGCTTTATTTGCAACCTCCAGCTGAAAGTATAACCTTCAATTCCTGTCTTTCAAAACTCAATCTGAAAAACAAAAAAACAACCGAAACAAAAAACCACTTCTGATTTGTTGCTTTTGTGCTTGTCTACCGAAGCTGAGTCATTTTCAGTTAGGTTGAGCAGTTCCTCTTTTCTTCTAAGACCAGAGTCATGATGTTTGTGTTTTCTAGCATCTTGCTATTCAAAGTGTGGCCCAAGGACTAGCAGATAGGGCTCACTCGGGAGCTAGTTAGAAGTCCAGAATCCCAGGCCCCAGGCATACCTACTGAAGCTGCATTTTGATAAACTCCCCAGCTGACTCACAGGCACTTTCAAGTGTGGGAAGCACTGGTCAAGCAGGTCTTTAGATTTTCTTAGTAAAAATTATACTGTCAGGATTTAAAGGGGTGTATTTCCTTTTCTTAAAAATTTTTATTGCGAAACTTTTCCAAACATAAAGCAAAATTAAATTTCACAATGAACCCTCATATTCCTCCATTAGCTTTTTTTTTTAACATTTCTTTTTTTCCCAAAATTAATTTTTATCAACAATGTTATATAGAAATAGTAGTTTCCAATGTTCCTGTTATAAAGAGTCATGTCACAGTGGGTTTGATAAGGCCACAGCTAGCTTGGGAATTCTTTGTGAATCAGAGAAGCATGGTGGTGGTTGAGTTTGGGAAGTACTGGCCTGGGATTTAGCAGAGCTGGGTGCTGGCTGTCACTCCGTCCAGAATGCTGACCCTCAGTATTCTCATCTTTGCAGTGAGTGGGTTGAGACAGACAATCTCTAATGTTGCTTCCAGCCCTGTGACTATAGGTCCATTGCAAATATTATTATCCTCACTGTTTTTCAGGTGGAGAAACTGAAGAACCAGTTGAATATTCAAATAAAAAGGAAAACATCTGTTGGCATGGAAAAGTGATTATTTCCTAAGCTACTGAGTAAAACACAGCTGCACTGGCATTTTTAACACTGTTTTCTTGTCAATTTTTGTTCTTTCAGGAAACCTTACAGAAACATGAAGCCCTGAGCCATCTGGAACTTAGAAACCCATTTGGGGCCGTCTGCGGCTTCTAGAACATCCAGGTGTTCTGCAGATGCGAGAATTTATCCTGCAGCCGCCAGCTGGAATCCCAAACAGATGCAAGGCTTGTGCTACGGCTCCAATATCGCTGACACAGAAGGGTCCTTTTCTAAGTGGCCGTGATAAATTAACTGTGCAATGGTACATAGAACCCAAGTGAAAAAGAACAGTTGTTGACACTGAGGCCTAACTGATGCACAAATCAGTCATCCTACTGAGCTGTACGCTGCTGGTGGGATAACATTTACTGAAGAGGGTTAAGTCAAATACAGGGGTGTAAATTTCCTCACTCTCCTGAATCAGGATTTCAAATGGGGACATCATTTCTGTAGCCCCCACCATCACTATAGCCATCACTGCCACCCCCACTGCTGCTCCCACTGATACCCTATCTTCCTGCAAACCCCACTGTTGCTCTCCAAGGACATCCTACATTGAAAGTGAGCAGAAGGGAGCTCTCAGAATCATCTCTAGGGGTGGCTTGCCATCACTCCAGACAACTGGAACGCTTTCCTTACCACCATGGGCCAGCTTTTTCTAAAGGTTTTGATAGTGGGATTGAATTTCTTGGGATTTTTTTACCCTCTTGTGGATTTTCGCTTCAGTGGGAAGACTGGAGGCCAGAAACCAAATTTCGTGATCATTTTGGCAGATGACATGGGGTGGGGTGACCTGGGAGCGAACTGGGCAGAAACAAAGGACACGGCCCACCTTGATAAGATGGCTGCGGAAGGAATGAGGTGAGTCTTGAAGATGCCAAGCTAGCATCTCTTTGAGTGTTTTACCTTGAGAACTCTTGGGCGGCAGTTTAAAGCACTTAAAGAGCAGTGGATGACTCCATGTTGATTTAATTAATTTATATATTTATTTGGTTGGAAACCCGTACAGCATATGAAGAAATCCATCCATCCGTCCATCCATCTGATAGCATTTATTGTGTGTTTGTGTGTGTGTTAGGAACTGGGAATACAGAGATGAACAAGATAAAATCCTTGTCCTCAGGGTATGTGCTATCTGGCAGAGAAGTCAAGTTTAAAGGAAAGTAAGGGTTACGTGAACCTGTATCAGCATTTTTTGGAGTCCTGGGGCTTCAAGGGAGAAGGTGACCTTTGAAGAGCAACTAAAAGTCAGCTGGGCAGCTGAGATCTGGAGAGACCTCTATCACACATGTAGCTATTTAGCACCACACACAAAGGCAAAAGGAGTTATTTATGAGCAGATATGACACATTGGTCCATTGAAGGCACACTGAACTCTAAGGGACTGCAGAAGGGGTGGGGTTTGCATCTGAATGGGTCAACGTGTTTCTAGAAGAGCCAACAAAGTTTTGTCCAAATGCCTCAGACTGAGAACAAGTGTCAGAGCATTCAGACTTGTGGGTTTTCTTCTTGGGCTAACGTTGATCTGACTGATCAGCTCGGGTCTCATCTGCACTGGGTTAAACGTCTCCATTTGGCTCAGTGGGAATTGTTCCAGCTAGCTTGTTAGGACAGTGTGGGGGGCATCTCCACAGAGTTTGGGCCACTAGCATTCTAGAGCTTGAAGCTTTTCCCCTGAGATATGGACCCCGTGGGGTCCCTGCGTCTGGTCTCACCCCACTGTAGTCCATCTTCCTAACCTCAGCCAAGGGGAACTTTCTGGAAGCGCACTCCTCTGCTTCCAACTTTTCAAAGACGTTCTGTGGCCGTCAGGATAAAACCCGCACCCTGCAGAGTAGCTAACAAGGCTGGCCCACTCTCCACACCGGTTCTCTTTCCTGCCCGCCATCTTACAGCTGTGTTCACTTGTTGCCTCCCTCTTTGGGTGTCTTCTCTGGGATTCCTTCTTCCTGCTCTACTTTCCTCTCCTCTTCCCCTGGTTAATTAATTTCTACTCACCATTTAGGCCTCAACTCCATATCAGGTACTCAGGAACGATTTCTTGGTGCCTCCAGGGCTCGCTGTACTTTGTCTGCCGTGGCCCTTGTTGCTGTTCGTGGTGATTGTTTAACCATTGGACTTCCCTTCTAGCTCCGGGCTTTGGGAAGGCAGGGCCTGTCTATCCCTCCTCCCCACACACTTATCTTCCTAGCACCATGGTGCCTGGCACATAGTTATTGTTTTGCTGTTGCTGAGTCAGCTCCCGACTCACGGCAATCCCATGCACAACAGAAAGAAATGCTGCCCAGTTCTGTACTGTCCCCATCATTGGTTACAGATCAGACCATTGTGATCCATAGGGTGTTGACTGGCTGCTTTTCAGAGGTAGGTTGCCAGGCCTTTCTTTCTAGTCTATTGTAGTCTGGACACTCTGCTGAAACCTATTCAGCATCATAATAACATGCAAACCTCCACTGAGAGGAGATGGTTGCACATAAGGTGCATTGGCTGGGAATCAAACCCGGGTCTCCTGTATGGAAGACTAGAATTTTACCACTGAACCAGCAATGCTTCCTGGCACATAGTAGGCAATTAATAAATATTTGTTAATCAATAAATGAATCTTAGGAGTCTAAGATGTCCTGAAATGTAACCCGAAGTTTTACATGTAAGAGTTTTTTTTCTGGGGAGAGAGTTAGTAATCCATAGAATTCACCAGGTCCTGGGTTGCCAAATGCTTAAAAAAACTTCTGCTTTGGTTGTAAGTGGGTCACTGTGGAAATATCAGGCCCGTTATTTGAACTAAGACTGCAAGATCCAGACATTCTTTTCACAAGCCCTGCCCACCCGCATGTGCTCACCCTCAGCAGAAAGGGCGTCTCGGGGGCCAGATGCAGACACGGTTTGGTGGTCATGGTTCTCCCCTCTGTGAAGGTATTCTTGTCATCTGAACCTGTGACAGTGGCCAGGCAGATGGCCCTCTGGCCTGAGGTCTCTTTGTGCTTTGTTGACAGGAAAGCCAGGCATATCGTGAGGCTCCTGGCTGCCTACTCATGGCCACCGGGGAACTGTGGCCTTCAGACACGAACTCTTATGGCCAAACAGGTGTCAGAGTGGCTTGAGAAAGTATCATTTCTATTGTCTCCTTTGTATTATTAGTACTACTTACCTCTGTACTTCTTGCCTCTCAGATAGTCTAATGTAGCAGGTACTTAAGAAAGGTTTGCCACACCTAAGACTAAATATCATACTTAAGTGGGTAGGCTCTGAAGCCAGACTGCCTGAGTTCAAATCCTGCCTCTGCTGCTTTCTACCTGTGTGAGCTGGGCAAGCTGCTTCATCCCTCCAAGCTTTACTTTCCTCTTCTGTTAATGGGGATAACAGCACTGACCTCATAGGACACCATAAGATTAAATTAAGTAACCCATCTAAGCAAATTAGCCAAGAGCGAAGCAAACAGTAAACTGCCCCCCCCCAAAAAAAACCCAAAAAAACAAACTTATCTGGAGTCGATTCTGACTCATAGCAACCCTATAGGACGGAGTAGAACTGCCCTATAGGGTTTCAAAGGATTCGAACCGCTGACCTTTTGGTTAGAAGTCCAGCTCTTAACCACTGCGCCAGCAGGGCTGGATAAATGTTAGCTTTTGTTACGTTTGTTATTGTTATTATGTTGTTGTTTGTTGCCGTCAAGTTGATTGCTAGTCACAGCGACCTCGTGTGTTACAGAGTAGAACTGTCCCATAGCATTTTCTTGGCTGTAATCTTTATGACTTCCAGACTAAGACTGACTGGGCAGAAGGACCTGGAGTTCTACTTCTGAGAAAAAATTGGCCAGTGGAAACCTTACGGATAGTAGTGGAACATTGTCTGATATAGTGCCAGAAGATGAGCCACTCAGGTTGGAAGGGGCTCAAAATACGATCAGGGAAGAGCTGCCTCCTCAAAGCGGAGTCAACCTTAATGACGTGGACGGAGTCAAGCTTTCAGTACCTTCGTTTGCTGATGTGGCATGACTCAAAATGAGAAGAAACAGCTGCAAACGTCCATTAGTAATCAGAATGTGGAATGCACAACGTATGAATCTAGGACAATTGGAAGTTGTCAAAAATGAAATGGAGCACATAAACATCTATATTCTAGGCATTAGTGAGCTGAAATGGACTGGTATTGGCTGTTTTGAATCAGACAATCATGTGGTCTACTATGCCGGGAATGATAAACTTAAGAGGAATGGTTACATTCATCGTAAAAAAAAAAAAACATTTCAAGAACTGTCCTGAAGAACAA
Organism: Trichechus manatus latirostris; assembly: GCF_000243295.1. Taxonomy (NCBI): domain Eukaryota; kingdom Metazoa; phylum Chordata; class Mammalia; order Sirenia; family Trichechidae; genus Trichechus; species Trichechus manatus. Next base: position 13,931,798 of record NW_004443964.1, on the reverse strand, counting down.
CACTGTCAGTGATGGGAAAATATCCATACCCTACAAGGAAGACCAGTTAATATGACCATTATTCAAATGTATGCACTAACCACTAGTGCCAAAGATGAGGAAATTGAAGATTTTTACCAACTTCTGCAGTCTGAAATTGATCAAACATGCAGTCAGGATGCATTGATAATTACTGGTGATTGAAATGCAAAAGTTGGAAATAAAGAAGAAGGACAAGTAGTTGGAAGATATGGCCTTGATAATAGAAACCACGCCAGAGATCGCATGAGAGAATTTGTTAAGACCAACGACTTATTCATTGCAAATACCTTTTTTCAACAACATAAAGGACCACTATACACGTGGACCTCACTGGATGGAAAACACAGCAATCACATCGACTACGTCTGTGGAAAGAGACGATGGAAAAGCTTGACATCCTCATTCAGAACAAGGCCATGGGCCAACTGTGGAACAGACCATCAATTACTCATATGCAAGTTCAAGCTGAAGCTGAAGAAAATTAAAATAAGTCCAGGAGAGCCAAAATATGACCTTGAGTATATCCCACCTGAATTTAGAGACCATCTCAAGAATAGATTTGACACATTGCACACTGACGACAGAAGACCCTACGAGTTGTGGGATGGCGTCAAGGACATCACACATGAAGAGAGCAAGAGGTCATTAAAAAGATAGGAAAGAGAAAGAAAAGACAAAAATGGATGTCAGAGGAGACCCTGAAATTTGCTGTTAAACGTAGAGCAGCTAAAGTAAAAGGAAGAAATGATGAAGTAAAAGAACTGAACAGATTTCAAAGGGTGGCTTGAGAAGACAAAGTAAAGTATTATAATGACATATGCAAAGACCTGGAGTTAGAAAACCAGAAGAGAAGAACGCACTTGGCATTTCTCAAGCTGAAAGAACTGAAGAAAAAGTGAAAGTCTCGAGTTGCAGTAGTGAAGGATTCTATGGAGAAAATACTGAATGATGCAGGCATCAGAAGAAGACAGAATACACAGAGTCACTGTACCAAAAAGAATTGGTTGACATTCAGCCATTTCAGGAGGTAGCATATGATCAAGAACTGATAGTTCTGAAGGAGAAAGTCCAAGCTGACTGAAGGCATTGGCAAAAAACAAGGCTCCAGGAATTGACGGACTACCAGTTGAGATGTTTCAACAAATGGATGCAGCGCTGGAAGTGCTCACTCATCTCTGCCAAGAAATTTGGAGGATAACTATCTGGCCAACTGACTGGAAGAGATCCATATTTGTGCCCATTCCAAAGAAAGGTGATCCAACAGATTGTGGAAATTATCAAACAGTATCATTAATATCACATGCAAGTAACATTTTGCTGAAGATCATTCAAAAGTGGTTATAGCAGTACATTGACAGGGAAGAGCCAGAAATTCAAGCCGGATTCAGAAGAGGACGTGGAACAAAGGATATCATTGCTGATGTCAGATGGCTCTTGGCTGAAAGCAGAGACTACCAGAAAGACATTTACTTGTGTTTAATCGGCTATGCAAAGGCATTCAACTGTGTGGATCATAACAAATTATGGATAACACTGTAAAGAATGGAAATTCCAGAACACTTAATTGTGCTCATGAGGAACCTGTACAAGTGCCAAGAGGCAGTCGTTTGAACAGAACAAGGGTGATTTAAACTCAGGAAAAGTGTGCGTCAGGGTTGTATCCTTTTGCCATATTTATTCAATCTGTTTGCTGAGCAAATAATCCGGGAAGTTGGACTGTATGAAGAAGAATGGGGCATCAGGATTGGAGGAAGACTCATTAACAACTTTCGATATGCAGATGACACAGCCCTGTTTACTGAAAGTGAAGAGGACTTGAAGCACTTACTGATGGAGCTCAAAGACGACTGCCTTCAATATGAATTACACCTCTACATAAAGACAACAAAAGTCCTCACAACTGGACCAATAAGCAACATCATGATGAATGGAGAAAGTATTAAAGTTGTCAAGGATTTCATTTTACTTAGATCTGCAGTCAGTGCCATGGAAGCAGTCAGGAAATTAAATGATGTATTGCATTGGGCACATCTGCTGCAAAAGATCTCTTTAAATTGTTAAAAAGCAAAGATACTACTTTAAGGACTAAGGTGCGCCTGACCCAGGCCATGGTGTTTTCAATCGCCTCGTATGCATGTGAAAGCTGGATAATGAGTAAGGAAGACTGAAGAAGAATTGATGCCTTTGAATTATGATGTTGGTGAAGAATATTGAATATCTTATGGACTGCCAGAAGAATGAACAAATCTGTCTTGGAAGAAGTACAGCCAGAATGCTCATTGGAAGCAAGGATGGCCAGACGTCGTCTCACGTACTTTGGACGTGTTGTCAGGAGGGACCAGTCCCTGGAGAAAGACATCATGCTTGGTAGAGTAGAGGGTCAGCGAGAAAGAGGAAGACCCTCAACAAGATGGATTGACCCAGTGGCTGCAACAGTGTGCTCAAACATAGCAACGATTGTGAGGATGGCGCAGGATCAGGCAGTGTTTCATTCTGTTGTACGTAGGGTCGCTGTGGGTTGGAACTGACTCAGTGGCACCTAACATCAACAACATCAGTCTTTATGAGAGCAGTTCGCCAGGTCTTTCTCCCACAGAGTGGCCGGGTGGATTCAAACCACCAACCTTTTGGTTAGCAGAGGAGCTGCTTAAGTCACCAGGGCTCTTTATTGTTATTATAAACAAGGTCAGTTTGAATTGTCAAATCAGCAGCTTTGCATGATGAAAGTCTCAGATGATAAATCAGGGAAAGAAGAGATGGGATTCCAGGGACCACTCCGTGACTCCCTATGGGGGTGGCCTGCAAAGGATTCCTGGAGCTCCTTTCCCAGGAATTGGGCTGTCACCTGTATTTGAATCAACACAAGAGTTGCAACTTCTGTCACCCTCTGTTTCTCTTCTGGGCTGCCTGGGTCTGTCACTTACTAACTCTGGGACACTGGACTAGTTATTAACCTCATGGAGCCTCAGTTTCCTCATCTCTAAAATGGGACAGACCTGACACCTACATCACAGGGTGGTTTTGAGGAGTAAATGAGTTGTCATGTAAGTCATTAAAAGAGTATGTGGCACATGTTGGTGTTGACATGTATTAGCTCTTGTTGTCCCTATAACCCTGGCTCCACTGCCCTGCTCTTCCCCTTGTTGCCGTCCCCTGGCTGGAGGGTCATGCCTGTTTTCTCAGCTTATGTTGGCGTAGTGGGTAAGCACTCAGCCGCTAACGGAAAGGTTGGCAGTTTGAACCCGCCAGCAGCTCCATGGGAGAAAGATGAGGCAGTGTGCTTCCTTAAAGATGTGTAGCCTTGGAGACTCTATGGGGCAGTTCTACTTCTGTCCTATAGTGTCGCTATAAGTCAGAATTGACTGTATGGCAAGCTTTTTTTTTTGGGGATATTCCAACAGTGTCTGGCTCTGTCCATGCCCCAAGCTCCACCCTTCCCTAAGCTGTACCATAGAGTTTAGCTGTTCTTCAGGAATCTGCTTGATTCTGCTCGTTCCTAGACCAAATTTCCCAAAGCTCCTGCCTGGACATACCATTAGTTTCTATTTCATTTTATTTATTTATTTTTCTAACCTGGCTATGGTAGATGGAGTTTGCCGATTTTGTGGATGAAGCAGGCACCATTCATAACATGTTTGTGATGTCATCTACTGCTGCAATAGAAAAAGAATCCTCAGGGGAAGAAAAGTGGAATCTTTCGGTGCCTCTGTATTTTGCCATCCCTTTTCAGACTTCCTAAACTCCATTTACATGGAGATAAAATAGAGGTTGTGGCCTTGAGCTCGCGTATCTTCACAGTAGCCTGGGTCATAGAGTAGCTAGCCACATGACTATGTCACCAATGGGGAAGCTGAGTCCCAGAGAGAAATTAGGTGCTTTTCACTATCGTAGTCAGCTCTCTACCATGTGAGGCAGATGATCTAGTTTGTGAATCAACTAGTTTGCAGATGACCACGTTAAAAATACTAATAAAAATCCACTGGTGAAAACAATGAAAGCGACCACAAATCAGCAGACATCTCCTTCCAGAGGGCACCGCGTTGGGCGCTCCCCAGTGTTCAGTGAATGCCCTTGTGTGCCCTGTGCTTGTCAGGAGGCTGAACAGTCAAAATGTTTTGCCTTTGACCTGGTGGGCTCTCGTTTTGCCAGTGCCCTTTGCAAATCAGAGCTGGGCAAAGCAATCGAACATTTGTAAGTTTAAAAATGATAAGATAATCAGAAAAAAATCAAAATGTCGGCATTTTAAGTGAAGATGCCAAAGACTTAGAAGTCAACTGAAACTTACAAATTTCAAGCAATTAGGAAAGGGAGAAAGGTAAAGCAACTTGCATCACAATCTGGACCAGAGGAAGGAATTGCTTATGCTTTAAAAAAAGAAAAACGGACAAGTGCATTTCTTTGGCACCTTTTCCGCCTCTCCAGACAGTCTGCCAAATGCTCAAAACACCGTGGGAACCCCGTAAATAACCTTGAAGACGCGGCGCTAGTTTGGTTCTCATCAGCAACGCCCGCAAAGGCCATTGCTGGTTTCACCTGGAATGAAACAAGCAACGTATTTCTCGAACATTTTCAGGTGGGAAAGTAACTTGCATGTGACTCCTAGATGGGTGACTGGATTCAAGCGATGGCCTTGGATTTCCAAACTGGGGTTGGAGCTTCTGAGCAGTAATGGTCTAGAAGTCTTTGGAGAGAGAGGAGAAAGACCATTGGTGGTGAAAAGAAAAGTGGTCACGGTTGGCAAAGCCCAGACCCTGCCCAGTCACTTTGCTGCCAGGCTGACTCAGAAGTGAAGTTGACAGTATGTTGTAAATATATTTACTTACGCAAATTGATTTACCGTATATTTACTTTGCACTTTGATCGGTCTTGCTTCCGCGTCCCCGGTTTAACTTTGAATCAAGTCGATGCTGCCGCTGCTGAAGCTAAGAGTTGTAGGCAGTGGCTTAGCTAGGAATCAGAGATCAATATTCACCACTGGACGGTCAGAGGCTCTCAGGGCTTGAGGCTGTTAGCGTAAAGGGCCTCTGTAAGGAATGAACGGACCTGTCAGTTCAGCCAAACACCTGGTTTGACTTCTGCTTTCAGAATTGGCTTTTTTGCAAAAATCTGTCCACCTGTTACCCGCCAGACTCTCCTTCTCAACCGTCCTGCCCCATGTGGGATTTTGCGGTAACCCAATGGGAGATGAGACTCAAACTGGTGGTCAAAACTGCAAAAGATTGTGAGGGTGTCTTGATGTCTGGTGGACACTATTTGAGTTAGAGTAGAGAGGACATTCTGAGCAGGGCTCATATTAGGAAGAAAAGACCCTCCCCTACCTTGTGATCCGCTCCTGTCTTTATCCCACCCCCGGATACAGTGACTCAGATTGATTCAGGGGTGAGTGGACCATCATCAGGGAGAAAGTCTCTTGTCTGCTTCCCTTCACCATCTACTCTGAGACGTTTCTTTCAGGAGGTTCCAGCCCTGGTGGCGCAGTGGTTAAGCTTTAACACTCAGCTGCTCCATGGGAGAAAGATGTGGCAGTCTGCTTCCATAAAGATTACAGCCTTAGAAACTCTATGGGGTGGTTCTACTCTGTCCTATAGGGTCGCTATGAGTTGGAGTCCATCTATGGCAATGGACTTGGTTTTTTGGTTTATCCTGTCTTCTCCTTCTAAGCTCCCAGCATCTTGTGATAGTCAGCTTTACATCTTTGCACTTGGGTGTATATCACAGAGATATAAAAATTATGTAATGCCCACTTATCAGCTGAGGGAATGGCCAAGGTGAAACCGAAAGGACTACAGGTTTTCACCTGGTGGCTCTGTATAATAAATAGACGGGGCCATGCAGGAACATGATGATCTAGATGTTAGACGATCTTGGAAAACAGGAACTGAAAGATTAACGAGAGGACTTTGGTGCCAATCTGCTTACCCGGAGAGTTCAAAATAGCCTTTCCAATTGCTGTCATTTGTTACTGTTAAGCCTCCCAAGTACAGTCATTTGATAATGAATTCCAAGTAAGAGCAGGTCATGGGACAAATGCTGGGACACACAGCTTTCTCTGCCCTCAAGAGGCTTATGGCCTGGTGGCAAACAAAGGCAAGAAGCCCAGCTTTTAGAATGGTAATGTGCTATGAGAGCAGGGACTTCTGGGGCATCTCCCACCCCTGGTGCTTTTATAGCACGAGTGGGATGTAACTGAATTGACAGTTTACACCAGTTGCCATCCAGTTGACTCCTACTCACGGCGACCCCCTGTGTATCAGAGTAAACATGTGCTCCACAGGGTTTTCAGTGGCTGATTTTTTTTGGAAGTGGATTGCAGGCCTTTCTTTCGAGGTGCCTCTGGGTGGACTCAAACCTCCGACCTTTCGGTTAGCAGCCAAGTGCTAACCATTTGCATCACCCAGACACTGAATTGCCAGCTTAGGGGATAGTATTGACACATTAATTATAACTTGGTTGCAGTCAAGAGTGACAAAGGCCCTGGGCTGGTGCTCATAGTGAGATAGTGCTGCAGGGATACAGGAGAAGAACGCTTATCTAGAACAAAGCCAAGGGTTACTCAACAGAGGTTATCTGTTAGGACCTGAGTGCCGAGACTTGAACATGAGTAGGAATTAAGCAGATGAAGGGGGAGGAGTGTTGTAGGCAGAAGGAAAAGCACACGCCAAGACCCGGAACTGGAAGGTGCCCATTCACTCAACCAGTATTCACTGAGCCTCCCCCAGGCAGCGTCCTAGGTGTTGGGAATACATCAGTGATCCCAACAATCAAAAATCCTCGGTCTCTGGGGGCTTCCATTCTAGTGGTTGGTCCCGCTGAGTCAAGGAGTGGGAGGCTGTCTAGCTGGATGGGGCAGCTGGTGAAGGGCTTCGTGTGCCATGCCCGTGTTTGAACTTGACCCTGAAGGCAGTGGGGAGCCCGGAAGCACTGAAGTCATCTGGCCTGCACTTGAAGTGGGCTGCTCAGCTTACTAGAGGTGGGCCACACTGGAGGCTGGAGTGGAGGGAAGATTGCAGGAAGCTCCAGGATGGCTTGGTTGGCCCATGGTCATGGTGATGGCAATGGAGAGAAGTGACAGGCCCAGGAGGCACCGCGATGCCCCGTGTGTATGTCCTGTTGTCGTGTATCTTGTGTGTGTCCTTCCTTGAGTGTGAACATGCTCATACCCACAAGGAGAATGTGAAAAGGAAAGGGAAGAATTGCCCGGGATCATACGGAGCTCAGCTGCTAGGAATCCTTTTCGGAAAAGAACAGGCGTATGAATGAATGAATGAATAATTGAACGAATGAATAAACACAGACATAGCAAATTCACTTTTTGCTGCAACATTTGCTTCTAGTTTACAAAGGACCTGCATATCCATTATCCCCTTGCCTCAGTTATCTCACAGAACCCCACAGAAGTTATCTCACAGAAGCCTCCTGAGAGATGAGTCAGCTGTTGTCATCCCATTTAACAGAAAACAACATCGAGGCTCAGCCGAGCTGGTTCTCTCTATGTCTAAGTCCTGCTTCGCCACCTTTCCAGTTCCCACCTTCCATCCTGCCCCACATACACACAAACCAGTTGCCATCAAGTCAACTCTGACTCATGGTGACCCCATGTGTGTCTGAGTAGAACTGTGTTCATTAGGGGTTTCAGTGGCTGATTTTCCGGACGTAGATCGCCAGGCCTTTCTTCCGAGGTGCCTCTTGGTGGACTTGAACAGTCAACCTTTCAGTCAGCAGCAAGAGTGGTAACCAGTTTTTCACCACGCAGGGACTCCCGTACACACAAAGACCATGGCAAATGACTTTTAAAACCTATTTCCACCTCCCAGCCTTTACGTTATGAATGGGGCAAGGATGGTTTTTATTCCAGTGACATAGCCGTTTAGAAAGCTGCCACGGAAGGTCTCATCATCTATTTTAAATTTCTTGTAAATGAAGGCTGGACACACTTAACTTTGCGATGTGTCTTCAGGACTTTTGTGGCGGCCTTTCCAGCGCCAACGTCACCCAGTTCTAATACGCATAATTTACGCAATGGCAAGTTGCTTTGGTTTCCGTCTGGCCATATCTTAATTTGCGTTGATTTTCCTGGGGTGCTGTAATGTCTGGCTGTGTATCTCCAGCTTTGCTTTACAATTTATTTTCAGCCTTTAATTAGGACCCCTGTTGGTGAACTGGCCTGAGCCTGCCCAGATAGATCTGGGGGAAAAGCAGAGTCTTTCCAAATGACGAGACCTTTTATTACTTACTAATTAGTCCCCACCGACTGGAGAGAGCAGCCAGGAGAGGGGGAGAAAGGGTGACCTGCAAGTGAGTTCGTCGGGCCGTACGGGGTGTTGTTAGTTGTTTGTTTGCGGGGGAGGAGGGGTAAATAAGGTTATTTCAGAGAGTTAGGTTATGAAGTTTAACACACCACTGGTGAACGAATGGAGTCCTAAAAGCTTCAGCTTAAACGATTATGTGCAAATGGACTCATATGTTTTTTTTTTTTTTTTTTTTCCCCAGTCAAACTGCCTGGCTTTTGTCTGCTAATTTTGTTTGTTCGTTCTCCAGGTATTGATGGAGCAGCCCCACTGTGCCAGGCACCGTGCTCGGGGCTGGAGTTGCAACTCTAAGCCTTGTGCTCATGGACCCTACAGTCTGCGAAGGAACTCAAAGCTGTGTCTTGCTGTAAAAATGTGCTCTAGGTGTTCCCAAGATGATGGCATTAACATATCCAAGGAGAGACAAGACTCAGGGCAGCCGGTTAAAAATGAGCAAGCAGGTGAAGCATTTAGGCAATGTATTTTTGGCAGCTCCTAGGCAAGAAGAAATGGTGGTCAACAGCTTTTGAGTACCCCAGCCCCACTGGTAAAGCGCAATCCACGGTGGACAAAAATCCCTCAAGCTTAGCAAACAAATGGACTTTTTCTCTGATACATTTGAATTCCTTTAGCATTGATGAATGCAGACCGTGGTAGAATTCTCGCCTTCCATGTGGGAGACCCAGGTTTGATGCTTGGTGACCAGTGCACCTCACACGTAGCCACCATCTGTCTGTCAGTAGAGCTATAATGCTGAACAGATTTCAGTGGAGTTTCCAAACTAAGATGGACTAGGAAGAAAGGCTTGGCAATCTACTTCTGAAAATCAGCCAATGAGAACCCTATTGTCTGATCCGCAACCAATCACAGGGATGGTGCAGGACTGACCAGCGTTTTGCTTTGTCAAGCATGGGATCACCGTGAGTTGGGGGCTGACTCGAGGGCACTTAACAACAACAGCGTTAATGAACTCCACGCTCACCATGGCAAACTTTGGATTCTGATTTCCCATGTGAACGTGTTGACTGTGCCGACATGCTAGCTCCTGTGACCCTTCTTGGAAATTAGTGGGGGAAATAAGCACTCTGTGTCTCTCTTGAGCTCATGTGGTTTGTGTGGATGTGAGTCAGGCTCTTGGGCTGGCACAACCAAGACTGTGTCTCGGGGCCTTCCCAGCCCAAGACCAGCTCCATAACACAGTGACCTAGTTAATGTAATACCGTCTGCATGCCGACTGAGCTCCAGCCGGCCTTCCCTCAGATGTCTCTGAGTGGAAGGAACATAGGATTTGGGTTGGGCAAGCCTGGGTTCAAATTCTAGCTCTGTCATTTCCTAACTGTAAGGCTCTACAGTCTTCAATGTAGCCCCGCCATTAGGCCTTGGAGTAAGACAGGAGCCCTGGTGGCACAGTGGTTAAGTGCTCAGCTAGTAACTGAAAGGTCAGCGGTTCGAACCCACCAGCTGCTCCGAAGGAGAAGGATGTGCCGGTCTGCTACCGTAAAGATCTACAGCGTTGGAAACCCTATGGGTAGTTCTACTCTGTCCTATAGGGTTGCTGTGAGTTGGAATCGACTTGACAGCCATGGGTGGGTGGAATAAGACCCATCTGCACTCATACCAGCTGCATAGCCTTGAGAAGACTACTTAAGGTCTCTCAGCCTTGGTTTCCTTATCTGTAAAATGGGAGTTCGGATACCTCTTTTACAGATTGTTTTAAAGATTAGAAGTAGTACATGTAATATGATTAGGGTGGTGGCCAGCTGGTAAATGGTGGCTATTTTTATTATTATAAGACAGACATAAAGTTAATGCCTGTTTATACTTTAGGTCTCAGCTTACATGTAACTGAGTTGAAGATGATGTCTCGGTTTCCAGCCAGGTTGGTCCGGGGGTTGGGGGTCAGACTCTTGGAGGGAGGATTCTGTGCATGTTGAGGCAGAGGTGACCTGTGCCCTGGCAGTGAACAAAAGGCCAGCACAGGACCGGCAGTGGCCAGGGACACTCACCCCTGGCATTACAACCATTCATGCCCTGCCCACTGCTCCCTTTCTGGAGTGTTCTCTGTCTCCTTAGCTAGTGATGACAGTAACCATGTTGACTAGCATGTTTTTTTTTTTTTTTTTTAAAAAAAAACCACTATACCAGGCGCTGTGCTCAGGGCCTTATGTGCATCATCTCATTGAATCCCCAGATTGCCTGGTGGAGTAGGTGTGGTGACGCCCCTTTTGCAGACAAGGATACTGAGACTTAAGTTACCTGTCTCTGATGGCGCTTGTCCATTTTAATATATCCTCATATGTGTTGACACTTCTGCTAGAGTGTCAGCTTTCTGATGAAAAGGGCTGTCATTTCCTCATCCCTCTAGCTCCCCAGCTAGCTTTGCTGTAGTTGGTTGAACTAAGCCAGCAGCTCACAGGTGAAGTGGTGCGGAGGACCATTGAAAAGTGTATGTATCTGTTTGGAGGGAGTGGGGAATGACAAGTGAAGGGAGGCATGTCCAATGGCATCTTGATGTCTGCATAACCAGGTTAAGTCTTGGTGCCTGCAGAGAACCCCTTTTGAGCAAGGTGGCATCAAGACAGGCTACCCTGTCCCAGCAGACCAGAAGAACTGGGTCTCACCAGGTAGAGTGCAGGACCTGAATGGCCAACAGTGGAGAAAATAGCCTTCCCAAAGTCAGGAACCAGACCCTGTTCTAAGCCTGGGGAAACGTTGAGGGTGGCAGACATACCCACGCTGTCAGGGAACTCTATTCTAGATGAGGGAGCCAGGCAGCCCGCAAGGAGACACATCCATGAGCATGAAGATGTCATATACAGTGAGGGCCATAAAGTAAAGTGGAGAGTGATTGGTCAGGAAAGGTCTCACTGAGGAGCGAAATGGGCGCCGAGACTCAGATGGCAAGAAGCCACCTTGTGGGAACCAGAGCAAAGCGTTCCAAGCAGAGGGAACAGAAGAAGGGCCTGAGGCAGGACTGAGTTTGGGGTGTTCTAGGAAGACCAACTTAGATGGTCTAGATCCCGAGCCACATCACACACAGAAATGAGTAATATTTGTACCTTTCCTTAGGGAATTCCACTGAGAGAGTTGGAGGCAGCCAGTGTGGGTCTCCCTCCACGAGGGCCTAGCGCCCCACCCAAGGACTCTCACATTGTACTCTAAGGGGATTGCTTTCCCTGGAGTTGTACAGGCCAGAGACAGAGGCAACTTACAAGGTGGCCCTGGAGCCTCCAATTGCCCCAGGCCCCTTCCCACCTACCCCCAGCTGCCTCAGGGGCTGAGGGGAAAACTATCTTGGAAGGTTGTGACCTATTTGGGCCCATCAGTGTATTCCAACTCCTTGCCTGGGAAGCTCCAATGTTGGGTCTCTAAGACCATGGTAATGACTTTGGGTTTTATTTTTATTGCAGTGAGAACCCTTTAGAGGATTTCAAGCCAGGGACTAAAATTAGCTGATGTTATGGATTGAAATGTGTCCCTCTACCCCCCAAATAGGTATTTTAATTCCTAATCTCTATGCCTGTGGTTATAATCCCACTCAGGAATGGATTGCCTTTGTTATATTAATGAGACAGGATTAGTGTAGGGTGTATCTTGAGTCAATTTCTTTTGAGATATAAAAGAGATTAAATAAGCAATCAAGCTAGCAGAGACGGGGAAAGAGAAATGCCAAGCCACGTGAAGATTACCCAGGAGCAGCTCAGAAGAGACAAGGACCTTCCTCCAGAGCCAACAGAGAGGGAAAGTTTCCCCTAGAGCCAACACCCTGGATCTGGACTCCTAGCCTCCTAAACTGTGAGAAAATATATCTGTTTGTCAAAGCTACCCATTTGTGGCATTTCTGTTATAGCAGCACTAGATAACTAAGACAGGTGATAAACATTTTTAAAGTTACTTTGGCTGCTTTTGGAAAATGTGGGGTGATGGTGGTGATTGAGGATAGGAATGAGATATGGGGAGCAGGACCACCACATATAGCTGGGCACACTATGCACTACTCACCTCCAAACCCTGGTGTGAATGGTGCCCCCTAGGGTTATACACCATGGTAGCCCTGGTGTGGAGACAATATGGAGACTATGGCGTGGGCTGGGTGCAAGACTATATTGGCTTGGACTAGGATGTTGGCAAGTCAGTGGAGTGAAATGGTTAGTGTCTTAGTTATCTAGTGCTGCTATAACAGAAACACCACAAGTGGGTGGCTTTAACAAACAGAAATTTATTCTCTCACAGTTTAGGAGGCTAGAAGTCTGAATTCAGGGTGCCAGCTCCAGGGGAAGGCTTTTTATCTCTGTCAGTTCTGGGGAAAGATCCTTGTCATCAATCTTCCCCGGTCTAGGAGCTTCTTAACGCAGGGACCATGGGTCTAAAGGATGTACTCCTGGTGCTTCTTTCTTAGTGGTGTGAGGCCCCATCTCTCTGCTTGCTTCTCTTTCATTTTATCTCTTGTAAGATAAAAGGTGCTGCAGGCCACACCCCAGGGAAACTCCCCTTACATAGGATCAGGCCTGTGACCTGAGTAAGGGTGTTGCATCCCACCCTAATCCTCTTTAACATACCCTAATCTTGCCTCATTAACCACAGGCGGAGATTAGGATTTATAACACACAGGAAAATTACATCAAATCACAAAATGGAGGACAACCACACAATACTGGGAGTCATGGCCTAGCCAAGATGACACGTATTTTTGGGGGGACACAATTCAATCCATAACGGGTAGATTCTGGATGTATTTGGAAGTAGGGTTGATAGGACATTCTAATAGTTTGGCTCTGAGGGAAAGAGAGGAATCACAGATGAGTCCTTTGGCTTGAGTAAGTGGGTGGAAGATGGTGCCATTTACTGAGATGCGAAAGATTGGGAGAGTAGGAGCTGTGCAGGGCAACGTCTAAAGAAGAACCAGATACTGCAGAGACGACAAAGGAAACAACCATGTGCCCAATGGAGTAATGTTTGAGGTCCTGAGACCAACGGGCCTTTCTCCCCTGGCTCTGGGAAGCCCAGTGGGCTGAGGAGTGACTGGGGCTCCAGAGAGGACAGATGCTGTTGTGCAGGGCCAGCTTCATGGGTGTGTGACCTCTGTAGTCCCAGGGGGAAGGGCCGCGCTTGGTTTAATGCACTACTGTCACTATCTTGAAATACTTAGTAATTTTTGAACAAGGAGACCCACACATTTTCATTTGCACTGGGCCCCACAAATTGTACAGTGAGTCCTGCTGTTGTGAATAAAGAGATGACACTGACAAGCTTGGGCCAGCCCATAGAGAATGACAACTTCAGACCAGGATGAACCGGGGCAACAAATGGTTATGATTGATGTATGTAAAGTCCTTGGAAAAGTGCCTGGATGACAATAACTGCTTTGCAAGCATTTGCTGTTTGAGGAATAATTATTATTGGAGGAACATTTAGGAGTGTGGAGTAGGAAGAGAAGAGGAAAAGCTGGGAAGAAGTGGACATTTGTCTTGGGAGCAAAGGTATGAGCAATGGGTGGGACCCATTTGGAATTCCAGCTACCTGCAACATCAGGGCCCTGGATTTTGCCCCAGTAGTTTGACTCCGTGGCCCCAGTATGTTTGGCTGGTGTTAAGAAGCTTTCAGAAATGCCCGTGCCTGGGAGATTCCCCCAGATGCCTGGGAGATTCCCCCAGGTGCCCACAGATTGGGAACGGAAGGCTGCAAGCACTTTTCCAGCCCCCAGAGAGACTGAGGATAAGGAAGGAAGTTCTGGCAGGCATAAAGCCAGAGGTGAACCCTGGCGCTCCCATGTGCAAAGCCAACATTGGTGCACCTGCCTTCGCCACCCTCATTGTGTCAGACAGAGACATCACACAGCCTGGCTCCGAGAGAGAGAGTGGCTTCAGAGCTGGACCAGCACTTCCAAGTAGCTCACTGACCATGTCCCTTCTTTGCTGTTTGTTGCCCTGAAATGGGAATTAACACATGTTCTGGAACCCAGGCCTAGGTCTCTTTATTCAGACTTGTTATGTTGTGCAAAAGCAAAGTGGATAGTGGGGCCATCCAATCAGCATGCATTTTGTAGCCCCCACTTTGTGCTAGAGCCAGGGCCTCAAGAGTGAACCAAATATTGTCTGGTGAGAGAGACAGAGTTGTTCTGGTTATGTATTGCTGAGTAACAAACTACCCCCAAACGTAACTAGAACCAGTTGCCATCGAGTCACTTCCGACTCATGGTGACCCCGTGTGTGTTAGAGTAGAACTGCTCCACAGGGTTTTCAATGGCTGGTTTTTCGGGAGTCAATCGCTGGGCCTATCTTCTGAGGTGCCTCTGAGTGGACTTGAACCTTCAACCTTTGGGTTAGCAGCTAAGTGCATTAACTGTTTGCACCACCCAGAGACTGGAGAGAGAGGGACAACATGAGTTCTCCCACAGGATGTGTGAGAAGTAAGAGGAAAAGGGGCTGGAGAGAGGGTTCTGGAGCCTCCAACCTCTTAGAGAGGGCCAGAGAAAGACAAGCCCACAGTGGAGGAGGAAAGGATCGATAGGAGGCCAAAGGAGAATGACAACAAGTCTGGAAGGTGAAGGAGGGAGGTTGCCGGAAGAGAGCTGTCAGCAGAGCCCTCTGGATGAGCACCATCCTGAACAGGAGAGATTCCTGGAGGGAGCCAGCTTGGAGTGGGCTGGGGAGTGCCTGGACATGGAAGACAGCTATCTAGTCAACCGACTGGAAGAGATCCATATTTGTGCTCATTCCAAAGAAGGTAATCTAACAGATTACGGAAATTATCGAACAATATCATTAATATCACATGCAAGTAAAATTTTGCTGAAGATCATTCAAAAGTGGCTGCAGGAGTACATTGACAGGGAACTGCCAGAAATTCAAGCTGGATTCAGAAGAGTACGTGGAACGAGGGATATCATTGCTGATGTCAGATGGATCCTGGCTGAAAGCAGAGACTACCAGAAAGGTGTTTACCTGTGTTTTATTGACTGCAAAGGCATTCAACTGTGTGAATCATAACAAATTATGAATAACTTAGTGAAGAATGGGAATTCCAGAACACTTAATTGTGCTCATGCGGAACCTGTACATAGACCAAGAGGTAGTTCTTGAAACAGAAAAATGGGATACTGCGTGGTTTAAAATCAGGAAATGTGTGTGTCAGGGTTGTATCCTTTCACCAAACTTATTCAATCTGTATGTTGAACAAATAATCCTAGAAGCTCAACTGTATGAAGAAGAACAGGACATCAGGATTGGAGGAAGACTCATTAACAACCTGTGATATGCAGATGACATACTTTTCTTGCTGCAAGTGAAGAGAACTTGAAGCACGTACTGAAGATTAGAGACCACAGCCTTCAGTATGGATTACACCTCAACAGAAAGAAAACAAAAATCCTCACAACTGCTTTCAGCCAAGATCCATCTGACATCAGCAATGATATCCCTTTTCCACGTCCTCTTCTGAATCTGGCTTGAATTTCTGGCAGTTTCCTGTCGATGTACTGTTGAAACCATTTTAAAATTATCTTCAGCAAAATTTTACTTGCATGTGATATTAATGATATTGTTGGATAATTTCTGCATTCTGTTGGATCACCTTTCTTTAGAATGGGCACAAATACGGATCTCATCCAGTTGGTTGGCCAGGAAGCTGTCTTCCAAATTTCTTGGCATAAATGAGTGAGCACCTCCAGTGATGCGTCTGTTTGTTGAAACATCTCAACTGGTATTCTGTCAATTCCTGGAGGCTTGTTTTCCGCCATTCCCTTCAGTGCAGCTTGGACTTCTTCCTTCAGTACCATTGGTTCTTGATCATGTGCTGCCTCCCGAAATGATTGAACATCAGCCAATTCTTTTTGGTACAGTGACTCTGTGTAGTCCTTCCATCTTCTTTTGATGCTTCCTGTGTGGTTCAATATTTTCCCCATAGAATCCTTCAGTATTGCAACTCGAGTCTTGAATTTTTTCTTCAATTCTTTCAGCTTGAGAAATGCTGAGTGTGTCTTCCCTTTTGGTTTTCTTTATTTCTTTTATTTATTTATTTTTTATTGTACTTTAGACGAAGGTTTACAGAACAAACTAGTTTCTCATTAAACAATTAATACACATATTGTTTTGTGACATTGGTTGCCAACCCCATGGCATGTCAACACTCTCACCTTCTCAACCTTGGGTTCCCCATTACCAGCTTTCCTGTCCCCTCCTGCCTTCTCATCCTTGCCCCTGGGCTGGTATGCCCATTTAGTCTCGTTTGGTTTTATGGGCTTGTCTAATCTTTGGCTGAAGGGTGAACCTCAGGAGTGACTTCATTACTGAGCTGTAAGGGTGTCTGGAGGCCATACTCTCGGGGTTTCTCCAGTCTCTGTCAGACCAGTAAATCTAGTCTTTTTTATGTGTGTGAGTTAGAATTTTGTTCTACATTTTTCTCCAGCTCTGTCCGGGACCCTCTGTTGTGATTCCTGTCAGAGCAGTCAGTGGTGGTAGCCGGGCACCATTTAGTTGTGCTTAGCTCAGTCTGGTAGAGGCTGTGGTAGTTGTGGTCCATTAGTCCTTTGGACTAATCTTTCCCTTGTGTCTTTGGTTTTCTTCATTCTCCTTTGCTCCAAACAGGGTGGGACCAGTGGAGTATCTTAGATGGCCACTCACAAGCTTTTAAGACCCCCGATGCTAATCACCAAAGTAGGATGTAGAACATTTTCTTTATAAACTATGTGATGCCATCTGAGCTAGATGTTCCCGAGACCATGGTCTCATACAATATCTGTCCTTTTGTGATTGACTTATTTCCCTCAGCATAATGCCCTCCAGATTCATCCATGTTGTGAGATGCTTCAAAGATTCATCATTGTTCTTTATTGTTGCATAGTATTCCATTGTGTGTATATACCATAATTTGTTTATCCATTCATCTGTTGATGGGCACCTAGGTTGTTTCCATCTTTTTGCTGTTGTGAACAATGCTGCAATTAACATGGGTGTGTATATATCTGTTCATGTGACGGCTCTTATTTCTCTAGGATATATGCCTACGAGTGGGATTGCTGGATCATATAGAATTTCTATTTCTAGCTTTTTAAGAAAACGCCATATCGTTTTCCAAAATGGCTGTACGATTTTGCATTCCCACCAGCAGTGCATAAGAGTTCCAGTCTCCCCACAGCCTCTCCAACATTTGCTATTTTCTGTTTTTTTAATTCGTGCCAGTAATGTTGGGGTGAGATGGTATCTCATTGTGGTTTTGATTTACATTTCTCTAATGGCTAGTGATCTCGAGCAATTCCTCATGTATCTGTTAGTCACCTGAATGTCTTCTTTGGTGAAGTGTCTGTTCATATCCTTTGCCTATTTTTTAATTGAATTATTTGTCTTTTTGTTGTAGACGTGCTGGATTTTCCTGTAGATTATAGAGATTAGACGTTTGTCGGATTTGTCATAGCCAAAATTTTTTTCCCAGTCTGTAGGTTGTCTTTTCACTCTTTTGGTGAAGTCTTTTGATGAGCGTAAGTGTTTAATTTTTAGACGATCCCAGTTATCTAGCTTATCTTCTATTGTTTGTGTATTGTTAGTTATGATTTATATCCTATTAATGCTGTGTATTAGGGCCTCTAGAGTGGACCCAATTTTTCTTCTATGATCTTTACAATTTTGGGTTTTATTTTTAAGTCTTTGATCCATTTTGAAATAGTTTTTGTGTATGGTGTGAGGTATGGGTCCTGTTTCATTTTTTTGCAGATGGATATCCAGTTTTGCCAATACCACTTGTTAAAAATACTGTCTTTTCCCCATTTGATGGACTTTGGGTCAATGTGTCAAATCTATTCTTGAGATGGTATCTAAATTCAGGTGGAATATAGTCAAAGTTGTACTTTGGCTCCCATGGCCTTCAGTTTTCTTTAGCTTCAACTTGAACTTGCATATGAGCAATTGATGTTCTGTTCTGCAGTTGGCCCCTGGCCTTGTTCTGACTGATGATATTGAGCTTTTCCATCATCTCTTTCCACAGATGTAGTCGATGTGATTGCTGTGTTTTCCATCCAGTGAGGTCCACGTGTATAGTGGCCCTTTATGTTGTTGAAAAAAGATATTTCCAGTGAAGAAGTCGTAGGTATTACAAAATTCTCTCATGCGATCTCCAGCGTCATTTCTACTACCAACGTGGTATTTTCCAACTACTGATCCTTTTTCTTTGTTTCCAACTTTAGCATTCCAATCACCAGTAATTATCGATGCATCTTGATTGCAGGTTTGATCAATTTCAGACTGCAGAAGATGTAAAAATCTTTAATTTCCTAATCTTTGGCCTTAGTGGTTGGTGCATAAATTTGGGTAACAGTCGTATTAACTGGTCTTCCTTGTTGCATGGGGGTGTTATCCTATCACTGACAGAGTTGTTCCTCAGGATAGTTCTTGAAATGTTCTTTTTGACTATGAATGCAACACCATTCCTTTTCAATTTGTCATTCCTGACATGGTGGACCATATGATTATCTGATTCAAAAAAACCAAGACCAGTCCATTTCAGTTAACTAATGCCTGAGATATCTGTCTTTATGTGGTCCATTTCTTTTTTTTATTGTAGTTTAACTGAAAGTTTACAATTCAAGTTAGTCTCTCATACAAAAATTTGTACATACATTGTTATGTGACCCTAATTGCTCTCCCTATACTGTGACAGCACACTCTTCCTTTCCACCCCTGATTTCCCGTGTCCATTCAACCAGCTCCTAACCCTCTCTGCCTTCTCATCTCACCTCCAGACAGAAGCTGCCTATTTAGTCTCATGTATCTACTTGAGCTAAGAAGCACACTCTTCACGAGTATCATCTGATGTCCCATAGTCCAGACGGATCTTTGTCTGAAGAGTTGGCCTCAGGAATTGTTTTAGTTCTGGGTTGACAGAGAGTCCGAGGGCCATGCTTTCTGGGATTCCTCCAGTCTCAGACCATTAAGTCTGGTCTTTTTACTAGAGTTTGAGTTCTGCATCCCACCCTTCCCCTGCTCCATCAGGGACTCTCTGTTGTGTTCCCTGTTAGGGCAGTTGGTGGTGGTAGCTGGGCCCCATCTAGTTCTTCTGGTCTCACGCTGATGAAGTCTCTGGTCTATGTGGCCCTTTCTTTCTCTTGGGCTAATGCTTTTTTTGTGTCTTTGGTTTTCTTCATTCTCCTTTCCTCCAGGTGGTTGGGACCAATTGATGCATCTCAGATGGCTGCTTGCTAGCTTTTAAGACCCCAGACGCCACTCACCAAAGTAGGATGCAGAATGTTTTCTTAATAAACTTTGTTATGCCAATTGACCTAGCTGTCCCCTGAAAGCATGGTCCTCAGGCCCCCGCCCCGTCTGCTCTGTCCCTCAAAGTGTTTGACCGTATTCAGGAAACTTCTTAGCTTTGGTTTAGTCCTGTTGTGCTGCCTTCCCCTGTAATGTGTGCTATCCTTCCCTTCACCTAAGTTAATTCTTGTCTACTGTCTAGTTAGTGAATAACCCTCACCCTCCCTTCCCACCCTCGTAACCATCAAAGAATGTTTTCTTCTGTGTTTAAGCCTTTTCTTGAGTTCTTATAATAGTGGTCTTATACAATATTTGTCCTTCTGTGACTGACTAAATTCACTCAGCATAATGCCTTCCAGATTTCTCTATGTTACGTTTCACGACTTCATCATTGTTCTTTATCGTTGCATAGTATTCCATTGTGTGAATACACCATAATTTGTTTATCCATTCATCTGTTGATGGGCACCTAGGTTGTTTCCATCTTTTTGTTATTGTGAACAGTGGTGCAGTGAACATGGGTGTGCATATATCTGTTCGTGTGACGGCTCTTATTTCTCTAGGATATATTCCTAGGAGTGGGATTGCTGGATTGTGTGGTATTTCTATTTCTAGCTTTTTAAGGAAGCGCCAAATCGATTTCCAAAGTGGTTGTACCATTTTACATTCCCACCAGCAGAGTATAAGTGTGCCAGTCTCTCCACAACCTCTCCAGCATTTATTATTTTGTGTTTTTTGGATTAATGCTAGCCTTGTTGGGGTGAGACAGTATCTCATTGTAGTTTTGATTTGCATTTCTCTAATGGCTAATGATCGTGAACATTTCTTCATGTGTCTGTTAGCCACCTGAATGTCTTCTTTGGCGAAGTGCCTGTTCATATCCTTTGTCCATTTTTTAATTGGGTTATTTGTCTTTTTGTTATTGAGGTTTTGCAGCATCTTGTAGATTTTAGAGTTTAGATGCTGATCAGATTTGTTGTAGCCCAAAATTTTTTCCCAGTCTGTAGGTTG
The DNA here is from genome assembly GCF_000243295.1 of Trichechus manatus latirostris. NCBI lineage: Eukaryota > Metazoa > Chordata > Mammalia > Sirenia > Trichechidae > Trichechus > Trichechus manatus. The sequence goes on along the minus strand of NW_004443964.1, from coordinate 13,911,235 downwards.
TCTTTTGACTCTTTTGGTGAAGTCTTTTGATGAGCATAAGTGTTTGATTTTTAGGAGCTCCCAGTTATCTAGTCTCTCTTCTGGTGCCTGTGCATTGTTACTTATGGTTCGTATTCTGTTTATGCCATGCATTAGGACTCTTAGCATTGTCCCTATTATTTCTTCCATGATCTTTATTGTTCTCAATTTTACATGTAGGTCTTTGATCCATTTTCAGGTAGTTTTTGTGAATGGTGTGAGGTATGGGTCCTGTTTCAGTTTTTTGAACGTGGATATCCAGTTATGCCAGCACCATTTATTAAAGAGACTGTCTTTTCCCCAGTTAATGGACTTTGGGCCTTTGTCAAATATCAGCTGCTCATAGGTGGTTGAATTTATGTTTCCATTTCATTTTTAATGACTTCCAATTTTCCTAGGTTCATGCTTTGTACCTTCCACGCTCTGATTATTAACGGATGTTTGCAGCTGTTTCTTCTCATTTTGAGTTATGCCACATCAGTAGATGAAGGCCCTGAAAGCTTGACTCCGTCCATGTCATTAAAATCAACTCTACTTTGAGGGGAGCCCTGGTGGTGCAGTGGTTAAGAGCTTGGCTGCTAACCAAAAGGTCTACAGTTCGAATCCACCAGCCGCTCCTTGGAAACCTTATGGGGCAGTTTAGGAGGTAGCCCTTCCCCGGTGCTGTTTAGAGTGCCTTCCAACCTGAGGGGCTCATCTTCCAGCACTATATCAGACAATGTTCTGCTGCTATTCACAAAGTTTTCACTGGCCAGTTTTTCAGAAGTAGTTTGCCAGGTCCTTCTTCCTAGTCTTTCTTAGTCTGGAAGCTCTGCTGAAACCTGTCTACCATGGGTGATCCTGCTGGTATTTGAAATGCCAGTGGCATAGCTTCCAGCATCACAGCGACACACAAGCCACCACAGTACGACAAACTGACAGATGCGTGGGGATGCTCATAAACTGGAAAAAAAAAAAAACCCACAAAACCCAAATCCATTACCACTGAGTTGATTCCGACTCATAGCAACCCCATAGGACAGAGTAGAACTGCCCTATAGGGTTTCCAAGGAGTGGCTGGTAGATTCAAACTGCTGACCTTTATGGTTAGCAGCAGAGCTCTTAACCACTGCGCCACGAGGGCCCCAGGGTGCACATAGTAGGTGCTAAATAAATGGTTGTAACTCTTAATAGTAAAATGGAACTTACCTCATAGGACTTTCATTCATTCATTGTACATTCATTGAGGACAGTGACTGTCTCTTTACTTCGTTCACATCTGTCACAGCATCTGCCCGTGACTACTGCTCAGTAAGTATTTTTAGAATAAATGAATAAAACAGTGAACGGCCCCCTCAATTATAAATAACTAACTTTCTCACTGAAGACCTCCAGAGCAGCTGACACCTGGCTCCGTGGGCCTTTGCTCCTTACTGAGAGGATCTCTTTGGGTGTTTTTCTTTTAGTCTGAAGGTTTTAAAACAGAGTTTTCCTCTATAATCTCTGTTACAGAAAGAACGGTGTCCGCCCAGAATATGTGTTGTAAATCCTAACCTCTATGCCTGTGGTTGTAATCCCATTTGGGAATGGATTGTCTTTGTTATGTTAATGAGATAGGATTAGTGTAGGCCATATCTTGAGATATAGAAGAGATTAAACTCATGCTAGCAAGCAGAGATGGGGGAGGAGAGATGCCAGGCCACATGGAGATCACCCAGAAGCAGAAGCTGAAAAGAGGCAAGGACCTTCCTCCAGAGCCAACAGAGGGAGAAAGCCTTCCCCTGGAGCTGGTGCCCTGAATTTGGACTGCTAGCCTCCTAAACTGTGAGATAATAAATTTCTGTTTGTTAAAGCCACCCCCTTGTGGTATTTCTGTTATAGCAGCACTAGAGAACTAGGACAATCTGTAAGCTTTTTAATATGAGAAAAGAAGAAAAACAAGAAGAGAATGCACCCGACTGTGTCACTTTGCAGACCTCAGTGCCTGCCTAGGACCATCAACTCTGCAGACACTAAGGTCACGGTGAAGGGCATGGCCTCTAGGCCCTATTTGCTGTAAGCAGGCTGGGGTGTTGCTGTGGGGCCTGAAAGCATTAGAGACTCAAAGGATTTTAGTTTACAGGTGGTCCTGGAGGCCAGAGAGAGGCTTTGGAAGTGACTTCCAGGAGGAGTCTGTTTTAAACAATCACGTTTCCATTCAGCGCTGCCCCAAGTCTTTTGCCAGGGTTGCCTTGGCAGAGAAACAGGAATCTGTGTGTGTTTCCTCATTTTCCTGCTCCAGGCAGTCCTCTGTAAGAGGCTCAGGCAATGAGGAAAGGTGCTGTTCCAACAGGGTCATTAGCTCTTGAGTAAGGAGGCAGCCTGGCTCCTTCAGAGCCCTTGTCAGAGGGCATTGGGAGGCTGCCATCTTCCAGGTTCAGGGTTATGACCTAGCCAGAAGGCTGTAACTCAGGTGGTGAACCCACCCGAGGCAGGGGTGGCAGCAGGCTCTGGGGGTGGGAACGGAGCTGCCCTTCTTCCGCCTTCTCCCCACAGGCTTGGTTTCACAATGATCCCCTAATGCCTCTTCATGGCTCTAACCAGTTTGTCATTGAGTCAACTCTGACTCATGATAATCCCCTGTGTGTCAGAGTAGAGCTGTGCTCCATAGGGTTTTTAATGGCTGATTTTTCGGAAATAGATTGCCAGGCCTTTCTTCCTAGGCACCTCTGGGTAAACTCAACCTTCCATCCTTTTGCTTAGCAGCCAAGCGTGTTTGCACCAACCAGGGATTGCTCATGTCTCTCTATGACACAGCAAACCCTAACGCTCCTTATTCTTGCAGCTTTCATGTCAGCGTATTCTCTTTGAAATGTTGGAAAGGCGCCACTTTTGGTGAATGAGCTCAGGGAAACCACTGCTCCCTCCCTCCTTTGAGACAAGACTCCTTTCCTCCCCTCCTTTCCCCTGTTCCCCCTTCTCTTTCTCTTCTCTCCCCTCCCCTCCCTCTCACTGTCCCCTCTCCTCCCCTTCCCAGAATACCAGGAATCGAGTGTGAATTGCGGCTTCTCTTGGTTTGCCTTCTGTGGGGTCCTGACCTGGTGGTTTCCTTTCTGTGCAGGTTTGTGGATTTCCACGCAGCCGCTTCCACCTGCTCGCCCTCCCGTGCCTCCCTGCTCACAGGCCGGCTGGGTCTTCGCAATGGGGTCACCCACAACTTTGCAGTCACCTCTGTGGGGGGCCTTCCGCTCAACGAGACCACCTTGGCGGAGGTGCTGCAGCAGGCTGGCTACGTCACCGGCATGATAGGTAACACGGGTCCTGCAGCCGGGACCCCATCTTCCGGCTGTGCTTACTCTGGTGGCTGCTCGTGTTAGCTTAGCCCCAACCTGCTGCTGCTGTTCTGTTCGTGCCTGCTTTCTTTCTTTCATTTCTCGCTACTTAAGTTAGGAATGCTTGCAGCTATAGGAAATTGAAAAGACGTATGGATGAGAACATTTATGGAGCTATTTTCTCACATTATACCAAGCTTAGAGACAGTGTTTGCTTCCATTAGCTCCACTACTCAGAGATGTCAGTTGGAGCCAGGGGTTTTCTGTATCTCTGCTCTCCGTCCTTAGTGTGTTGGCATTTGTCCTCAGCCTTGTTGCCTCATGGTTCAGTAGAGCGGCTGCAGTGCCATTCACTGCACGTGGGTGTCAGGGAGGAAGGAGAGATGGTGCCAGCCTCATTTGTCCGCTTTGATCAGAAAAGCAAATCTTTTTTCAGACACTCCCTTGGCCCCCAGCGGAATTGCACTTATGTCTGATTGGCTGGAACTGTATCACATGGCCATCGCTAGCTGCAGGAAAGGCTGGGAAGTTGGGGACAGGATTAGAATGGTTGACTTGGGCTTGGACACGTTGATCCTTTACCCACCTGAGCAAAACCAAGTTCTAGTAGCAGGATAAATGGGGACCTGGGTATAGGGTAGGCAATCAGCCATATTGTCCAATGTCCTTCCCTTTTTAAGTTTTTTAGGCACCCTTTATTCAACATTGAGTTAAGTGTTTATTTGCACCAGGGCACGGGGATGCATGCCATTTAAGATTATTTCTCCCATTTTATAGTTGAGAAAACTGAATTTCAGACAGGTGAAGAGACTCGTTCCAAGTTACCTAGCCAGGAGCTGGTAAAGGCTGGATCTAGACAGGTGTATATGGCTCTTATCTGCACAGCCTCGCCATCTGTCTCCCCTCTGAGACTAATAAAACGCTGCAGTCCCAACAGCATCGTCCGGCTGCCTGTGCTTGTTATTCTTCCTCTCAAAGAGCTGAGTCCTTTGGGATTCCTGCTCCCTCCCCCGCACGTGAAGTGGCAGGGGAGAGCCTACAGAACACAGTGAACAGGGGGCAGGGACAGTCCCTGTGGGTGTGTTATTGGTGCCTGGAGCTTCCCGTATTCAACTGTAGGAGGCTGCTTTACCCAGAACAAGGGCTGGCCTTCTGGGATCGGCCCTTCCTCCTCCTCTTGTCAAGGAACCTAACATACTTTTGGGTTGATGTTGTTGTTACTGCAGTCAGGTCAGCCCCTGACTCATGACAGGGCTACACAAGAGAACAAAATGCTGCCTATTCCTGCGCCATCCATGATCTGTTGGGGATCAGACCATTGTGATCCATAGGGTTTTCATTGGCTGATTTTCAGAAGTAGAGCGCTAGGCCTTTGTTCCTAGTCTGTCTTAGTCTGGAAGCTCTGCTGAAACTTGATCAGAATCATAGCAACATGCAAGCCTCCACGGACAGGTGGGTGCTGGCTGCACATGAGGTGCCCTGGCTAGGAATCTAACCCAGATCTTGTGCATGGAAGGTGAGTATTCTACCACTGACCCACCACCGCCGTCTATAGCATACTTTTACAGAAGGCCAAACTGCAATGTGGGACTCATTGTCCCGGGGCGGGGCGCAGGCCCCAGTTGGCGGGAGGATGGACTAGTTAAGGTCCAATTCTACTATCCTTTTGCAATGGCTTTCTCCCCATACCCTGGGGTATAGTAATGTTAATGATATCGGCATTGGCCGTGACCGTTGGTGAAGCTCCCAGGATGAGTGGGGCATCCTTACCAGACACAGTTCATGAATCATTTGCCTTACTACTCACAGCTCTCTGGGTTTAACCCCAGCGCTGTCTGACTCCAGCACCTTGTGCTGCCCTGGGGAGCTGGAGTCTTCTTGAGCTGGATTTGACCTCATTTGCCCCTCCCTCTTCACTCCTTCAAACTCCAAGTAAGCAACTGATCCACAGGGTTTTTACTGGCTAATTTTCAGAAGTAGATCTCCAGGCCTTTCTTCCTAGAATGTTGAAGATGAAGATGGCACAGGACCAGGTAACATTTTGTTCTGTTGTCATAAGGTCGCCATGAGTTAGAGCTGACTTGATGGTACCTAATGACACAACAAGCAGCTGCTAACAGGCCAAGAGTTCAGCCATCACTCCGACCCCTCACTACTCACTGCACCTTTTGAATGTTCTGGACAGGATATTTAAGCACTTCCACTTGTTGAAATTAGGAGCTAAAGGACACATACAGAGAAAATAAAAAACCTACTCTTACCCACACTTTCCTTCTAATCCTGGTCCGTGTTTATGTGGTTCTACATAGTTATGCACCTTCCACTTCGCTTCTCATGATTTTATATTTCCATGGAATGCTTAATCCATACACTTGTCTTTTCCCTCCCTCAGCTTTCTTATTCGATTTTTTTCAAACCTACAGAGCCGTTGCAAAAAGAGAATCGTGGACATCTATGTGCCCTTCACCTAGATTCACCGGTTGTTAATTTTTGCTGTATGCATTTGTCTTTAGAAGATAGTTTTGTAGTATTTTATTGAGGCCACACAAAATTATCTGCTCATCTATACTGCTCCGGTTGCCTGTTTTAAGTTCTCTCTTCCCTTTGTGTTTATTTAATGCCACTACTGTTTGGGTCTTCGTACAATGTGCTTTCCCTTTCCCACTTGCCTTGTGGGTGATTCCCCTGGGGGGATACCCCTCGGAACAGAATTAGCTGTTCAAAGAGTTGCAGCGTTGTCAGAGCTCTTGCCACATGCTGCTCAGTTTTTCTCCCCGACCAAACCCATTTACAGAGTGACAAGCAGCTGTGGGTCTGGGTTTCCTCATTGGCTGGCCTGGTAGATGTCTCAGCGCGTGAACTGCAGTGGCAAGGCGTTCTCTTGGACGGCCTCCGCAGGCTGAGGACGCCGGCCAGAGAAGAAGCTGACAACACCAACCCGGAACTGAGCGTCTCCGAGACGGCACCGGGAAATGCACAAGCACCCCGGGCCGCCTGGGGCCTTTGCAGGCCCCCCCGCTTTCCATACAGGAGGGCAGAGAGGAAGGTGTAATGGGCATGGCAGTTGACTTCCAAAACATCAGCCACTGAAAACCCTGTGGAGCACAGTTCTACTCTGACACACATGAGGTCACCATGAGTTGGGGTCGACTTGGTGGCAACAGGTGTTTGGAGTCCCTGGGTGGTGCAAATGATTAATGCGCTCCACTGCTAACTGAAAGGTTGGAGGGTTGAGTCTACCCAGAGGCACCTCGGAAGAAAGGCCTGGCAATCTACTTCCAAAAAACCAGCTACTGAAAACCCTATATAACACAGTTCTACTCCGACACCCAAGGGGTTGCTCTGGGTTGGAGTCGACGCTGCAGCAGCTGGTTTTCCTGCTGGTTGTTGTGGTCGCTGCTGTTGGCTTGTCTCTCATGCTGGCTTTCCTGCTTGGGCCCTGAGTCATCCTTACCTACTTGCTGTCTCCCTGTGGACTCCCTCTCGGTCCCAGAGAGCAAGACGTGGCTTTCTCGCCACATTTGCGAGCTCTCTGTGCTTGTCCTTGGTAAAGGGCAAAGCCGATGGAGACCTGAGTGTTTAATCAGGTCCCCAGAGGGTCTGGGTCCCCCACTGGGATTCCTCTGAACGTCTCTCTCTTGTTTTCCTACAGGCAAATGGCATCTTGGGCACCACGGCTCTTATCACCCCAACTTTCGTGGTAAGAATTCTTTTGGGGTTTTGTTACCTGGAAGAGAGAAAATAAAAATCTCCGTGTAGAAGGACTTCATGAATGTTTAAGCCATCCTGCCCCTTGGGGGGAATCCTTGGGTGGTGCAAATGGTTGATGCGCTTGGCTGCTAACCAAAAGGTTGGAGTTCGGAATCCATCCCGAGATACCTCAGACGAAAGGCCTGGTGATCCACTTCCAAAAAATCAGCCATTGAAAACCCTATGGCACACAGTTCTGCTTTGACACATGAGTTGGGGTTGACTTGAGGACAACTGGTTTGGCCCTTGGGGTACTTCCCCCCTAAGTTAGGATTTCCTTGTTTGCAAGGTCACTTGGGCAAGTTTAAGATGCCTAGGGTGCCCCCTTGACCTCACGCCCCTCTCACTTGGCACCTTTTCTGGCTCCTCTTTCCTTGGTGCCTGTCTACCTTACCATTTCCCCATGGTGGGTCAATCAGTGTTCTTGCTGTCCTCCAGTTCTTTACACCTCAGGGAGCCCTCTGCCCTCTTGAAGTCCAGACAGGTTGAGTCTGGTAGGAAGTAAAAATTGTCTGGTGGGTTCGCCAAAGCAGGGCACTGACCATTGACCCAAATAGGGAATGCTCCTTCTTGGCTTCTTCCTGCAGCCTTTTGCTTCCTCAAGTCTCTTACCTCTGACCTCAGGGAAGCAGGCCAAGATCAGCCCGCCAAAAGCCAGTTGTCTGAAAACTGATTTGTTGAGTGGCGGTTTCTTCCAATGTCCACTTTGCTGAAGTATTGGTGGTTTTTTCAAAGTTTGACTTTTGCCACTGTTCTTTTCCTGATCTGCCCTTTCCATGTCATGTGGGAATGGAAGGACTGTCTCTTAAAAGTAGTTCACCCTTCCCTTCATCTTTGTAACGTATCCCTGTCCCCACCCTCAAGTATGCTTCCTCTTCTGCTTCGGCTCCGGCCATTGTATCAGCAACTGGTGGCTTTCCCCTAAATACAGCTCTCTGACTGTCTGCAGACTCTCCCCTGCCCCAATGTCTCTCCCTATCTCTGTGGAAAAGGGCTGCCTTGCTCTGTCCTAGCCCTGGTGGCGCAATGGTTAAGAGCTCGGCTGCTAACCACAGTCGTCAGTTCAAATCCATCAGCTGCTCTTTGGAAACCCTATGGGGCAATTCTGCTCAGTCCTGTAGGGTTGCTGTGAGTTGGAATCAACTCGACAGCAGTTGGTAAAGACCTGGTTGAAGCTATGCATCTGGAGGGCTTTGGATTTGGAAAATGACTTTCAGAGCATTGACCTGGAGCTGGCCCTCAGCCCCCTGCCCCGTGGGTCAGTGGCTCCATCGGCTGACATCTTCTCAGATTTCTGGCTCCTCTTCAGTGCTCATTCCTTCCCCTCTCCTACCTCATGCCCCATGTCCAATTTGGGCCTCCGTGGCATCTTCCATTGCATGCTTTTTAAAAATGGCAAATGGGGGAATTTCCTACTTAACTATTCCAGAACTTACTTTTCCTCTCTGGTATTTAGTTCACACTTGACAAATGAGGGCTTGGACTATATCAGGGTGGCAATGTCTTGAGTGCAAGTGCTTAGAGTCCCTTGTTAGAAAGAATGATGAAACAGGGTCCTGCTTAGCAGGAAGTGGTGCCATGATGGATTCATGGTGTCTACTGTAAGAGCTTGATAAAATAGAGGGTCAGCGATAAAGTGGAAGACCCTCAATGAGATGGACTGACATAGTGGCTGCAACAATGGGCTCAAACACAGCTACGTTTGTGAGGATGGCACAGGACTGGGCAGTGTTCCGTTCCATTGTACGTGGGGTCGCTCTGAGTTGGAACCGACTTGACGGCATCTAACAAAAACAACACTGGGGGAATGGGAACAGAGAGTGACCACCGACATTTGCTGTTGCTGGACCAGACAGTCTCTAAGGGCTCTGACTCAGACATTCAGATACGCTGTGGTTCCTTGATGCCTGTCTCCCAGTTAGTTCACTCCTATTCCTTCCTGCCTCTTGTCCCCTCTCCATGGTGCACTGTCTTGGTGCCCATCAGCCTCATGGCTGTCCCTCTAACCCCTCCCCGGATCATGTCAAACCCAGTCACATATCCCTTCTGCACATCCAGACCCGTCTTGCTGCCCTTCATTGTTCTCAGATCAGCAAACACAATGAGACCTCTTCCTAACACTGGGGTCTGAGGACGTCTGTAGCATAGACCAGAGGTTAGCAAACTATGGCCCCCACAGCCCAAATGCAGTCCACCATCTGTTTTTGTAAATCAAGATTTATTGGAACACAGCCACACTTATTTATTTATGTTGCCTATGGCTGCCTTTGTGCTACAACGGCAGCGTTGAGTAGCCTCAAAGGAGACCATCTGGGCTGCGAAACCTAAAATATTCACTTTCTAGCCTTTTACAGAAAATGCCGTCCAACCTAAGGGGGCTCATCTTCCAGCACCATATTGGACAATGTTCTGTTGTGATCCATAGGGGTTTTGTTGGCTAATTTTCAGTAGATCACCAGGCCTTTCTTTCTAGTCTGCCTCCACCTGGAAACTCCACTGAAACCTGTCCACCATGGATGACTCCGCTAGTGTTTGAAAATACGGATGGCATAGTCCAGTATCACAGCAATACGCGAGCCAGCACAGTGCCACACACTGACAGATGGGTGGTGAAAGTTGTATCTCTTTCTAGGGCAATCAAGAGAATTGCATCAGTTACTTGGGTAATTGGGAGAGGTTTCCCTTTTTTGGAGCATTTGTGCATTCTGTTTTCATATGTAGATATATCCTTGAGATACCAGCTTGGGTTGGGGAAGAGATGGGATGAGGGAGGGTCTCAGAAAAAGTTCACCATAAAGTATTCAGGTCTTAACTTAGCGCTCACATCCTTACTTCCCCTACCTCCACCCCATCACCCAAAACCCAAATCCTGCCAACTTGAGCCCACGCTGAGATGCCATCTCCTTTAAGAAGCATTTTGAGATTCCTGCGCCAACCCTGTCCCATCCCTAGCATTTGCAAGTCACTTCTTTTGCTCTCTCTTGTTGGCTTACCTGTCAGTCTCATAGCTTAATCTATATGTCTTCTTTCCCCTTCAGATGGGAAGTCTCTTGAGGGCAGGAGTTATTTATTTTTATCCCTTAAAGTGTCGTGCATGGAGTAGATCTGCACCAGATGCTTACTGGGCATGTAAGTTGTTACACTGGGAATGTTAGGTGTGCAGTAAGAATTCTCTCCACTTCCTCCCAGTCTGGGTTACCTCTGGTCACGAGATGTTTGGCAAATCTAGTCTCACAGCCAGAGAACCCAGCAACGTGCTTTTCTTTGCATACTACAAAGAAATATTAATCCAATCCTCTTTTAATTACATACTCTGTAGCCCTGCAGTATTAAATCATAGGAAATGAAACTTTTGTCGTGGATGTAAGAATGCAGGCACGTAGAATAGCAGCAGCCAAGTGAGGGTGCTAACCGGATGCTTCTCTTCTAGGTTTTGATTACTACTTTGGAATCCCGTACAGCAATGATATGGGCTGTACTGATACCCCGGGCTATGACCACCCTCCTTGTCCAGCGTGTCCACAACAGAGTAGACCGTCAAGGTAATAAATACTATTGTGGTGCAAAGAGTTAACACGGTCGTCTGCTAAATGAAAGGTTGGAGGTTTGAGTCCGCCCAGAGATACCTCAGAAGAAAGGTCTGATGATCAGCTTCTGAAAAATCAGCCATTGAAAACCCTGTGGAGCGCAGTTCTACTCTGATACACATGAGGTCACCATGAGTTGGTGTCGACTCGACCACAACTGGTTTGTTTCTTCTTTTTTGGTTTATTCAAGGCATTTGCTATGGGTTCCAGAACAAGCTGAGGTCCTAAGGGGGTGGTCCATCAGGAGTAAATGAGAAAGCCGGACAGGCAACAGTTAAGACAGCAAGGAAGACAGGTGTGCGTTCAGGTGCAAATTTAAACGCACTATTTGCATTGAGTGTAAGAAAACTTAGAGCAAAGACAAGGCCAATGAAATTCTTCTGTTGGAATTTTCCATGTCCTTTGGCCTGTTTAGCTCCGCTGGGGGGCCTAGTGCTGCCAGGGCCTCAAACCGGTGGCCCCCCCTCCTGCCTACCGACTTTGCTCCTGGCCCACGCACCTGGCTCAGACTCTGGACACAGGGAGGGATAGAGAAAAAGCGCACAGGGCTGCCTGCCAGCCTCGCCCTCCCCTGGATAGGTCAGCCGGCATTCTGGTGTTGGAGTGTCATGCAGGCATTTAACAGGATGTTTTTAAAGCATAGTCAATGAAGTGGGCAAATGTTCATGCTATAATGTTGTTGTTGTCATTAGGTGCCCTCGAGTCAGTTCCAACTCATAGTGACCCCATGTACAACAGAACAAAACACTGCCCGGTCCTCACAGCTACCACGGCCTCCACCAGACTGAGTCCAGCGCAGCTAGATGGTGCCTGGCTATCACCACTGACTGCTCTGACCGAGATCACAATAGAGGATCCTGGACAGAGCTGGAAAAGGAAGTAGAACAAAATTCTCACTCACAAAAAAAACAAAACAAAACAAAACAAAAAACACTAGATTTACTGGCCTGACAGACTGGAGAAACCCCCGAGAGTATGGCCCCCAGACACCCTTTTAGCTCAGTGGTGAAGTCATTCCCGGGGTTCACTGTCCGGCTGGGGATTGGATGGCCTCATGGAGCAGAGTGGGACTGATGAGGCACAGCAGTCCAGGAACAAGGACTAGAAGGCAGGAGGGGACAGGAAAGCTGGTGATAGGGAACCCAAGGTTGAGAAGGGACAGTGTTGACATGTCCTGGGGTTGTTAACCATTGTCATAGGGCAATATGTGTACTAACTGTTTAATGAGAAACCATTTGTTCTGCAAACCTTCATCTAAGGTACAAAAAAAAAAAAAAGCATTATCTATGTGAGATCAAATTGACAACAGCAACTCAAAAGGTTTGATGGGAAGCCTAGGGGACAGTGAGTTGAAGATAATGGTGATGGAATAATTTGGAAAAGGATAGTGAGAATAGCAGCACAACTGGAAGAATGTAATTGATGTCACCGAATTGTACATGTAGAAACTTTTGAAATGGTGTAACTTTGGCTATGTATATTTTCACCAAAAAAAAAAAGGTCCTCCAAGGTCGAGAAGGGAGAATGTTAGCATGTCATAGGGTTGTTAAGCAATGTCATAGAATGGTGTGTGTACTGACTGTTTGATGAGAGACTATTTGTTCTGTAAACCTTCATCTAAAGTGCAATAAAAAAAAAAAAATTAAAAAAAAACACTGCCCAGTCCTGTGCCATCCCTGTGATCATTGTTATGCTTGAGCCCATTGTTGCAGCCACTGTGTCAGTCTATCTTGTGGAGGGTCTTCCTCTTCTTCGCTGACCCTCTACTTTACCAAGCATGATGTCCTTCTCCAGGGACTGGTCACTCCTGATAACATGTCCAAATATGTGAGACAAAGTCTCACCATCCTTGTTTCTAAGGAGCATTCTGGCTGTAGTGAAAAAAGCAGGAAGCAAATCATCAACAATATGGTCTTAACTACATCTCTACCCGTATCGTTATAGTCCTATCGAGAGAGACTGAAGGAAAACCTGTCAAAATGTGAACAGTGGTTCTGTCTAGTTGTGGGACTAAGGGGCTTTCATTTTCTGATTTTGCATTGTATTTTCCAAATATTCTGTAATGAGCATGCACTGTTATTATCAGAAAAAGATAAGCAACCTTTTTCGAGTCACAAAGCAGCGCAGACACGTGCTCCTCTTGTACGGAAAGTGTACTGCTGTTATTTGTAAACTCACAGGTGTCAGAACCACTTGGGGAAGGTGAGTCTCAGCTGGCTCATTAATAACAAAATAGTTAATATAATAATGGCTGTTTACTGAGAAATCGTTGTCGTCTAGGAATGCTACGTGACTTACCTTTAATCCACACAGCCATTGTATGAGGCAGGTATTTATCCTGACTTTACAGGTAAGGAAGCTGACCCTATCCAGGTTACACCGGAACTGGTGGTGTTGTTACGTGTCGTCGGGTTGATTCCGAGTTACGGCGACTGCATGTGACCGACTAGAACTGCCCCATAGGGTTTTCTAGGCTGTAATCTTTACAGAAGCAGATTGCCAGGTCTTTCTCCCACGGAGCTGCTGGGTGGGTTCAAACCACCAACCTTTCGGTTAGTAGCCGAGCGCTTAACCATTGTCCACCAGAGCTCCTTCTGAAACTGGTAAGAGGTGGGAATGGAGATTCCAATCCAGCTTTCTCTAAGTCCAGAGTCCATACTCTCTAAAGCCTTCTCCTCAGCAGCGTGGGTGTCTCCAGGGGCTTGTCAGAGATGCTGAGTCTCAGGCCCCATCCCTGAGGATCTGCATTTAAACAAGATGCCCAGGTGATTCGAGGGCTCAGTACAGTGTGAGAGGTGCCTGCTGCCCCCTCTACCCTCTGTGGCTGGGGGCCAAACCTGCCGGGCACAGCTGGCACCCTCTGGCCCTAGTGGGTGTGACATGTATCAGCCAACCTGCTGAAAACCAAACCTGTTGCTATCTAGTCGATTCCAACTCAAAGCGACTCTATAGGACAGAGTAGAACTGCCCCATAGGGTTTCGAAGGAGTGGCTGGTGGATTCAAACTGCCAGCCTTTTGGTTAGCAGCTGTAGCTCTGAACCACTGTGCCACCAGGGCTCCCATATATCAGCCAGTCCTTTAAAAATCTGTATTACAATCAAATAGAAAGAAAAAAAACAAAACAAAAAAAAAATAGTTGGCTTAGGGAAAGAAAAGGAGAGAATGTATAATGATGGTGGAGTTGCCCTGAGATAATAAAGAGCTGAAAAATGCAACACAGATGGTGGGATTATTGAAGGGATTATTGATGGTGGAATTGTTTATGTCCAGCACAGTGATAACTCTTTTTCTGTCTTCAAAAGAGCATGCTCCTTGGCGATTACCTACTCCAGTTGGACCCTCTTGTCTCCTTAGTTTCTGTAATGAGTGTGTGCATATATGTGTGGATGGGGAGATTTGAGCTTTTGATTTGTGAAAAGGACTTGTTCTTCCAAGTTTTTTCTCTATACTGTTAGAACAGTTCACCTGCCTAAGAGGTCTCCTGTTATCTCTCCTTTTCTCTCAGTTATTCTCAGCTTCTCTCCTGGTTCTCTGTGTCAATCAGGATAAAGAACTTCAGTTTTTAGTAAGCACCAGTGTATGCCTTGGAGCCCAGTGGTGCTTTGGTTAAGAGCTTGGCTGCTAACCCAAAGGCTGGCAGTTCAAATCCACCAGCCACTCCTTGGAAACCCTATGGAGCAGTTCTACTCCCATTTTGCAAGGAGAGAAACTGAGGCCTAACAGGATAAATTCAGCAAGTAGAGTCTCCTAGCCAATCAGTAGACCTGTCCTCGGCATTTGGCATTTCTGTTTTGTGCATTAATGATGTATGTCTGGCAGTAACGAATGCTGAGGTGTGAGGTGAGAGTAACGCTGGCTATGATGATTAAGGTTATGTGTCACCTTGGCTGGGCCATGATCCTCAGTGTTTTGGCAGCTATGTAATGATGTAATTTGGCAGTTATGTAATGATGTAGTCATCCTCCATTTTGTAATCTGATGTGGTCATCCTCCATTTTTGCATAACTACCTGGTGTATTATATTGGTTTTACACTTGGAAGAAATGGTGGATTGGCAAAAGCATTTGGGCCAAGTGTTTTGTATTTATGTGCATTGCTGCATTAAAACATTTTGCTTCTACTTTATGACTGCTTAGGGTGTGGAAGTAAATAGGCTACTGTGTGTGCTTTCCACCCAGGAATCCTGAGAGGGCCTGTTACACGGACGTGGCCCTTCCTCTGTATGAGAACCTCACCATCGTTGAGCAGCCAGTGAACTTGAGCAGCCTGGCGCAGAAGTATGCTGAGAAAGCCACCCAGTTCGTCCAGCATGCCAGGTAAGGACCCCAAGTGCTGCCCTCACTCCCCCACCCGCCGTGTTCCCCGGCCTCAGCACTCCCCAAAGACATGGCAGGTTTCATTGCTCAACAAAGAGATGGGTATGTGTGTGTCCTGTAAATGAAACTGAAAAACAGTTCCCCTTGGAATCTTCAGGCCTGAGTTAGAAGCTCCACAGTGTGTTCTGGAGTTCCTGGGAGCCGAAACCATATCCCTGCTCTTACCATGCTATGGTGTCATTATGATTCTGTTTTCTCCTACTAGGGCCTGTCCACTGTATTCTGGGTACTCAAGGTGTTTGCTGAATTCATTCATTAGCAGGATGTATTAGTTTCCTATTGCTGCTGTAACAAGTCACCGTACGCTTAGTGGCTAAAACAACAGAAATTTATTCTCTTATAGTTCTTGGAGGTCAGAAGTCCAAAATGAGTCTTATGGAGCTAAAACCAAGGTGTTGGCAAGGCTGGTTCCTTCTGGAGGCTCCAGGGGAGAATCATACCTTGCTTCTTCCAGCTTCTGGTGGTTGCCACTGGCATTCTGTGGTTTATGGTCACAACACTCCAGTCTCTACTTCCTTTGTCATGTTGATTTCTCCTCTGCGTAGTCAAAGCTCCCTCTGCCTCCCTTTTATAAGGATACTTGTAATTCCCTCTCTATTGCAAGATCCTTAACTTAGTCACATCTGCAAGGACCCTTTTGTCATATAAGGTAACATTCACAGACTCCAAGGATTAGCACCTAGATATCTTTGGGGGTCATTTTTCAGCCTACCACAAATTCCAGCACTACAGGGTAAGCAGGTAACCTTAAACTGGGAAGCAGGCTGAGTGTAAGGCCTTAGGGAGTGGTGTGGCCTGTGGTGAACCTGAAAGCACATGCCCCATCTAAAGGGGGGGGCACTACCTTAGTTCTAACTGCTTGTTGCTATGTGAGAATGTGAGCCTAGCGTGGTCAGATCATCTCATTTTACCAGAGAGACAGGGTACATGGCTCTTCTGCAAAATCTCCTCGTCTGTCAATGTTCACAACTACTGCAAATTAAGAAGAACAAAAAGGAAAAAACAACACCAGACCACAGTGGGTCTCTAACAAATCACATAGGCGTGAGGGCTGCTGGTCTGCAACCTCTGTCAGGTCAGGGAGAAGCGTCATGGAGATTGTGAAACAACAGACAACTCCCCAACTGTGCATACTTACCTTGGGTACAAGCCCTCACGCACATGCAGGCATTTCTCCTCCACCACCTCACGCCTTGAGCTGACCCCTCATACTGCTGCCTCATATTTTTTATAGCCTTTTAGCCTAAATGGGCAAGAAAAAACAGGCTGTGTGGCTGTCTACTTGAGCAGAATTAAAATGGACTCCACTTATGGATAACTGTGACCATACCAGCCCTTAAGTGTACAAGGATCCCTCTACTCCACCTGCCCCCTCCTCCTCCGTCTGTCACGTTGGAATTTTCTAGAGGGAAGATCAGTAAGGAGAGTAGAGGTAGCAAGGTTGGCAGATCCAGTCATTTATTTCTTGATAATAAAACCTACTGAAGGTCTTCATCTCGAGAGCGGCCACTTAGGGCTTCAGAGAGTGCATGTTAACAGGTTTCAGGAATTTCTGAAAAACGGTTTTTTTCCACATTGCTGATGTGAAAAGCCCTTTCTCGCATCTGGAGGGTTGAGTATTTCCCAGCTCCCTGGAGCTTCGAGGTGGTCCAGGGCCCTGTCCCTTGTGACTGGTGAGTGCTTCAAGGCTGGGACGACAGTCCACTCCTGCCTCGAGGGCCTCCAAACGAGCAGCGTGGTTTCTGAGAGGAAGCCAATGGCAGCCAGCTGGGGTGTACGTAGGACCGTTAACACCCGCTCTGAGGTGGACATCTGTCAGTTAATCAGTTAAAAGACAGACAGATCGGCTAGCGAGCTCCTTATCAAGTGAAAAAGGTGAAGAGTTTGCTGATTTATGAATTAGTTATTAAGTTGAAAGTTCCATGAGTCCTGTTGGTTTTTAACTTTACGGAAGGTAATCCTCAGGCCTGCTGATTTCTATAGGATTCGACGTGATGATTTATCTGTGGATCTCTGAGTGTCAGTAGAAAGGGCCGCCAGGTCTGTGCTCCTTTCTCCTCCAGGGGCCCTGCCCCCACCTCTGACGCCTCCCCTCACCTGGATCTGTTTGTCAAAAGTACCAGGTATCCCTAGGGTGTGGCTTCCTGCTCCCAAACCTATATTTATTGATATATGTAAACCTATTTATTGATATAAAATATAAGTATGTGTAAACCAGTAACCAGTTGCCTTTGAGTCAATTCCTAAATCACGGCAATACCCTCAGTGAGGATTCACATCCACAACCACCGCAAGTAAAACCAGTTGCCCTCAAGTCAACTCTGACTCACGGCCACCCCGTGTGTGTCAGAGTAGAACTGTGTTCCACAGACTTTTCAGTGGCTGATTTTTCAGAAGTAGATCTCCAGTCCTTTCCTCTGAGGTGCCTCTGGGTGAAGTTGAACCTCCCACCTTTCGGTTAGCAGCCGAGCGCATTAACCGTTTGCACCACCCAGGGATTGATTCCTGCTCCTTCTTGGACTCTATTCTGAATTTGGGCATGGAAGGGGCCCCACCCTAAAACTTCTTTGACTTTGTGCTTGGGTCTTTACGTAGCATCAGTGCCGAAGGTGAATGCTTGAACTGGGTCTCTTGAGCAGGAGGTAAAGCTAGAATAGGCAGAAAAGGGAAGTGCAGAGAGCCTGGGCTCCTGGTAACGAAGCTAGACGGTCCTCTGCTCCTTACAGGGTCTGGGACTGCATGCTGAACCTGAATAGGGGACACAGACCTTGACAAGGATGAATGTTGTCAAATAAAAATCCAGTCCAGCCTTTGATAAGGAGAAGCTTTATTCAGAAAGGAAAGGGGAAACGGACTATTCCAGTAGGGGAAAGGGTCTATCGTAATAGATGTGCTAGGGTATCAGAGAGTTAGGGAAAAAGCATTTTTCTTTTATCGAGACTGAGAGTAAATGAGGCTAGAAAACGCCCAGGTGTGGGGAAGTGGGGTGAAAGGGTGGCATGATGGGAGAGTAAATCAGAACATTTTCTGCTGAGGCCAGCCCATTCTCCATGAGGGGCCCTTCCATAGGGGTGGGATGTTGGCTCAGGCTGAGGGTGGGCCAAAGTTCAGAGACCGGGAGGAAGGAGAGAAGCTTAACAGAAGTTTAGTCAACAAGCACTTTGTTTCTTATTGATCAGTGGGGGCAAACAATTTGGTTACTCATTTACGAGCAAGGAATGGAATTTGGAGGGTCTACGTGTGACCTTGTCATAGATAAACAGGCAGACCTCGGTGAACCTTATCTAAGTCATATGGGAAGGGAGGTTATTTGCAATAAGCTGTTTTCCTGAATGCAAAGGGTGAGGGGATTTCTTTAACCATTGCTGTTTCCCAGAATCACAGGGATCAGGTAAAATCCAACACTGTCAGTGTGTTGGGCACAGGGATGAGTGGTGGCTTAGGATATTTGAAATCAGAGCCGTCTGGAAAGTCTGGGGTGTATTGGTAGTGCAAACAGTTAACGCACTTGACCACTAACCAAAAGGCTGGGGATTTGAGTTCACCCAGAGACATCTCAGAAGAAAGGGGTGGTGATCTACTTCTGAACAATCAGCCACTGAAAACCCTGTGGGGCACAGTTCTACTCTGACATACATGGGGTCACCCTGTTAACTGGTTATGGCCAACGTTTCAGGGCATTTATCATTCAAAATTAGGTCTTAGAGGCGCACATGAAAAACGAGCCCCGGCTCTCATGGGGTAGGATCTCCAACACCGTCTTGATACCCTCTTTTACTTGATCCCCACACCATCATTGCTGTCCTTCCTTGCTTGTCTAAGGGCTTCCACCAAGTGGCTGTTACCTCCTCATCTTTCCTCTCACCTAGCTCCCAAGTAACAATAACCTGCACCTACCCTCAAGCAGCTCCAAGCCAGTTCTTACCCTCTTACCCCTTCTTCCTCCTGCTTGGATGCTCAGGATGAATAACAGTAAGTAAATGAATAGACTCAAACATATCCACGATTATGAAGATGACGAAGGATGGGGCAACCTTTTGTTCTGGTATACATAAGGTCACCATGAGTCAGAGCTGACTGGATGGCAACTAACAACAAGAACAAATGAATGAACTAGGAATAGCTACAGACCTAACGCCTTTCTCCTTCAGCGTCTTCCCGGGTGCTGTTCTCTCCCTGTTGAATGGCCACTGGGCATAGTCCCAACCTAGTGAGCCCTCATCCTTCAGGTCTCACTTTCTCAGGAATCCCTCCACCCCAAGCCTGGTTTGGTTCTCCTGTTATACCTTTCCACAACATCCTGTACTTTCTCTCTATCATTCCTACTTAATCTGTAAATAATTCTCTCATTCCTTCTTTTTTATTGTGGTAAATATATACATAACAAAACATTTGCCATTTCAGTAATCTTCACATGTACGTTCGGTGACATTAAATATGTTCATCATGTTGTTCAACCAAGACCATTAACCATTCTTGAATTTTTCTGTCACCTTTAGCAGAAGTTCAGTGTCCGCTAAGCATTGTGTCTTCCTTTCCCCCTCCCTCCCACCTGCCCCGGTAACCACTAATAAACTTTGATCTCTGTACACTTGCCTATTCTAGATATTTCATACAAGTGGGATCATACAGTATTTATCTTTTTGTGACTGACTTATTTCACTCAGCATGATGTTTTCAAGGTTCATCCATGTTGTGGCATGTATCAGAACTTCGTTTCTCTTTACCATTGTATGTATATAGCACACTCTGTTGATTCATCTGTTGAGGGATATTTAGGCTGTTTCCACCTTTTGGCTACGTGAATAGTGCTGCAATTGAACATGGGTATACAAGTATCTATTTGCATTCCTGCTTTTAATTTTTTGGGGGTATATACCTAGGAGCGGAATTGCTGAATCATATGGTAATTCTATGTTTAACTTTTTGAGGAACCGCCAGACTGTTTTCCTCTGATTACTTTTTTCATTGCATTTTTCTCTCTCCTGTTCCCAACTAGAGGGTAAGGTGGAAGAGGGTAGAGGTCTTATCTGTTGAGTTCACTCTATCTCCAGTGCTTGAGACATAGTTAGAGCTTAATAAGTGTTCCTGAAATGAATGAATAAATGTGTGAGTTACTTTGTGCAGCCCCAAAGATGCCCAGGCACTGTGAAAGGGGTGTAAACATGAATTAGACTTGTCCTTGCCTTTGAGTAATTCTCAGGCTAGGAGGGTAACAGATATGCAGAACCTGGCTTCAACGCAGCCTGTGCTGTGTGACCAATGCTGTATCAGAGGAACAAAACAAAAGGGCTAGAAAGTGGTGGAACAGGGAGGAGGAAGCAGTCCATGACCTGGGGGCAGCTGGGGAGCCTCAGAGTTGACTTTTTTTTTTTAATTTTAAATTGTTGTAAATATATATGTAGGAGCCCTGGTAGTACAACGGTTAAGCGCTTGGCTGCTAACCAAAAGGTTGGCATTTCAAACCCACCCAGTGGCTCTGTGGGAGAAATACCTGATGATCTGCTCCTGTAGAGATTACAGTCTAGAAAACCCTATGAAGGGCTCCACTCTGTCACATGGGGTCTCTATGAGTCAAAATCAACTCACCAGCACCTAATAACAACAAACATACACGTAACAAAATGTTTGCCATTTCAAGATTGTTTACATGTACAAGTCAGTGTCATAATTACATTTACCATGTTGTTGAACCATCACCACTATCCGTTTCCAAATTTTTCCATCACCCTTAACAGAAGCTCAATGTCACTGTGGGTTTTTGAGCTAGGTCCTAAGAATTGATGACATGATTTTAGGAAAGATACTAGGGCGAGTACTGTAGGGAAAAAGCCTGCATGGACTCGGCAGAGGAGGGCAGAGAAGGTAAGGGGTTGGGGAAACTGCCTTTAGGAGCCTTTGAGGGGGAAGGAAGGTAAGGCTGAAAGGACTCAAATTGGGAAGGCCCTGGAATGCTGGGCTGAGGAGTTTAGGGTGACCCTGCAGGCTGCCACGAGCGCTAGAATGTTTCTAAACAGGGAGCTGACAATTAAGACTGAGTTTGAGAAGGTTGTCTGTAACGCCAAGGCCCGAAGGAAGCCAGTGCCCTGTGGGGGTTAGTGGCTATCATTATGGTCCATTCCAGAGAGGCCCATTATTCGTTCAACCCCAGGAGGGCCACCAACGGAAAGTGAGAGGGTGGGGAGCTGGGGAAGCCAGGAGGGCAGGTGCCCAGTCCTCCCTGCATGAGGTGGCCTGCTTCCACCTGCAGACCTGGCAGTCTCCAGCCTGGCGCCAGCTGGGGACCCTTCGTGGGTGCCCCTTGAGGTTTCCTTGCCAACTGCTGATTTTCTCCGGACTTGGCTGTCCCCGATCGTAATCTTTAGTGCATCTCCATGCCCTGCCCATCCTCCCTTTCCTGGAATGTTCCTCCAGACTCTTCCTTGTTTTGTTCTTCTCTACTCACCGCTCCACTTGTGCTACGCAAATAACATGTGTTCCCTTTAGAAATCTCTGAAAACAGAGATAAGTAAACAGAAAAAAAATCACCTTAAATCCCACACCCCCAGACATAACCCCTTTGCTAGGTGTATGTCCTAGCCTTATTCTGTGCAGATGCATAAACATATTTTTAAAACAAAAATTGAATCATACTGTCTTGTAATCCAGGAGCCCCAGTGGCCCAGTGGTTAAGCTCCCGGCTGCTAACTGAAAGGTCAGCAGTTTGAACCCACCAGCCGCTCTTTGGGTGAAAGACGTGGCAGTCTGCTTCCATAAAGATTACAGCCTTGGAAACCCTATGGGGTAGTTCTACTCTGTCCTATAGGGTTACTATGAGTTGGATCGACTTGACGCCAACAGGTTTGGGTTACGGGTCTCGTAATCTGCGTTTTAATTTTTAATGCACAGCACCACCCCACCTTTTTCCCATTGAGCATGAGGGCATAATGAAGGGATGGGCTGGGGGACAGACACCTCCAGGGGTAGTCTCTGGGGGCTCTGCCATCTTTGTGAATTCTAGCTCGGTATCAGGATTTGGGAGAGGAGACACACTCCCCTACTGCTAGCATGCATGAGTCACAGTTATTAATAAAAGGCTACAGTATCTTAAGTATTTACTATGGGTACAACAACCCTGTGGAGGAGGGTTTTTTTGTTTTTTTGGTATCTCTTTTTGCTTTATTATTTGTTTATTAAGTAGCAGTTAGACCAAAAATTTCCCGTTGTTTATCAAGCATTGTTACTTTCTCTTTTTTTCAATTGCTTTCTCATGCCGTTTCCCCATTTTTAAAAATATTAGAATTATTATTTTTTCAATTTTATTTTATTGTACTTTAAGTGAAAGTTTACAGTTCAAGTTAGTCTCTCATACAAAAATTTATACATACATCGTTACGTGACCCTAATTGCTCTCCCTACACTGTGACGGCGCATTCCTGCTTTCCACCCCTAATATCCTGTGTCCATTCAACCAGCTCCTGACCCTCTCTGCCTTCTCATCTCACCTCCGGACAGAAGCTGCCCATTTAATGTCATGTATCTACTTGAGCTAAGAAGCACACTCTTCATGAGTATCATTTTATGTCCCATAGTCCAGTCTAATATTTGACTGAAGAATTGGCCTTGGGAATGGTTTTAGTGCTGGGTTGACAGAGAGTCTGGGTGCCGTGGTCTCTGGGGTTCCTCCAGTCTCAGTCAGACCATTAAGTCTGGTCTTTTCACTAGAATTTGAGTTCTGCACCCCACTTTTCTCCTGCTCCATCAGGGACTCTCTGTTGTGTTCCCTGTCAGGGCCGTCATTGGTGGTAGTCGGGCACCATCTAGTTCTTCTGGTCTCAGGCTGATGGAGTCTCTGGTTTACGTGGCCCTTTCTGTCTCTTGGGCTAATGCTTTCCTTGTGACTTTGGTGTTCTTCATTCTCTTTTTCTCCAGGTGAGTTGGGACCAACTGATGCTAGAATTACTTTTTTTATTGAATCATAATTACCACGGTGAGTTCAAAACGGGCACAGGTCTTTTAAAAAGGCAGCATATCATTCTTAAGTAACTTCTTAGGTTCTCTTCTTTTATGTATGATGCTATTGTCAGGTGCTGTCGAGTGGGCTCCCATTCATAGCGACCCACGGACAACAGAATGAAACAGTGCCCCGGTCCTACGCTATCCTCACAGTCGTTGCTGTGTTTGAGCCCGTTGCAGCCACTGTGTCAATCCATCTCGTAGAGGGTCTTCCTCTTTTCTGATGACCCTCTACTTTACCAAGCATAATGTCCTTTTCCAGGGACTGGTCTCTCCTGATAACATGTCCAAAGTACGTGAGACAAAGTATTGTCATCCTTGCTTCTAAGGAGCATTCTGGCTGTACTTCCTCCAAGACAGATTTGTTTGTTCTTTTGGCAGCCCATGGTATAGTCAATATTCTTCGCCAACACCATAATTCAAAGGCGTCAATTCTTCTTTGGTCTTTCTTATTCATTGTCCAGCGTCCGCACGCACGTGAGGCAGTTGAAAACACCATGGCTTGGGTCAGGCTCACCTTAGTCTTCAGGATGACATCTTTGCTTTTCAACATTTTAAAGAGGTCTTTTGCAGCAGATTTGCCCAATGCAATACATCATTTAATTTCTTTTTCTTTTTTTTTTGGTAACTACAGGGTCACTATGAGTCGGAATTGACTCGACGGCAATGGGTTTGTTTTTGTTTTGTTTAAAGTAGTGCCTTTGCATCTTTTCCTTTAAAAAAAAATTTTATTGTGCATTAGGTGAAAGTTTACAGTGCAAATTAGTTTCTCATTCAAAAATTTATACACAAATTGTTTTGTGACATTGGTTGCAGTCCCCACAGAGGGAGGCGTGATTACCCCACTTTATAGATGTTGGAGGTTAATTGTGCAGAGTCACACAGTCATGAAGTTAAACACAAAAGCCCAAAGCCCTGGGGCTTGGATGTAGGTCTCCAGAGCCTGAGTGCTTCAACCTGTCCACTCTGCCATCTCTTCTCATTGCTCTCCCTTCCAGCCTCTGGCCCAGGGTGCAAATGTGATCTTGAGAAACCATGTGTATATGTGGGAGTTTGGAGTACTGGCGATGGGGGATGGGACAAAGGATGGGCAATGGGACCATCCCTATGTATGCCATATGCAGTAGTGAGTTCAACAGCCGATTCTTCAGGGGGAAAATCTAATTTACAGCATTTACCAGCGGAAGTGGTGTACATACTCTCACTGCGACTGATTTCAAGCTACTAAGGCTGGCGATTCAAACCCGCCCAGTAGTACAGTGGAAGATAGGCCTGGTGATCTGCTTCTGTTAAGATTATAGCCAAGAAAACCCTATGGAGTACAGTTCTACTCTATAACATGGGGTCGCGTAAGTCAGAATCAACTCAATGGCAACTCACAACAACAACATGATGTTACCAAATGCCAAGGTGGGAGGAGATGAAGCATAAGTAGTGTTTCCACTACACAGATGCAATAGACGTAAGTAACCTCGAGAGCATAGATAATAGTGAGACGTAGTAAAACAATTAGGAAGTGAAAAGTATTTATTACCTTTGCTTCTAATGTAATTTATTTAATTTTAAGTTTAAGTTTTAATGATGGCCATGCTTAAACCTGGCTTGTAAAACTCCTGAAATTTGAGCCAGCTCCAACATACCACTGCAATATGGTGGTGTCGTTGAGTGCTATTGGGTCAATTTTCGACTCATTGCAACCCCATGTGAGAGAGTAGAGCTGCCCCATAGGCTTTTCTAAGCTGTAATCTCTTTTTTTTAAAATTGTACTTCAGGTGAAGGTTTACAGAACAAATAGTTTCTCATTAAACAGTCAGTACACATATTGTTTTATGACACTGGTTAACAACCCCATGACATGTCAACCCTCTCCATTCTCGACCTTTTTTTTTTTTTCCTGGTGAAAATATACATAGCCAAAGATACACCATTTCAAAAATTTCTACATGCACAGTTCAGTGACATCAATTACGTTTTTCCTGTTGTGCTGCTATTCTCACTCTAGATGAAGGTTTACAGAACAAAATAGTTTCTCATTAAACAGTACACATATTGCCCTATGACAGTGGTTAACAACCCCACTACATGTCAACAGTGTCCTTACTCAACCCTGGGTTCTCTATCACCAGCTTTTCTGTCCCCTTCTGCCTTCTAGTCCTTGTCCCTGGACTGCTGTGCCTCATTAGTCCCGTTTTGTTTTATGGGGCTGTCCAATCCCCGGCTGAACGGTGAACCTCGGAGATAACTTCACCACTGAGCTAAAAGGGTGTCTGGGGGCCATACTCTCGGGGTTTCTCCAGTCTCTTTCAGGCCAGTAAATCTGGTCTTTTTTGTGTGTGTTAGAATTTTGTTCTACATCCTTCTCCAGCTCTGTCCAGACCCTTCTGTTGTGATCCCAGTCAGAGCAGTCAATGGTGGTAGCCGGGCACCATCTAGCCATACTGGACTCAGTCTGGTGGAGGCCTTGGTAGCTGTGGGCCATTAGTCCTTTGGACTTATCTTTTCCTTGTATCCTGTTCTCTTCATTCTCCCTTGCTCCTGAAGGGGTGAGACCAGTGAAGGATCTTAAATGGCTACTCACAGGCTTTTAAGACCCCAGACAGTACTCACCAAGGCCGAATGTAGAACATTGTCTTTATAAACTGTGTTATGCCCGTTGAGCTAGATGTTCCGTGAGACCATGGTCCCCACAGCCCTCTGCCCAGCAATTCAGTCACTCAGGGAGTTTGGGTATGTCTATGGAGCTTCCATGACCTTTCCTTGTACAAGTTGTGGTGGTTTCCCCAGTATTGTGTACTGTCTCACCCTTCACCAAAGATACCACTTATCTATTGCCTATTTCGTATTTCCCCCCCACCCCTCCCATCCCTTGTAACCAACAAAGATAATTACTTTTTGTGTGTAAACTTTTTCATTTTTTACAACAGAAGTCTCATACAATATTTGTCCTTCTGTGATTGACTTATTTCACTCAGCATGTCTTCCAGTTTCATCCATGTTATGAGATGCTTCACAGATTCATCATTGTTCTTTATCGTTGTGTAGTACTCCATTGTGTGTATGTACCATAGTTTGTTTACCATTCATCTGTTGATGGGCATCTAGGTTGTTTCCGTCTTTTTGCTGTTGTGAACAATGCTGCCATGAGCATGGGTGTGCATATGTCTATTCGAGTGATGGCTCTTATTTCTCTAGGATATATTCCTAGGAGTGAGATTGCTGGATCGAATGGTATTTCTATTTATAGCTTTCCAAGGAAGCGCCATATCATTTTCCAAAATGGTTGTATCATTTTGCATTCCCACCAGCAGTGCGTAAGAGTTTTGATCTCCCCGCAACCTCTCCATTTGTTATTTCCAGCTAGGCTGTAAT
The DNA here is from genome assembly GCF_000243295.1 of Trichechus manatus latirostris. Classification (NCBI taxonomy): domain Eukaryota; kingdom Metazoa; phylum Chordata; class Mammalia; order Sirenia; family Trichechidae; genus Trichechus; species Trichechus manatus. The sequence goes on along the minus strand of NW_004443964.1, from coordinate 13,884,849 downwards.
CTTTATGAGAAGGAGCCCTGATGGTGTAGTGGTTAAGCACTCGGCTGCTAGCCAAAAGGTCAGCGGTTTGAACCCACCAGCCACTCCGTGGGAGAAGGATGTGGCAGTCTGCTTCTGTAAAGATAGCGATCTTGGAAGCCCTATGGGGCAGCTCTGCTCTGTCTTATGGGGTCACTATGAATTGGAATCAACTTGATGGCAGTGGGTTTATTTATTTATTTTGGAGGGTAATCTTTACAGGAGTAGATTGCCAGGTCTTTCTCCTGCAGAGCCACTGGGAGGGTTCAAACTACCAACTTTTAAGTTAGTAGCCGAGGGCTTAACCTTTGCTCCACCAGGGCTCCTTGAAATATGGTATCTATCTGCAGATTAGAAAAAAGTGTCCCTTCTGGGTGGGCACCAACCTGTATCAGGGTGCCCAGGTTAGCCAGTGTAGTGTGGGCTGGAATTAAGCCCCTACTCTTTCCCTCAGCAGGGCATGCTGGTGCAGCCCACAACCGACACAACTGTGCATGATCAGCCTGGGGAGTGTGGGCAGATGCTCTAGGGCAGTGCTGTCCAGTAGAACCTTCTGCAGTGATGGAAGTGTTCTAACCAAAAAAAACCAACCAAACCCATTGCTGTCGAGTCAATTCCAACCCACAGCGACCCTGTAGATCTTCGTTATCCAGTATGGTAGCCACTAGCCAGCGTGGCCACTGAGCATTTGAAATGTGACTAGGGCAACTAAGACACTGAATTTTTAATTTCATTTTATTTCACTTTGGTTAATTTAAATAATAGCCACATGTGACTAGTGCTATTGCATTGGACAGGGCAACTCTACAAAACGTGCAGAGAAGCTGCTGATTACAATGGGGAAGGCAGAGCCCCTGTCTTGGAACTTGTGACCGTTTTCTGCGAGTTAGACAGCTGAGTTCAGGCACAGTCCCAGTCAGAGAAGTCTGAGAGTCCAGAGACCAGGCACTCCGAAGGGCACAGTTTCAATGCAGAGATGAGGCTGGGAGGACTCAGAGGACTCTGTGGGGGGCAGTGGAAGTTGGGGTAAGTGCAGAAGGACACTTGGGCCAGTTTGAAAGTCAAATCTCTAGTTCACACACATGCAAAAAAAACCAAACCAGTGGTCCTTGAGTTGGACTCATGGTAACCTATGTGTGTCAGAGTAGGACTGTGCTCCTTAGGGTTTTTAATGGCTAATTTTTCGGAAGTAGATCACCAGGCCTTTCTTCCAAGGTGCCTCTGGGTGTACTCGAACCTCCAACCTTTTGATTAGCAGCTGAGTGCATTAACAGTTTGCACCACCCAGCGACTCCATCTCTGGGTTAAATGGTGTAAAAAGATTTGTGCTTTTCTCCCCCCTTTGTCCGACTTGACTGAGATCTCCCACCACACTTACTCTGTGTCGTCTAAAGGACCCCCCCCTCCATGGGTGTGGCCTGTGGCCAAGTGGGCTCCACGGGTGTCCCTGCTACTGTGGAAGGAGAAAGGTGGCATGGTTCTGCAGTTGCCCTTGATCCTGTTCCTTGGCTTCAGATGGAGTTGGGGGGCAGACAGGAAGTTTTCTGAGTGATAACAGAGGCCAAGGGACTTTAGCTTTGGAGCTGCAGCTCCCTCCACACCCTTCTTTCTGGGCCTTTTCGGAATTTTTAGGATTAGAAAGAAGTTGTCTGGCTCCTGGGCCTCTAACAGAGACTTGATCTGCGTGTTCCCTGGAGGTCATGTTCCTCCTTGGAATTCCCAGAAGTCAATTTAAACCATCCGCTCATCTCTTCGAAAAGGATGGAGGCTGGGAATGGCTGTTGTGGTCTGCACGCTGCCAAACAGCAGATAAAATGGAAAAACATGTTTGCCTTAGACTTTAGAGTGCAGCAGTTAAGGGCGGGGGCTTTGCTCTTGGCCAGACCTGAGTTCGAGTCCAGTCCTTGGTACTTACTAATTGCATAAGCTTGGCAAATTCTTTAATCCTTCTAAGCCTCAGATTCTTCATCTGGAAGAGGGAACAGGGAGTTATTATAAGGATGAACTTGGACAGCGTGAGCCCCATTTAATAAGCTCGCGGTAAATGTTGTGTTGTTATTGTTGTGTGCTGTCAATTCCGACTCATAGAGACCCTAGAGGACAGAGAAGAACTGCCCCACAGGGCTTCCTAAGCTGTAATCTTTACAGGATTGGATCACTAGGTCTTTTCTTCTGTGGATTGGCTGGGTGGGTTCGAACCACCGACCTTTTGGTTAGCAGCCAAGTGCTTAACCGTTGTGCCACCAGGGCTCCCTTCAGGAAATATTAAGGGACAGTAATTCTTATTACAATTGTTATCGTTTTTAATTGGCTAACCAGATCGTTTCCTCATTTTGGGGGATGCTGTAGATAAACTGTATTTTCTGAGCATGCCAGGTGACTGTTGCTGGGCAACGTGGTGGGGTTTCCCCTAAGGCACTGGCCAAGTCGGCGAGCCTCGTGTTGAGTTACCTCTTGGCCCTCCCGTTCCAGCGCCAGTGGGAGACCCTTTCTGCTCTACGTGGGCCTGGCCCACATGCACGTGCCCTTATCCGTGACCCAGCTGTCAGCCTGCCCACCAGGCCGAAGGCCATACGCTGCAGGTCTCCGGGAGATGGACAGCCTGCTGGGCCAGATCAAGGACAAAGTTGACCGCACAGCAAAAGAAAACACATTGCTCTGGTTTACAGGTAAAGCAGTCAAAACTAGCAGCCTAACTGTGGTCTAATGGATAACTCTGCACATGCTTCCCCCTAGACATGTGTCTGGTCAGCTGAGCCTCTTTAACTGGGCAGGGGGCTTGCTTTGAACTTAGGACCCCGCTAGTATTTGTTGACTTGAATGCTGAGCATCAGTCCACTGGGGCCTCCAAGGCTGAGCCCGTAGGAAAGTTTGCACAGAGAGCCGACTCCCTGCTGGCCCCTCGTGTATTGATTCGGGCTATCTAGGTGTTGCTTTTATTGCTAATGAGTGACTTTGACATTGAGAGGCTGCATAGTCCTCTAGCAGCTTCACCATCCTCTCCAGTAACCAGGTCACATCTTCTGGCTGAGTGGCCTTAGTGGAGCTGAACTAGTGACCTCTTCAAAGGGCTCAAAAGTTTACATGCTTGGCTGCTAACTGAAAGGTTGGGGGTTTGAGTCCACCCAGAGGAGCCTCGGAAGAAAGTCCTGGTGAACTACTTCTGAAAAGTCAGTCATTGAAAACCATAATGGGCACAGTTCTACTCTGACACACATGGAGTCCCCATGAGTCAGAACTGACTAGACAGCAACTGGTTTTCAAAGGGCTCACGCATACGGCTGGGTCTCAGGTCCTTACCTGGGTAAAGAGCAGTAGTTAAAAACACTGTTTTTGGGTCAGGTAGAAACCTGGGTTTGAGTCCTTACTGTACTATTGGGGAAGTTACTTAACCTCTCGAAGGTAGAAAGCCTGGCTCTCAGTTACTTAGCCTATGTCTTGTCATCTGCAAAACTGAGCTAATGATAGAACCTCCTTCATGGCATTGTTGGAGGATTCTCAGATGATGTATGTGAGGCACTGGGTGCATAATAGGTGCTCAGTAAATAGTGATGATGATGATAGTGTGGATGACAGTGGTGATGGGGTTGCTAAAACTGTATACAAAGGCAAGAGACTGCAGATGGGGCTAGCCCGGGGCAGGGAAAGCCAAGGAGAGGCCGGCTCAGATAAAGGGTAGCTCCAGGGTAGGGTCATATTTGTTCTTATGAGTCCTTCTGGCCAGCCCCCTACTGTACTCAAGAACATGGGGCCAGAGAGGGAGAGTCCATGAACCAAGCTCTTGATTATTACGTGTTTTTGCTTGTTTATTTCCAGGTGACAATGGCCCGTGGGCTCAGAAGTGTGAGCTGGCGGGAAGCACAGGTCCCTACACTGGATTATGGCAAACTCGTCAAGGTAAGGGGCTCATCTGGGGTTAAGGGGGTCCCACTGTGGGTGCTGAGCCCAGGCTGCAGCGTGGGATTCTGCCTCTGGGAGGGCCAGGCTGTATCTGGGCCTCAGGGGTATCACTCTGAAACAGGGACAGCGTTGCTCACCTGCCGCTTGCTCCCAGAGAAGAAGGAACAAGTTGGGACAGAGACAAAGTTTCTGTTCAGCCTGGACCATCCCTCTCTCTTGTCTGCCAGGACTCCCCTAAGGGAAGCAGCCCTCTCCTGACAAGCCAGTCTACCAACCTTCCAACAAATGTGCTTTGCTTTTCCTGTTATCCTGCTATTCTTGTTTCTCCTCCTTTTAAAAAGTCATTCCTTCAACCATTAATTCATCACATTTATTTAAGAAATATTTAACGCTCACTTGTGCACTGTGTTTTACATACATTTCTCTGATTCTTACAATAGTGAAAGGTAGGTGGTAATAACTTCATTTACAGATGAGGAAAGAGAGGCTCTGAGAAGATCGATCGGTAACTTGCCTGAGGTCACACAGTTTTTGAGGATGGAGCCAGGCTTTTTACTGAAGTTGACATTGCTGCTCTTGCAGGTGCCTCTGTCTTGACCTAACTGTCCTCCAGCCACCAGCTCGGCTCCCACCTGTTCTGGGATGGCTTCTCCACAAGGACCTCGATTCTGACAGAGCAGCCATGTTGTTACGTGCTGTTGCGTCGATTCTGACTCATAGCGACCCCGTGCAACAGAATAGAACCGCCTCCTAGGGTTTTCTAGGCTGTAATCTTTACAGGAGCAGATTGCCAGGTCTTTCTCCCGCAGAGCCACTGGGTAGGTTTGAACTGCCAACCTTTCGGCTAGCAGCTGAGCTCTTAACGGTTGTGCCACCAGGGCTCCTTGAGAGCAGCCATGTAGGGGGCTAATTGGCAGCATGGACCAAAGGATTGATGCAGCAATTCCTCTTCTAAGTATTTGTTTTAAGTAAATAATGAGCGAGGGGCACGAAGATGGCTGTAAAAGGATGTTCATGCTGTAGGCTTTGATATTTTCAGTAGTTGGACATAACCCCAGTGTCCAGCAAGAGGGGACTGCTTGAAGAAATCATGATACATCCATTCTAAGGAGCCATTCAAATGAGGCATAATTATTGCCTAGGAAGATTTCTATCAGTGAATAAAGCAGGTTACAAAACAGTAAGAAAGGTATGATTTATTATGTAAAAATTAAGTATATATATTCTCAGAAAAAAAGTCTTCAAGAGGCAACAAAAGGTAATAAAAGATTAGTAGCAATTACCTCTGGGTGTGGGAGGGACAGTTTAGGGGTGATTTTCCCACTTTTTTTCCCTCTGTAACAAAATGGTATTATTTGTTTTACAAAAAACTAAAATAAAAATTTTAGAAGGTTCTTGTACCCAAGGGATTCAGAGGTAGGTTAGGCTATTAATTACCCCTTTTGAGGAACGTCTGTGGCAGATTTTTAAATCTGGGACTGGGTCTCCCTGCTGTCCAGCCTCTCAGAGGTATGGCCCCCAGCTGTCTGCAGGTCAGAAGACACAAGCCCCCTTTCGCATTAGTCTGGGAGAACATTTGCAGCTACCTAGAAACTGGAACATTCTTGTGGCTGGTGGAGAGAAGGAAGTGCTGATCCTTCATTTTTGTTTTTCACCTTTAACCTGGAGTCCCCCGTGTCCGCTCCCCTGAGAGCTTTACAAGTGAGCGGCTATAGAATCTCCATGTTTTGTGTCTGGAGATTTGAACTGGGAGACAGGAGAACTGGGTGCCACCTCCCCTCACCTGCTCAGTGACCCTGGGCCGGCGACTTCATTCTTGGGGTGTTGGTGTTTCTCTCTCTCTAAGCGGATTCTTTAGCGCCCTCCCATTCAAGAACACTGTGGCTTATGTTCTGATTCTTGGGGAGAGTTGGATCAGGAGCAGATGCTAGGGAGGCTTGAGGTGGTGATGTGTCTGATGCCTGAAAGCACCCATAGCCTAGAGAAGTCCAGTGTGTCCTGGGAGTGGTTTTGTTTGCATTGTTGTTGTTGCTGTAGAGTCAGTTCTGACTCAACGATGATCCTGTGTGTGCAGAGAAGAACTGTGCTCCACAGAGTTTTCAGTGGCTGTGAGCTTTCAGAAGCAGATCGCCAGGCCTGTCTTCTGAGGCACCTCTGAGTGGGTTCGAACCGCCAACCTTTTGGCTACTAGTGGAGTGCTTAGTTATAGGAGTTTGTGTCACCAGGGATCTTTTTTTGCATTAGCTGATTCATTCCTTCTCTCTGGACCTGGTACACTGCCAGGCTGCCGTCACTGATGCTCAGTTAGGAAGTCTGGAAAAGCCCACAGATCAGCCCTCCAGGGCAAGAGTCCAGAAGTCATGGAGAACAGGGATATAGGGGAGAAGCATCAGCAAGTAAGCTGGTTCCTCCCTGAAGGATGCTCTGGTCCCAAAGATAACATGTTGACCTCCTGTCTGGAGGACCCACTTTAGCTTGTCTGTTCCTCCCAGTAGGCAGTTATGAAGTAGTGAGTTAGGTTTAAGGACTTGGGCAGGGGCCCCATTCTTTGACGGAAGAACTTTTTCCTGTGAGAAATACATTTACTAGCTGGGCAGTCCCTCTCCACCTTTCCTTTCCTTCCTCCCTCCCACAAGCATTCGTATGAGCACCTACTATGAGTCTGGAGCTATGTTCAGTGCTGGGGATACGAAGATCAACAAAGCCCCTGACCTCAAGGAATTACAGTCTACAGCAGTGTTTCTCAGATTTTAACATGGAGGCAGTCCCCTGGGGGTCCCGTTGAAATGTATTTCCAACCCTCTACGTCTCCTGTCTCGTCTCGGGTGGTGATGGAGAATTTGCATCTCCAGCAAGCCCCCAGGTGATGATAACGCGGGTAGTTCTGAGACCACATTTTGAGAACCACCCATCTAGAGTAGCCAAGTCTAGACCATCTGAGTCTGGGTCTAGAACTTTCAAGTATAAACCAGTGATTCTCAGTGTCTCCCCCGGAACAGCAGTATCAGCACCACCTGGGGACCTGTTAGAAATGCAAACTCCAGGGCTTCTCCCCCCGTACCCCATCCCCAAACCTACCGAATCAGACACTGGAGATGGGTCTCAGCAATCTCTATTTTAGCAAGTCTTTCAGATGATTCAGATACAGGTTAAAACTGGAGAACCATCTTTCTAGAGCTGCACTGTTTAATATGGTAGCCACTAGCCACAGGTAACTATAAAAATTAAAATTAATTAAATTTTCAATTAAAAAAAACCATTTCTTTGTCTCACTAGCCACACTTCAAGGGCTCAATAGCTGCACGTGGCCAGTGGCTACCATAATGGATAGTGTAAATTTCCATCATTGCAGAAGGTTTTATTAGACAGTGCTGGGAGCAAACACTTGAACAGGTGATCGTAATACAGGGTAAGAACATTGTGGCTGAGGGGAGCACAAGAACATCTTACCCAGACAGGAAGGGAAGCAGGACAGCTTCGGGAACGTGGCTTGTGGCTTGTGTCTTGAATGAGGAGGAGACAGCAGGGACTTGCAGGGAGGGGACTCTGGGCAAGGGCAGCAGCCTGGGCAAAGTCGAGAAGCCCAGAGAGTTGGCGATGCCCTGGGGAGCTGCCGGGTGTGTCTGCGTGTCTCGAGATTCTGGGGGTCAGGTCAAGAAAAGAGAGACGAGGTTGAAGGGAAGGCAGGCGCCAGAGTTTGAAGGTCTTTTCTTTCAGGCCGATGATTTTGGCCTTCCTTCTAAAGAAATGTGGAATCATGGGAGGATTTTAAGAGCAAGAGTGATGCTCCACTTTCTTTTTTTTTTAATTAAGGTGAAGTTCACAGAACCTAAAATTAACCGTTTTAAAGTAAACAATTCAGCGGCATTTAGTACATTCAGCCTTGTGCCACCACCACCTCTAGTTCCAAAACGTTTTCATTGCCCCAAAGGAAAGCCCTTACCCATGAAGCAGTCACTCCCACTTCCTCCTCCCCCAGCACATTATTCAACTTTAAAAGATCCCTCCAACGTGGGGGTGGGGAGGTGGGGAGAGGGGCAGGTACCAAGCTATTTCCACTGAGCCAAAAATTGTCAATGGGAGAAGCCCGTGACAAAACCTCCAGGAATACCCCCGGGTTCAAGGAATGCCAGAGTTGGCAGACACCTTAGTGATCTTTAGCCCAACCACTCTGGTGGCTAGATGAGGAAACTGAGGCTGAGGAGCAGGCCCTACCCTAGGCCAGTGGAGTGGTAGTGGTGGGGATGCCGCCCCGTCTGACCACTGCTGGCTCCTTCCTCACCCACTTGACTGCTATTACTCACACTTTGTTATACCTGACTGACTACCCAGCCATCTGGAAAGTCCTGTCTTGCTTCTTTGGACCTCAGAATCATTGAGGAAAATGTCTCTAGCCCCTGTGACGGTCTGGACCTTTCTCAGTCTGTGGGAGGCAGAGTGGCAAGGTGGAAAGAGCGAATGGCTTTGGAAGTGCGGACTAGGCTTGATCTCCACTCAGCTCCTTACTCGGCTTGGGAGCCAGTGCTGATCCGTGACTTCTCTGAGCTCAGCCTCCTCCCCTGGAAGTGGGGGTGACAGAACCTCCGCCCTGGACTGTGTGAGAATCAACGAGGATGTAGTCTGCTACTTGGCCTCTGCTAGGCCCGTTAGAGTCAGTCTTCACCCTAGAGGAAACCAGAGGGGCATGCCCCAAGGAGGGAAGAACTGGGAGGGTCAGAAGATACCCTGAAAAAGAATCATCTCGATGGCAACTTTTGCTGCTGTTGTTGTTTGGCCAGCGTATACAGGCAACTTGAAATAACATGTTGTTGTTGTTAGCTGCTGTCCAGTTGGCTCCTGACTCACGGCAGCCCCATGCACTGTCATGATCCATAAGGCTTTCATTGGCTGATTTTTCAGAAGTTGATTGCCAAGCCTTTCTTCCTAGTCCATCTTAGTCTGGAAGCTCCACCGAAACCTGTTCAGCATCATACAGCACGCAAACCTCCACTGACAGATGAGTGGTGGCTGCACGTAAGGTACATTGGTCGCCAGAAATCAAAGCTGGGTCTCCCACATGGAAGGTGAGAATTCTGCCTCTGAACCACCACTGCCCCCTCAAAATAACACGTGAATAATTTTAAAAGTGTTCTGGGCTTCTATCATTGGAAATTTTGCTCTGAAGCAGGAATGCAGTCATCTCAAAGTTGCACACATTTTCGGGCAAGGTGTTACCCCAACATTATGACTTGATTGGTACTTGTGGGGCACAGCGTTTGAACTCAGGGTGTGGCCAGGCTGGCTACAACTCTTCCTTCTCCTGGAGAGCCTGCAGGCGAGCTTTGCCTGAAAGGCTGCTGCCTCAGGGTGAACACTTCCCCTTCCTCGTTCTCCAAACAGGTTTCCTGTCAACTGTTCCGCAGCCTCCTCCTTCCTCTCTGCCTGGAACACTGCTGGGGGCTCAGGAAGCCAGGCAGAGCCCTGTATGCAGCTGGGCAGGGGCCAGCCCTGTCGCCAGGTTGTGGCAAGCGGGCTCAGTTCAAGGGGGCTGGGATGTGTCCACGTGTCCTGCTGTAAGGGGGCCAGTCTTGAGAGCCCGCGAAAGACAGAAGACAGTCAATGTTTTCGCAACGGAGTAGGACAAACAGTACCCGGAGCCCTGCTTCTTTCTCCCGCAGCCAACCTGCTACGTCAGGCCACGTGCTGCCTTCCCCTGTGCCGAGGCCCCAGGCCCCCCTCCTTGTCTTCCTTTTCCTTTCCTGGCCAAGCCGCTCAGCTCAGCTGATGGGATGAGGCAGCGTCTCCTGGAGTCAGCTTTTTCCCTGTGCCAGCGTAAGGATGCTCCACTTGGCTTGGCTCGCCCCTGCAGGGATGAGGCGACACTGAGCGGGTTGGGGGGCAGTGGGGGGCAGAGCAGCCCTGCCTTCTCCTGCCACCGAAAGGGACTCGAGCCCACAGCAGGGCAGAAGGCCTGGTTCAGAGCTGCCTGGTGTTCCCTTCCCCACCCCAGACCTAGTTCCCACCCAGGACAGAAGGACACCCTGTTTTCCCCCCTAACTGACGACTCCTCGGTCTGGAAAATCTTTTTGGCTTTATTTGAAGAGCAGAGCTGTTCCTTCCTCCCCCTTGGTGATGAGGAAACATTCTGTTGAATTTGGCATCCCGGCTTCTAGGAGACCTTGGTTGTTTGTAATTTGATGCTATCAGGTTGTTGCATAACCTTTCCCACCAGGAATCAGCTCTGCATCCTGGGCCTTCATCCAGCTTGGGATGGGGGTGCGGTGGGGGAAGGGCAGAGGTGCTGCTGGGTGAGGGATCCAGGGACAATGGGGACCAGGATGTTGGCTGTGGGCCCTAGCTGGGGGCAGGGCCATCTGGTGGGGGACCCAGCAGAAGTTGAGTTATGTCTCCTTCTGGCCCTTTGGCCGTCAGATTTGGTTGGAATGTCCTCATCACCACACTCAGGGCCACCCCAGGTCAGCCAGTCCTGGGTCCGAGCAGAGGCCTGGCTGCCCTGTGTCCCTAGAGAATTGTGTGCTCCCGGCATCCTTGGCAAGGGTACCTATTCATATTTGGCAACAAAGGTGATAGAACTTGAACTTTGCAAAACAGGGGAGTTTTCCTACCCGAGTAACAAATTCAAATGCCTTTGTGGGCCAGGCAGGTAACAGAAATGAACAAATGTTTGTTTTTGTTAAGTTGTAGGGAGTGCTAGAGATTAAGTAAATTGGAGAGAGGGCCCTGTTTAATGACATTCAAAATTAGTTTTAAAAAACCCACGCACACAGGCATATATATATGGTGCTCGCCAAGCTGAACCGTCAGAGGGCCGGGTTCCCTGTGTGAGCTGCTGGGTTGCTACTTCTGCTGTTTTCTACCTGTTTGTAGTTTGGGTTGCTTTTGGATTGCATTTGTTGGGCACTTCCGAGGCAGGCCCAGGGCCAGAGCACCTTGCTTGAAACTTTATATGCATTGTCTTGAGTAATTTTGCCCATAGCCCTATGAGATAAGTATGATCATTTTTTCCCTCTACAGGTGATGAGATTGAGACTAGGGGAAGTTAAGGATTCCGCTCAAGGCTGTATGGTTAGAAGGGGTGGCACTGGGATTAGAGCTCAGATCTGTCTGGCTCCAAAGGTGTCCTTCTGCTTACACTGCTAATATTTTTCAAAGTCTGATCCTTCACCCACAATCCCTGGTGGCATAGTGGTTAAGAGCTACATCTGCTAACCAAAAGGTCGGCAGTTCAAATCCACCAGGCGCTCCTTGGAAACTCTATGGGGCAGTTCTACTCTGTCCTACAGGGTCGCTATGAGTTGGCATCGACTTGACGGCAATAGGTTTTTTGGTTTGATCCTCTGACCATTGGCATCAGAATCACCCAGAACCAGAGCCCCACTGCAGACTTATTAGAATTTCTGGGGTGGAACTCATGAATCCAAACTTTAGATCCATTTTCCTGGTGAGTCCACTGCACTGAGAAGTTTGTGGACCTCCATATTAGCCACTCGGCCTTTCTGACTCAGGGAAGCATGGCAGCTGGGTCCTTTCCTTCCTTGGCCTGCCCTGTCTTGATGCATCATGGAATGCCACTTCGGTTCTGTAGCCAGGGAAGAACAAGTAAGCAAATTCATGAATCATGGTTCTGTTTATATTTTGGTTGCTGAGGCTAAATATTTATTGCTTTAAGTAAGAGGTTCTGCCTTAATTAGAGTCACAACTGACCACAAGTGCATAGAAATGCGTTCTCCTGGCCATATGACAGGCATTTCTCAACAGAAAGCCAAACACGACCAACACTTTCAACATCCAGGGCCACTGATCAAATTATTAAGGTTTATCTAAACTAAGAAATAGTTTTGAAATTGAAAAGTGCGTAGAAGTTTAATTTAAGGACTTATCTATTGTTCTTACTGATTGCAACTTATGATCCTATGGCATAAAAGTATAAAGGCACGAGCAGTATAAAACCTGTGATTTAAAACCACATAAGCCAAGAAAACCTTATGGGGCAGTTCTGCTCTGTCACATGGGGTCGCCATGAGTTGGAATCAACTTGACGGCACCCAACAACAACAACAACAAAGCTACATTTAGTTTTTAAACACAGTGGGTCTACTTCCCCATCTTGTCCCTTACCCTCTTTCGTCTGGAATGGTGGCTCTCCACGTTGTCAAACCGGAGAGCTTTAAAACCTATCGATGTACAGGTCCCACTCCAGGCTAATTAAATCACAATCTCTGGGGAAGGAGACTTGGCCTGGTGTTTTTTAAAAGCTCCCCTAGCGATTCTAATATGCATTCAGGGATGGGACTCGCCATCCTAAAAGATTTAGCTATTTCATTGCGTTCACCTTTAAGACACAGAATAATGCAATGGTGTGTACTGGCTGTGTAGTTAGACCTGGATTCAAATCCTGGCTCTACGGTTTGCTAGCTGTGTGACCTTGGGCAAATTACTTAACCTCTCTGAGCTTCGGTTTTCTCATCAAATGGAGATAACAGTGCCTAGCTCACAAGGTTGTCATAGGATTCAATGAGATTATGAGGGATCATTATGTTTAGAAGCACTTAAATTGGTGCTTTGTTATGTTGTTAACTGCCATTGAGTCGGCCCCCATTCATAGTGACCCTGTGCACAATGGGATTGGACCATGTGATCCATAGGGTTTTCATTAGCTGATTTTTTTGGAAGTAGATTGCCAGGACTTTCTTCCTAGTTTGTCTTTGTCTGGAAGCTCCACTGGGACTGTTTGGCATCATAGCAACACACAAGCCTTCACTGACAGATGGGTGGTGGTACTGGTCAGGAATTTAACCGAGGCCTTCCACATGGAAGGACCAGAGCCCCCAGCAACTTGGTGCTTAGATATACTATTGTTACTGTTATTATGATGTTGAACTTGGACTGAGTTCCCTTTAGTAGGGACAGGATCAGTGATGAGAATTGGGTGACCAGGGGCAGCTCTCCTGGGATTCAGCCTTTGCTGGATCAGGTAAACCACAAGCATCGTTGGCTACAAGCACAGGCAGCTGATAACCCTGGGGACCCATAAAGAGTGCTAGTGGGAGCTTTTTATGTTTTGCCTAACCTCAGCAGTGCCAGTGAGAAACTGGGATTTGGAGAAGGAAAATTTATTAATTAGGGGGCAGTAGACCCTTCTGGAGGAGTCCCTGGGTGGTAAAAACAGTTAAGGGCTTGACTACTAACCAAAAGTTAGAAGCCACCGAGGCACCTTGAAAGAAAGACCGGGTGATCTGCTTCTGAAAGCTCACACAGCCTTGAAAACCCTACTGAGTACAGCAGTTCTACTCTGCACAGATAGGGTCACCATGAGTTGGAATTGACTTGATGGCAATGAATTTGGTTTTTTTGTTTTACCCTTTTGGAAACCTCCTGGGGTCAGAGACCAATTCCTGTGTGATTTCCCTGGTGCTCTTTGCCCACACAGCTCCTTCCTTCCGGTTGTCCTTCAGAACAAATGGCTGTTTTCTTTGAACTGAAGCCTTTACCCTTCCTTAGCATCTGGCCTCAAAGGTTAAGCAAGTCTGTTTGGATTTGTCCACCATGGACATGCAAATAAACAGTCTCCATATTTTCATCTACCCCTACCACAAGCATCCACGCAATGCCCCTCGCGGGGGTGGAATGATCTGCAGAGCTCCAGCACCAGCATGGTGGATACTTCCTCCCTACTCTTTGGCCTTAAGCGGAAGCATAAGTCACGCATTCCAAAGTCACGTGGAAATGCATTTTATGCTTGCTGCAGTTGTGGATCCTCTGTTCACTATGCATGAATAATTGGGAGTAGACTCTATGTGTATTTATGGTGATGTGGCTCACAATGGGAAGAATGTATTTGAGAAATATCGGGCTAGATCAAAGCACTTTGCTTAGCCTGCCCAAACTCCAATTGGTTTTGCCAGCCCCACACCCTTAAACAGTTCATAAAACCCAAACCAAACCATTGCCATCGAGTTGATTCTGACCTTATAGTGACCATACAGGACAGAGTAGAACTGCCCTGTAGGATTTCCAAGGCTATAAATCACTCTGGAAGCAGATTGCCACATCTTTCTCCCGTGGAGGGGCTGGTGGGTTCAAACTGCGGACCTTTTGGTTAGCAGCCGAGTTCTTCACCACTGCACCACCAGGGCTACTAAACAGTCTATAGGACGTGAGTTTTGTGTTTTGTTTGTACTTTAACACTTGGTGGTCCCCAAAGCTGGTTATGAGAAGGTCCTAAGAATGCTGAGCATTTCCGGTGTGGCATGCTGGGCCAGGGACATCAAAGGTTCCGCATGTTGCAATGTGCGTTCAGAGTTTTTATTTTCCATGCCCTTCATCATAATTGCTTTTATTGTTCACTCCAGCCAAACGTGGGGACGTTGCATGACCACGGTCTGTGTGAGCCATAGACAGCGTTTGCCTTGGAAAGGCTTTTTACACGCTAACTTTGTGGAATACTTGGCCTCTGGCTCAACCAGCATGAGGGTGGGGTGTGTGTGGGGGTGGGGGGTAGTCATGGTTAACTCAGTGCAACATGTATTCAGGATGTTTCCATAAAGCATGACCTCATCTCTTCCAGCACGCTGGTCATCATTATATTGGTGGTCCCTTTTGACTAAGTGGTTACAAAAATAATTCCTTTAATTACCAAAGTGGAAATTCATAGATTGCACCTCTGTTCTTGCGGCCTCCCTAAGAGGCAAGAGCTATTACTAACACTGTCTCCACAACGTCATAACAACTCGTTAATTCAAGGAAGAGGAAAGCAAAACAAAACAATCAAATCGATGCCAGACCAGTTGTGGGGCATTGGGCAGATTAAATAGCTGGGGGGAAGCTTCCAAGTCTCTCTTTTTTCAGATAATTGTATTTTTTCATCCTAAACATCATGCTCATAAAACGCAGACGAATTCATTTATTCAACAAATATTTGTTAAGCATCTGTTGTATCTCAGGCGCTGTTCAGAGTGAATGAGATTGATGAAGGGCTCTCACGGTTTAAAAACACACAAGATGTGAGTAAATCAACAAACAATATCACTTCAGGTGGTGCAAGTGCCGTGGAGAAAATAAAGTGACGTGATTCCACGGAGAGTGACGGAGGGAACTGTTTACATATGTTCAGCCCAGGAAAATAAACTCATTTATTGAAAAATATGCACTAGTTGAGTAAAAATCACTGTTTACTAAGAGAAGTCGTTCCTTTACTGGGATTACTGGGAACTCTTGGAGAGGGCCTGTCTCTTAGCTGAAAAGAAGTCTCGAGTTATCACCATCCATGAACCACCTGCCTTCCCTCCTTTCACAGGGGGAAGCCCAGCCAAGCAGACCACGTGGGAGGGAGGACACCGGGTCCCAGCTCTGGCTTATTGGCCTGGCAGAGTCCCCATCAATGTCACCAGCACTGCTTTGTTAAGGTATGAGTCCCAAATTACCTTGAGACTTTGGGTTTTAGAGCAAGAAAAATCATGGCTGCTTGGGTGGCCAGAGACATCAGGAAACTCACGCACCACATGCCTTTGCATGATGGCAGATAGCTGGCTGGAGGTGGATGGCCGGCAGGAAACAAAGAGAGCTTTGGGAAGCCCTGGGAATCCCTGGCCCATATAGGTCTTTCTGCGAAGAGAATGTCCTAAGGGAGGAACTGAGAAGGAAGAGAATCCAAGTCAAAAGGAAGCCAGGTGTGCCCGCTACTGCTAGCGCTCTGATGGCAGCAGCATGGATTTGTCCATAAGGCAATTGCACGTGCTAATTAAAGTAACTAGTGCCTTGGAACTCCGATCAGGCCATCATCTGGGGATAATGTCTGAGTGAAGAGGGGCTTCGGGTGGGTTTCACTTCCTTTAGCATCGAGTCATGGTGGTGTCTGCTGAAGAGAAAAATCAAAAACCAAACTAGTTGCTGTCGAGTTGATTCCCACTCATGGTGACCCCATGTGTAGCAGAGTAGAACTGTGCCTCACAGAGTTTTGTTTTCTTTCTTTTCTTTTTTGTTTTTTATTGGTAGCATAGGATTTTCAATGGCTGATGTTTTGGAAGTAGATCACCAGGCCTTTCTTCTGAGGTGTCTTTGGATGGACTTGGACCACCAACCTTCCAGTTAGCAGCCAAACACTTAATCATTTCCGCCACCCAGGAGCTCCCTGCTGAAGAGAAAGAAGTAGCAAAAGAGGGCAGCAGTGACTCTTCCCTTGGCCTGGGCTGAGCAGAGGGGAGGGAATATATTATTTGAACCCTAATTATTCTGTCCTTGGGGGCAGGGCAGGTGTCCTAAGGGTGACTGTGTGGAGCCAGCCTGTCACTCACTGACAGTCAGATGGTCCCAAGAAAGGAGTTTAGATGCCCACTTGCCCTGGAGGGGAGGTGGCCCCACTAGGCCAGTAGGCAATGAGAATCCCCACATGAGGACACGCTTCCTACCCCTGGCAATGAAGCTTCTATAATGAGTGAGTCGCTGGATGCTTCCTGTATTAGAACAAACCCAAACCCACTGTCATCGAGTCGATTCCAACTCATAGCGACCCTGTAGGACAGAGCAAAACTGCCCCATAGGGTCTGCAAGGCTGTAATCTTTACAGAAGCAGACTGCCACATCTTTCTCCTGTGGAGTGACTAGCGGGTTTGAACCACTGACCTTTCGGTTAGCAGCTGAGTGCTTAACCACTGCGCCACCAGGGCTCCTTTATTAGAAGGATGGCTGTAAATGTGATAGTATCCCACCATCACTCTTATCTCCCCATTAAGTAGATCCAAGAGGCCAGCTTCTTGGCAAAGAACTTGGCTGTGGTGTGCAATATGAAAGCAATGCCATTGGGGTTGTGTAACCAGGGCTTCTAAGGCAGGCTTTTTGCTAATTCGGATGGGGACTTCCTCACTGTGGTTCTGGCCTGTATTCATTAACAAGGGGGACTCTCCACAGAAGCTGGTGCTTGGTCACATGCTCAGAGGTTTTGGTCTGGTTAAAGACTGATTTCCTAGTTCAAAGTTTCTCGCCCATTAGCTGAATGGGCTCTAATATAAAGAACACAGTCTAGGAGAACAAAGCAGACTTGATTGGCACCTGCCAGCATCCTCAGACCCAGTGGGGAGGAAGGGAGAGACGGAAGCCCAGGGGAAGGAAAGGGTAAACGGCTCTGGTGGCCAAAATGGAGGGTGGGTAGGCATTGTCTCTGGCAGCCTGTGGGGCCCCCTAGGAACCCCAGGTCAGCCCTGTGCACTCAGGAGGGGGCAGTATGCTGTCAGTGGGTGCCAGCAGGTGTGACAACAAGAGCGCAGCCTGGAGTCTGTGATGTCAGGCTGGCTGGGAAGAGGGCCAGGCGGGCTGCTTTTTATAGGACTGGCTTGGTGGAGTCAGAGCGCTTATTGAGAGGGGCCAAGTTCATGGGCTGGGTTGCACATGCACAAATAACTCAATGATCTCTCAGATTACATCACCAGAAACTGAGCACGCGCTTTTCCTTTGAGATCTGCATTCGCACCTACAGTCAACCACTGTAGTTATCCACAAGATCACTTGTTGATAACTTAGGGCCTTAGAGGTGGCAGCTGACTTAGGGGATAGTCTGATGACCAAAAGAAGCAAGTCTTGGTACAGGGTGGTACATTGGGTACACTTCATTGAGGCCTCAGGCCCCACCGGGGCACAATGCCAATATGCCACATTAGCCCCTCTTCGGATAATTTTTGGTGTTAAATTAGTCCTGATTGTAGCAGGAAAGTTTCTTAATAGAATTAACCCTTTTGCTATTTCCCCACGAGAATCCATGTAAAGCAAACTTGGGTGGAGCTTTCTTACTGCCCAGGCAGGTTGCTGTGTGCCCAGTACCTTTCCCCCATAATTCCCTCAGAGCCCGGCTCTAAGAAGAATGTCATTATGATGCTTATGCAAGAAACTGATGCTGATACGTCATGTTCTTAGGAGCCCAGCCAGGCACTCCAGCTCAGACTTCTTATTTATTTAGCACTTTATTCCTGGGAGGAATATAGATCTTCCTTTAGATCAGAGAGAATTCCCTTAAGCCACTCAGAGCCAAGGCCAGAGTCCCTTAAACCTAAATTCCAGTGGCCCCAATGAATTATGGGCTTCAGGGAGTAGTCAAGTTGGTGTAAATACTCACGGTGAATACCTGAAAGTACAAATGTGTGTGTGTGGCAGGGGGAGGTCCCCTCTGGTCCCCGTCCTTTTACCGATAACCAATGTTAATTTTTTAGTGTACACCTAGGTGATGTAATAAAGGTCTTGACCCAGAGCCCAATGAGACAATTACAGAATGGGGGAAGTTCATTTATTCAACAAATATTTGTTGTTGTGGCCAACTATGGGTCAATCATTGTTCTAGGGACTGGGGATACAGGAATGAACAAATCAGACCAAAAGCTCCTGATGTTTAGGAGCTTACCTTGGGGAGGCCAGGGCTTTGGTAGAGCACGTGGAAAAGCTCTGGTGGTTTTAACCTAAAATTCTAATGCAAAGTTTCTTAACTTCGGCTCAGTTGACATTTTGGCAGATAATGCTTTGTTGTGGGGGGATGTCTTGCGTACTGTGGGATGTTTGGAAGCATCCCTGACCTCTACCCACTAGATACCAGTAGCAACCTCCCTACCCTTCATAGCTATGACAACCAAAAATGTCTCTAGGTGGTGTCCAATGAAGGAGATGGGGTGGGGAGTTGGAGGTGGGGGTGGGAACTCACCTGCGTTGAGAACCAGGGCTTTAATATAATTTCTCTTGGCGATATACAAGAAAGTGAAGAGTCTGCTCTGCATCTAAGCTGGGAGGCCCCCACCTCTGTTCAGAACTGAGGGCCGCTCTTTTGGAGATGAACTGGGGTGAGTATAAGGTGACCAGAACCAGACTAGAAACAGTCTCGTTTGAAAAACAGCTAAAGCTGCTTTTTAGCTAGGAGCGCAGATAATCCCCTGGGGGTACCTTGTAGCAGTCTTCGGTTATCTGAAAGGTAATCAGTCATGTAGAACAGGGAGTCTGGGATTCTGTACTGTCTTGAGGCGCCCTGGTGGCTCAGGGTTAAGAGCTCAGCTGCTAACCTTTGGCAGTTTGAATCCACCAGCCGCTCCCTGGAAACCCTATGGGGCAGTTCTACTCTGTCCTGTAGGGTCACTATGAGTCGGAATCGACTGGATGGCAACGGGTATTGTCTTGAGGCACAGAATGAGGTCCTGGAAGTAGAAACTACAAGGAGCCCATGCTCCGGAAGTAGAAACTACAAGGTGCCAGTGTTCTGCAAGTAGAAGCTGTAAGGGGATGATGTTTCAGAAGAGGCTTCAAGGAGTCAGTGTTTGTGTGGTTTTCAGTGTCTGGTGGTTCAGATGTCACCCTCAGGGTTCCCTCCTCTTTCCTATATCTGGTAACGGGCAGGGGTGAGGAGGGACAGGAGATGGTCTCATACCCGCCACCACTCCTAGCCCCATCTCCAGCGTATAATGGATGCACATGTTTTGCTGCCGGGCAAGTTCACAGCCTAGGCTGGGGGCCCAGCCCTGGGATGGCAACAGGGCTGTGTGTGCCAGGCTGTGCCTCCCTCTTCCAGAGCTGGCCTTGGGGGCTTGGTTTCCCACCATGACACAAGGAGGGACTTTTTCACAGCCCAAGCTTGCCAACGCTGGACTGGGCTGCCTTGAGTCACTGGAGGTATTGAAGCTTTTCTCATTGGTGAGGGGTTTTCCTTGTGCATCTGGTGGACTCGCACCTCTGAGGTTCCTGCCAAGTTCTGAGACACTAGGATTCTGTGAATATTAGAATTAGGGCTATACCTTAATTATAATTAGGATGCTAAACTTCATGCTAGAGGGGAAAAAATAAGATGAAAAAGCATATAGTACATTCCAAAATCTAACACAGATCCTGTTTTTCTTGCTGGTAATTTGACACATATGTGACGCTGATCTCCTCTTTTAGGGGAGCAATTTAGAGAAAACTCAAACCACGCAGCCTTTTCAGACTGCAGTGCGGTGCTCTTTGCTTCCCGGTCTGTGGCAGGAACCTTGGACTTTGGACAGGTCCCTGGACTGTTCTGTACTTTGCAAGTGTTCACTCTGAGCTCCTTCAGTCGGCTTTCGTGTGGGATGGCAGCTCCTGGAGCGCGTATCTGGAGAGATAAGCCGCCAGCTACGTGGCCTGTGAAGGCAAACCAGAAAACACTCTGTACTGTACTCAGTGGAGAGATTCTGCCTGGGGTTGTAGGCTGAGCGCTGGGGAGGGGAAGGAGCTAGTAAGATCTGCAACCCCCCTCGGAGGATAGAGACCTCCGGGGACCTCAGGGTGGGGAAAGTGGGGTGATGTGGTCTTTGGAGGGGTCCCTGGGTGGTGCAGACTGTTAACATGGTGGGCTGCTAACTGAAGGGTTGGAGGTTCGAGTCCATCCTGAGATGCTTCAGAAGACAGGCCTATGGAGCACAGTTCTACTCCCACACTCATGGGGTTGCCATGAGTTGGAGTATCCTTGACGACCTTTTTTTTTTTTTTTTTTAAACTGGTGGTCCTTGAGGCCGCCCCATGAGTCAGCCAAAGTTTGCTGCGGTGCCCAGCGCTCAGGATGCCCGGGGCCTTTCCTGGGGAAGTCTAGCCTCACGTTGACCCTGCACCTGGCTCAGTCGAATCCACTGACTCAGTTGGCCTGGCCCTCAGATCAACAGCCCCGTTGAAGGCAGCCCCTCTGTCCTGGCTGAGAAGTTTTTCCCGACATGAGCACAGCAGGCTGGAGGGGGACGTGTTGAATAGTAGAGTGAAACTAAACTACATGACTTTAAAAAAAAATCACGTTAATGAAAAACCCCAAAATGCCAACAGTGGTTTCCTTTGGGCAATAAGACTAGTTGGGTATTTTTCTCTCTTTTGTATTTCTGTGTGTGCTAATTTTACCTACAACAAACATTTGCTATTTTAGAATGGGGAAAAATAATTTAAAAAAAAAAAGGAGGGGAGGAATGTTTCATGTATCATGGCATTCTAAACAAAGATTAAATATTTACCGCAGAGAAGCAGGGAATGAAAATCGAAGTGAACATTCTTTTGCGGACACCTGTCATACACTGTTCCCTCTTAGTGAGTGGCTGTGGCCTGGTTGGTGGCAGGTAGGACTCCTTAGATCTTAGAGAGAGGTCATAGTGATGTCTCTGTGAATAAGTATAACACAAACATTCAGTGAACACGTTCCAAGTGCCAGACCTTCTCCTAAGTGCCTTCCCTATGCTTCACCCACACAACCACCCCGGGAGGCAGGCACGATTATTGTTATGCCTGTTTTAGAGAGCAGAAGACTGAGGCATTGAAAAGCTAGATAGTAAGTGGCAGAGTGGGGATTTGAACCCAAGCAAGCAACAACCTGGCTGCAGAGCCTAGGTGCTGAACCACTGCAGCGCTCTGCTTCTTATAGGAGCAGGATCTGAGGTGGAAGCGGAAAGATAGGCAGGCAGAGAGGACGGGCCACACAGGAGGCTGCTGGTGCTTGGTCTCGGGCTGGTTTGGGTGGGTTGTGACCACAGTGTGGCCAGGGAGACAGTCCGGGAGCTGCCTGGGGCCAATGTGGTCTTGTTCCTCCTGCAGTGTGCTGGACATCTTCCCCACTGTCGTGGCCCTGGCCCAGGCCAGCCTGCCCCCGGACCGGCACTTCGATGGTCTAGACGCCTCTGACGTGCTCTTTGGCCGGTTGCAGAGTGGGCACAAGGTAAGTGGGAAAGTGATGTACAGCCGCCCAGGCTCTTCCACAGGTCAGCAGCCACCTCTTGCCCAGGACCTGCCACCTCGGTGCAAATAGACCTGTCCCTCAGAAGGTGCTTGCAAGTGGCTGGTTCAGACCCAGCTTAAGAAGCCCCGAGGGGGGAATCCTTTGAGATGAACCTCCCTTTCTACTCCCCTCTCCACTTCCCCTATAATGGATCCAGTTCATCAGTCCACGTTTATACATAACAGTTTGGCTCAGGGTGGGTGTACATGGGTGCTTTCTCTCTAATAAAGAATGATGGTGTTTTCACATGTGTTTCATTTTCAGGCACAGAGGAGGTGCCCAGTACAATTTTGTTGGATGAGATGGCTGACGAGTGTCTGTGACTTGTTTATTTTGGGGCTTCCCCATTAGAACGTGTTATAGATTGAATTGTGTTCCCCCAAAATATGTGTTGGAGTCCTGAACCCTTTACCTGTGGATGTGATCCCATTTGGAAATAGGGTTTTCTCTGTTATGTTAATGAGGCCATGTCAGCGTAGGGAATGTCCTAAACCTAATCACTTTTGAGTCCCGAAAAGAGCAGATTAGACACAGAGACGAGCAAGCACAAATAGGGGGAAGATTGATGCCACTTGAAGATTGCCAAGGCATGAAGGCACGCCGGGATTACAGAAGCTAAAGGAGACAAGGACCTTCTCCTGGAGTCAACAGAGAGCCTTCCCGCTAGAGCCAGTGCCCTGAATTCAGACTTCCAGCCTCCTAAATTCTGAGAAAATACGTTTCTGTTCTTGAAGCCACTCGCTTGTATTTCTGTTACAGCAGAACTAGGAGCCTAAGATAGGATGGACTCTTCTGGAGGGCAGGAACCTCAGCTCTCAGGTTCACCACTGAATTCTCAGTGCAGCTAACAGTGCCTGGCATCCAGCCAGAATCCAGTCAATGCAGATTGGATGAATGAATGAATGAGTGAGTGAGTGAATGAACACCCCCTTGGGTGTCAGGACAACAAGGTCTTTACACCTGATAGCCCCGGCTGCGGCAGAGCTGAGTACACGGCTCTGCAGCCTGTTCCTGATCGAGCAACCTCTGGCACAAGCTCTGGGCTTCCGGTTCCCAGCATCAGCTTCCGCCGTGTTCCCTCTTCAGTGCGCTCTGAAGCACTTGGTGGCAGCGAGAGCCAGGAAATGTCAGGCCTGGTGGCCTTTCCCTGTCATTTCCGTGTGTTTTCCTTTCACCAAAAGGAAGAGGAGGTGGGAGGAGGGAAGGAGGCCAGAGGAACACAGAGCCCCCTTTGTACGGCCCTTTGAGCACGCAGCTCCTCCGTTAGGGACCCGCACATCAAAGGTCTATTTACGTCTTTACCGAGGGCCACGTGGAAGTGACTCAAATGCTGCTCCAATGGACTGTGGTTACTGAAGCTGCCCTCCTCCATCCTCCCCCAGCCAGCTGGTGATGGTCCTCAGCGTGCCATTGGTGCTTCTGTGAACATCAGCGTCGGTTTTAGGAGTTGTCCGATTATGCCTGCAATTTCCGCTGAAGAAGTCCTGCTTTCCCGCAGAATATCTGACCTCCAGATCTGCACACCTCCCACACCTAGCCCTTGTCCGGACAAGCTCAGCAGGAAGATGGTTTCCGCCGTTAGCTTGGAAGTTAGCGGCGTGTGACCCTGGGGGGTTATCAAAGACGTCAGTGGAGAGGTGCCCCGGAGTGTTTATTATGAGTGTTTATTACCGTGGCTACTAATAGGATAATGGGGGTCACCAGGAAGTGCTTCAAGGACTGTGGTTGCCTTGACGTGCTGGTCCTGCCTGTGGAAGCCAGCTCCTTCGCGTTCTAACTTCCGTTCTCAATAGGGCTCTTGGTCTCTTTCGGAAAGACAGTAGTAGCAGCTAGCTGCAGCTTTCTGCCAACTCACGACACCCCAGCCTAGGGCTAACAGCGATTGGTCTAGTGCCCAAAAGGGTTAGGCCCAGAAACCAGGTAAGGGAACCAGATACAAGTCCCAGCACGGTTTGGGGTTTCTGTGGGGAAGGATGATGTGTGGTAACTCAGCTGAAGTCACTGCTGATTTGCTCCCTAACCACACCCCATGGCCCAGAAGGAAACCACCATAAGTTAAACTGCCTGCAGGAAGCTGCTGATGGTATCTTCAAGGGTAAAAGCACCGGGTGCTGGCACTGTGTGCTTCACACCCAGCCTTTCAGAGCACCGGATACCTGCAATGTTAGTGAAGACACTTGAGAGATTTGCGGTTTGAGGGTAACACAGGTAGTTGTTGGCCCTGAACTGGGGTCCAGTCTTCTCCGGTCAGTGCTCTCTACTGAAGCAAAGCGATAGAACTAAAGAGACTGGAGTAAGGAGTCCCAACTTTGTAATAGTTGTGGGGAAGGCCAGTAGCTAAGAATATGAATGATTATATATTTCATATTATTAATTATTACATAATATTAATATTATGGATGTATCTATATGTATATATATATAGTATGTTGCTGCTCTTAGTTGCTGTCAAGTTGATTCTGATTCATGGAGACCCCATGTGTGTCAGAGTAGAACTGTGCTCCTTAAGAGTTTTCAGTGTGATTTTTTAGAAGTAGATCACCAGGCCTTTCTTTGGGTGGATTCAAACCGCCAACCTTTTGGTTAGCTGCGAGCTTGTTACCATTTGTACTACCCAGGGACTCCGTATGTGTGTGTGCGTGTATATATATCTCTGTGTGTATGTACATGTACACACATACACGCGTTTACGTATATATTTTTTAATAAACACAATTTAATTGTGTTTGCCCTCACATATGTCCTGGGCTTACAAGGATCTTGTGAGTTGGAACTGTTCTAGTTTCAAGAAGTTTACAGTAACTCCTAGGCATTCAGTTCAAAACAATATGCAAACACTTCTCAGCAGTTGGGTTCTTCCCTATTTAGCAAGTGAAGTAACCGAGAGGTGAAGATGGAAGAGATGAAGCAACCTAAAGCCACATACCCTCTAGCCACTTCCCTAGGCCCTGTCTTGAGAGATGTAGCGGCAAATACTGGGTTATAGGTGTTCATACTGAACAGTCTTACCACCCCCTTCATCAGCTTCTGGGAACAAACCAAGAGCAGCTGACACCACACCACATATTCTTGCATCTGCTGCACCGTCTGCTCTGCTCATAATAGGTTTGGGCCCGGGAGTGAGGGCAACTGCGAGGAGAGAGATGAGAGCAGGGGAGGGGCGGGCCACAGTCCAGAACCAAGTATCCTTGTTTGTGCTTTCTTGACTCCTGACAGAAGCTGGAGGTGGAGTGTCACCACGCAGTCAAGTCCTATCTTAGCTCCAGCTTATTATGACCAGGTCCAAAAATTGTCAACAAACCAGAAGGCCTCCCTAAAGGCTCTGGAAGGCTTCCCTAGTGGCTCTGCATCTGGCCAGCCCAACCCAGCCTGGGGCTGCTGTGGGTCAGAAAATGCTTGGCACAGCCCTGAGGCCCTGTGTGAAAGAAAGAGCAGCAGGAGCTTTGCCACTTCTCTTAGGGAGGACCCTAGTGGTGGAAGACACCGTTAGAAGTGGCTGGCAAAGGACTGACCGCCTCGTCCACCCTTTTGGTGGCCAAGAGCTGCACATCTCTGCTTGGTGAGGTGGAGGACCCCACCTTCTGGGGATGGCATGCTGTAAGCACCGGCCTTCAGGATCTGATGTAAGGTCACTTACTGTAAGAATGGCATGGCGGCAGCGTCTCACGTCTAACTTCACCGGGGGGAAGGAGAATCAAGGTCAACAGCCCAAGGCTGATTGCTGTGAGGTGGAGGTCAGACATGCCTCCTCTTGCCACCATCTTTACCGATTCTGACACTAACCGTCCCTCCCACAGCACTCTCTACTTCTCTGCTGAGTTTGATAATTCATTGCAGTGGCCACACAGAGCTCACAGACAATATTCACAATTATGGGGTTTATTGGGGAAGCAGGTTCGAGAATGCTCAGGATACAGTTCTTCCATCAGGACAGCTTCTTTTCAGCCATGCCTGCAGGCACGCCTCTCTCTGGCCCCTTGGCCTCTGCCCTGCTTGGGCAAGTGTTACAAAGCTCTTTTAGCTTTACCAATAAGTGCTCAGAGGCACCCTACTCCGCCAGTAAGCCTCGGCTGAAGACGCTCCATGGGCTGACAAACCCAGCTCCACCAAGTGCTGAGAGGCACCCTCCTCCACCATCAAGCCTCCTGCCCAGAGGCACTCAACTTTATTGCTCTGTGGGCTGGAAAGCCCACCGCACCATCTCCTGCCAGTCTCTCCCTTGGGTCCCTCCTGCTGCCATTTATCTGCCACTGCTTCTCTGTCACTGCTTCTTGCCGGCTTCAGGGTTACAGCTCTCTCTCTCTCTCTTTCAGTCTCCTGGTTCCAGGAGCTTCTCAGCACAGGGATCTCAGGTCCAAAGGACATGTTCCGCTCTTGGCTCTTCTTTCTTGGTGTTGGTGAGATCCTCTCTCTCCCGCCTCTGGGATGGCTCATTTTAAGCCTTGTGGGATGGCAAAACTGACCAATCCCTTCATTAGGGTTCCATAGACCTTATTTGCATGGTCCCATGCCCACACGGGTGCCATGAACTTTATTTGCATTATTAGCAAGCTATTCAATCCCCTTGGTGGGCCACAGTTACCTTATTTGTATAGTCCCACCCAATCACTTGAGTGGGCGTTACAAGACCGTGGTGAGTAGGGCCACACAAAAGCGATTCATTGCACTGCACTTACACACTTAAAATACCAAAACACCATAAGGCAAAGCAAGCAAGCACACAGATAAGGAGGGCAACCAAGAAAATGCAACACATTTGCAGAATATAAGGTCATCTTTGAAATTCTGACCAGGCGTCTGGAGAGGAAATATCTTCGGCTTGGATTCATGTGTAAATTTGCCAACGTCCTTCCTATGTTGATATAAACAAGAAAGAAAGCTCTAATCAGTTCCGTCTGCTTAAAGGGAAAAAAAGGCATATACGACTTCTCCAAAACCCATCTAGGTTTCTGGGAATGAACTCTCCCACAGACTTGCTTCCTCTTGAATTGTGGAAGTTGCCTCTGGTAACGCCGAATAAATATTCTGAACAAAGCAGCCCACCCTTGTGGAATTTCTGTGACTTAGACTCAAAGTAACAGCAATTCCTTGAACCTGCAAAGCTTGTCGCTCATCTTCTGGATGATTTGGTGCATCATAGATCATTTGACAGTAGGTTTTCCAAGTCTCACGCTTCCTGCCTTCTCAAGGAGGAAGCAAAACAGCCTTGTGCGGTGAGAGGCTTGCTTTCCACGAGGATGGGAGAAATGAGGGTTTGGGAGCCCTGATGCCTTTTTCTGTTTGGAAGGAGCCTGCTGTCATCCTGCTCATGGGGGTATGGGGTACTCACAGGACTGTCATGAGAGCACAGCAGGCGGCAGGTGTGGGAGGTGCCCCACCCCCCC
>NW_004443964.1:13853147-13854047 GCF_000243295.1 Trichechus manatus latirostris | reverse complement strand
AAAAGACTGGGGAAGAGCTGCCACCTCAAAGTAGAGTCAACCTTAATGACGTGGATGGAGTCGAGCTTTCGGGACCTTCATTTGCTGATGTGGCACGACTCAAAATGAGAAGAAACAGCTGCAAACATCCATTAATAATTGGAACGTGGAATGTACGAAGTATGAATCTAGGAAAATTGGAAATCGTCAAAAATGAAATGGAATGCATAAAGATTGATATCCTAGGCATTAGTGAGCTGAAATGGGCTGATATTGACCATTTTGAATCAGACAATCATATGGTCTGCTATGCTGGGACTGAAATTGCAGAGGAATGGTGTCGCATTCATTGTCAAAAAGAACATTTCAAGATCTATCCTGAAGTACAATGCTTTCAGTGATAGGATAATATCCATACACCTACAAGGAAGCCCAGTTAATAGGACTATTATTCAAATTTATGCACCAACCACTAATGCCAAAGATGAGGAAACTGAAGATTTTTGCAAACTTCTGCAGTCTGAAATTGATCAAACATGCAGTTAAGATGCATTGATAATTACTGGTGATTGGAATGTGAAAGTTGGAAATGAAGAAGGATTGGTAGTTGGAAGATATGGCCTTGTTGATAGAAATGACACTGGAGATCGCATGATAGAATTTTGCAAGACCAACTTAGTCATTGCAAATACCTTTTTTCAACAACATAAACGGCCACTATACAAGTTGTGATGGTTCAGATTGTGTGTCAGCTTGGCTGGGCCATGATTCTCAGTGTTTTGATGTTGTGTAATGTTGTGATCACTTCCCTGTTGAAATCTGATATGTGATCACCCCCATGATGGGATCTGCTGTGGTGCTTGTGGAGGTGGAGCCTGTGGCAGCTCACGGACCCCCTCAGTCTTCATCTCTCCACCCTCT
>NW_004443964.1:13846644-13853047 GCF_000243295.1 Trichechus manatus latirostris | reverse complement strand
AAGTCCAAGCTGCACTAAAGGCATTGGCAAAAAACTAGTCTCCAGGAATTGATGGAATACAAATTGAGATGTTTCAACAAATGGATGCAGTGCTGGAGGTGGTCATTCATTTATGCCAAGAAATTTAGAAGACAGCTTCCTGGCCAACTGACTGGAAGAGATCCATATTTGTACTCATTCCAAAGAAAGGTGATCCAACAGAATGCAGAAATTATTGAACAATATCATTAATATCACATGCAAGTAAAAATTTGCTGAAGATAATTAAAAAATGGTTGCAGCAGTACATCGATAGGGAACTGCCAGAAATTCAAGCCACATTCAGAAGAGGATGTGGAATGAGGGATATCATTGCTGATGTTAGATGGATCTTGGCTGAAAGCAGAGAACGCCACAAAGATGTTTACCTGTGTTTTATTGACTATGCAAAGGCATTTGACTGTGTGGATCATAACAAATTATGGATAACAATGTGAAGAATAGGAATTCCAGAACACTTAATTGTGCTCACGAGGAACCTATACATAGACAAAGAGGCAGTCATTTCAACAGAACAAGGGGATACTGCGTGGTTTGAAATTAGGAAAGGTGTGTGTCAGGGTTGTATCCTTTCCCCATACTTAGTCAATCTGTATGCTGAGCAAATAATCTGAGAAGCTGGACTATATGAAGAAGAATGAGGTTTATCAGGATTGGAGGAAGACTCATTAACAACCTGTGATATGCAGATGACACAGCCTTGCTTGCTGAAAGCTAAGAAGACTTGAAGCACTTACTCATGCAGATCAAAAACTTCAGCCTTTAGTATGGATTACATCTTAACATAAAGAAAACAAAAGTCCTCACAAGTGGACTGATAAGCAACATCATGATAAATAGAGAAAATATTGAAGTTGTCAAGGATTTCATTTTACTTGGATCCACAGTTAGCGCCCACGGAAGCAACATGACATATTGCATTGGGCAAATCTTCTGCAAACGATGTGTTTAAAATGTTAAAAAGCAAAGACATCACTTTGAGGACTAAGGTGTGCCTGACCCCAAGCCATGATATTTGCAATTGCCTCATATGCATGCGAAAGCTGGACAATGAATAAGGAAGACCAAACAAGAATTGATGCCTTTGAATTACGGTGTTGGTGAAGAATATTGAATATACCATGGACTGCCAGTAGAATGAACAAGTCTGTCTTGGAGGAAGTACAGCCAGAGTGCTCCTTGGAAGCGAGGATGGCGAGACTTCGTCTCATGTACTTTGGACTTGTTATCAGGAGGGACCATTCCCTGGAGAAGGACATCATGCTTGATAAGGTAGAGGGTCATTGAAAAAGAGGAAAATCCTCAATGAGATGGATTGATACAGTGGCTGCAACAATGGGCTCAAGCATAACAACGATTGTGAGGATGGCACCGGACCAGGCAGTGTTGTGTTCTGTTGTGTGTAGAGTCTCTATGAGTCATAACCAACTCGATGGCACCTAACAACAACAACATATTAAAGAAAGATGTGTGTTCTTCTATGATGAGGATATGATTTTATGGTCATGAACTATACCAGTTATACCAGTTGCTATTGAGGGGATTCCAACTCATGGTGACCTCATGTGTGTCAGAGTAGAACTGTGCTCGCTAGGGTTTTCAATAGCTGATTTTTTGGGAAGTAGATCACCAGGCTTTCTTCCAAGGTGCCCATGGATGGACTTGAACCGTCAACTTTTGGGTTAACAGCCTAGTACATTAATCGTTTGCACCACCCAGGAACTCCGTACATGAACTAGGAGCGGCCTTAAAAGACAGCTAGTCTGTTTTGGTGTGTGGCCTAGAATTAAGGTACCTTATTGTTTTTCCTTTTTTTTTTTTTTTCAATAACTAAGACAATAGTTTACACACAGTGAAATGCAGATAGCACAGAACCGGACATTTGGGACTGCTTTAATAGCCAGATTCTAATCCTGACTCAATGGCAACTAACAACAGTTATATATGCTTAAAAAATGTATCTCAAAATTTGTTTCAAAGCCACCCCTTTGCATACTCCACACCACCCCTTCTCCATGCTGGCTTTGCCAGCTACGGACAATAGCTGAGCTAAGCCGGCCTGGAGCAGTCAGCATGTGTAATGGAAAACACACTGGCTTTGGAGTCAGACTCAGGTTCAAACTCCAGCCTAGACCTGCATATACTCTCTTAATGCTGTGAATTACATTGATTGATTTTCAAAAGTTAAACCAACTTTGCATTCCTGGGTAAACCCCACTTAGTCATGACATATTATTTTTATACATTGCTGGATTTGATTTGCCAAGATTGTGTTTAAAATTGTTGCATCCGTGTTCATCAGAGTATTGGTCTATAATTTTCCTTTCTTGTAATGTCTATGCCAGGGTTTGATAGCAGGGTTTTGCTGACCTTATAAAATGAGTTAGGAAGTGTTCTTTTTTCTATTTTCTCAAATAGTTTGTATAAGATGGGTATTCTTTCTTTCTTAAATGTTTCGTTGAATTTTCCCCAGTGAAACTGTCTGGACCTGGAGATTTCTTGGTAGAAAAGTTTTTGATTGTAAATCTAATTTCTTTAGTAGGTATAGGGGTATTCAGATTTTTTATTTCTTCTTATACTAGCTTTGATAAGTCGTATTTTCAAAGAATTTGCCCATTTCATCTGAGTTGTCAAATTACTGGCATAAAATTGTTCATATTCCTCATTATCCTTTTAATTAATCTTTTCAAAGAAGCAACTTTTGACTTTATTTTCTTTATTGTTTGTATGTCATTAATTTCTGCTTTTATTTCTATTATTTCTTCCTTACTTTGGGTTTGATATACTCCCCTTTTTCTAGCTTTCTAAGTTAGAAATTTAGACAATTGAATTTATATCCTTCTTATTTCTAATATAAGCATTGATAGCTACAAATTTCCTTTTTAAGCACTGCTTTATCTGTATCTCATCAATTCTGATATGTTTTATTTCCATTATCATTCAGGTGGAAATATTTTAAAACTTCTGTTCTAATTTCTTCTTTGACCCATAGGTTATTTGGAAATGTGTTATTTAATTTCCAAATGGGGGGCGTTTCTATCTTATTTTCGTAATTTCTAATTTAATTTTGTTGTAGGTATCTGCTAAATCCATTCAATGATTTTTTTCATCCTGTATCTTATATTTCAGTTCTAGAATTTCCATTTTGGTTATTTTTTATAGTTTCCAAATCTCTGCTAAGACTCCCTATCTGTTTACCCACCATGATGTTTTTCCCTCGAAGTCCTTAGACATACTTACAGTAGCTGCTCTAGCTTCTTCTCTGCTAATTCCAACATCTGGACCATCTCTGAGTCAGTTTCGTTCTTTCTTGATATGGGACACATTTTCCTGTTTCTTTGTATATTTAGTAGTTTGTGTGTGTGTGTTTTAATTGTAAACTGGACATTGTAGATGATATATTCATCTGGTTTCTGTTATCTGACTCTGCAGAGCATTCATTGACTTTTAGTTAGATTGCTAGCTGAGTCCCTTGAACTTGTGGAGACTTGCTCTTACTTTGTTAGGACTAGTCTCTTTCAGATTTTGCCATTAATCTTAGGGCAAACCCCTTAGTCTTGGGGCAAATCCCTTAGTCCTGGGCCATGGTCTTCTAGCATAGACCTTTTGGGACTTCAGTGGCAAGTCTGAGGTATATCTCAAGCTTCTCAATTTAATTAATGGAGCTCACACTCTGAACTATACTGTTCTGCAGTGGGAAGCAGCAGAAACAGCTTCTGAGCTATTTCAACCTGCTAAAATCCATTGCCAGAGTAGAACTGCCCCATAGGGTTTCCTCGGACCAGCTAGTGGATTCAAACTGCGGACCTTCTGGTTAACAGCCAAGCTCTTAACCACAGCGCCACCAGGGCTTTCACCCTGCTGCTTTTTGAGGCTTCCTGGAATCTCCCTTGAGCATGTACACTTCAGGTGTCAGTCAAGAATCTGAAGGGAGTTTATATGCAGATCTGGGGGCTTCTCCTGTATGTCTCTTCCCTCTCCAAGATTTCCCTGAGTTTTTATCTACTGTGGCAGCCCTCAACTCTGTCCTATGTTGCCTGAATCTAAAGAGACCTAGCTTTCTGCTTGAGTTCTAGTTACTCCATGATGCACAGACTGGAGAGTGCCCCAAGGGAAAAACCTTTTAAAGGTTTTCTTTCAAAAGATTAATTCCCTTCCAATTTCTGCGTGGCCAGGTTATTTTTTCTAGGCATTTAGGAACTCCTGTATTTCTGAGGGCTATTCTTTGCTTAAGGAGCCCTGGTGGCACAACAGTTAAGTGTTCGGCTGCTAACTGAAAGGTTGGTAGTTCGAACCCATCCAGCAGCTCCACAGGAGAAAGACCTGGCGATCTGCTCCCATAACGATTACAGCCTAGAAAACCTTATGGGGCAGGTTTACTCTGTCACGTGGGGTCACTGTGAGTCAAACATTGACTTGATGGCACCTAACAACATCCTTTGCTTTAATTCCTTTTGTTTATTCAGTTATGTTCATTTCTGTCAGACATCTGCATATTGTTTGTATGGAAAAGACCAAAAAAAAAACAAAATAAATCACTGAGAGCCAAGGATGCCGCCATCACTCCAGACCTTTTAGTCACTTCTTTCGGCGGCTGCCAGGTTCTAATTCATACAAGAGTTTCATCCTCAACCTAAAGTGCGATGCCTTCCTGTGTCATTCGCCAGACTGAATTCCTTTCAGTATACAGGAAAAAAGAACTCTAACAAATCAAATTTCCTTCCAAAGGGCAGAGATTAAAGATATTTGAATGAATGTTCTACTGGCTCTGAAGGCAAGTTCCAAGAATTCCAAAATCGTTTTGGGCCACAGGAACATCTTTAGAATGAGCAGATACTCCTGAGGTAATTTCTTTGCCCGGGAGAGCGGTCACTTGAATGTTCAAGATCTGGCACGGGTGAACTCATCTATAATCGACCGCAGCCCTGCTGTTTACAACATAGGGCCGAAGTTGGGGTTAATGAGTTATTCGTTGTCATCTTCTCTAGGTGGAGCGAAAGCCTGTGATGGGAGCGTCGGCCCTGAGCAGCACCACGAGCTTCCGCTTATTTTTAATCTAGAAGACGATAGTGCTGAAGACGTGCCTCTAGAAAGAGGTGGTACCGAATACCAGACCGTACTGCCCCAGGTCAGAAGGGTTCTTGCAGATGTCCTTCAGGACATTTCTGAGGACAACACCTCCAGCGCGGATTACACTCAGGATCCTTCAGTAGCTCCCTGCTGTAATCCCTACCGAATGGCCTGCCGCTGCCAAACCACGTAACACACGGATTTGTCCACAGGAGGGATATTGGGAAGGTGGATGGGGCTGGCTCATTTCCAAGCTTCGGTTTTACCCTCTCTACAGTTACACCACTCGTCTGTCAGTTTGTCCTTCTGCGGTGGCTTGTGTGGAAGCTATGTCACCAGTATTTCAAATACCAGCAGGGTCACCCATGGTGGACAGGTTTCAGCAGAGCTTCCAGACTAAGACAGAGTAGGAAGAAAGGCCTGGTGATCTACTTCTGAATATTAACCAGTGAAAACCCTAAGGATCACAACAGAATACTGTCCGTAGTGCTGGAAGATAGCACAGGACCAGACAATGTTTGGGACTGCCTTAACAGCCAGATTCTAATCCTGACTCAGTGGCAACTAACAATGGTTACGTAAGCTTTAAAAATATGTCTCAGAATTTTGTTTTGCAGCCACCCCTTTGCGTACTCCACACCACCCCTTCTCCATGCTGGCTGTGCCCTAACCAGCTACAGACGACAGCTGAGCCTAGCCGGCCTGGAGCAGTCAGCGTGTGTAACGGAAAGCACGCAGGCTTTGGAGTCAGACTCGGGTTCAAACCCCAGCCTTTGAACTTGGGCAGTTTAACCTCTCAGACTTTTAGTTTCATTAGTAACTACCTTGCAAGCCGATTCTGAGGGTTAAATAAGGCAGTGAATGAACATGGCGGGCATATTACCTGACACAGACAGGCTCTCAATACATGTTAGTTTCCTCGTTATGTCCCCAGTTTCGCTGGCCATTTTAGCACCAATTCATTCCAACCGATATCAGGAACAGCACATCTCCATCTTTAATATGCCTACAAATCACCTGGGGATCTTGTGAAAATGTAGATCCTGATTCAGCTGGTCTGGGATAAGGCCCGAGAGCCTGCATGTCTAGCAAGCTGGTGGGGAGGGAGGGGTAGGAAGGGCCCTTTGAGTAGCAACGATCTAGACAGACAAAGTTAGATTTGTTTCTAGAATGCTGTCCGATATAGTGCTGGAAGATGAAGCCCCCTAGGTTGGAAGGCACTCAAAATACACAGTGGCTGCAACCAACGACTTGAACACGCCACCGATCGTGAAGGTGGCGCAGGACTGGGCAG
>NW_004443964.1:13836597-13846520 GCF_000243295.1 Trichechus manatus latirostris | reverse complement strand
GATGAGGTCACGGACAAGGCCACGCCCTCCCCCCTTTTAAAGGTCAGATGACTATTCTAAAGATTTTAGGGGTCTGTTTTCCTTTTAAGCCTTCAAAGGAATAAAATAAAAATAATTTTAAAAAAATCAACAATGCATTGCCATGATTTTATTATTAGTGTCCTGAAAGGGACGCAAAGGTAATACATGATTTATTCCAATCACTGCAAAAATACTTTGCCTGGCTAAAATACTTTCTCTCTTTATATATGTATGTAATGTACAAGAAACATAATTAAAAGAGATTTTCTTACAAGTACATTTTTACATAGCATACATTT
Organism: Trichechus manatus latirostris; assembly: GCF_000243295.1. Taxonomy (NCBI): domain Eukaryota; kingdom Metazoa; phylum Chordata; class Mammalia; order Sirenia; family Trichechidae; genus Trichechus; species Trichechus manatus. The sequence continues at coordinate 13,846,200 of NW_004443964.1, read as the reverse complement.
AAAAAGGATGCCCTTTTTAATAGAAAATTCTGGTTATATACCAATACGGTTAGTTAGCATTCACACTATGGTTTTAACGTATTTTAAACAGCATGAGTGTACACATGTCTGCTGTGCCTGCTGGCAACAGGGCTGAGGAGTGTTTGGTGACAGTTCACCAGGTCCTGTGGTTAGGCCACGGTGCACCCGCCATGCCTGCCCCCCTTTCTGTTCACACAAGCGCACGCCATTCTTCCACCTCGTTTTCTCCAGAACCACCTGACAGGGGATGTCCTGATTTCTGAAGTGTGCTGCTCATCATGATTGCTTCGTTTTGCCCTTCTGACTTCCACGGCACAAGATTATCTACCAAAATCAAAACAGAACAGCCTTACTCTTTCCGGGAAGAGGCTGTTAGGAAGGCTGTGTTAGCAACAGATCTGTCCCAGGTGGGGTCAGCAGGGAGAGGCTGGGTGCCTCTTGTCCGTGTGACCACAGACGGACCCACACTCATGACTACAGGAGAGCCACCCAGCTTACTCAGGTGTAGACTAGTATGGTGCAGTTTCAGAAAATACTCTATCTCCAACGTGTGTGTGTTTATATATATACTTTTTCAAAAAAGGCTCATCTTACGTGTAAACACAGATTACTAACTCATTTTTAATGAAGTCAGTAAATACCTTTGGTGCCAATTCCCTTACTCCTGGTCACAAGATGAAGACGATGCTCGGAAAACACACAGACTTGTACAGGATGGCTTGGTACTGAAATGAAAACTCCTTACCCGCCTGAATACAACATCTTTCTCAGGTACCAGAAATGATCAATTCTCTCTCTTTTTTTTTATTCACTGTTCTTGCAGCAAAGTACATCCCAAAGAGATGAGTGATCATATCAGGAGAATGTCAGTCTATTTAAAAAAGGTGGATCGTGACAACCCAAGGAGCCCTGGTGGCACAGTGGTTAAGTGCTTGGCTGCCAACCCAACCCACCAGCCGCTCTGTGGGAGAGAGATGTGGCAGTCAGCTTCTGTAACGATCCCAGTATAGGACACCCTATGGGACAGTTCTGCTCTCTCCTATAGGGTCACTATGAGTCAGAATTGACTCGACGGCACACAACAACAACATGTTAACCCACGTTCTTGAGGCAAAGGTTCAGGTAGGATTTGTTGTATCTGAGCCCTATGCAGGTTATCCAGCAGCTTGTGCTCATATCTGTTTAAGAGAAGTGATTTTTACCAAGCCAGGACTCCGAATTCCTTTCGCAATCCCCGGCGTTTTTAAAGACTGTGATTAAAAATGTGAATCCTACACTAGTGTTTGCAATAGGCATGAATTCAGAATAAAGACAGAGAGAGGACGTTTTCTAGCATCTCAGCTTTAACATTTCTGTCCATAAGGACTTTCATGAGATGTCCACATGGAGGGGCCATCCCAGAAGGTCTCATGCTCTGGTATTTCTGTGGTGAGAGGAGGCGGCCTGCCTGTTCCTGAGCCAGTACTGTACCGGAGCACTGCTTCTCTCCTCACCATCTAAGCTGCAGGCTTGAGGGCAGGGCTGGGGTTTTTGGTCCCTTCCATGACCTCCATAATGCCAGCACCGGGCTTCGCTCATAGGGGCCGCCCAACTTGCTAATGTCTGAGGACCATTCTAGAGGCTCTGGGTAGTGTAAAAGGGTTAAGTGCTCGACTGAAAGGTTGAAGGTTCAAACCAAACCGCCCAGAGGCACCTTGGAAAAAGGGTTAGGCACTCTGCTTCTGAAAGGTCACAGCCTTGAAAACCCTATGGAGTGCAGTTCTACTCTGCAACACGTGGGTTGCCATGAGTCAGGATCGACTCACTGACAACTTTTTTTTTTTTAAACCACCATTCTAGGGACCCTTGTTCAGTGACCAACAATCTTGCTGGCAGGAAGTATTCCTTACATATAAGTAAAAAATCCCCGAAGCAATTTAAACCAGTGTTCACTCATTTGGTCCTTGAGAGGGAGCTAGGAGAACTGGTGCTCCCCCAGCTTCCTGGCTGTGTGCGCATGAACAGGCCGCGGGGCAATTTTTAGCACTAGTTCTTGAGCATCTCCAGTTTCTTTTTCCCCAACAAATAGTTTACCCAGGTGCCTATTCTTTTTATACAGGTTTTCTTTGGCAAGAAACCACCTCGTAAATGCAAACAGCCATAGCACCCCCATTCTGCAAATATAAGAGGCTGTGAGGTTTACTTAGATGGCAATTAACAAGATAATTAAGACTCTAATACTCTGTTAGAGCAATCACAGACTTTTACCAAAATTACTGAAATGGAACCTAATGAGTGTCTGAAGGCGCTAAGCCTCGGCAGAGTAGGCTGGTCACGTTCCTCCCCACTGTGTCTGACTTAGAGAGCTCTGGTTCTGGGATGACGCACCTTCAGGCAAATAACCACCAACTTCTGGGGACTCAGAAATATTCTTTATGGCTCACTGGGGCCAAAAGAACCCAAAGTTTTCATTGGTTTATAATTGGGCAGCAAGCCAGCAGCCGTTTGTTAATTTATAATTAGTATTTTTAATAGCCACTGCACCCCACCACTGAAAAAATAAACTTCACTTGCTGGCAATGTATTTGGCAACCTATCTATGAGAAGCCCGAGATGTAAAGCTCAGCCTCAGATGACGCCAGGGGAAATACAGCTCCGCACCGCTCTTCACACACAAACGGTTGACTGTAGAAGGAGAGGGCCTCACACCAGCTTTTTGAGCCAAATCTGCTTACTAGACTGCCCCATGGATCTGTGGGAGAAAAAGCCAGCCCTGCGCTCCAGCCTTATGCAAACGGAATCCCACCAACACAAAACAATCAGCAGGAGAAAACACTGCAAGCAAGACCTACCAGAGCTACCTCTCTCTGGCTCTGGGAGACTCAGCTCAGCTGGCTCTCCAAGCCGTGGCCGAAATGCTGCCTCCACTCTAAATGACTGCAAGTTGACTGTCGGGGGTGTTTTCTAGCTGAAGCTCACAGGAGGGACCTGTATGTTGCTTCAAATGGAAGCCTGAAGAATCAGAAGCTAAGGCGGCCCCGGCAGCCATCCTTCTTTGCAGTCTCAGACGCTGGAAGAAGCCAAGCCTAGTGCTCAGCCAACCATGGGCCCCTCCTGCCAGAACAGCTGGGGCAGGATGCTGAGCAGCCAGCCTGAGGTGCCCAGGTGAGCTCAAACATGTGGCTCCACGACTGTTCTTGAATGAGTGTCGCTGCTGCTGCTGGAGCGTTCTGCCCAAGACAGGCTGGGGAGGGGTGAAGCTGAGCTTGCCTGCAGAGGGCAGCAGCCCAGGCTTGGAGTCCTGCACACACAGCCTAGCCCTGAAAAAGCCTCACCTTCAGCACCACGAAGGCAGCATTCCACAAAAGCGTCCTTAGGAGCCCAGGAAAAGCAGAGTTTTACCCAGGCATACGTGCCTACCTTAGGAGCAGCAGAGATGGCGCTAGAGAAGCAAAAGTAAAGGATTTCAGGCCTCTGAATGCAAGAGGCCAGTCAAGGGCTCCCTGGATTAGTACTTGGTTATTCTAATGCTGTCAGGGTTTAGCATGACGCCTAATGGCTCGACTGCAGGATCTGAAGCACACGGTACAATCAACCTTCTGTGGCTTTCTCGGTATTAGTGAAGAGGATTAGCCGTTACAGACTACGTAACAGGGAAAGTCGCTTCGCCTCGTGTACGAGGTGAAGGCTTTCTTCTAAGCATACAGACTGAGCTGCTCTTTTACGGATTCCTAATGCTCACAGGGGGGAATTCATTCTCATCATCAAGACACACTGGTCCCGTGGCAAACTCGTGTTCAGGAATAACCTCTCCTCGGAGCGCCCCGCCGTCCTCAGAATAACCTGGAAACCAAGAATGAGAAATGCCAGAAATGAAAGAAGCCGTGTGTCTGTTCTTAAGCCATGACCCAGAGTGGGACCTCGGAGAACAGGGCGAATCAGAGAAAACCGTGGAGGCAGTCTTTGAACTCGAGTGACCGTGCTTTAGATGAGTCCAGATCCACCACCATGTATGGCCTCAGAGCCTCTGACCGGCGGGTGGGCCAGCCTTTCCCCCGCGCCATGCCTAAAGTTTTACACCTCTTTGGAATTCTCACGGAGGCAACGGGTTAGAGTTACTTGTTACGGAAATTATCAACTTGTGCTATGCCTGCCATCTTTAAGGACCCAAGTTTAAAGACTATTACCACGGCCTCAGCTCCCTGGATGGCGCAACTACTAACTGAGGGGTTGGAGGTTTGAAACCACCCGGTGGCGTGTGGAAGAAAGGCCTGGCAGATCTATTTCCAGAAGATTATAGTCACTGAAAACCCTGTGGAGTGCAGTTCTACTCTGAAACACACGGGGTCGCCATGAGTCGGGATCAACTCAACAGCAACTGGTTGTTTTTTTTTGACCGTGGTCTCACTTGTGAGGAAACAGCTCAATCAGGGAGAGCACATCCACAACGACAACGAAGGGAGACAGGCCCTGCATCCGCTCACCTGGCACCGTGGAGGCTGAAGATGTGCTGGGTCTGGCTACAGTTGCTGCGTAAGACTGAGGTAATGAAGGTCTGAGGTCATTTTCTTTATTCTCTTCTGTTGTTTCTGAGCCAAGCAAGCTAATTACAGCAATTAAGAGGGGGGGAAAGAAAGAAAGAAATCATCACACATCCAGAACACCTTCAAAAGGAAATGCACTAGGAAGCACGCGCTTGGCCACACGAGTTTAAATTATAGACCCATCAGGACGCTACTAGGTCAGTATGAACCCAAGTGACCTTTCGTTACCGGGAGGCAAGCACTCAGCTTCAAAATGACCCATTTCTCTTTATTTAATAAGTGACGACTGGTCCGTGGCTATTCCTGGTACACTCGGCAAGGGCACTAAGACATGCTAACAAGGAGGGCATCCACAGGGGAGGGACAGTGGGCACCGCATGATGTCCTGCCCACAGCAGGAAAAGCGGTCACCCTGCACTGTGTCGTGGAAGCCGTGAGCCCTTTTGGGTTCAATTCAGTAAACATTCTGAGCACCCATTATGTGCTAGGAACTGTACTGGGAGTAGAGGTCACATTACCTTTTGAAGGTTACTCATCGTGGCACCTGACGTGGGGCCCCCACAAAGCAGACGCCTACCACGGGTTTGCCACCGAGACGCCGGTGACCAAGCAATAAAGAGCGGGCGCACTGAACTTGTCACTGTTCTCGGAGAAGTGACAACTCTACAAGACCAGCTCTTGACAGGCTCTTTCTGAAAACTAGCCCCTTCACCTGTGGGTCTTGATTAAGACGCACTCTCCACCATCCTGAGGGTCCAAGTTGTAGATGTAAAGGTGTCCACTGGATGATGCAACCAACAGCCTTGGCAATTTCTGGATCCTAAGAGCCAAGGAAGACGTGAACTGAGGGTACAACAAAGATGGGTAATGGACTGCCTTCAGTCAGACTTCACTCACCCTAGCCGTCACCGACTTCTTCTCCTGCCACAAACAAAGCCCTTAGCCCACTGATCCCAGGGTCTGGGTTTCTGGCTCTTTGTTTGTGGTCTGCCATAGCAATCTCCCTTAAGGATTATTTCTTGCCTAGGAACATAATTGCAATGTATGTAGACACTATTATTCTTTGAAAAGCTACCGCCAGCTAGAACTTTAGTTTACCTAAACGAGATGTTGTTTCTATCTGCTAGGAGTCCCTGGCTGGTGCAAACGGTTCAGGCACTTGGCTGCTAACCAAAAGTCTGGAGGTTAAAATTCACCCAGAGGCAGCTTGGAAGAAAGGCCTGGCAATCAACTTCCAAAAATCAGCCATTGCAAACCCTATGGAGCACAGTTCTACTCTGAAACATATGGGGTCGCCATGAGTTGGAATCTACTTGGCGGCAACTGGTTTGGTTTCTCTTATATGCATCTCTGCCTTTAAAAGTGGCAGAAAGGGCAAAAATGCAAACTTAGCTCAGCATCATTGCTGGTTAGTTTTCTTAAACGTTTTTCATATTTAAACTTCTTCGATAAAGTATCAGCTTCAATAAAACATCCATTAACCCCACAGATGCCTGAACCTAGACCATGGAACTACAGACTTTTTTCATAATTACAGAAAAATAGGATTTAGCATAAGACAAGGGTGACCGCTCTCACCACTTCTAATTGACACTGTCCTGCAGGTTCTAGACCACGTCATCATAACGGAAATTCCCACGCCAGCTTCTGCTGCCCCTGAGAATACATATTAAAATCAGGCAGGAGAGGCCGCTGAGGGGAGACTGCGGGCCACAGGGTTTCCATTCTGTTCATCCTTCTGTTTGGCCTCCTTCTTTTCTTTTTACATGCCCAGGGATTTTGTGCTTTGGGAAAATACACTTCTCGAAGTTTATGCTTGTTCAGAGAGGGTGGTGCCATACATACGTTGACAGCGTGCAGATATTCCTCTGCCCGGAGAAACTGAGACGCCCGGTGGCAAAGGCCCTGTCCTGATTCATCATGTCTGACACTTGGGCAGGGAGGTAGTTGGTGGCAGCCATGAACACCTTTCCCATGTAGCTGCTCCAGGTCGAGGGCTCTTCTGGGCGGCTGTGGGGGCAATGAACAGACGAAGATGGCGCTGAGCTGCTGGCGCCGCATCTCCCCAGTAAGCTAAACACCCAGATGTCATTAGCTGCGCGCACCATGATGGGAAGAAACTGTGCCTTAGCATAATGTTCTGCCCACCTGGAACACCTGGGGACACATTATTCTGGCAATCACAGAACAACAGAGAGGGCTCGTTTGTCCCGCGGGAGAGCGTTCCAAAGCTGCTAAAAGGTTCCCAATGCCCTGCGCTCCTCCATTAACAAAGCTGTATCTGGCGGTTAGTCTGATTCCTAGATTTCCAAAAGAGGGCTGGGGCAGAGGCTGCGATGGGTTGGTATCTGGACTCTGTAAAGGAAGCTCAAGCCTAGCTCTGGGCTCCCGGAAGAACGGACCGATCTCAATTTTAAGGCTCCTGAGCCAGACTGAGTGGGAGGTAAGCCTCCGGACACAATGCTCGGGGCAGGCGTTAATTACAGCCCGCAGCCACCAAGTACCCCGCGGTTCCTAATAGTGGAAACAATTCAAAGGGACCTGGTCTGTCCTCTTCAGTCAATCAAACTTCATCCCAGGGTCTCTGCCAGACAAAGGGGGGGCTGCCCTGTTGGAGAGAGACAGGAGGACGGACTGACTTGTCTCTGCTCAGCACACAGGCAGCGCAGTGAGGGCCAGGGCTACTGCAGCCATCGCAGAAGTACCCACTGGGGCCAGATCCTGGTGCAGACCCACGCGCTGAGACTCAGAATTCCTGGGGCTGATTTCTCACTCTGTTACCACTCGGCTAGGTGATCGCCGGAAAACCTCTCTGGGCCTTGATGTTCTCGTCTGAAAGTGAATGGAACCCGTCTAGGCGTACTACTATGATTCTCCGATCCTAAGCATCACAGAACTTACTGGTACTGCTTGCCCTAGAGCTCTGTGCTAAGGACTGGGATTTACAAAGAAGTATAATATCCAGATCCTGCACTCAAGGTAGAGGCAGAACACAGACATAGACACAGAACAGCATAAGCAATTAATACAAAGTGTTGCTACTCCAGGTCCACAGAGGAGGGAGAGGATCCTTAATCTTTCAGTACCCATGTCTCCTCATAACAAAGGGGTGGTCACAGGAACCTACCCGACAGGGCTGGTGGGAATTATGAGGTGACGTACGTAGAGGGCTTAGCATAGTGCCTGGCAAACGGCAAATGCCATTTCATAAGATGGAGTGGCTGAAGAGGTTCTGGGGGCGGTGGTCACCGGGCTGAGCTCTGTAGATAGGCCTGACTCAGAGCCAGCTGGGGGCGAGAGGAGGGCACTTCACATGCGTTCATGGATGAACAACGTTCGGGAGCAACCAACAAGCTGGTCTGGCTGAGGTCGAAGGGTCTGGAAGACTGCAGCAGAAGATAAGGGGCCCCGGGGCCCACTGAGGAAAACCCTGAAACCCAGGCCAGGGAAGTGGGACTTTATTCCCAAGGGCAAAGAGGGGTTAGGAAAAGAAATCTGGCTAGAAGATACCAGATGAATTGGTAAAAAGACTAGAAGGAGTGAAACCAAATAGAAGGTTAATGAAACGGACCGGACAGGAGATGCTGAGGACTTGGGTAAGGCCGATGGCGAGCGAAACAGGAATGAGGAGGCAATTGGGAGCCATATCATCGATGACCTATGGACACTTGCTATATGGTCAAGGGGAGTTTCCAGAATGACTCTGAGGTTTTATTCCCGACTCCCTGAGGTCACGGACAGAAATAGGAGAGCCTGGAGAGGGAACTGGGTTCAAACGGCAATTTCAAGCTTCACGCCCTGGTAATAAACGCACACAGAGACCAGTGAAGCGAGCTGTTTGAGATCACCCGATCACCGGATCTCAGGCTGAAAGGTGTGTCGACAGTTCAGCCACCTTCCAGTGTTCAAACTGATTACAGCAGGTGATGAATCAAAGCTTCGGAAGAGATCAGGGCTTGCGTTTTACAAGCTCTCTGAAGAAGTGATAGAAAAGTCTAGAAGGTACATATATAATCTCTGGAGAAAGTCTGCAGAGTAAGAAGAACCACAGGGCAAACAAGGAGCCTTGGGATACACAAGCACAAGGATCACTCAAAGGGGGAAAGATGCAAGAAGACAGCAGCCCAGGGTTTCAAATGCCAGGGGGCTAGGCTTCCAGAGGAAAGGCAGGATCAGGACTGATAAATCCAATGGATTGGTGACTTGGCTGCTGGTGACCTTGGGAGGATTTTCAGAAGAGGGAGGGATAGAGGCCAGGAAGTGTGTGTGTGTGTGTGTGTGTGTGTGTATGTGTGTGTTCAGAAGAGGGAGAGATAGAGGCCAGGAAGTGTGTGTGTGTGTGTGTGTGTGTATGTGTGTGTGTGTGTTCAGAAGAGGGAGGGATAGAGGCCAGGAAGTGTGTGTGTGTGTGTGTGTGTGTGTGTTTTAATAGCTACACTGGCTAACTCTTATTAGTGCTTACTATATGCCTGGCACTATACTCAACGAGATGGATTGACACAATGGCTGCAACAACAGGCTCAAGCATAACAACGACTGTGAGCATGAAGGAGGACCCGGCAGTGTTTCGTTCTGTAGACATAGGGTCACTATGAGTCGGAACCGACTTGACGGCACCTAACAACAACAACATACTAAATGCTTTAGGTCAGCTAACTTAATCTTCACAACAACCTTCAGATGCATATTCCATTACTATGTTCATCTGACAGATGCGGAAACGGAGGTTGAAGAAGATTTAATTACTTGCCCAAGGTCTCACAGCTGGTGAGGGGCAGGGCCGGGATGCAAATTCAGGATGGTGGCCCTGGATTTTGTGTTTTCATGAGTTACGCCACAAAGGTTTTGCTAACATATACTCAGCATGTTGTAAAGACATAACAAGCACAGTTACGTTTATGGTGTTCAAAAATAATCACTACATCTAGCTCAATTGGCATAACACGGTTTATAAAGACAATGTTCTCCATTCTACCTTGGTGAGTAGTGTCTGGGGTCTTAAAAGCCTGTGAGCAACCATCTAAGATACTCCACTGGTCTCATCCCTTCGGGAGCAAGG
>NW_004443964.1:13786080-13836089 GCF_000243295.1 Trichechus manatus latirostris | reverse complement strand
AAAAATGGTTGAGAAGTTAGAGGGTTGACATGTTGAGGGGTTGTTAACCAATGTCATAAAACAATATGTGCACTACTGTTTCATGAGAAACTATTTGTTCTGTGAGCCTCCATCTGAAGTACAATAAAAAAAAAAAATCGTCTACAAAAAAATTAATAATAATAATCACTTATACTAGCAGCGTGCAGTCCTATAGATGCCCAGGGCCTGGCCTCTGTAGTCTAGTGGGTGCTTCATGGGCTGACATGCAGTCTACAGCCGGTGTCGTACTTGCCTGTCGGAGAGGTGCTCCAGCTTGAAGATGTGCACAGTCTCGGTGTTGCTGGAGGCACAGAGGAACTGCGAGTCCATACTGAACACCAGGGAGCTGATGGTCACGTACCTAGAAACACAGCAACATGGGGCCAGTGAGCCAGACAGTGAGGGCGCTGCCTTAGCCCGCACAGGTGAGCTTTCTAAGGAAACTAAATACATCCCGAGGAGTGCCTGGTACTCTAAAATCCCTTTAACGTTATGTTATTCCTATTTAGAAATTCCAACCCATTGCTATCAAGTCGATTCCAACTCATAGCGACCCTATAGGACAGAGTAGAACTGCCCCACAGGGCTTCCAAGGAGAGGCTGGTAGATTCGAACTGCTGACTTTTTGGTTGGCAGTCAAGCTCTTAACCACTGTTCCAGCCAGGCTGGTGCGATGGTTAAGAGTTCAGCTGCTAACCAAAAGGTCGGCAGTTTGAATCCACCAGCAACTCCTTGGAAACCCTATGGGGCAGTTCTACTCTGTCTTATGGGGTTGCTATGAGTTGGAATCAACTCAATGGCAACAGATTTTTTTTTTTTTAAGAAACTAACGTCAGAAAGATTCATAAAAGGTCAAGGCCTCGTTCTAGAAGACAGAAGCAGTACACAGCCCTTCCTCTCAGGGGGCTGGAGAGAAGACCTGCCCCTCACTGTTATCTTGGAAGTCTCTCAGCAGCTCTGTGCACCATACAGCTGCAAACCCTGCAGCTGATAAGATCCCAAACAATCACATTTTGTTGTTGGCTGTCACAGAGTCACCCTCAACTCATGGCAACCCCATGCACAACACAACGAAATGCTGCCCAACCCTGCGCCATCCCCATAAACGGTTGTGGACTGGACCGTTGTGATCCACAGGGTTGTCACTGGCTGATTTTCAGAAACAGGTCATCAGACCTTTCTTCCTAGTCCATCTTAATCTGGCAGCTCTGCTGAAACCTGTTCAGCATCAAAGCAACACACAAGCCTCTACTGACAGATGGCTGGTGGCCGCACATGAGGTGCGCTGGCTGGGAATCGAAATCAGGTCTTCCGCACAGAGATGAGAATTCTACCACTGAACCCCTTTATTGCCATGGAGGGGAATCAGGAATTATTTGTGGACTGTGACCCTTAGGTCTCTGGTTTCTCCTTTGCCAGCCACTGGTGCCCACATAACAAAGGACTCTCAGGGCTGAGTTCCCCCGCTTAGACAGCAACTATGCTCTCAGCTTTATTAAGCACTAAATGGGGCGTCTAAGCCAAGTACCTGAGAAAGTACAGTCACACTTCCTCGAGGTTCGAGGAGGCATGGGACCACCCTCTGTCCTCGCCCTAGGTGGCTGCCAGCCGTCCACCGCGGGAGTTGTGTGAGTGCTTTAAAATGGGTTTTACATTGAACACTGACCTTTTCATCCCTCTCCGGAACTCATAGAGCTTTTGCCCGTCAGGTACCGAGAACACCCGGATGACTGTGCCCTGGAAAAGAACGATGGGGAACGTTTCAGAACCACGAATCTCTCCACAGCGCTCTGCCTTTAGGGAGAAGCTTGTGTTTTGGGTTTGGAACATCTGTCTCTGAGAAGGGAACACCGTGTCAAGTGTGGAGGGTTGTTATTTGTGTATGTGCCACATAAGCAATTCTTGGAACATGTTTTAAACATTCTTCGTCTCCCCCCTCCCTCCACACCCCAGCCCAAGGCTGCGTGCGCGCGTGTGCTCAAACTGCTCTCTACCTTCCTAGACTATCCAATCACAGTCTGTCAAAATACACCTGCTTTTCATGGCATTGGAAATTCAACTTGGTCACCCTCTGTTCAGTCCCGTTGGATGAGATCGATCTTTCTGCTCAACAGCAGAGCATTTTGTTTATATGACGTTTATGAAGCGCAGCATCCTTGTGTATCTCTGGCTGATCTGCATGCACATTTCTTAACAAGAGCACAGGTTTGGGGGCAAAGTCTCTTGCAGTATCTGGTGTCGTGCAGGCCTTGGGTCTGTTGAGTTAGGGAATGATCGTACACCGCGACAGGCAGGGGCCACTGTCACTCTGAAAAGACTCCTGAGTGGGCCCAGAGACCAGGCAATCCTCAAATTGCTGGTTTCACCCCCTCAGATGTTTGGGCACTGCCAGAGCCACCCACCAAAGTCCCAGAGAGGAGAAGCGTGGACGCCGGGGATTTACGCTCACCTTTTCCGACGCGCTCGCTAGTTTGGAGCCCGAGGAGTTGAAGGCAATGGCAGCCAGCATCCCCTCGTGGGCAGCGATAGTGCAGACTGTTCTCTGCCGGTGGAAGGAAACAAGGATACTGATGCCAGGGAAGAGGGAAGATGGACTCCACCTTCCTCATTCGTTCTCTTTCTTTGGAGACGCTCTTCCGTATAAGCTGTGCATCCTTGTCTGGTGGGTCAAGACTTTGCTTCAAGGGTCACTCCGTTTCTATCCTCCTTCCTGCCCTCAGGGAGGTGGACACCCACCTGTGTGCCAAGGCCATGCGAGGCCAAGGGCCCCCCCCGCGTGTGTTCTCGGGGCTGCCACAGCAGTGCTGCCCTGCCCTGTGCCGCCCGGGAGGCCAGGGGCAGGACGTGTGAAGCAGCCGCACGACCCGGCGCAGTGCGACACAGTCAATCAGACAGTCGGCCCTCAGCTGGCAGGGGGTTTCCATTCGGCAGAGACGCCCGACTTAGGCTGGCGCGCCACCCCACTGTTACGCTGACGGATGGCGAGCCCCGGAGCAAACCCCATTTATACACGGCCATCCCCTTTTCCACGCCTGCCGCGGTGGGCAGAACCAACTCCCCCTCTGTCGTTTACGCCTCCGCACCTCCCCACAACAGCCTCCTCGTGACCTTCCACCAGCCACACGGTCTAGGAGGCGGCCTGGGTCACGTCTGGACCACTGTCAACTTACCAGGGAGTTTCCATCGTAAAGCACAATCTCCCCTGTAGTCAGGCTACCAGGATAGGCCAAGTAAGAATTGGAATGGTTGATAGAGAGGGCACACAGACCTGGCAAAGCAAACACAGGAAATGTGAGTCGGAATCGACTCGACGACAACAGGTTTGGGGTTTTTTTTCAGGGCAGTGAAATGGCCTGGTTGAAAAGGGCACCTGAGAACAATACAACTACAGTGCCACCTACTGGTGAGGGGAGGAATGGCTTCCAAGACATTTACTTTCAGTGATGATGCTAATCAAAGGATTTCAATAAAGTACATTCACAGGGGAAGATCTCATACTGGCCTTGTCTCCCGGCACCCACGCAATCAGAATTTAGAATATTAAAAACGCTACTCCAGGGCTCTGAAACAACGCCCGCTTCGCTTCCGGTTCCACTGCCCTCTAGGGCTCCAAGAGAATTTACTCATAACTGGAATAAATAACTCTATTGTCCAAAGGTCGGTATCTGTTAGCCTTCCTGCAGGTGATTAAACACAGTTGACATGCAATTTCAAACTGGAGAAAAGTAAGTGGGGAGGAAAGGCCCTATTTAGACATTGCTCATTTCTAAGCCAATTGGCCTGCCTGGATGAGGAGGCGGGACCTCCAGAGTGGAAGTTCCTGTCAACTCTGCACCTGCCGTGGAGGTGGTGGGCCACACCACGTGTCCACACCACAGTGACAGCAGTGTGGGCTTAAGATGCTTCGACAATACTCTGGGAGAGTGAACAGCCGCTGAAGCCACTAAACCAAACAAAAGCCATTCTATGTATAAGAAGATCTCAGGAGGGGACTCTCAATAGCATTTGGATTTCCACAACAATGGCTTAGGCTAACAGAGGTGTACACATGGCAGTGAATTCAAGGAATTCCATAGAACCAACGCACTCACTAGAACAGGAACTTCCAGAAAATTATGCGAAGACAGCTTTTTTATGTGAGATGTCTTGTTGTAAATTAGTATGCTTAAGTGAGTTTCTTATAAAGGTAGAGGAAAACATATCCAATCAGGCTGAAATGTACATTACTTGATCTGCTGGGGGAAGGGCAGAGAAACAGAAAATCACATGTTCACAACTAGAACTAAGTCCTACCTCCTGCCATGGCTTTGCTGAGCACACAGCCAGGGCTGCCCTCTCATCAGCTGCCATGCAGACCTACGGGACGAAAGTCACTGAGCCCTGGTGCCCCTAATTGCGTGTTTTGGCACCCCTGCAGCCCCTTTGTATGTTCAAGGTTGCTCCTGGTCCTGGCCTTAGAAGAGACCATTTGTTCCTTCCCAGTTTTGCTCTGGGAACCCTAATTCCCCATCTCATCTTTGCAATCCAAATGTACTTTCAAGAAGAACAGATAGGCAGACAGGAGGCATTCTGGTCTTGGGAAGCTGGGGAGGGAAGACAATCAGGAGACTGGGTTGGCCCACATGGTGGCTTCCCATCAGGGCAATCAGTGGAAAGGATGTTAAGATCAGAATGGGGCAACTGTGGCAGGATACGAGTGCCACGCTAAGGAGTTAAGGTCTTATAATGTAAATGCAGTGGGTAACTGCTGAAGGTTTCTCAGCACATATATCTTTAAAAAGGCAGCAGTAATCAAAACCACAATGACATACCACTTCACCCCCACTAGTATGGTTATGGAGCCCTGGTGGCGAAGTGGTTAAGCGCTCAGGCTGCTAACCAAAAGATCAGCAGTTTGAACCCACCAGCTGCTCCTTGGAAACCATATGGGGCAGTTTTACCCTGTCCTATAGGGTCGCTAGGAGTCAGAATCAACTCAACAGCACACAACAAGTATGGTTATAATAAAAAAGATACTAAAAAGTGTTGGCGAGAATGGGGAGAAACTGGAACCCCCATACACTGCCGGAGGGAATGTAAAAATGGGGCAGCTGCTTTGGAGAAGAGTCTGGAAGTTCCTTAAAAGGTTAAGCACAGAGTTACCATATGACCCAGCAATTCCACGCCTACGTATATACCTAAGAGGAATGAAAACATATGTCCACACAAAAACTTGTACATGAATGTTTACAGCAGCATTATTCCTAAAAGCCAAAAATTGGAAACAACCCAAATGTTCATCAACGGATGAACGGATAAGTACAATAGGTACATCCATACAATGGGATATTACTGGGCAATAGAAAACAAATGAAATACTGATACACACTCCAGCATGGATGAACCTTGAAAGAAGTCCCAATAGACAACATATTGTATGATTCCATTTATCTAAAAGCTGCAGAAAAAGCACATCTATAGAGACAAAAATACATTAGGGCTGGGGCCTGGGGGTCTTGGGGATGATGGCTAAGAGGTGGAGGGTTTCTTTCTGGGGTGATGAAAATGTTTAAAACATTTACAAAATGTTCTAAAATTGATTGTGGTGATGGTTACACAACTCCATGAACATAACTAAAAGCTACTGCTTTAAATTGTACAGAAAGTGAATTATATTTCAATAAAGCTGTTAAAAACAAAAGGCAGCACTTTAAGAATGTTCATCTGGCAGAGACAGGCTGAGGGGACCTGGGTTCAAGACTCAGGCCTGCCACCAACCATGCAGTTCTGGCTGGGTTCTCTGGCCCTGCCAGGCGTGTTTCCTATCTGTGAAATGAGGGGCTGCAGTGGTCTAGGGTTCTTTCCAGCTTTACCATTCCAAGATGCCAAGTCTTCACTGACTTGCTTCCTTCCTTTGAAAACCTCAGGCATATCTTTGTGGCAGGCTAGGAGGCCTTGGGGCAAATACTTCCAGTTGCCCCTCAGAGTTTTATGTTGAAGTGTAAATATCCTCGAAAGTAGTAACGGCTTAAACTTTTTAGACAACATCGAACTTTCTGTAATACCTAATGTAGGATTACATGGCACTAGATTTCTACAAGAAAACGACAAAGGGTCACGGCTAGGACAAGTGTATTCTGACACATACCACTTTACCTGACAGTTCTGCCTCAGGGTTTGAATCTCTGCCAATCCAACTGAATTTAGCCAAGGGATCCTGCTCACCTACCCTCGCTCGCACACTTAATAAAGGTGCTCAGCAATGCTTCACATGGGTTCCTTCTGGTCCAAGTCTCTGACAAACCAGCTAAATGACGTATCTTTGTATCTTGTGAAACGCCCGAGGAGAGTATGGAGACTTTTCTTCAGGCGCAGGTGTCACCATTCCACCTGTGTTCTGTTCGTGTCACAGGTGTCACAAAAACCCTATCTTTGGGAGGAAAAATGGACCTTTTCTTTATTATTTTATAATGCAAAAGTGATACTATAGAAAATGTACAAAGCCAAAAAACATATAAAGAAAGAGAAAAAAATCATCCATAATTCTAAAACCCAGAGGCTTTTACCGCTTTCAACACTTGGACATATTTTCTTCCAGTCTTTTTTCTACATAGGAGTTAGGTTTTGATGTGGCTTTCGGACTTGTCTTCGAATTGACACATATTTTCATAAATCACTGCCAGCCATAATTTCACTGGAATTGTTTGGCTGTAATTCTTCTACAGCAAGAAGTGTGTGCCATCGAGTCAAGAAACAGTGGCATCATCAGCTGGGATTGGAAGGTGATCAGGACCTGTGATTCTAAATCACTCTCATCTTGGTATTTATAGCATTACATGCCAAACATAAAACAAGTTAACAGTGATTTATAAAATGCAGTTCCCTTTGAGTTGATTAATGTCTCAAAATGTGTTTCCCCATTTTCAAAAAGAGAAAGGAAGGGTATCTCCTCTGTACTGCAAATACCTCGTATTCCTACAGGTCAAGAGGAGCCCTAGTGGTGCAAACGATGAAGTGCTCAGCTGCCAACGGAAAGGTTGGCGGTTTGAACCCATCCATCAGCTCCATGGAGAAAGACCCGGTGATCTGCTTCCATAAACGATGACAGCCAAGAAAACCCAATGGGCCAGTTCTATTGTCACATAGGGTTGCTAGGAGTTGAAATCGACTCAATGGCACCTAACAACGACAACTATATTTGTAGTGCTTCCATTTCCAGAAAGGCGTGCTGGGGAATAAACCATGACTTTGTCCTTCTATACACACTGCTGTGTGGGAGACGTTCTGTAAATGGTTGCAAAGGTCTATGAATCTCTGAGTTCTGCAGTTGGGAGATTTTTGATGAAGATTCCACCCTCAGCTGCTCCATGCATAGACTGCTGTGACGGCCGGAAATTAGCTCTGAGCCTTGTCTGGCCAAACTCTTGAAAGGAAACAGCCTGCAATCTTTGACACAACAGGAATGAGCATGACACAAACAAAGACAAAGGGACGGAAATTTACAGCTGCATTAGATACTGGGCGCCAAGCAACGGGGGAGCTCGGGATGTCTAATTTATTTGTAGTTCACTAAGTCAAAATACATTCACGATTTCTGTTTCAAATTCAATTAGGTCAGTATTCTATCTTCCTTGTGTACCCACTATGGATTTATAATATTAAGAGCCAGGATTTCCATTTTATATTTTTGTTCAGAAAAAAATAAACTAGAGAATGAGAATAAATAAAAGAGACTCAGTCTCGACGCGATAGCAACTACCAACAACAACTAGGCATCCGATGCGGGCATTCGTGGTTCAGCGGTAGAATTCTCGCCTTCCGTCCAGGAGACCCACGTTCAATTCCTAGCCAGTGCATCTCAAGCGAAACCACTGCCCGTCTGTCAGTGGAGGTTTGTGTGTTGCTATGAGGCTGAACAGGTTTCAGTGGAGCTTCCAGACTAAGAGAGACTAGAAAGGAAGGCCTGGCGATATATCTCCAAAAATAAGCCAATGAAAACCCTATGGATCACAACGGTCTGTTCCACCACCGATCGTGGGGATGGCA
Organism: Trichechus manatus latirostris; assembly: GCF_000243295.1. Lineage (NCBI taxonomy): Eukaryota > Metazoa > Chordata > Mammalia > Sirenia > Trichechidae > Trichechus > Trichechus manatus. Next base: position 13,828,043 of record NW_004443964.1, on the reverse strand, counting down.
CAGGACTAGGCAGTGTTTGGTTCCATTGTGCATGGGGTCTCCATGAGTCAGGGCCAACTCAACAGCCGCTAACAACCCCAACAACTAGGCATCTGAGGATTTTATTTTCATGGTTGTGACAGGTCATGAGTCCTTGGAAGGTTCTGGAGTGAGGAACTGGTCATGTCACCGCAGCACAACTTTGACCTCTGTGAGGCTGCCCTCCAGCATGTACATAGCAAATGTGTCTTTTCTCTCATTCACTCAGCGTGACCTCAGTTACTCCTCACCATACTATCTCTGTGGGGTAAACATTCTCATCTCCATTTTACTGAAGAAGATAGTGAGCTAAGTATAAGTCAAGGTAATAATTATAAATGTGAGGATTTGGAGAAGTCTTGGGTTATCTCTCCAAAGAATGTCAAAGGTCTAATAATACACATTTTGGTCAACCCTGCTCTGGTTTTCTGGAAGAAAACGCTAAATCTATCCTTGAATCCATTCATGATGCTCATCTGAGATAGAGAAAACCCTTCCATTGTTTTTCTTTTCTTTTTTAATTTATTGTGCTTTAGGTGAAAGTTTACAGTGCAAATTAATTTTTCATTCAAAAATTTACACACAAATTGTTTTGTGGTATTGGCTGCAGTCCCCACAATGTGTCAGCACTCTCCCCCTTTTCACCCCGGGTCCACTGTTTCTTATTTATTCTTGAGAGAAAAAGTATTCCATTTACAAACACTCCACATTCTAACAATAAAACACATATAGTTCTCACACTTTCAAACCTTCTTCCTGCTTAAACTGCAAAAAGGAAAGCAACGGATGAGTTTTGCGAGCTGACAAAAACAACTCTTATTTGCTAAAAAGTAAGAGTAAATGGGAGGAAATTTCCCTGCTCACACGGCCGGGCCTTGACAGTGGCGGCGGGGCCTTGACAGCTGTGAGGAAGGGAAGCTAGCCGCAGCACTAACCCACCCACTTCTCCCCTGCAGGCACTGACTGTGCCCAGCTCTCCTCTCAGCAAAGACACTGAGAGCCAAAGGCAGCTTATAGCTTTCTGCCTGCCTGGAATGTCCCTCCCCAAATCCATCAAGGTGCAGCGCAGGCCCAGCCCTCCATGAGATCCACTCAGATTCCGCGGCCCTTCTCACAGCCCACTGTTGTTCTTGTTGTCAGCTGCCCTGGAGTCGGCCCCTAACTCACGGCGACCCCATGCACAATGGAATGTAACACTGCCTGGTCCTGTGCTATTCCCATGATTAGTGGCAGTTTGGGCCACTGTGATCCGTAGGGTTTCCGCTTGCTGGCTTTTGGAAGTAGATTGCCAGGCCTTTCTTCCAAGTCTGTCTTAGTCTGAAAGCTCCAATGAAACCTGTTTAGCATCATAGAAACACACAAGCCTCCACTGACACATTGGTTGTGGCTGTGCATTGGGTGCACTGGCCAGGAATTGAACCTGGGTCTCCCGCATGGTAGGCAAGAGCTCTCCCACTGGACTACCGCTTTCCTCTTCACACCCTATTACAACAGCATATTTTCACTTCAGCTGTCCACACCCCGCAGCTAAGGACGGGGTCCGCACTCCACAAAGGGCTTTAGAGCACTTATTTCACAGTCTCAGACAGAGTGGACAGCCTCAGGGAACTAGGGGAGAGCTGCATTTTGGGTTCCTGGTGCGTGGGGACCATATCTGTACCTGAAAGAGCCTACTAAGGTACCCAGCACATAGTAGGTCTTCAGTAAGTACTTTTCCAGATTATTTCAACCTCTCATTCTTAAGATAAACAAAACCCACCACCCACAGCTCCTTGATTTACCATCTACCATTTTGTGAAATATGGTTTCAAAATCATTATCTCACAGAGCTTTATAACGACCTCAACTACTTTGCTCTTGTACAGTATCATTTGGTCAGCGCTGAAATGTTAAAGCACTGAAATCCACAGCAAAGGGCCACCTACAACTGAAGTGAAGAGGAGAAGAGGCACAGGAAATATTTACTCCATGGCAGGCTCTGAGCTGGTCACTCTCACAGACATTACCTCATTTACTTCTCAGCCGAGACCATGAGACAGGTATTACTGTCCCATTTTACAGATAAGGAAACTGAGGCTCAAAGAGCTTAGGTGACTTGTGCTTTGGCCACACAGATCTTGACATTCAGGGAAAATCAAAGAATTAGGAAACTACAATACATAATGAAAGCATTTCCTTAACTCTATATAGTAACCTGTAGCAGTCATTTAAGTTAGGAAGCTGAATTGGAATACACTTTACAAACATTAATCTGAATCATGAGATACATACAATTATTCTGGCGTGATGACTCCCCACTCTCCCAGGCTATGAAGGACATCTTTTTCTTTTCCTTCTACCTTAATGAGTTCACAGAACATCATCATCTGCTATTTCAATCTGACATCCAAATTATTCCCATTCTTAAATGCCAGAACTTTCTTTATTAACCAGTGTTAAATCCCATGAACTGAGTAAAAGTCCAACATCCTAACACGTCAGCCAAGTAGAGACATTTCCTTATAATGTGATAAAACAAACTCTTTAAGGTTCTGATTGTCTTTCTCCTAGTTATGCACGCACCAAGTCACAACCTGCTTCTAATTATTAACCTACGCCGTGCTCCACAACCACAAAAAATAATTAGGGATAAACAAACCCCTTTCCAAACCAGATGCATGAAGTCACCTACAGGGCTATCTTAAACGACTGCACGCATTTGCTGAGAATGGGTCCTAGACGCAGGGGGTTAATCTCAGGCTGTGATGCAGCTCTCCCATGGGACGCACAGCCTAATGCAATTTCAGCCTGCCATCATTCCAACAAAGCTCCAGGGTAAATGCCACCAAGACTTAGAAGGCATGAGCACTGCTTCAGTTTTCGATTTAGGTGGACGACAGTCTGCAGCAAGAGCCCGGGGACCTGAGATTTGGGGCGTGTCTCTCCTGTGTTTGGCGCTCACCTGTGGGGTTTGCAGGGATATCCAGGATGGTCTTCAACAGCTTCATGTCCTTAATGTTGTGAATGTAAATGGAGCCCTCCAGGCACACCAGCAGCCTCTGTAATCACACAGACGCATCAGTCCCCGGACCAAGTTCTGGAAAAGGAACTGACCAAATCCAAACCCCACACCTCTCAGACAAGTCCTACCTGGATTCTAATCCTACAGGAGAAAGAATTTTGATGATGCAATTTATGTAAGATGTATTTGTGATGATGTATTTATGCATGTGCGTGCACATACACGTCTTTCCTTACCTGAACAGAAAATAAGAGATCTGAAGAAATTTTATTTAGAAATTGAGATTTATTTATTTTGTATTTTCCCTTTGCTGAGAACAAGGATTCTGAACACTCCCTGACCAGTTTCCCTTTGCCATTTACGACCTTTTGAGTAGCCTTTCTGACTCCTCTTCCTGTCTGACAGGCTCTCTTTGCAATGTTCATAACAAAGGTCTCCCTCTCACACAGACGGGGCTTCTTTGCTCCTTCTAAAGAATCACCAAATCTTATGCTTTATCCCTCTCCAAATAACTACCAGCTTTAACTTCCTTCCACTCCAACTCCTTCAGACCTACTTTTGTGTCCCTCCCTCCAGCCGTGGAATTCCAGAAGCCCTTCAGCCCCATATGAACATCTCATCCCTGCATCTCCTGTGCGGCCTCCTGCAGGCCCTTGTAGCTCAGCTCCTCTCTCCATGGGCCCTCCTCCCCAGTGGCACAGACCCTTCTCATCCACTTCAGATGGAAATTTGTCAGGTTTACAGCTTCTTTCCAAAGGCCATAGGGGTCCCCGGGTAGTGTAAATGGTTTGTTTATGCTCGGCTGCCACCCAAAAGGTGGCGCCATGGAAGAGAAGCCTGGTGATCTACTTCCATAGATTTAACCCAAACCAAACCAAATCAAATCAAATCTGTTGCCACTGAGTCGATTCAATTCCAACTCACAGCGACCTTACAGGACAGAGTAGAACTGTCCCATAGGGTTTCCAAGGAGTGGCTGGTGGACTCAAACTGCTGACCTTTTGGTTAGCAGCCGAGCTGTTAACCACTACGTCACCAGGGCTCCGAGAAAACCCTAAGGAGCGGTTTTACTCTGTAATACATGAGGCTGCATGAGTTGGAATTGACTCAACGGCAATGAGTGTGGTTTCTGTTTCCCCCGATGGCTATGCTGTCTGCTCAGTGGAAACAGGTCCCAAAGGTTCCCGTGTCAGGCGTTCACAGGAATATAACGCAGTGCCCAGCAACGTGCCCAGCGCCAGGTCCCAGTGAGGAGCTGCTGGGGAAGAACTGTGGGTCCGGTGGCTCCTTCCACACTGAGCAGCCATCCACTCCTCCTGCACGAGGGGCCTGGCCCTGCTCCCCTCTCGCCTGGTGGTTCTCAGACTTTGATGAGCGCCAGGAGCAAGCCCTGGACTCTTCCTGGCGATTCTGGTTTGGGAAGGCTCTAAGGAAGTACCCTGGGTGATTCGGACACCCTGCAAAGTGCGAGAACCACTGCTTCCGGGCCACACCCTTTTATTCCAAGGAACAGCAGTCGGAAGGAAGGGTCTCTAAAAATACTACAAAAAAGCTGCAGGGTCTCTGGGTAATGCTTGCCCTACTGCTTTCCCAGCAAGACTCATCCCAGCTCAGAAAAATGGAGACCAGCGACTTTAGCCAGACAGAAAAATAAAATTGAAACACCTTTCTCAATGTGAATGAAGGCTCTGTGGCTGTAGGTCTCAGATGGGGTGCTGTGAGGCAAAATAATTCTAACAAGTTCTCAAAATTGATGACAAGAAATATTAGTGTTTCTCCACGAAAGATTTATTCTCTGATCACCTGATCACTTTCCCTTTTGCCAGCACTTACTATTGTGGTGGTGGTGACTTGCCGTCGAGTCAGTGCTGACTCGTGGTGACCTTACCTACGAGATAAACCATTGCGCAGTCCTGCATTATCTCCGTGCTCGTCGGTATCTTTGAGCCCATTGTTGAGGCTATTGTGTCAATCCATCTCACTGAGGGTTTTCTTTGTTCGATGACCCTCTACTTTACCAAACATGATGTTCTTTTCTAGCGATTGGCCTTCCCCAATGACGTGTCTTAGTGTGGACTATATTGTGCTATGCTTGCTTATGTTCTTAGGTTTCTGATACCCTCTTGTGCCTCACCCCCACCCCCAAGTCCCCATTATAGGGGTCCACCACATATGCCTACTGCAGGAATTGCATCTGCATCCGGCTTGCTTGACCTGCTCTGTATCTTTTCCCACCAGCTCTAACAGCACCATCGGCTCTCTGGTCCACTCTGCTGGTCTCAGGTTAGCCCACACTAGCTGTAGACAAGGTAAAATGGAGGAAACGTAGAAAACACTGGGAGGGAAGGAGGAGGCACTCCATCTCAAGTTCCTGTGACAGTATACTTCCGGGATGACGGTTGTTGGTTGCTGGTGAGTCAGCTCTGACTCATGGCGACCCCACGTACAACAGAATGAAATGTTGCCCGGTCTTGCACCATCTTCATGATCATTGGTATGCTTGAGTCCATTGCTGCAGCCACTGTGTATTTTGAGTGCCTTCCAACTCAGGGGGCTCATCTTCTAGCACGATATCAGACAATATTCTGTTATGATTCATAAAGTTTTAATTGGCTAATTTTCAGAAGTGGATCCAAGTCTGTCTTAGTCTGGAAGCTCCACTGAAATCTGTCCACCAGGGTGACTCTGCTGGTATTTGAAATACCAGTGGCATAGCTTCCAACATCATAGTAACACGCAAGCCACCGCAGTATGACAAGCTGACAGACAGGTAGTCCCTTGTAATTGTTTTCCTTACCAGTCAGCGTCTTCTCTCGGCAGAACAACAGGCTCACCTTCACTTCAGCTCACTCCCTGTTGCTCTGGCTCACCTCTACTTTTCTAGGTTTTATAAGTAATAGCTCCTTTTATCAGTCTAAAAACATATTTTTAGCTTCTGCCCTCGAGTGCCATAGATTTAGCTTCAGAGGCTTTGATCCAATCAGCCTCCACCTGGACAACGGCCCCTCTGAGCAGCCGGTTAAACAACACATCACGATACATCTGATTTATTGCCTTTATTCCATAAGACACACTTCCTCATTTAAATAAAAGGGGAATAACAGCATCTGAAAATGAAAAATATCATAATTTCCAAATAGTCTTCCTTTCTATATATTTAGAAGAAAAGGTGCACTTTGTTTTCTCATAATTCTGCACACAAATCCTCGATCTTTTCCTGTTTTTAAAAAAGCAGTGCGCTACCTGAGATGCGACAAAACAGCAGGCTGACCACCAGGGAACAGGATGTGCAGCCTGGGCTCTGCAGTGGACCCCACCTGGCAAGGAGGGGTGGCCGCAGTTCCCTAAACCTTACTTTCTAGGACCAAATTTGTTAAGTCCCAAACCTGAAAGCTTTCGGAAAAGCAAACCCAAAACTTGTTTCCAGACGTGTTTCAAATCACCTGCTTCCTTAGAAATGCCAAAGGAAGTGAGAACTGTTAGGCTGGGCTCTGATCAGCTCAGTCATTAATTGCTGGGTAGTTCTAGGTGCACTAATGCCCATTAGCAGACGGGGGATGAGAATCTTAACATTACTGAGTGTCACTGAGAGGAGGAAGACCTCCTATTGGGTGGTGCAATAGTTAACATGCTCACCTGCTAACCAAAAGGTTTGAGGCTGGAGTCCACTCAGAGATGCCTCAGAAAAAAGGCCTGGCAATCTACTTCCAAAAAAATCTGTCATTGAAAACTCTATGGAGCATAGCTCCTTCTGACATACACGACGTTGCCATGAATTAGAATAAACTCGCCGGCAACTGGTTTTACTGATGGGAAGGGCAGCACCTAGAAGTTAACTGGACGCAGACACCAGAATAATACTTCCCTGACTCATTTGTTAATGCAACTATCAGAGCGCAAATGAGGGAGAAATTATACAAATAAATACCATAGACACTATTTGAGGGTTCTAATCTTTGGTTACTATATAGAATATTTGCCGGAACAATTTTTAAGAACTTAATCAGGCAGGAAAAAAAAAGGATATTTAGCCATCATATATCGGCTACTAGTATATACAAAGATAAAAAACTCTGCAGTGAAATTCAGTGTGCTACCGACAGACTTCAGTGAAAGCACTTCAGCCAACAATTTCACTTAAAAGTCTTCAGACAGCAAACTCTCGAACTGTCTTTCCCTCCCTTGCCAAGAACCTGGTTTCTTTTCTTCTTTACTCCTGTTACTCCTCACTCAAAAATCCCCACATTCTGTTTCCCAGCTATTTTCTACCACAGTGCTTTATACAGACTTAAGTGGATACTCAATCAAAATAGTTGATCAGGGTATATACATGCAGTGGAATAGTACTCAGCCATAAAGGGAAATGAAGTCCTGACGCATGCCACAACATGGATGAACCTTGAAAACATTATCCTGAACGAAATAAGTCAGTCATAAAAGGGCAAATACTGGATGATCTCACTTAAATGAAATGAGCAATGATACAGAAACCAAAGATTGCTTATGGTTACCAGGGGTGGGAGAGAGGGGAGAAAGGTGGAGTTTTTGCTTAGGTGGCATTGAGTGTATGTTAAGGGTGGTGAACTATTCCAAAAAGGATCATGAAAATGGTTGCGCAACATGAAGAATGTAATCAATGTCACTGAATTACACATGTAGAAACTGTTAAACAGGTGAACATCTTGTTGTGTATATTTTCACCACACACACACACCAAGACTTGATCAACTCAAAGAAACAATCTCTTCCTTTTCATGAACTTAAGAAAGCACTTTATTTTTTATTTATATATAAAAAATCAATTAGCACTTAATAGTTTAGATATGACGAAAGAAGAGAAAATTGTCCTTAATAAATGCAACAGCTTCCACTTTCCTGGGAATATTTAACTGAATAGATAGATACGCATGGTCATATGAAGAATCTATTTGCTAACTGATTTAAGAGTCAGGAAACATGTTTAATGAGCATGTTCCAGGCACTTCTTTTGTGGGAGGTCCACAGTCGTGAACAAAACTGACACAGCCCCTGCCCTCACAGGATTTAAAATCAGTAATTCAAGGGAGACTCTGCTCACATCCCAAATACTTATTAAATAAGAATTTACATTTTTAAAGAGAATATATTGCATATTTGAGAGAAGAATACACCTTCTTTCAGCAAAGAAAACACTACGAGAGAGAATCTACGAGGGTTAGCTGGGAAGAAGAAGAATGGAAGCCTGAGGCAGGAGGCCTGGCCGGCTAGGAAAGCCTAAGCAGGTGGCACAAGAGGGGCTATTTTACCGACTGGCTTCAGAAGTAACACAGGCCGACCCCATGTTTTCTATTCTCAGAGGCAGTACCACCAGCCTAAATGAAGGCTACCATCTAGGGCCAAAACTAGAAGAAGCGTTCCTCTGGTATAAGGCCGCCCACACAGTGGCTCACAGGATGGTTGCAGAGCCAGAGTTCAGACCTAAGGGGAGGGGGCTCACCTAGCCAGTGGCCACTGTTCGACAAAGAACCTGAGGCAGCAGGACCAGGGAAGACCAGCCACAAAAACGAGAGCATAGAGTAAAATCACCTTACAATAAACCAGTTGCCATTGAGTCAATCCCAACTCATGGTGACCCTACGTGTTTCAGAGTAGAACTTGCTTCATAGGGTTTTCAATGGCTGTGACTTTTGGACATAGGTTGCCAGGCCTTTCTTCTGAGGCGCCTCTGGGTAGATTCGAACCTCCGAACTTTCGGTTAATAGCCGAACGCTTAACCATTGGTGCCACCCAGAGACTCCTAATATGATATTAGGTCTGAGTATTAAAATCCTCTTTAGAACATGACATTTGTTTTAAAGACACTTCATCTTTTTCTTTGGCTCAAATTAACAGAAGCCCTGAGGGTGCGGCCCCACTTACTTGCCGGTTCAGCCTTATGGAGAGGATGTTGCTGGAGTAGCTGTAATTACAGATCTCTGTGCCTTTCTTGAAGTGATACACATTCATCTGCCTCGGTTTAACGTGACTGACCACCACCACCAGGCTGCTGGAGAAGAGGCGCTCGACGATGTAGACGTCCGGGATTTCATCTGGGAGGGAAAGAGGCAGTGGGGTTACAGGCTTGCTCTCTGGGAAGAAAGTTCCCGTGGCCACAGCACGAGCACGGCTTATGCCGGCTTATGAACTTTCTCTAGCACTGCTGACTGGATGGGCTCTGTTAGTTGCGTTTCAATGACTCTTTTTTTCCACAGTGGAACTTTAACTGTTTCCTGAGGCAGCAGTTCCAAAGCCCTCTCCAAATACCAACAGTAAAGAAAATCCTTGTGTGGACTAGTGACTTAAACACCGAGTCAGGATTTCCAGAGCTACCGCTGACGCCCGCTGCGTTTCTGGGCCCCTGGAATCGCCCCTTCAGGGCCCTATGGCTCCACTGCTTTGTAAAACACATTTGGAAGGTTTAAACCTATTGCCGTCAAGTCAATCCCAACTCATAGGGAGTCTATAGGACAGAGTAGGACTGCCCCATAGGGTTTCCAAGGAGTGGCTGGTAGATTCAAACCACCATCCTTTTGGTTAGCAGGCGAGTTCTTAACCAGTGTGCCACCAAGTCTCACTGGAAGGTTTGGACCATCTAAATCTACACTTCCCTGTGAGAGAATCTGAAAGGAGTGATACTCTGCTGGGGGCGTCGGTTTTCAGAATTCCTCTTGTCCCCATTGCAAAGAAGGGGACTGCCATGGGGAACGGGTAGTTACATAGGGAGTTCTCTTCTCCACTGGTCTTGCTGTGCTCCCCGCTCCTCTCTGGATTCCCTTCCCTGTTGGAAACAATCTGAACATCAGCACTGCGACCAGAAGAGTACTTCTGAATTCAGGAAGGACGCAGTCAAGAAAGCCTCTTGAGTAACGACAGGTTGCAGCCTGTCTCTTTCTGAGAACATGCTTTTCATATGTGTGTTCACGCAAGGAACAACACAGGTCAGAACAGAGCAAAAAATAGTCGTGAAAATAAACTAAGACCCTACAAATAAATTATTGTTGTTAGGTGCAGTCAAGTAGATTTTTGATTCATAGCAACCCAGTGTGACAGAGTAGAACTGCCTCATAGGGTGTTCTTGGCTGTAATCTTTAAGAAAGCAGATCACCGGGTCTTTTTCCTGTGGAACCACTGGGTGGGTTTAAACTACCCAACTTTTTGATTAGCAGCTGAGCACTTAACCACTGCACCACCAGGGCTCCTTAAATAAGTTTGGAGCCCATTATATTATTTACCAAACCACTTTCTTTCTAGAAAATCCAAAGGTGGTACATTTTTCAATATTATGTTGGCATAAGCTATTACTTATCCAGAGAAAATAAGAGAGTTACATTTCTAAGTTCAATTATTTTTAATATTAACTAAAGTACTTCAACGTCTTTGAGATGGACTACGTAAATAGAATAGCATTATTTTATTAAAATAAGAGAAATACTTCCGTGACCAAGTGTCTGTTACCAGTATCCTAGAGTGCCAATATAATGGCAAAAAGAAGTCACTAGTGAGCTTTTGGGTTGATAATTTATAAAAATTGATGACTGTGCATATATGTATATGGAAAAATTGTCAACAACATGATTTCAAAGGATTTCAGGATATAAAAGAAAATGTTACCTAAATGATTGCTACATTTTAGCAGTTTCGCCATGGCTTTTTAAGCAAGTGGAGGCAATGGTTTATATTTAAATCCAAAAAACACTGACTCCTTAAAGTGTGACGGGCCAGGGAGGGAAAAGCAGAATGCTCAGCAGCACCATAGCGTAAAAGCTAGAGGGGGGATTTGGGGTTCCCCAGATCCCCACACACTTACTGCTTCCATGGACTTGGTCCAGTTGCTCCACAGAACTCAAGGAAAACAGCTTATAACCGGCCTTTGTTCCAATTGCTAGGGATCTGTGGAAGGTATGACAGCAAACGAACGATAACATTACTGTATTCCAACTACAAATCTGTCGGAAAATAGACACCCCTTTCCTTCTGCTCCCCCACGTCCCTGATGCCTCATTTTTCCAGATGCTGTTGAGTCGATTCCGATTCATGGTGACCCCGTGTGTGCAGAGTAGAAATGTGCTCCATAGGGTTTTCATGGCTGTGATGTTTGGGAAGCAGTTGGCCAAGCCTTTCTTCTAAGGCACTGCCAGGTGGTTTTGAACCATGAACCTTTCAGTTAGTTGCCAAGAGCAAACTGTCTGCATCACCCAGGGACCTGCAGTAGGCATGTGGTTGTTGTTAGTTGCCGGAGAATTGATTCTGACTCATGGTGACCCCACGTGTGCAGAGTAGAACAGCTTCATAGGGTTTTCAACGCTGTGACCTTTGGGAAGCAGACTGCCAGGCCTGTCTTCTGAGGTGCCTCTGGGTGGCTTTGAACCACCAACCTTTCAGCTAGCAGTGGAGCGCTTAACCATTTGCACTGCCCAGCCCCCTATAGTAGGCATGTTGTTTGTTGTGTGCTGTCAAATTGATTGACTCACAGCGACCCTATAGGACAGAGTAGAACTTTCCCATAGGGTTTCCAATGCTGTAAATCTTTACGGAAGCGGACTGCCACATCTTTCTCCCATGGAATTCGAACCACCAGCTTTTCTGTTAGCCACCGAGCGCTTAACCACTGCACCATCGGGGCTCCTCTAATAGGTGAAATTAGTCAATGTTACCTTTCATCAGTTTAAAAGCCATGAAAACATCCTGGGTACTTTACACTAGTAACTCTCACCTGGGGGAGCTTAATAAAATACCAATGACTGTCTACCCTGTCCCCCAGCCCCAAGATTTTCACTTAATTGGATTTTTCTTTAAGTTCTTCAAGTACTAATATACAGCTAGGGCTGAGACCTCTGCTATATACTCTGTTTTATAAAACTATCATCACAACCAACCAACAAAGCAAAAATTAAACATTTATCTGGGACAATGTGGGCTAAAAAAAAGATCTAGTATTCCTAATTTTTCACTTTCAACCAATAGATATAGGCACAGTGGGAACCCGGATCTCCCTGGCCTTGTGATGGAATCAACTTAGTTCAGCAGCGGGGGTAGGCCAGGGCCTCTGGGGATCCCACCTAGCTCCCTCCTGCTTTGCTTTCAACACCTAGGCAATGGACCACACCTTAAATGGAGCCCACTCCGAATAAGCAGTCCGATCCTGAGTCCTGCCACCCTAGGAAAATGGGAGGTCAGAGGGGACACAAACCTTAACATGTAAACCAGTCCACCTTCCACATTTCAAATGAATACATGAAAAGGTGAGATTGTACTTCCCGGGGAAACATATCCTAAAATAAGAAACTTACTAGTCCAAGCCTGGCTGGCCAGGGCTCTTGTTTCACTAACCTAAAAAACAGAAGGTCACATGTTTATCCCTGGCTTTTTTTTTTCCTACCCAAACATTTGTTCTTCTATGGGACACAGTCATAGGTGACTCTAGTCCACTCTTAATCAGTGAGCTGGCTGGTTCGGTTGCTTGGCCCTCCACCTGCCGAGCAGTTAAACTGGAGTGTTAGATATTTGCATAAAACAGCAGCTGTGCAGTTACAACTGGGGTTTGGCATCCAGCACCACCAACGACAAACAGCGACGGGAACAGCCAGCCAGCAGCATCTTAAAACTCCAAGCCAGACACTGTTTTTAAACTTCCTTTACATAAACGTTTTCATGTAAACGAAGACGCTTTTTGTTGCAAACCGGGATTTGGAAAGTTTGCAAGTCAAGGAAAAACACCTCTGTAACTAGAGTCATATAACATTAACCAAAAGAGTTAGCAATTTAATTTCCAAACATAAGCCCTGCTCCTGGCACAGAGAAGTTTCATATGAAAAAATGGCAGTGTGGTCACTATTATTGTTTTAAATGACCGATCAGTCACCACAAAAGATTATGACTCTGAATCAAGGAATTCAGACACAGACCTATTTTATCCATAAGGCTTTCTATAGGGAAAAAAAAAAATGTCACTTCTCATGGGAAGGTGTCTCAGGGTTTGGGACAAATACATATTATTAACCAAATGAAAAAATGTCCCTAAATTGTTTAGTCCAGTGCCAAGCATGAAGTATGAATATAGGAGCTTGGTAAAGGTTAGCTGCCTTCATCCACCTCCAGAAATACTAGATCCCAAACTCAGCCGACGCGTATAGAAAAAAACACTGATACCCCTGAATGTATTTGCCAAGGGGCTTGACTTGTCTTAAAATTCAATGTCATACCCTCTGAGGCTCAAAGCAACTGCCTGTGACAAGAACTTTTATTTATAGTTAAGACAGAGCTGCCCGGCAGAGCCTTCATCCAAGAAAACAGAACTAAGCAAATTAACTTTCAAACCACTCTACAGTTTGGAAAATAACATTCTCATCCAGTTGCTATGGACAGCTGGGACTTACTCTGCATTATTTAATAACCAGAGCTAAAATTAGCCTTACTTTTTAAAAATCTGATAAACAATGCTACAAAGCAGAATTTAGAACATTTACTACTAGAAAACAAACTAACTCCCTCTTTAACCTGTGTTGACTTGGGAAAGAAAATAGCCGCCAGGCATTTCAACAGTCATACCTTCTTGCAAAATGTTTCTTACAAAACATCAGAATTTTATCCAGACATCATTTTTTAAAGTGCAGGTCTCAACCCCGGAATGGATTCTAAAAACAATTTAGTGGCACACAAGCAGCTTTAGAAAAAGACAATACCAAAATGTGTCACATAATAAAGGTAAATGCTATTTTGTGGATCGCTTTTCAGTGATATTATATGTAAATGGAGCCCTGGTGGCGTAATGGTGCAGTGGTTAGAGTGCTCAGCTGCTAGCTGAAAGGTCACCAGCTGCTCTGCAGGAGAAAGATGTGGCACTCTGCTCCTGTAAAGATTACAGCCTTGGCAGCCCTATGGGGAGGTTCTCTGTCTTACAGGGTCGCTGTGAGTCACAATCGTTTGGTTGTTTCATTTTTTTTGTATGTAAATGGGGGTAGAGTGCTGTTGCAATCTGTATTTCTCACTATGAGATGTGGTCAAGAAAAGCTTGAAAGCCACTCATCTTCCCAAGCTGTGCAGCGGCTCAATTATACGATTACAGATACAGTTTTTCCAAACAAAGGCATATTGTTCAGCACAGGGTGTTTTTAAACAGAAACACAAAGCAAATGGTTGCTAAGGTTGCTTATGGGATAGGACGGCCTTAATTACACCAGCGAATGTTCAATATTAGCACAGCTCAGTCACACGCAGCCAAGGCACAAGCGGGAAACAGACTCCAAACAGGGAACACAACAGAAACTGGTACAGCAGGAAGGGGGAGACTGGGAAGCTGTCATCCCAGCCTGATGCTCCGGGTACGCATTCCAAGGAGGTTATTTCATACGGTCTGAGGGCTCACTTCTAGCAATTTCATGAAAAGAGGGAAGTAAAAAGGCCTTAGCTTAGAGACAGGGAATCCTTGGGAAGCCTGAACCACAGTTCAGCAACACCCAGCTTTCTGGCCAAAGTCCAAATGTGAACATCAAAATGAGACATTAAAAATCCACTGGAAAGCAACAGGCTGGTGCTCATCCCTCCCGGAGACATGGTTTGGACCAGGGAAGGGCTCTTTTGACTCCAGGGAGGAGGTTCAGCCTGACTGGGTGGGATATGTGGAAACAGCCAGAGAAATCGCAAGGTTCTTTACATCCAGGGTGCAGGCAGGCAAAATGCCCTGGGCTGGGGCTGGGACAGGGGCTGGCCTGGCCAAGGGGATAGGCTGCCTTTGTCCCAGGCCCTGCCCAGATGCCACGTTGAGATGCTCAAGGACAAATGGGAAAGTTTCTTCTTTACTCCCACCTCCCTGGGCCGCGGCTATAACTTCTCGGGTCAACTTTCCGCTTCCCCCTCCCCTCCCGTCCCCTTTGTTGTGGCCGTGACTTCTCCTCTCTAGACCCCCACCTTGGTCACCCGCTTTTCCGCCGCCCCCATACCCCTTAGCCTCCCTGCACCCCACTCTCTGTGCTGACTCCCTTCCTTCATCCTTGGCTCGCCCCTCCTGGCTCTCCGCCCGCGGTCGAGGGGTGCTGGGTGAGCCCCTCACAGCGAGGGAAAAGAGGAGAAAGAGGGGGAGGGGGTAAAAAGACCCGAACCCGTCCGATCAGCCACTGGCCGTCCTGCCGAGGAACTTCTGGGTAGGAGAACCGCGCCAACCCCCACCCCTCGGTCGGTCGCGACATCCCCCACCCCCGACCACGGCAGGGCTGGCGCTCAGCTTACGTGCAGTCCTGGTTGAAGGAAAAGCAAGTGAGTGGCGGATCGATCCCGCCCGGGGGAGCGTCCGCGGCCTCGGCCGCCATCGGGTCTCGACCCGGCGAAGCCGCAGCTCCGGGCCGGCGACAGCCACCTCAGCAGCCGCTCGCGCCGGCTCCGAGGGCCGGTCGCCGGCCAACCCCCCGCCTCTAGCCCCGCCCCGCCCCCTGCTTCGCCACGCCCCTTGTGCCTGTCCCGCCGAGCCAAGGCGCGGACAGGGCGGGGCCCGCGCTGCCCGGCCACCATTGGTCACAAGTGCACGCCGTGGGGGGCGGGCACTGCTCCCTTGGCCAATCCTCCGCAACCGTAGGCGGAACCTCCGCGCTGGCGACCCGACCCCAGCCCCCCCAGACGGCTGGCCATTGGGCAAAGGTGCGTGACGTAGAGGCTACAGGCCACGTGGTGGTGTTTTCATTGCCATTGTGGGCCTGGGGAGGGGGAGAAAGAGCTAGGGAGGCTGAGTCCAGACCTGCTGGCGGTGGTCCAGCGTCTTCGTCGGGGCCGGAGCAGAGGGGACAGGCGGAAGCGCTGTTTTCCATTCCACCCAAACTCCTGTCGTATGTGACTCTGTGTATATTAAGCTTCTTAGGGGAGCAAGCAGAGTTCCGTAGGGAGCTTCAGACGCCAAAGCCCCACCCTTTTGTAGAGTCTTCAAGCTGCTTTGAGAAAAGTTTCTAAAACAGGATGCTAAGGCCAAACAGATAAGAAGTTATCTCATCCATTGCCCTGACGTTGAGAACTGCTACTACGTGCCAAGCGCTGTATTAACTGTATATATTATCTCGTTGAATTCGTAGAAAAACAAAAACAAAAAACTGTGAGCAAAATATTATTTCCAATTTACAAAAGAGGCCACTGAAGCATGGAACGTTAAATAATTTTCCTAAAACAACACAGTATATGGTAACGTGTTTTGTTTGATTTCAAAACCCGTGAACCCAATGACTCTGCTAAACAGTATTTGGCGAGACCTATCTGATCTGTAGGTGAAAAAATGAAACAAAATATGTATAAGAAGGTGTATTTTATGAAAAGGGATGTAGTCTTGAATACTCGGCACAATTCAAAACTCACATTTGAGATAAATCTTGACAAGGAATTTCTGTTCCCAAGCTAAATGCATGTTGCCATGTAGAATTAACCATGAACACAGTTTATGAATTAGCTACTCTTCCAGCTTTGAATTTATATGATGCTTGTGGAATTTTTAATTCATGTCTTTTCAAATTTTGTAGATATTTTCATTGTTGTTATACCACAGCACTTCAAATTGGCGTAATTCAAATTTACTTAATTTGTGACCAAGCTATATATGTTTTGGAACCTAGAACGGACAAGCAAAGGGTACTATTTCACTTAAGCTTTTTGAGTTGGATTTCCGGTTTTGGTCTTCTGAGATGCAAATATAGCAGTTTCTTCTCTCAAGTCTATTTTTCTTTCTCTTAACTGATGTAAAAAATAGTTCAGCTCATAAATCCACAGATATTGATTACCCTTTAGTTGCTTGTGAGGTATTGTAAGCCACTGTAAGTGAAAAGAACTGTTGTTTGTATGTTTTAACTGCATCAGCTTTGCCACCTCTCAGATCAAAGGTGCTCGCCTCTCCCGATGCTCCCAGCTCAGCCAAATGCTGCAGTCCTTTCTGTTCCATTTAGAAAACCACGATTCTGGAATGTTTGGTGCTGAACAATTGAGAGAATTGCATAAGGTAATATACACAAAGTGCATAATAAGGCTTTTAAAGTAGAAGCTGTTGTTTTCGATAGTTTGGACTTTATGTTGATAGTTGGTAGCTGGTGTTAGCTTTCTAGCAGGAGTGTTTTGTGATAAAAACAGTGTTCTAGGCAGATAGACTAAGCTAGTGTGTGCAGAACAGATTAAAAAAAACCCAAAAAAACCAAAACAACCAAACCCATTGCCACTGAGATAGCGACTCTATAGGACAGAGTAGAACTGCCCCACAGGGTTTCCAAGGCTGAGATCTTTACAGAAGCAGACTGCCACATCTTTCTCTTGCACAGCAGCTGGTGGGTTTAAACCACCAGCCTTTTGATTAGCAACTGAGTGCTTACCCACTGGACCACCAGGCCACCAATCGTTACAGATTACCAAAAACCTGTTGCCCTCGAGCTGACTCTGACTCACAGGGACCCTACAGGACTGAGTAGAACTGCCCCGTAGGGTTTCCAGGAAGTGGCTGGAGGATTCAAACTGCCAACCTTTTTGTTAGCAGCCATGCTCTTAACTATTGTGATACCAGGGCTTTAGGGGACTAACGTGAAATTCTAGAAGCGAAGGGATATGAAAGCCTAGGCTAGTGTGATGGCAGCAGGACCAGAAAGCTTTGGGCGAATCCAAGAGATGTTTTGAGGCAGTGCTGGCCAGCAGAAAGGAAATGCGCACTGCAGATGGGAGCACCATATGTAATTTTAACTTTTCTAGAAGCCGCATGAGAAATAGTAAAAAGAAACAGGCAAATTAATGTTAATAATGTTTTATTTAACCCAGTATATAAAATTTTTTTGTCATTTAAATGGGCAATCAATATAAAATCAACATATAAAAATCAATATAAAATTAAGAATGAGCTAAACCCGTTGTCATTGAATCTATTCCAACTCACAGCCACACTGTAGGGCAGAGTAGAACTGTCCCCATAGGGTTTCCAAGGAGCAGCTGGTGGATTCCAACTGCCAACCTTTTAGTTAGTAGCAGAGCTCTTAACCACTGTGCCACCAGGGCTCCTAAAAAAAGACATCAATATAAAATACATAAAATCAATATGAAAATTATTAATAAGCTAGTTTATTTGTAGATATTTTTGAGTACTAATTGTTCAAAATCTGATGTGTAATTTTCACTTACACCATACCTCACTGGCTACATCTGAAGTGCTCATGTGGCTGGTGGCTCCCGTGTTGCCCAGTGCGGGGGTTTTGAGGGAATAAACAGCAGGGCGTGGTGACTGATGGGATGGGAGGGCGGGTGGCAGGGAAGAAGGGGGAAGAGTCAAAGCTGATGCCTTGGTTAGGAAGTGGGAAGTCCATAGTGTTGCTCTCAGAACCCAGAAACCAGCAGGGATTTAGGAAGATGTACAGTGAAACCTGTGAGAGCCGGAACTGGACAGGACCACCCTGGGTCTTGAAAGTTTTCCGCCTTTGACAAGATACAGTCTTACCACTTTTCTATCACTCCTACCAAACCAAAAACCAAACTCATTGCCGTGGGGTCGATTCCGACTCATAACGACCCTATATCGACCCTATAGGACAGAGTAGAACTGCCCCATACGGTTTCCAAGGAGCTCCTGGTGTATTTGAACTGCTGACCTTTTGGTTAAGAGCTCTTAACCACTGTACCACCAGGGTTTCCCTATCAGTCCTAGTGGAAAATGTTTGAATTTTCCTCCTCTGACACGTTTCCACCTTACACAGTTCTGGCTTTTGCAGGTTTTACTGTATTTAGTTTCAGACATGTCGAGGTAGCGGAACTGAATGTTCCCCGGAATGAAGATTCAGGCCCTTCCTGCAACTCTGCCCCCCCGGATGTTTCCTGCTGCGTTAACGCCGCTGCCCAACCTGGTTTTATTTTTTTCCCTAAGACAATACAGAAATCCGTGTTTTTATGTAAGAATTAAAAATGTTGACAACTAATTCTTATTTTTAAAAGACACCATGTGGGCCAAACTAAATATTTCTACTGGTTGGATGTGGTTTGTTGAGGGCCAGTTTGTAACCTTTGTCAGGTAGAGGCTTACACATTCACTTTGACAGGTTCCACCCTCAAAATGAAACAAAAAACCACAAGAAGTCCATTCATATAAAAAGCCAAAAAAAAAAAAAAAAGTTATAAAAAGAAGTACTGAATTCATTTGCTGTCAGGCTGTTTGTTTGTTTTATTGTTTTTTTTATTTCTAGTTCCGAATTCTATGGGAGGGGAAACTCCTCACCTGAATGTTGGGCTTAGGGCATCCTCATGCTTCCATGTTCTTGGAACAGAAAATTTCTCTGCTAAATAACAATGACAAAGGATATTGGGGAAAACAAAACAAAACAAAAACACACACTACAATATAAACAAGATCTCGGCTTCTTCTCCTTCTTCCAATTGAAATTCCTAAATTTCTATCTTTTCTCAGAAAAACGTCCATGACTTCTAGAGGAAACAGTAAATGAGCAAAATCTGGGAGGCTAAAGCTGAACTCTGGGAATGAAACATCCTTGGTAATATGACATTGCAGGCCACAATTCAGCCAATGGGAAGACTCCCTATTTGTGTAACAAGCAGGCTGTCATTTTAAAATGCTGATTAGGACATGCACAGGGCATTAGCAGGGGAAGTTGGAAATGAGACATCCTGTCTGATGCAACCCTCTTGTCACCAGATGTGGTTGCCCGTAACACCCAGCCGCCTATAATTAGAGTAACTACTAGGTGAACAGGCACCACTCTCGTCTTCTTTTTTAAAAAAAACCCTTCTATTTTATAAAGCCAGCCAAAAAAACCAAACCAAATCCATTGCTGCTGAGTTGATTCTGACTCATAGCAACCCTATAGGACAGAGTAGAACTGCCCCATAGGGTGTCCAAGGAGCAGCTGGTGAATTCGAACTGTCGACCGTTTGGTTAGCAGCCAAGCTCTTAACCACTGTGCCACCAGGGCTGCTTATAAAACCAAGTCACAGGAAATAATCTCCTTTTTCTGTTCTGAAATGTCTCGACCCTCAGAACTTGGACTGAGGAAGAGGTGAACCATAATGGACAAGTGTAAGGTAGTACTTTGAGACGGGGGAAGGGGGAAGGGCTTGGGGACAGTAGAGACTAGATAAGATTGGGGACGAGGGGAAAGAAAGGGTGTTGTGTCGTATCTGAAGGAAGCTGAAGGAGTCCGCCTGATAGTTCCAGAGTCAAAGGGGAGGGTTGGGCTTCGGGGTGATTTCTGGGAAAGGTGATGATGATTCCCGGTTGGCAAACAGGAAAGTCCCAACCAGAGCAGGCTGATCAACGGGCACAAGTGGGCTTTTTTGTTTTGTTTTGTTTCTAATCATATGCTCCGTCTGCTGTGAATACACAGCTCCTACTAATTGCTCTTCCTCCCCAAATGGAACCATTCTTTCTGATTATATTATATATTATCTATAACATTCCTCACAAGAGTAAGAAACGGTGTTTCGCTGAAGAGTGTAACTGGTGTCTTTGTTTTTATTCTCTTCCCTCATCCATCTGCCTTTTTTTGTTTCCAGATTACTCTTCCGAAAACACATGGCAAATCACAGGTTCTCGATAAATACTTGCCGATTGGCTGCTATTCATTCAGGAAGACAGTAGCTTCCTACCTGTGAATTTGCCAACATACCTGGTGCTAAGGTAGACAGTGAACATAGATTCGAATCATGGAGTCTGTGTTTCCTAGCACACCTGAAGTCCAGCTGGGAATAGACAGGAGGACTCTACAGGTCAGCCAATCACTCGGACTCAAGTTTTCGAGTTTAACTCTAGGTGGTGTACGGGAACCGGAAATACAGCTTTACAGAAGGCTGAGCTTGGAGCACTACACATTTTCTCATTTAATGCTCGCTACATCTGTCTGCTCCAGGAGTTTTTATCCCCATCCCACAGATGGGTAAACCAAAGTCGAGAGGTGTTTGGTAAGTTGCAAAGATCCAGGTCACTTTGTGATAGAGATGTATTTTGCACTCAGTTCTGCCTGGTTCCCAGGTTGCCATCCCATGCTGCCTCTCAGACTGCTGTGGCTCAAGGCTAGAAATAGAATTGGCATCTTAACCTGTGCTTCATCCTATAAAGGGACAGAGAGGCAAGGTGTAGAGACAAAGAGGTAGGATTGGCCAAGAGGGCCACCAGCCAAGCTCAAGCGGAGAGCGCAGAGTCCTGCAGCTTTTCAAAGGGAACCGAGCTTTGCTCGTTTGCCAAGGCTATTACTAAACCAGGAGCCCTAGTGGTGCAATGACTAAGGGCTCGACTGAAAGAAAGCCACTGTCTTCCTTAATGAATATATAACTGAATGAATAACTGAAATGTTGGTGAGTTCGAACGCACCCAGAGGCTCCACAGGAGAAAAGATCTGGTGATCTGCTCTCATTAGGATTACAGCCAAGGAAACCCTATGCGGCAGTTCTACTCTGTTCTCTAGGGTCACTATGAGTTGGAATCGACTGGACGGCACACAACAACTACTAACCCAGTAGCTGTTGAGTACTACTGCTGTAGTGGAGTAGGTGTCCTGCAAGTGTGAGGCATCCCCACGGACTTCCAGTAATTACTGGGAAACGCTTTGAAGGGGGCTGAGTGCCTTAAAGAATGTAAAAGCAAGAACCAGTGAAATTTGGGCACTACTAGAAATATTAAAAAGCATCCTGTGCTCCCCAGCAAAGGGTTAACCTGATTTCCTGGAAGGGAGTGGGCTGGTTGATAAGTGATGCTGTATGACTCTGGCTTTCTTCCTAGTCTAGAAAGATGGTGTAGAGAGTGGTAACCTTCCTCGGAATTCATCCCCTCTGGGATAAATGAGGAGCCCTGGTGGTGCGGTGATTAAGAGCTCGGCTGCTAACCAAAAGGTTTGCAGTTCGAATCCACCAGCCGCTCCTTGGAAACGCTATGAGGCAGCTCTGCTCTGTCCTGTAGGGTTGCTATGAGTTGGAATGGACTCCACGGCAATGGGTTTGGTTTTAGGAGGAAGGTGACTTCAAAGGACAGCGAGTGCTAAGAATCCCATGATTCTTGGTCAATAGTGCCATCTAGTGACCCAGAGCAAAACACCGACCAATGGAGGCTGACCTTGAAGGAAAAGCTGATTTGAGTGGTAAGAATATAGATACAACCAATTGCTGTAGAGTCAACGCCGACTCATGGCAACCTATGTGTATCAGAGTAGAACTGTGTTCCGTAGGGTTTTCATTGGCTGATTTTTTGCAAGTAGATCACCAGGGCTTTCTTCCAAGGTGCCTCTGGGTGGACTTGAACCTCCCGATTGCATTAACCTTTTGTATAAAGTCCTGGAGGAATCCCCAAGGCTCCCCAAAATGTTCTTTCAAATCCTTTCTATTGTTTAAAAATGCAAAACATAGAGGCCACCCTCACTGTTTCCTCTGTAGGCGAAGTGTGGAAGGGCCTGGCACATTCATTCATTTATTTGACAAATATCTGTCAAGTGCCTATTATGTGCCAGCCATAATTTTAGGCCCTGGGGATACATCATTGGACAAAACGAATAAAAATCCCTGCCCACAAGGGTAGAGAAGCCAGAAACAAAAATAATGTATATTGTATGCTATGGAGTGCTAAGTGCTAAGAAGAAAAACAAAGTAGTGTAAAGGCACTTGAGAGTCTCTGCGTGGTGCAAACGGTTAATGTGGTTGGTGCTAACCAAAAGTTTGGAGATTCAAGTCCACCTAGAGGCACATCAGAAGAAAGACCATGTGACCTACTTCTGAAAAATCAGCCACCGAACACCCTATGGAGCACAGTTCTTCTCTGACACGCATGGGGTCACCATGAGTCAGATGAACTTGATGGCAGTGGGCAACTGGTCCCACTAGAAAAGTTCTGTGATTCTAAAGCTGAGACATTGCACCCCATCTAATCTAAAACGTCTGGGCGTACCAACTGGAAAACAGTGTATGCTGAATAAGCGGGGTGAGGACTATACCGTCAATTTAAAAAAGCATAGGAAATGCATGTATGTATTATTTTTGTAAGTTGCCTCTTGTCTGCCTGCTCCTTCATTCTGCTAACAGTTTTGGCTGAACATTTGTGCTAGGGGCTCTTTTGACTTGATCAGGGCTTAATACCCTTCCCTCCTGCCCTGGGCTTCCTTGGACTTTCTTAGGTGGTGGACGCATGTCTGGAGGACTAGATTGGTTCTGGGCAAAACAAGGCATGTTTCCTCAGCACACCTGAGTTGTAGTGAGAGCGTAGGCAATGGTGACCCACAAAAACAGACATGCATCTTAGAGAATTCTCCTTCGACAGCAGGGTAGAGGGTGAAGGGGAGGGGTGGGTGAGTAGACGCCAAGACCAGGTGGGAGGCTGTAGCATCAGTCCAGGGTAGAGAGGCTGACACGTGAACTCAGGTGGTAGCTGGGGGATGCAGATAGAATAAGGGATTTCTGCAGGCCTCACTGGCTTATTAGTACAAATTGGGGTTGCATTATCAGGAGTTACCCAAATTTCACTGGCTTTTGCTTCTACCTTCTTTAGGGCACTCAGCCCCTTCAAAGCCTTTCCCAGTAATTGCTGACAGCCCGTGGGAATGCCTACAACACGCAGGACACCTGCTTTTTTGTGTATGCCCACGTGGATGTCTCTGCCTATGAAGGCCCTTGAGGGTGATGCCTCACTAATGCCATGACTGCTGGTGTCCACCGTGACAACTGTGACGTTTATGCCACGCCTGCAAATCTCAAACCCTTGGAACATCCAACGAGTGATGGCTGCCCCAGAGCTGTCACCAAGCCAGAGCTACGCCATGGTCTCCAGGCTCCTCTCACATCCTGGGTCGGACTCTGACACCGGACAACACAGCCTTGCATCATAGAGAAGCTTGTTCAGCTTCTATGTGTAACCCCTGATCTTCATAAAGGTCAGATGTGATCCACAGCACCAATGCAAGGAATCAGTATCTGAGACAGATGCTGGGCTGCCTCTCTGGCCTGTTATTGCCACGATTATCTTTTATTCTATTAGCTTAAACCCCTTGATGCCCCACCAGTTCTTCAGATCTGCTGGGACATGATCGCATCCCAGCTTGGGTTCAGCCTGGGGATCTTCCCTGTGCAGGTGTCTTGTGAGGGTGGAGAATGGGGTTGATCACTAAGGTATATAAAACAGAGAGAGAAACGGCTTTGGGAGACCTGAACCAGTGGTCCCTGTTATGGATTGAATTGTGTCCCCTCAAAAGAGACGTTGATGTTTGGGGCAAATGAATGATTTCTCACCCCTGGTACCTGTGAACATGACCTGGTTTGGAAATAGAGTCTTTGAAGATATTATCAGTTAGGTTAACATGCGGTCATATTGGAGGCGGGTCCTAATCTAATATGAATGGTGTCCTTATAAAAGCGACACAGAGAGACACACCGAGGGACGACAGCCACGTGGAGATGAAGCAGAGATTGGAACACCAAGGATCGTCGGCTGTCACCAGAAGCTAGGAGAGAAGCATGGAGCAGATGCTCCTTCCGAGCCCTCAGAAGGAACCAACATGACTGGCACCCTGGTTTCGAACTCCTAGACTCCAGAACTTTGAGACAATAACTGTCTGTTCGTATAAGCCATCCAGTTTTCTGTACTTTCTTATGGCGGCCTGAGGAAATGAACACAGTCCCTTTGACTGTGAAGATCCTATGGGACATCAAAGAGGGAGTATCTAGGAGGCATTGGTATCTGTATCTGGGGCTTGTGGGAAATATCTGCGATGGAGAGGAAGCTCTGGGAGTCATCAGTGAAGAGATCTTAGCTGAAACCATGAGAGATGAGGCATAATGGGATATCGTTCATTGGTGAAGAGCTGGAATGAAACGTTCTAGTGTGACGTTTTGAGTATTCCTTTAACTTAACCAGCACTATCAGAAAAGATGCTGGCTTGTACGCTGAGACCATGCAGCAGCTCTCCGTCACACATTGCTGATGAGTGAGAACCTCTGTTACAAATGGAAATGTGAACTGGCAAATGCTGATTGGCTAAAACCGAATGCAGCAGTTTATTTTGGTACCTATTATGTACGTAATCTCCTATTTTCCTTATTGATTGCAAATACGCACAAGGAACAAAGAGCTAGCGTGATTTCTAAAAAACATGACTAAGTTTTTGCTGATGTATATCTAAAGTGGGTGTGAGCAGGATGTTTCCTTCTTTCTTTGTGTCAGAGATTTTTTTTGTTGGATTTCTAATTTTTTATGGAAGCTCAGTTCTAGGGACTAGTTAGGAGCCCTCCAAAAACACATCAAGCAGACAACACACATCATAAAAATTTAAAGTGGGCCTTTCCTGAGTCCTCAGCTCTTCTCTCTCTGTCTCCTCCCTGGGGATATGTCCCCACGCAGGGGGATTTGAGTCAGCCTCTATCTACAGACGACCCTCATCTGACCTTGCTCTCTGGAATGCTCTGCCTGCTTCATTCCAGGGAACATCAGTGGACTTCTGCGGGCATTCCTAATGGGCTCTCTCTCCAGAGCTCTTGAAAGAATCCTGCTGAGCAACTCCCAGGGAATGGTGGGAGAGTTGTTTTTTTAAAAAAAGGATTTATCCCACACTAAGGACAGGAATCAGTCAATTTTGTCCCATTTTACGTATTGGTTGTTTGTGTTGTAGTCCGTTATTTTCCTTTCTTCTAGTCTCCCAATCCATGAACATAGTATAATATCTTAGGTCCTCCTGAAAACGCATATAATTTCCCATAACTACATAGCCCAGTTCCTTCCACTCCCAAGAATTCTTTTCACATTAGCCTGTGTGTTTCCTTCAAAGCAGTTATCACAATCTGAAATTATCCTGTTTATTTATTTATGTATTTGCTATCTGTCTCCTCCATCTAGAATGTTAGCTCCGTGCATCTTCTCCCAGCATCTGGAGCAATGCTTGTCCACACAGCAGTTGCTCATGAAATATTTGCTGACTGACTGACTCGCAGAACCAATAATTTTAAAAAATCATATGAAAATTAGGTTTTCATCAATGCATAATAAGTGTCTTTTTTTTTTTTTGACTCTCAAAAAATGGCATCGCCCAATTTTAACCACTATTATGAGCAAATGAGGAATCGCTGAGTGATGCAAATGTTTAAGGCACTTGGTTGCTAACCAAAAAGTTGGAAGTTCAAGTCCACCCGGAGGCACCTTGGAAGAAAGGCCAGGCAATCTACTTCTGGAAAATCAGCCACTGAAAACTCTATGGAGTGCAGTTCTACTCTGACATACCTGGGGTCACCATGAGTCAGAGTCACTTGATGGCAACTGGATTTTTTTTTAAATTACCAAATGTCAATTAACTATATTAGTGGCTCTCAAATTTTTGGACTTCTTTTATACTCTTAACAATTATTGAGGACTCCAGAGAGCTTTTGCTTATGTGGGTTATATCTAACATTATTTATTGCAATAGAAATTAAAACTGAGACTAATTTAGAATACTTATTAATTATTTGAAAATAACCGTAAATGGATCGCAGGTTAACATGGATAACATATTTTTTCCTGTTTCCAGTGCCCCTCCCCCACCCCCAACTAGCGAGGGGAGACATTGTTTTACATTTTGGCAAATTTCTTTAATGTCTGTTATGATAGAAGACAGCTGAATTCTCACATCTGCTTCTGTGTTCGATCTGTGGGGATATCACATGTCTCACTCAGGAGAGAATGGGAGTGAAAAAAGCAAAGAACATCTAAGTCTGACTTTGAAAATGGTTTTGACCTTACAGAATCCCTGAGAGAGTCTTGGCAGTCCCTGGGATCAGATCGGAGAACACTGTAAACAAAGCCTCGATATCAATGGAGAGGAACGCTTCTCTCTGCCTTTCAACTGTGTCACCTTTAAACATTGTTATTTTTCTCTTCAATATCCTTTGCTTAGCTTAATGCTGAAATACACTTATGTTCCTTAAGACTATATCATTGCAAAAGGCAGCAACACCCATGGTAAATGATGGAAAAGCAAACCAAAGGTTGAAGACTTGTTGTGCTTACAAGCACACCCACACAAAACCAAAAAACAACAATAAGAATACATGTGCCTTTGCTGAGCATGCACTATGTGTTCCACATTTTGCAAAGAGTATGTCCAGCACTTATTTCAACACTTCCAGGTAGGAATTGTTACCCTCATTTCATAGACAAAGAAATGGTGGCTCAGAAAACTTAAATGATATATCCAAAGTTGCAAAGTGGTGACTGCCATACACAAATCTCTTTTACTCCAAAAACATATGTCTTTTACCGTCAAATGCTTCATTACCACGGGGGACAACAACCAAGAAAAATTAAGAATTTAACGTAGAAATTATACCTTATTATTTTGCATAAACGAATCAAGGAATCAAAAATCTAAATCTTTTTTTTTCCTTTCAGTGTTGTATCACTAAAAAAAGTCAAGTTTTTTTTTTTTCCTGATTTGAAAAGTAATATATCCACAGCAAACGTCTGAAGAACAACTAAATGTCTATCATTAGGGAACAGGTTACATTAATTATGGTAGAATTATCAAAAAAAAAAAAAAAAAAAACAGAAAACACAACCCAAACCCACTGCCATCGAGTTGATTCCGACTCATAGCGACCCTATAGGTCAGAGTAGAATTGCCCCATAGGTTTTCCAAGGCTGTAAATCTTTACGGGAGCAGACTGCCACATCTTTCTCCCGAGGAGTGCCTGGTGGATTCGAGCTGCCGAACTTGCAGCCGAGCTCTTTAACCACTGTGTCACCAGGGCTCGTTTGGTACAGCTATAGATGTCATAAAAATAGCCACAACAAATAGGCTAAAAGATATTAAAAATCATGGAGGTGGTGCAGGACCAGGCACCGTTTTGTTCTGTTATATATAAGGTGCCGTGAGTCAGAGCCGACTCCATGGCAACTAAAATACCAATAGACGTCATACAATGCAGTCATCAAAATGGACATTGGTGGTTCAGTGGTAGAATTCTCACCTTCCAAGCAGGAGACCCGGGTTTGATTCCAGTCCAATGCACCTCATGTGCAGCCACCACCTTGTCTGTCAGTGGAGGCTTGTGTGTTGCTATGATGCTGAAAAGGTTTCAGTGGAGCTTCCTGACTAAGACGAGGTAGGAAGAAAGGCCTGGCGATCTGCTTCTGAAAATCAGCCATGATCTGATCTGCAATCAATCATAGGATGACACAGGACTGGGCAATGTTGTGCAAGGAGTTGCCGTGAGTTGGGGGCTGACTGAACGGGCAGCTACTAACGACAACAGTAGGTACTGATATAAAGCCATCTCTAAGATATATTGTGGAGCCCTGGTGGCGCAGTGATTAAGGGCTTGGCTGCTAACCAAAAGGTCAGCAGTTCGAATCCACCAGCCACTTCCTGGACACCCTATGGGGCAGTTCTACTCTGTCACATAAAGTTGCTATGAGTCAGAATTGACTCGATGGCAATGGGTTAAGATAAATTGCTACGTGAAAAAGATCAAGGTGGCACAAGGTCTATAATATGCTTTCATTGGGATTTTAAAATGTGTGTATTGATGTACATATGTAACTGGTTTCTGACATAAACTCAGTGAGGGTATAAACAGAAGATAGCTTATTTTTCTGTAATCATGGTCCCCCAGCCTCCATACACACACCTTGGGCTGATTCCCTACCTTTTTGAGTTCTTTCAGGGAGTAGAGCAGTCCGGTTATGTCTAATATCAAACTTCTGACTCACAGCTCATTCAAAACTTCTGAGCTCCTATTGTACTTCTTCCTCGTTTCCTCCTTCTCGTCCCATCCCTGTCTTTCCCTGAGTTGGGATGAGGGGAAGGGATGAGAAGGAGAGGGATACGTCTGAGCCACTGATGCCCCATAATTCTCTCTTACCTAACAGGACTTCCATTACGGAAGCTATCCCAATGCTTGCTCTCTCACGGACCCACCTGTGGTTCTCAAAGGGCTCCTGTGGGGCCCCCTGCACTGCCTATGCCTGATGGGCCTGTGTGCTCTTGGGCAGACCTCGGTGACTCCGCTCCTCAGCTCCTGTCCCCAATGCCACCTGCAGCCTTTCTTCTGAGTCCTGTTGCCCTGGCAGGTATACCTTCCTAAGCCTCTGTTACTTTCTTCCCATCAAATGCGACGATTTTTACATTTGATATCTATTTCTAAGTCTGTGGATATTTGCTTGGCAATGTTGTAGCAGTTTTCAAAACCAGAGATTCTAATCTCTTTGAAGAATTCTAATAACTTCCTGATGCTTTATCGCAACGTCCGGGTGTACGCTTTTCTTTTCTAATAATTTGCTAGCAAAGGTTGCTGCCAGGGTTCCCGCCCCAGTGGTCAGGCTGGAGGGTGATATTTATGCAGATGATGCAGAGATGGTAGGACCCAGCACTCCCCAAATGTGCAGACCTGCTGCCACTCTCACTCCAACCAATCTCTGTCCAGATCCTGGCCTGGCCACCTTGGGGCCCGTGGTCCCCTGCCTTCCTCAGGCATCATGTACGCACTGGGCCATTAGGCCCATTGTTCAGTGCCTGCTCTATCTGTTACCTGGTGGATCTGAGCCTGTCCCTGCCTTCTGGCTTTTCTCCACCACATTCGCCATTGTTCTATAAGACTTCACTTGCAACACACAAGTTCAAAGATAAAATTAAGGATTTCAAGATGGCAACAGAGCCTTAAGCCAAGTGCAGGGCCCTGGGTGATGGCTTCATGCTCACGGAGCCCAACGTGCTTCTGGCAGGTGAGGGAGATGCCTGTTTCCTCTTTGTGTAGGTACCTCCAGGCTCTACAGGTATGTTTTTAGAGCTCCTCTCACCTGGGTAGAAGTGTGTGTCTGCGAGGTGGGGGTTTGCACCTGCGTTTTCTCCTTCATAGGGAAAGAGGAAGAAAAGCCAATGCACTCTCTACTCCCTTCTCTGAACACTTCCCGCTTTGGGGTGATGGAGATTGATACTCATTGGACCAATTTCACTAAGTCTTGAAAAGATGTTTCTAGTACCTCTTTGAGAATGTGGGGATATTTGTCACGTACTGTCATTAGCTTAGGGCCTTCAGCCAAAATTCAGAGACAACAGGAAATATTTTACACAACATCCTGCTGTACTTATACATGTACAATATATTTCTGGAGGGGAGTCCCAGAAACTGGATAGTGTTTGCCTCCAAGGAGATGAACTGAGAAGATCAGAGGTGGAAAAGGAGGGAGATGGGTTTTTGCCTCAATATTTGCTGAATTTTGTGCAAAGTGCCTATATTGTCTATTAAAATTATAAAAATAAAATAAAATCAGCAGAGGGAGATGTTTGAAAAGTTACACATGTCAGTAAAAAAAAAAAAAGAAGTCAAACAGTATATATAGTAAGCTCCTATTTGTGTAAAAATAAAATCTATTGATCTGTCTTTCTGTTTAGAGATAGAACTGATCTACATATCCATGTACCCATTGATTGACCTGTCTCTCTTGCATATGCATTGTTGATTTCTAGAAAGAGTGAGAGAAAGTGGAAGTGGTGATTTCCAGGTCCCTTCCCACTCCCCAAGGAGCCCTGGGGACGCAGTGGTTAAGTGCTTGGCTGCTAACCGGAAGGTTGGCCAGCAGTTCGAACCAACCAGCTACTCCTTGGGAGAAAGATGTGGCAGTCTGCTTCTGTAAAGGTTTACAGCCTTGGAAACCCTAAGGAGCAGTTCTACTCTGTCTTGTAGGGTCGCTGTGAGTCAGAATCAACTCAAGGGCAGTGGGTTTGGTTTTTGTTTTTCCCATTCCCCAAAGACTTAGGGAGAATGAGGTGGGAGTGAGCTTACTTTTTATTGGTATAATTTTGCACTGTTTGGATTTTTAAACACATGCAGGTATTAATTTTTCAGTTAAAAACTTATTAACAAGAAAAGAAGCTCTTAAAGAAAGGAATACATGTTGATTTATAATGTCAGTACTCGAAGTTAATCATTGCTGATGTTTTGATTCTTGCTAATCTTTCCAAAATCATTGGTATACATTTTACATTTCACTTTATATGATATATAGCTATATAAAGTTTAGCTAACTTCAGTTCAACTGAAAAATTCAAAGCCTGGAAAGTTTCCAAATTTAGAGCATTAAGTCAGATCAACTCTGCTTTTTTCCGGGGCGAGTTTTTGGAAAGGTAGGGAACCAGCTGGTGTTGTGGCTGTTTTTAAAAAGGTGAAGTGTGCTTCCGAACGAATGAAGAGGATGCCGTTAGGAGGTTATTTCCTGCCCTGAACTCCCCGTTCGTGTACAGGAGGAGGGCTGGGTGACTTGGACAACAGTGTCCCAGGGGCCTGCTTGATCTCCGGCTGGCTGTTGTCACACATAGTGAGAAGGCTGGTGGCAGGAAGGCAGCAGCGGCCTCCGGTCCCGTGATGAATGGTCAGCAGAGCAGGGTGTCAGGTGGTGCCTCTTGAAGCTCCCAGTCAAGGTTTCTCAATCAACTTATACAGTAGAAACCAAAGAATGCCAACATTGGTTGACTTCACTTTCACAAATAGTTGAATGCTGAGAGACTCCTAAAAGAGCTAATATTGTACAAGGGTGTTGTCCTAGACCTGGGAGTTCTTCACGTCCTTGGGGTGTGCTATATTAATGCACAGTTGGTTTGCTTTTTAAGAGAGAGGGCCAGGTAAAATGGAGAAGACATCTGTTACTTCTAGTGAGTTAAGTTTTCTAAAATATTTCTCTTTTAGTGACCACTTGTTATTTTAACCCTTTGATCTTTTGCTCCAGAAATAGGACCTTTTAACTTCTCCTACTTCCCTTCTCGTGTTTGTAAAACGGCGGTGATGCCTGCACCCCAGAGGTAGAGACTTTATTTTGCATCCAAAGCTTTGGAGACAAGGGATTGGGGTGAGTTAAGGAGGAAAAATCCCAATTATTCTCTCAAAGCCTGAAGAGCTACGTTTTCATTAAAAAAAAAAAAAAAAATCGTGTTCACTCCACTGATTCTCAAGACACATACTCTAAGTTCAACGACCAAGTCCTAGAGTCCAGAGCATGTAGAGTGATTTGGTGAACTGTTGATTGATCAAAATGAAAGAAAAGAATCTCCCAGGAGTCAGCCAACTTTGCAATCAGTTTCACATTAGTCAGACTGACGCCTGGACTAAGCAGAGAAGATCCCATGAGATTATGAATGTCTACGTGACAATGGAGTCTTGATCGCACCAATGACTTTCCAGGGAACGGTTTTATGCAAATCACAGGGCTGAAATCTGTCAGGAGGCATTAATTCTTTACTATACGAAGATTCTTACTCTACTCTCATTCTCTCCTCTTCCTTCTTCATTTAAACACGATTTCCCCCTCCCTCTTTATATGATAAAAATTAATGAATTGTAGGAAGTAGCAGTATGGTGCAGTGGCCATGTGTTCCTGCTCTGAAATCAAACCTGAGTTTGAATTCCTGCTCCATCGCTGACTGGCTGTGTTAATGGTATGTCACTTATCTAATACACCTCGGTTACCCGCATGTAAATGGGCACGCTAACACTAGTTACCCCCCAGAGTTGATGTTGTGTGGATTTACTAAGACATTCATGTACACACATAGCACAGTGCCAGGCACGTAGACCTCAAAATAATGTTTTATTAATAAAATGTACATAACTAAAATTACTCATAATCCTACTAATGGAAAATAAATGTTATTACCAGGTACATTTTTACATTCTAGAGTTTTCAGATGAAGGCCACCTAATTAGTAAATCAATATTTATTTAGCATGCATTATGCTGTATAAAGAAAGGCATATAGTTATAATTTAAGTCAGCATTCGCTATCTCCTCTACTAATAATCTTTCTAGTATTCATTCATTCATTCATTCATTCACTCATTCAACAAATATTTATTTAGGACCTTTTATGTGCCAGATGAGGAGCCCTGGTAGCACAGTGGTTAAGCACTCGGTTGCTAACTGAAAGCTTGGCTGTTCGAACTCACCAGTGGCTCCAAGGGAGAAAGGTGTGGCAATCTGCTTCCATAAAGTTTTACAGACTTGAAAAATGTATGGGGCAGTTCTATTCTGTCCTATAGGGTCACTATAAGTTGGAATGGACTCTATGGCAACGGGTTTTTTTTTGTTTTTTTTTAATGTGCCAGATACTGTTTTATGCATTGGAGTTACTACAGTGAACAAAACAGGTGAAAACTTTGCTCTCATGAAACTTACATTTCAATGTGTATTTGTGTGTGTGTGTGTGTGTGTGTGTGTGTGTGTGTGAGAGAGAGACAGACAATAAGCAAACGAGTAAAATATATACAGTTTGTCTGATGCTAATAAATACGTTGTAAGAGGAAGTATAGGGTGGGGGGGGAGTACTGGAGCCGGGGAGGTGGGTTATGATTTGCAATAAGCTCAGACCGAGGCGGGGCGGTGAGCCCCAAGGCTGTCTGGGGAAGTTGCAGGTGAAGGGAAGAGCAAGCCCCAAAGTGGGCCTGGCTCGTTTGAGCAGCAGCAAGGAGGGCGGTGTAGCTGGAGAACCGTGTAAAAATGTGAACAGGAGGGCTGAGGTCAGAGGCCTCGCAGAGCTCGTGCGTCATTGTGAGGACTGTGGCTTCCCAGCCCCATTGTATGTGATTGGCCTCTGATCTGCTTGACTAACAAAATGAGACTGGAAGGGACACGTGTCCTTCCTTGGTAAAAGCTTTCAGAGCAGTATGCTTCTTTATGATTTCTTTCCCTCTGCCGCAATGGCTCGCTATGAGTCGGAACAGACTCACCAGCAGTGGGTTTTGTTTTGTTTCTGTTTTTCCTGCAATGGCCAGTATTGTTCCAGAAAGAGGTCACTTTTTAAACCTGGGGTCTGGTGTGAAGACAATGTGGGACTGAATTTCAGGCTACTGGTGGATATGTCATCATACTCATATGAGTCGGAATAGACTCACCAGCAATGGGTTTGGTTTTTTTTTTGTTTTTCGGTGGATATATAGGAGCCCTGGTGGCAAAGTGGTTAAGTGCTAACTGAAAGGTCGGTGGTTTGAACCCATCCAGAGGCTCCACAGAAGAAAGACCTGGCGATCTGCTCCTGTAAAGATTACAGCCTCGGAAACCCTATGGGGCAGTTCCACTTTGTCGTATAGGGTCACTGTGAGTAGGAACTGACTCGACAGGAACTGGTTTGGTTTTTGTTTTGTTGGCGGATATGTAGTGTGAGCGAGAAATAAACTTCCAGATGCTTCTTTCCCCAGCCTGTTTTGGGACTGGGGCTTGTCTTGAAGAGCTACTTTCACTGTATTTTATGAAATATTTTAAAAAGTTTAATTGTCCACATAAAACAACTAAGTGGAGGGAAGCTCATGGCAGAGCTGAACCTTCCCTTACCACCTCCTACTCCTCTGCAGCCAAGCTCTGATGCTGCCTTACCTCCAGTACGGCAAGAGCTTCCTAATTGCCTCCCTGCCACACTATGCTCTGAACAGATGCCAAAGTGATTTTTCAACATGCAAATTTAATCATGCCTATGTCCTATTTAAAGCATCTCAGTGGACAAGCACTAAAATATATGTAAAGTCTGAAAAGTCTGTGCCTCGAAGATAGTTGAAAGGGAATTCTTTACAATGTTATGTGACGGTTCCTGAGTGGTGGGGATTGTGGGTAATTTTAGTTTTGTTCCTTAAATTTTTCCATATTATTTTTTTTAAAAAACTGACATAATCAAAAATGCCCTTTGTTGAGTTGTTATTAGGTGCCATCGAGCTGATTCCGACTCATAGCAAAAATATGTACATCAGAACGAAACACTGCACAGGCCTGCACCATCCTCACAATCCTTGCTGTGTTTGAGCCCATTGTTGCAGCCACTGTGTCAATCCATCTCGTTAAGGGTCTTCCTCTTTTTCACTGACCCTCTACTTTACCAAGCATAATGTCCTTCTCCAGGGACTGGTCCCTCCTGACAACATGTCCAAAGTAAGTGAGATGAAGTAAGCCATCCTCACTTCTAAGGAGTATTCTGGCTGTACTTCTTCCAAGACAGATTTTTTCATTCCTCTGGCAGTCCATGGTATATTCAATATTCTTTGCCAACGCCTTGATTTAAAGGTATCAATTCCTCTTCTGTCTTCCTGATTCATTGTCCAGCTTTCGTATGCATATGAGGCAATTGAAAATACCAAGGCTTGGGTCAGGTGCACCTTACTCCTTAAAGTGATATCTTTGCTTTTTAACACTTTAAAGAAGTCTTTTGCAGCAGATTTGCCCAATGCAATGCATCCTTTGATTTCTCAACTGCTACTTCCATGGGCGTTGATTGCGGATCCAAGTAAAATGAAATCCTTGGCAACTTCAATCTTCTCTCCGTTTATCATGATGTTGTTTATTGGTCCAGTTGTGAGGATTTTTGTTTTCTTTATGTTGCAGTGTAATCCATACAGAAGGCTGTGGTCTTTGGCTTCGTCAGTAAGGGCTTTAAGTCCTCTTTGATTTCAGCAGGCAAGTTTGTATCATTTGCATATCGCAGGTTGTGAGTCTTCCTCCTATCCTGATGCCGCGTTGTTTTTTGTATAGTCCAGATTCTTGGATTATTTGCTCAGAGTACAGATGGAATAACTATGGTGAAAGGATATAACCCTGACACACATCTTTCCTGATTTTAAACTACACAGTATCCCCTTGGTCTGTTTGAACAACTGCCTCTTGGTCTATGTACAGGTTCCACATGCACACAGTTAAGTGTTCTGAATTCCCATTCTTCACAATGTTACCCATAATTTGTTATGATCCACATAATCGAATGCTTTTGCATAGTCAATAAAACACATGTCAATATCTTTCTGGTATTCTCTGCTTTCAGCCAAGATCCATCTGATATCAGCAATAATATCCCTCGTTCCACATCCTCTTCTGAATCCAGCTTGAATTTCTGGCAGTTCCCTGTCGACATAC
Organism: Trichechus manatus latirostris; assembly: GCF_000243295.1. Classification (NCBI taxonomy): domain Eukaryota; kingdom Metazoa; phylum Chordata; class Mammalia; order Sirenia; family Trichechidae; genus Trichechus; species Trichechus manatus. The sequence goes on along the minus strand of NW_004443964.1, from coordinate 13,792,180 downwards.
TGCTGCAGCCGCTTTTGAATGATCTTCAGCGAAATTTTACTTGCATGTGATATTGATGATATTGTTCGATAATTTCCACATTCTGTTGGATCACCTTTCTCTGGAATGAGCACATATACTTTACCTATACCTGTTGCTGTCAAGTCAATTCCGACTCATAGCGAACCTATAGGACAGAGTAGAACTGCCCCATAGGGTTTCCAAGGAGTGGCTGGTGGAACTGAACTGCTGACCTTTTAGTTAGTAGCTGGGGTCTTATCCACTGTACCACCAGGGCTCCATGTATACTTTACTGGCTCCCTATTTCTAGTTGCGGCAGATTAAGAATGACTGTGATTGTAACGATGCCAATAACAGTGAAGATGGTGCAGGACTGGGCAACATTTCGTTCGGTTGTACACGGGGTTGCCACGAGTCAGAGCCACCTTGACGGTAACTAACAACGACAATAAAGACGGCTACAAAGTCTTTGCCACTCCTCCCATTTAGAAATAGGGTTTAATTTCCCTCCCCCTTGAATCTGGGCTGGCCTTAGTAATTTGCTTGACCAGGAGGATGTGCGAGGTTGAGTAGTTGTGATAGGAACTATATAACTGCAAAGTCTAAAATAATTACTATCTGGCCCTTCACAGAAAAAAATAGCTGATCCCTGCTGTAGATCAGGGCTGTCCAATAGAACTTTCTGTGATGATGGAAATGTTCTATATCTGCACTGTCCAATATGGTAGCCACTACCCCCACTCCTCACTTAACGACACGGTTAGGTTCCAAAGACCAGATCATTATGCAAAAATCAGCATCGTATGAAAATGGGGGATGACCACATCAGATCACAAAATGGAAGATGACTACATAATTACATAACTGCCAAATTACATGATTACCTAACTGCCAAATTACATTATTACATAACTACCAGATTACATCATCACATAACTGCCAAATCACATCGTTACATAACTGTCAAACCACTAAGAATCATGGCCCAGTCAAGTTGACACACAGCCTTACCCGTCGCAGCCAGCGTTACTCTCACCTCACACCTCGGCATTCGTTACTGCCGGACATGTTGTTAATGCGCAAAATAGTTGGGTAGTAGAGTCTTTATTATCATTGTAAATGTAAAATGTCAGATAATGAGATAGTTGATAAGTAAATTGTAGGTGTAGTCACATGTGGTACTTGAAATGTGGCTAGTACCACTGAGGAACTGACTTTTAAATTTTATTGCATTATAATTAATTTAAATTTAAATAGCCACCTGTGGCTAGTGGTGACTGCATCGGGCAGCTCAGCTCCAGGAGATGCTGATAATGATGTGATGTTCACTATGTGCCAGGCACTGTTCTAAGAGAATGAGAACAGTTCTCTTATAATTTCCATTTTACGGAAGAGAAAACCGAAGCTCAGAGAGTTTAAGTAACTAGCCTAAGGTCACACTGTGAGTGGCAGTGGTGGAACCCAGGTAGTTTGACTCCAGAGCTTCGACCCTAACCATTAGACTGTACCACCTTACTAAGATAAGACATCTACACATTGAACTATAACATATATCAGAATGTGATGAGTGGCAAGAAAGAAGTGAAAACAAAGCCGAGAAATAAATGAGGAAAAGAACATATGACTGAGGAGGAAAGAGACATCTCCATGGCTGCCAAACAACTTGAGCTGGACTTTGAAATAGGGGCAGAATTTTGACTGGTAGTTATGTGCTTATAACCTAGGTGGATGCAATGATCTAAACAGAGGTGTGGCATTGGAAACGTAGAGAGGGTGTTAGGTATTACAAAGTAGACCAGTTTGAAAACTCACATTAGAACTTCCCTAGCAGAAGACTAGAGTCCCTGGGTGATGCAAACCATTAACATGTTCAGTGGCTGACTGAAAGGTTGACAGTTCAAGTCCACCCAGAGGTACTTGGAAGAAAGGCCTGGTGATCTACTTCTGAAAAATCCACCATTGAAAACCCTTTGGAGAACAGTTCTGTTCTGACACACGTGGGAGCACCATAAGTTGGAACCAACTTCAGGCAATTGGCGAGCCAAGGAGCACAAAAGCTTTCTTGACAGATGAGTGTCAATAAGACACTTTTTTTTGTCAGTAAGATCTATGTAAATGACCTTGTCTCCTTTCTTACTTTGACTGAGAAGATTAAAGTCAAATGAGCTTAATTCTAGCAAGGAGAACCTTACAGCTGGAATATTTGTATTTCATATTCCGCCTGCCCACACCAAAGCTTGAATTTTGCTCTTATTTATGTTTCTTCTCATCCTGATATTTATTCTCATTCATATTTTGACATAATTATATGTTTATTTATTATAATGTTCCTTCAGTCCTTTTGTGAATGTGTCTGGTATAAATAAAATAGGTGAAGGAAGATCCAGGGTGCATGCAGGAAGATAACGTCTGAAAAGCTGACTTGGTGTCAGGCACGGGGTACGTACAGCACAGCGCAAGCAGGCTGAGGATGCTTCTGCCTTGGAAGAGCTGCACTCCCCGTGCCCTTGTGTCTGGGAGCCTTGGCTGGGATCCTGGCAGCTCCCCCACTCAGTTCTCGGAAACCTGGCAATTGACCCCACTTCCATCCCAAGCCGCTGCCTCGTGCTTCCGGGCCTAGCTCTGATTCCGCTGGCGTCTTCTCCGCATGTTGACTCCCCAGCATCATCTGTTTCGATCTTGTTATTGGCACCCGAGAACACGCTGGCATCCTCTGACCTTTCTCTAAAATCCCTCTGACCAGGTCCCACCCCTCGCTGAAGGGCAGGCTTCCACTGCTCTCAGGTGGAAGCCAAAATTCGTCAGCATGTTAAAGGTCCTGGTTCACCTCTGAGCTCCGCCTCTTCCCAGCTGCTGACTTGGGCCAGTTACTTCTCTCTGCCTTAGATTCCTCATCTGTAAAATGGGAATAACGCTAGTACGTACCTCAAAAGGTGGTGTGAGAACAGTTCTTGGCCCAAAGTAAGCACTCCAGGTGTGTATGTCTGTGTTATCCCTATTGTCACGACCTCTTTGTTCAGACTCATCTTTTGCCCATTCCCATTCATGGTTTCCGGCCCCATGAGTCCTTAATTACTTGCAGTTCCCCAAACGCCCTACAGTCCGCACCCTCTCGCCTCCCCGTGTTTGGCACGTTTCCTCATACTGTAAACTGTTCCTTCCCTCTCTTCAGCAATTCCTCTTCATTTCTCTTTTCTCAGCTTAGATGGCACCTCCTCTGGGAAGCTGTCCCTGGCTTCTCTCCACTCCCACCGTGTGTATTTTTCTGTCCCTCTCCTGAGACTGACTGGAAGTTCCCTGACAGCAGAGACTGAGTTTGGCTCACCCTTGTTTGTGCCACTGCCCATCCACACTTCCTGGCCCAGGAGAGGCACCCACTAAACCGTATTGAATAAATAAATGAATGAATGCCGTGGTCAGATCCAGGTATCAAAACAACAACAAAAAACTGTGGCCATAGAGTTGATTCTGACTCATAGTGACCCTGTAGCTCTAAGTACAGTGCGGACAAAAATGGGTGAGTTAGAATTATGCAAATTTGAAATAAAGTGACATTATAATAAAGTCCCAGCCATATATGGTGGTGCAACGGTTACGCTCTTGGCTGCTAACCTAAAGGTTGCATCCACCCAGCAGCTCCTTGGGAGAAAGATCTGGTGATTTGCTTCTGTAAAGATTACAGCCTAGAAAACCCTATGGGGCAGTTCTACTCTGTCACATGGTGTCCTATGAATCAGAATCTACTCTACAGCACCCAATTACAACAACAATACATTTTCAAAACTGGAATAAGGACTAAGGGACCCCAATTACCACGGCCTCCACCAGACCGAGTTCAGTACAACTAGATGGTGCCCGGCTACCACCACTGACTGCTCTGACGTGGATCACAACAGAGGGTCCTGGACAGAGCTGGAGAAAAATGTAGAACAAAATTCTAACTCACAAAAAGAGACTAGACTTGCTGGCCTGATAGACTGGAGAAACCCCGAGAGTATGGCCCCCAGACACCCTTTTAGCTCAGTAATGAAGTCACTCTCGAAGTTTACCCTTCAGCCAAAGATCAGACAGGCCCATAAAACAAAACAAGATTAATGGGGAACAACAGCCCAGGGACAAGGACTAGAAGGCAGGAAGGCACAGGAAAGCTGGTAATAGGGAACTCAAGGTCGAGAAGGGAGAGTGTTGACATGTTGTGGGGTTGTTAACCAATGTCATAAAACAATATGTGTACTGTTTGATGAGAAACTATCTGCTCTGTGAACCTTCATCTAGAGTACAATAAAAATAAAAATAAAAAAACTGGAGTGAATCCTAAACTCTGTCTACACTATTGCCACTTGGTGGGACCACTTAGCTGGTAACCAACAATACCCACTCCCTTAGTTTTAGTTCTTCAGGAATTTGTGTTTGGCACAGTAGTTAAGAGCTTAGCTGCTAACCTAAAGTTTGGCAGTTCGAATGTACCAGCTGCTCCTTGGAAACACTATGGGGCAGTTCTACTCTGTCCTATCGGGCCGCTATGAGTCAGAATTGACTTGATGGCAACAGGTTTTGGTTTATACCCCAACTAAAGCTAAAGAATAATCTTTGATACTATCACTGGGACCAGAAGTTAGACTTCATCAAGGGGATAGGAGGATAAGAGGGTTTGTGAGAAAGCCTTCTGCAAAACCACGAACCCTTCTTATTCTGGAGTCATGGCTGGAGGTCAGCTGCAAATAAATACCATACAGAGTTCAGAGGAGAGAGATGTCATGGCAAGAGAGAGAGGAGAGGGGTATGAGCAGATAGGACTGCTTCAGCAACGAGGGATGAGAAAACATTCAGAAACTGGACATCAAATTCCATGTTGTTGTCGTCAGGTGCTGTCGAGTCCATTCCTACTCACAGCGACCGTATGTACAACAGAACAAAACACTGCCCGGTCCTGTACCATGCTCACACTTGTTGCTATGTTTGAGCTCATTGTTGCAGTCACTGTGTCAATCCATCGTGTTGAGGGTCTTCCTCTTTTTCACCGACGCTCTACTTTACCAGAAGCCCTGGTGGCACAGTGGCTGAGAGCTCAACTGCTAACCAAAAAGGTTGGTGGTTTGAATCTACCAGCTGCTCCTTGGAAACCCTAAGGGACAGTTCTACTCTGTCCAGTGGGGTTGGTATGAGTTGGAATTGACTTGACGGCAATGAGTTTGGTTTTGGTGTTCTACTTTACCAAGCATGATGTCCTTCTTCAGGTACTGGTCCCTCCTAATAACACATCCAAAGTAAGTGAGATGAAGTCTCGCCATCCTCTTTTCTATGGAGCATTCTGGCTGTACTTCTTCCAAGACAGATTTGTTCATTCTTCTGGCAGTCCATTGTATATTCAGTATTCTTTGCCAACATTATGATTCAAAGGCATCAGTTCTTCTTCTTTCAGTCTTCCTTATTCATTGTCCAGCTTTCGTATGTATATGAGGCAATTGAAAATACCATGGCTTGGGGCAGGTGCACCTTAGTCCTCAAGATGATATCTTTGCTTTTTAACACTTTAGAAACAACTTTTACAGCAGAGTTTTCCAATGCAATATGTTGTTTGATTTCTTGACTGCTGCTTCCATGGGCATTGATCGTGAATCCAAGTAAAATGAAATCCTTGACAACTTCAATCTTTTCTCCGTTTATCACAGTGTTGCTTATTGGTCCAGTTGTGTGGATTTTTGTTTTATGTTGAGGTATCTTTGACTTCATCAGTAAGTGCTTCAAATCCTCTTCACTACCAACAGCAAGGTTGTGTCATCTGCATATAGCAGGTTGTTAATGAGTCTTCCTCCAATCCTGATGGTGCATTCTTCTTCATATAGTACAGCTTCTCAGATTATTTGCTTAGCATATAGATTATGTTATAAAGCAAAGATGTCACTTTGATGTCTAAGGTGTGCCTGACCCAAGCCATGGTATTTTCAATTGCTTCATATGCATGAGAAAGCTGGTCAGTGAATAAGGAAGACCAAAGAAGAATCAATGCCTTTGAATTATGGTGTTGGTGAAGAATATTGAATATACCATGGACTGCCAGAAGAATGAACAAATCTGTCTTGGAAGAAGTACAGCCAGA